>NC_065914.1:0-1200000 GCF_905147045.1 Nymphalis io
GTTGGAATAAGTTTTGTTAGTCATGTTGGAATAATAAACTGATATTTAAATTAAATATTCTTATTTAAAATCAAAATAGCACTATGCACGTGTTAATATTGTATTTAATACACCTTTTACAATTAGTTGAAATGTATATTTAGTATATTCCAATCGTAGGAGTAAATATAAACTAACTTTATATTTCCATATCCCGTGATAGTCGCTAATAGCTCAGCTTAACTACTTTCTCGAATAAAACGCAATTTTTTCGCAAATCCATAGTTAATATCACAGATAACTCAAAATCTCGACCAATGATATCGCGCCAATTCAATGTCGGTTGTTAATTTGCCTTTGTCTACTCTTGTGGCTTTAATGCACTAGTTATTTTCTATTTAAATGAAATAACATATTTATATGCATACATATATAACGTTACTGTTTTTAAAATGATAATCACGCCCCAAGGAACAAATCTTTAGGTTTGTATTTTTTTTTGTTAATAGTAGCTCTTACAATGCCGATGTTACTTTTGCATTAAGCCGCGCTGATATGTAAGACTCCAATAAAAATTGATTATAAATTTAAAACAATAATGTTGTACGGTAAAATAATTTTTGTATTTATTTAAAAAAAAAACATGCTTAGCATTTTAAAAACACAAACATCATGACGCCATTTTGAATACAATTTTGGCGCCATTAATATAATCACTACCTCAAGAGGTAAACCAAAATTAGCTTTCATATTGTTAATATTTAAACTTTGTACATTAAATGATATATCCAGTTCCTGTTCATAAATTGCAATTTAAAGTTAATGATACATATTATATAACATTACGATATCTAACTATCAATGATCGGATTATTTAATGCCGATTTTACTTTAGACGATATGACATTGAATTTTTATGATTTGTATTAATTAATATTTTTATAGCTATCTGTGGTATCGATATTAATTAAACTACAATAATATTAAACATAATTTAATAAAAGCAATTAATGGTTGAATAAGATTTTTTTTAAACAAAGATAATTATTATCATTTACGTTTTTGGTCTAAGAAAACGTGTCGCGTTAAAAGTTATTTTTTAAATAAAAAAACATATTCAAACCTTTACTAACCTGTTTATTATATTACACAACAAATTAAAAAAAATTGCAGCATAAAATAATGTTAATTATATATAAATTAAAAAATAAACATCCAGGTATTTAGGTATAAGTTGTAATAACTCGGTCATATTTTTTTGAGAACTTCAGGCATTATAAGCACGAACTATTCCCGTCAATCATATTCTGATCAGTTATAAATATAAATGAAATTTCGTCTATTACCTAACTTATGCAATACTAAATTTGAATATGTACCAAAACAAAATTATATATTACTGTTACGGCTTCAGGAAGCGCCTACTAAATAAATATAGCAATTCCGCATACACTAATTCATTTTACATTACTTTTAATTTTTTACCTACCTACATAAATATTTTTGTTTTTATATAACTTTTTACTATCGAACGAACGCTGTGTCTCTGTATCAAAAGTGAATAATATACTTTTACTCCGAGGTTAAATCGTTTGATTTCAACTTCCATTAGAACCCACTAAAGTTCTAACATTGGCGACCGTGACAGGACACTATCAAAAATAGTATATTATAGTAAAGTCCAAAAATCATCTTCTTCATACACCGCGTGTTTCGGAACTTGGATTGTGAAGGCCAATCTGAAAGAAAACGCAAACGAAAAAGAAAACGCTGCAGTGACATTCGAAACGACGAGATCATAAAAGAAACAATAATTTTGGAGCACAGCAAGCTTAAGGTCAATGGTTAAACGGGGTCCACTATCATTCACGGCCAGCGTAGCATCCAAAGCAACGCATCCTGGTTCCAAGAACGAGGAATTAAAGAAAGGTGCCCTGGTTATTCCTTAGCCTAATTATTTCCAAATATTTTTCACTAAAGTCAACAATGAGCAGGTAAAGAGACAACATTGAGCAGGATATTATTTTGACGATTGCAACTGCTAAAACTTTGTTAAATAAATTTAATACTAAAGACGACTTAAAGCGTGAATCATTTGTACAAGAAAGCCAATGTAGTCTCGATCAAGATTTAAATGTTAAACTACCTAAAATTCAAATTCAAAAATTTTATGGTGCTTACTTTCGTTGGTTGGAGTTTCGCGATACCTATTTGACTTTAATACATAATAATGACCGCGTCCCGATAATTAATAAATTTCATTATTTGATTTCATACTTAGAGGGTGACGCGGCGCGAATTATTTCAAATCTCGAAGTGTCAGCGGCGAATTATAATAACGCTTGGAGTTTACTCTTGGAGCGTTATGACAACAAAAGACTACTTATCCACCATCATTTAAATTCTTTATTTAACGTACAAAATATAACACGGGAATCAGAAAAATCATTGAGATACTTAGTTGATCACGTCTCTAAGAATATTCGAGCTCTGTCAACCCTGGGGCTGCCTACAGAGCATTGGGATATGATTATCATATTCATGTTGTCTTCTAAACTAGACAACACTACCCTACTAAAATGGGAGGAGCTTAGTAATACCATTAATGACGTACCGAAGTTAGATAAATTTTATAATTTTTTAAATAATCGTGCTGATGTTCTTGAGTCAGTAAATAGAAATAGAATTAATAATCAAAATAAAAATCAAAATAGCATTACTTCAAATGACAATAAATTACAAAAACCTATTATACAAACTAAAAAAATATTTACACACGTTAATCAAAATAAACAAAATGCATTTTTATGTATTATTTGTAATCAAAACCATAAAATTTACGATTGTGATATTTTTAAATCTAAAAGTGAACAAGAAAGGTTTGCTGATGTGGCAAAGTATAAACTCTGTGCTAATTGTTTGCGCCAAGGTCATCCTACTGCTGAATGTCGAATGGGACCCTGCCGTAAGTGCAAGGGTAAGCATAATACCATGCTTCATAAACCTACTTCAGAGGACCAGACGAATTCATCTGTTAATTTTAGTAAGCAGAGTAATAATGTTCTTTTATCAACAGCCTTAATAGAAGTTTGCAATCCGTACACGGGCAAGGCAGAACGTGTTAGAGCATTATTAGACTCAGGTAGTCAATCGTCTTTTATTAGTGAGTCATTAAAAAAACGCTTATCTCTCTCTTCTAATCCTATTGACATTAAAGTCATGGGTATTGGCAATAATATAGCGAGTAATATAGCCGAAAGCTGTGTAGTGACAATTAAATCTTTGAATACTTCATTTTGTACAACTTTTTCTTGTTTTGTACTTGCTGAATTGACAGGAGAACTACCTAACACTCTTATTGATAAATATATTTTCAAATTGCCTAAAGATTTAAAGTTAGCCGATCCATCTTTTTATATGCCTGGACCAGTTGATTTTTTAGTTGGTGCAGATATATTTTGGAATCTATTAAAATGCGATCAAAGGGTATTAGGTCCGAATTTACCAATTCTAAGAAATTCCTTGTTAGGTTGGTTGATAGCAGGTCCAATAAATGTAAACGTTAAAGAACATATTTACTGTAATCACACTATTACTCCTAAAGGTAATAATAATTCTGAAATTGACAATTTATTAACTAAATTTTGGCAACTTGAAGAGGTTCCTACTAAAACCGTTTTAAGTGAATCCGAAAAGACTTGCGAAGAACATTTTCTAAATAATACCTTTCGCACTAACACAGGTAGGTTTTGTGTAAAATTGCCATTGATCGATACGCCAGATTGTCTTGGAGATTCATTTACTTTGGCTAAGAAACGATTTCTTTACTTAGAAAAACGATTTCGGAAAAATTATCTTTTGAAATCACAATATATAGATTTTATAAATGAATATGCCGATTTAGGTCATCTATCAGAATCTGTTATTTCAAATCCGGAAAACTCATATTTCTTATGTCATCATGCTGTTTATAAAGAAAGTAGTGAATCAACCAAGTTGCGAGTTGTGTTTGATGGCTCTGCTGCAACATCATCAGGCTTTTCTCTAAACAACCTTTTATTGGTGGGGCCAAACCTACAGGATTCTCTTTTCTCCATTTTAATTCGTGCAAGACAACATAAATATCTGTTAACTGGTGACATAGAAAAGATGTATCGACAAATACTTGTTAACGATACTGATCGCGATTTGCAGCTTATATTATGGAGAAAAGGCGAGTCCTTACCCCTCAAAACCTTACGTTTAAATACCGTGACTTACGGAACGTCAAGCGCGAGTTATTTGAGCACGAGATGCCTATGGCAGATTGGTGATGAATGTGAGAATAGTCTAATAAAAAATATTATACAGAAGGATTTTTATGTGGATGACTTAATAACAGGTGCTGATGAAGAAAATCAATTACGTTTTATTAAGGATTCAGTAATTAAAGCGTTACATACAGGTTGTTTTAATCTACGGAAATTTAAGTCAAATTTGCCAAATTTTCAAAATGATGGTACGGATAAACAAGATAATTTAACTTTCAGTGAATCATCGAACGCACTCGGACTTGGTTGGAATCCAAACAATGACAATTTGCATTTCCCTATAATATTAGTTTCAAAATCTGAATTAATAACTAAACGCAGTATCATGTCAAATTCATTCAAAATATTTAATCCTTTAGGACTACTCAGTCCATATATTATTTTAGTTAAAATAATATTACAAATGTTATGGAAGGCCAAAGTTGATTGGGATGAGCCTGTCCCTAATGATATTAAAATGAAATGGGAAAATTTTAATGACAACCTATTATATTTGTCTCAAATGCAGATTCCAAGACGCACTATATGTGATTCTCCCACGATTATAGAATTTCATTCTTTTAGTGACGCTTCTGAAGTCGCATTTGGTGCTTGTATTTACATACGCTCTGTAGACCAAAATCATAAATTTAATATAAGGTTTTTGTGTGCTAAATCGAAAGTTGCACGTTTGCAACCTATGACCATACCAAGTTTGGAGCTTTGTGCAGCTCTTCTATCAGCAAGGTTAACTAATAGCGTCCTCAAGTCTATAAGGTATAACCCAGCTCGTGTTTATCATTGGTGTGATTCCAAGGTGGTTCTGGGTTGGATCAATGGCAATCCTAGTAAATTAAAAACATTTGTGGCAAATAGAGTTGTCGAGATCAAAGAGACCACAAATATCTCATCATGGCGTTATGTTCCTACTAAATGCAATCCAGCTGATCTTATTTCAAGAGGCGTTGAAGCTATAAATTTAGTGAACAACGATCTATGGTGGTCCGGACCAACTTTTCTTAATCAATTAGAATCCGAATGGCCAATTACTAATTTTAATTACAAAGACTTGCCTGAAATAAAATCTGCTGTTGTAATTAATTCAACTGAACCTATTATAAAAATAGAAAATTATTCATCCTTCTCAAAAGTACAAAGAACCATTGCTTATGTCAAACGTTTTATCTATAATTTAAAAAATGCGACTAACAGACATACTGGTTATTTAAGTACTAAAGAATTAAATGAGGCTTTTTTCTTTCTGTGTGGCATCGCTCAACAACAGAGTTTTCCACAAGAATTAAATACTTTGGCCAATAAATGCAGCCTAAGTCCTAAATGTAAAATTTTATCTTTGGCGCCTTTTCTAGATAATTTAAATTTGATTAGAGTAGGTGGAAGGATAGATGCGTCAGATTATAAATTTGATAAAAGACATCCAATATTGTTAGATTCGTCTCACCATTTAACTAAATTACTTTTTAATCGTGAACACATAGCTAATCTTCATGCAGGTCCTCAGCTTTTAGTGTCAATTGTGAGAGAACGAATATGGCCTTTAAATGGAAGGCGTCTAGCACGACGCACAGTCTACAACTGTGTTCGATGTAGACGAATTCAGGGTAAAACTTTGTATCCAAAAATGGGTGATTTGCCATTACAAAGAGTTACAGCTGATTTCCCTTTCCTCTCCGTTGGCATAGATTTTGCGGGACATTTCCTAATTTTAAATCGCAAGGGACGAGGTGCTAAGACAATAAAATGTTATTTATGTCTCTTTGTTTGTCTACGTTACAAGTGTATACATCTAGAAGCCGTTAGCGACTTGTCAAAGGATGCCTTTATTATGACACTTCGAAGATTTGTTGCGCGTCGTGGTAAGCCCATCGAATTTTTTTGCGACAATGGCCGTAATTTCGTAGCTGCGGCTAAAGAAATCGTTTCATTTTTAAAATATATTGCTGAACCTATATCTGATTATGCGGCTCAGGAGGGTATAAAGTTTAATTTTTCGCCATCGTATGCTCCTCATTTTGGCGGCATTTGGGAGGCTGGAGTAAAATCGGCAAAACATCATATTAGGCGCGTTATGGGAAACTCGTATCTAACGTTTGAAGAGATATCTACTCTCTTTGCGCAAATTGAAGCCGTCCTTAATAGTCGTCCTCTTTGTCCCTTATCCTCATCTCCTCATGACTACCTTCCGCTCACTCCAGGGCACTTCCTTATTGGAAGACCACTACGTGCAATACCAGTATCTGAATCTATTTTAGCGAATGTTAACGAAACCCAATTAAGCAGATATGCACGTGTTGAACTTATACGCAAACACTTTTGGCAAAGATGGCAAAGGGAATATTTGGGCGAATTGCAACAGCGTGTTAAATGGAAAACTAATATGTCTAAATTAAATGTAAACGACCTTGTTCTGTTACAAGAGGACAACACGCCACCACTATCTTGGCGCCTTGGACGAGTTCTTCGATTATTTCCTGGATCAGATGGTATCTCCCGAGTCGCGGACATCTCTACTACAACCGGTTGCGTAAGGCGGCCGCTAGTGCGACTCTGCCCGATACCTACTGTGGACGATCTAAAGGCGGGGAAGATGTTACGGCTTCAGGAAGCGCCTACTAAATAAATATAGCAATTCCGCATACACTAATTCATTTTACATTACTTTTAATTTTTTACCTACCTACATAAATATTTTTGTTTTTATATAACTTTTTACTATCGAACGAACGCTGTGTCTCTGTATCAAAAGTGAATAATATACTTTTACTCCGAGGTTAAATCGTTTGATTTCAACTTCCATTAGAACCCACTAAAGTTCTAACAATTACTATTTTGGTAAATTTTTACAAAATTCAAGCGATTCATCACTGCTTGAAAATTATATTTTATTCTTATTAGGCGCCATTTTGAATATATAAGGAATGGCCTGTTTTTAAGACTCTGCGGCAACATGAATGGAAAAAAATACCGCTAAGCTAAATAACAATAATTATTAAAAGAATAGCAGACCTAACATCAGAAATAGCATTTGAGTGATAACCATCCTCAAGAATATTAAAAAATGCTCTGTTATGTCATATTCTGTTATTTTGAAAAGACCCCATTTTCAAATTCGTATTGTGTTATTTAAATTTATTAAAATATAAAATATTTTTAAACATAATCATGACGCCATTTTAAATTTAAATTTTGGCGCGATTCATATTATTGTATTGTTGTATACATATCTTTTGTTGAAGTATTTAAATTTTGTACATTAAATCTAAATGATTTTTCTAGTTCCTGTAAGCTGATATAACTTGCTATTTTAAGTTAAATATACGTATTTATGTAACACAAACGTAAGACATTTTTAAGTGACACCATTTTGAAATTCAGAAATATTTATGGGAACAAAATTAATTAAATAATTTGCTGTTTCGTTTTTCATCTGTAAAAACAATTGTAAGTAAATATTTTAATTTATAATTTGTATGAACTAAAAATACCTGAAAAGTAATCCTACTAAAAAAATGTATATTTATAAGTGTATTTTTTACATTTACTCTATATTTATTATCAAATTTGTATTTTATATATATTCCACTAAGATTCATTTTAACTTTTATCTTCTTCTTAACGACTTTAAAATTATCTTACATATCGTATTGTTTATACAATAATAGTCCTTATTGCATAAATTTTAAGTACGTATTTTATTAGATCTCTTTGTCTCAAAGTATCAATTAATCCGAATTAATTTAATTTGATAAAGTGATGGTAAGCGATGAAATGATGGTGTTAAATAATTAATTGTGTATTATCTGTGGCAGTTCGCTTAGATTATTAATTTGAAACGTGTGTTTCTTTAATTTTTTAATTTTGTCAGAGTAAACGGCCAGTTTTAATAAAAGTTAGCTTCGTGTCATCGATTTATGAAAATTTTAGGATGTTATTGGACTAAATTAATCTTTTTATTTAATTATGCTTTGAATAAAACGTGTGATTGTGACTTAAAAAATAAAACAATGTTTTTTACTGACTTAGAAAAATGTTATATATTAGCAAAGATTAAAAAAAAAATTTAAATCAGTCATTCAATATTAAAAAAAAAATTAAGACAGTTTTTAGCACGTCATTAGACTATAATAAAAATAATTAAAGTATGTTGGATTTTTTATTTAAAATCTTTATAATTTAAGCTACACTTTGTAAAAAATAAATTGGCAATTATTGTGTCAACCCGCGTTCATAAGAAAGTTTCACGACAATGCGCGCTTGCTGAGTTGGTGATAATTAATCAAGTAGACTTATAAGTACATTCGAATTATTTCACAAAGGTTTAAAGCTACTAGTTGTGGATATATGCAGATTCTACCAAGAAGAACTGAACCGAAGAAAGAAACTCAATAGTAAATCTTGTAGCGTTAATCGAATTCCATCATTAGTGATTTTCCATGACTCATTTAGTCATTTTTTTCTGTTTATTTCCATAATTTATGTTTGTTTATCCTTATCCAGATCCTAGGTCATCTTTTATTTAAATTTTATTATGAATTAACAAACACACTAGGTTCACATAAACAATATTAATATCAAAATACTTTATTCAACATTGAAGCATTACACTTGCTTATTGATAGTCAAACTAGAAACTTCCACCGGTTAAAAGTAACACCCAGCCCTGTGTCGAACCAGTGAAAGAAACTCAGACTATTAGTCTATAAAGTAAATAGTAGTCTTTTTGTAATAAGCAACAAATATATTTTTATCAAGGCAGAATGTTTTGTACACAACTAGCATAGATACAGGTAAAAAAAAATCAAATTTAGAAATAAATTCGAATGAAGTCTCTGGATCATTTCTTCTTCTTCTTCGAGTGCCACTCCGACTAGCGAAGGTTGGCAGTCAGCTTTAAATACTCCTTCTTGTTCTTCGCGAGGCGAAAGAGTTCGACAGCACTCGCGATTCCCGTCCATTCACGGATGTTGCACAGCCAAGACTTTTTTCTGCGCCCAACAGCTCTCCTTCCGGCAACTTTTCCCATCATAATCAGTTGCAAAAGTTCATATCTTTCATGCCTAAGCACGTGTCCGAGATATACAACTTTTCTCTTCTTGACAGTCTCCAAAAGTTGCCGTTTTTGGTTGACGCGTCGCAGAACTTCCACGTTCGAGACCTTTTGAGTCCAACTAATGACCAACATGCGTCTATAAGCCCACATCTCGAAAGCTTCTATACGTTTTTTGAGATCTTCTTTAATTGTCCACGCCTCGCATCCGTAAAGAAGTATAGGCCAGATGTAACAATGTAGGAGTCGTATGCGCACAGGGATCTTAAGTCTGCGATTGCAGAGTACTTTTTTCAACGTGCAGAAGGCACTTCGAGCTATTTCGATGCGAGTCTTTACCTCCTGTTCACAGCTCCAGGTGTCATTAAGCCATGTCCCCAGATATTTGTACTTGCGCACCCTCTCAATTTTTTGGCCTACTACAATGATAGCAATGTCATCGAAGCTATGTTTAGATAACACCAAGATCTTCGTTTTTGATAGGTTCATCCTCAGACCAGCGTTTTCACTGCACTCATTAACACGGCTCATAATTAATTGCAGCTCTTCAGGAGATGATGCTATTAGGACTGTATCGTCAGCGTATCTGATGTTGTTAATATACCGGCCATTTATTTTGACTCCACATTCTTGGCCTTCAATTGCTTCTGCTATTATTTGTTCCGAGTACAAATTAAATAGCGTGGGTGATAATATACAGCCCCGTCGGACTCCTCTCTTTATTTCTACCTCATCAGTCTCCTCATTGTCAACTCGTACAGTAGCCTTTTGGTTCCAATACAGATTCTGGATAATACGTACATCTTTATCATCTAAGCCGATATCATGTAATATTGCAATTAGACGGTCATGCAGTACTCTGTCAAAGGCTTTTTCGTAATCGATGAAACAAAGGAAAACGTCTTGTTGCATGTCTCTGCATTTTTGTACGAGAACCTGCATTGCGAAAAGAGCCTCTCTCGTGCCCACTCCTATTCGAAAACCAAACTGACTATCTGCGAGATGTTCGTCGCATTTAGCTCTTATTCGCTCGTGGATGATATTCAGAAATAGTTTCAATACTTGGCTCATAAGGCTAATCGTTCGAAACTCTTCGCACCTTCTTGCGTTGGTCTTCTTAGGAAGCGTAATAAAAGTTGAGGTTAGTCAGTCTTTGGGTAAGTGGCCAGAGTCGTATACCAAGTTAAAGAATTTAACCAGGAAGTTAATATTTTCGTCTTCAATAAGTTTGAGTACCTCTATGGGAACATTATCCGGTCCGGTTGATTTTCCCGTTTTAGCTTTTTTAAGAGCGTTTGTGACTTCATTTTTCAGGATAGGATATCCGTCATTTGGATCACAATTTACCGCTATGCTTCGGAAATCGTCGGTATATTGATGAATGAATGATTTTTCCTGATATATCTAATATGGGAATATTATTTTCATCCGTAAGTTGGTGAGTCGTCTTTTTGTGTCCTACCAAAGATTTTATTTCCTTATGCAGGTTAAATGCATCATGTTTAGCATAAAGGTCCTCCACAAAATCAAACTTGCACTGATACCAAGCATCTCTAGCATAACGAACTTCACGCCGAATTTTCTTATCAATCTCAGTATACTTGCTATTGTCGGAATTCTTGTAGATTCTCCTTTCTTCGATAAGATCATATATTTTTTCTGTCATCCAACTCTGCTTAGGAATCCAATCTCTTTTCAAGTGTGTCTTATTGATGTTTAATATTTTGTTCTTCATTGAACACCACTCTTCCTCCACTGTACGCATTATCCCAGGTTTCTCATCTGCTGCCCACTCGTTTATTTCTTTCGCCACTTTATCTTGGATGTTAAGTTCTTTAAGTTTCCTCACGTCTATTGCGTGGTACTGTGTTCTCTTCTTTAGTTGTTTGAGTCTACATGATATTAACATGGTTCGGTTTGATTTTGGTACTAAGTTAACAGGTGTATTAATGTATTTTGTGTTTATGATTACTCCCACTCCATACTTGTTGGAGCTATCCTCGGAACCAGAGTAATACATGGTGTAATTATTATCTATTTGGTGTTTAGCTTTGCCTATCCATCTAATCTCACTTAGTCCCATGATGTTAATCTTCATTCGTTGCATTTCTTTGCAGACATTGTAGACTTTTTCAGGACTCTTCAAGCTTCTGACGTTCCACGTTCCTATCTTCATTTGTTGTTTTTTCCACCTGGACGCCAGGAACTCGGGGCCATTTCTTTCTTAGACTTTTCCATAAAGCTGACGATAACTAGGGAATAATAGTGCAGTGGTTTCCCCTTGCCTTCTGCACCAGACATTTTAGAGGTTACTTGTACCTCAAGGTCGCTGTTTCCCTTTTTCCAATCATGGTGCGTATGGTTATACCGCCATTGATCGGTCGCCAGAGCCTCGTCTGTTATCTAGCAGGGAGCACCACGTGCAGGTGAGGTTGGCAATTGGGTCGGTTTAGATGGTAGTTCCGTTCCCCCCTTACCCCCCTTTCTTATAAAATAATATAACATTTATAAACATATTTTATAGTAGACATACAAAAAGATTTTTTTAAATTTAACTTTTTCTAATCTGTTATGACTAATAAAAACATTAAAATGCCTTATCGGTTATCTGTTGTGATTATTTTGATAATGAAATTTGTCATTCATGTTATGTTATTGTATTCAAAAGGAATGTTACTTATCTGTTCCCAAGTCACTTTCTGTGTGTGTTTTTTTTAATATATATATCGAGCAGGCATAGTGAAATACATATAACACTACCTTAAACAATAATGACTGTTTCAAACCTAAACAAGCACCAGTGAATTTTCATGTGATTAGTTTGCGTTTAAAAATATCGTGAGACAGCCTGCATTTATAATTATCAAATTTCACTGAAATTCTGCTAAACAATCCACTGTGTATTATCCAAAAAGGTAGAACAGACCTTAACCAGCCAGCTTACTCGTACTTCCTAAAAATAACATAAAATAATTTTGAATTACATTGCTTGTTCCACTCTGTTACATATAATGACATTTTCGGAACATCCAGAATAAATACAGAAATTGGCAATATACCACTTCAATAAAAAAAAAAATAACCAATGCCAGAAATGAAAATATGGTGTGTTGCCAAAACAATTTATAAAGCTTTTATTTTACAATAATACTATAATTATGAAATCGATTTTCAATATTTATTTGTTAAAATAAAACTTCAAAATATACAAGCGCTGTCCCGCAGTTTTATTCGCATTCTATCCAATTGAAGTTAAACAAAATGACGCCCTGAATTCGAGTCTTTTATGAGACTAATTTGTTTATAAAAAAAGGAATGTGAATAAAACCTCGGGCGGAACTAATTTGAAGCCTAGCAGTAGTATTTATATTATATGACGAGCCGTTTGGCGGTGTTGAAAGGTACCTGCCTTTCACGCCGAAGGTTGTGGGTTCGATTCCCACCCAGGACAGACATTTGTGTGCATGAACATGTCTGTTTGTCCTGAGTCTGGGTGTAATTTTCTGTATAAGTATGTATTTACAAAAGAAAAGTAGTATATGTAGTATATCAGTTGTCTGGTTTCCATAGCACGAGTTTTGTACGAGCTTAATTTGGGATCAGATGGCCGTGTGTGAAAAATGTCCCAGGATATTATTATTATTAGTTTCAAAGATTTAGTATTAGGATTACGTTGTTAATGTACCAGGAGAACATAAACAGTGAAACGGTTTCACCGAACGATTAGATTAAAAGAGTCAATTAGTTTCAGTAAGAATTACAGTGTTAAAGTACCAGGAGATCATAAACAGTGAGTCGGTCTCACCGAACGATTAGATTAAAAGAGTCAATTAGTTTCAGATAGGATTACAGTGCTAATGTACCAGGAGATTATAAACAGTGAGTCGGTCTCACCGAACGATTAGATTAAAAGAGTCAATTAGTTCCAGTTAGGATTACAGTGTTAATGTACCAGGAGATCATAAACAGTGAGTCGGTCTCACCGAACGCGGATGGCATTAATTGAAATAAGATCAATGTTAAATATATTCGATTTGGCCCTCAGAACATCCGACGCCGACGATTCCGGCGACGAGTGCTACGGGAGTCTAACCCCGGAGCCTCGTTTCGGGAACGTCGAGTACAAACTGCAGCTGGTCTCGCCGTGCGAGCGACGCTTCCAGCACCTGGTGACGCAAGTGAATAATAAATAATATTAAATATATAACATTATATATAACTTAGGTAGCTAACTGGGTAGGTATCACCCACTCATCAGATATTCTACCGCAAAAAAGCAGTACTTGGTATTGTTTTGTTCCGGTTTGAAGGGTGAGTGAGACAGTATAATTACAGGCACAAGGGACATAACGTCTCAGTTCCCAAGGTTGGTGGCGCATTTGCGATGTAAGCGATGGTTAAAATTTCTTACAATGCCTATGTCTATGGGCGTTAGTGACCACTTACCATCAGGTGGCCCATATGCTCGTCCGCTTTCCTATTCTATAAAAAAAATACCTTTGATATCACACAACGGTTATTAATTGATATAAAACAAACACTTTATTAGGAAAACATTTTCCTTGTTCGAAATATTTTATTAAATCACGAAGGTTTTAAAAATATGCTAATTTTGACTTTTTACGCTGATAAAACGCAACCACGAGCTACAGTGTGTGCTTTCATACAGACTCTGTGGTCTTGACAGCTCAACGCCACGAGGTAATTCATTTTATAACACGGATTAAAAAAAAAACAATAGTGTTTTTATATGTCGTTTAAGCAATATATATGTATATTCAATTTGAGCGTATAATACAAACAATTTTATTGAGGTTGTTCTCGTGAAATATATCGATGCGATGCTCGTAGTTCCACTCGGGGCCGATAGCTGGCGCCGTTTCGAGTGACGTACAACGTTAAGCGGCATTTCAAAAGCATAATAATGCCCCGGATACACACGTGTGGCGCTGTTAGTTAGCGAATCGTTTAATTAAAATGAATTTTGATAGGCGGTTGACATTCAGCGAGATATTTTTTTTTTATAGAATAGGAAGGCGGACGAGCATATGGGCCACCCGATGGGAAGTGGTCGTCCATAGACATTGGCATTGTAAGAAATGTTAATCATCGCTCACATCATCAATGCGCCACCAACCTCGGGAACGCTAAGATGCTATGTCCCCCGTGCCTGTATTTACACTGGCTCACTCACCCTTCAAACCGGAACACAACAATACCGAGTACCGCTGGTCTGCGGTAGAATATCTGACGAGGGGGTGGAACCTACCCGGACGGGCTCGCACAAAGCTCTCCCACCAGTAAAAATATATCGTATTGTCACCCCGACACCTCAACACGTGCCCCCCCCGCAGCTGAAGTGGCGGCTGCGCTCGGGCGGCGGCGCAGCGGTGTGGCGGCGGTCGTGGGCGCGCGGGCCCGCCGCGTGGCGCCCGCGCGCGCCGTCGCCGAGGTGTACATCCGCAAGGTGGGCACGCCTGGAACTGGTACACCGAGGGGCCGCGAGGCCGCGATCGAGACGGAGATGGTTTGTCGATGTGTGCTTATAACGTTGCCATAGTACCCGCGTTCCCTGTTTTGGGAGATTTTCGGGACTTAATTAAAACTAAATAGGGTTATTAAATTTTACTTTTTAATGTTTATTATACATTTTTTTTAATTATAATATTTTTTGTTTTCCTCCTACACCCGAAAACCGTTGCATTGTTTATTTTTGTTTCCGTTATCAATAGTACTTCGGCATCTTTATATGGTACTGGATTAGCGTTCTCCTCATAAAGAATGGTTGCCACATTTATTTCTATGTTACCCTCTTGACTCGGAATCTAATAATATTATAAATTCATGAAGAATGTTAAATCATGTTGTCGTTAGAAAACTATAAATAGGATAACGAATAAATTAAAATAACATATATACATATAACGAAGCACTTTAGTTTATTAATGGACGCCGTATTTATTTGTTTCATTGTCGACGAGTCGATATTTTTTATCGAATATCGGGACTTTTTTTAGCCGATGCTGGCAGCACTCACATGATAAATAATTATAGGTTATGAATAATAAAAACTGGAAAATCATCAATAATACAAGTGGGTAAAAATGCTGTTACATTTTTAAACAAATTAAATGATACCTACTCAGTCGGGACAAAAACCGACTGTGTTAATATTATATTGTAATATCATTTATTTTATCCTCAGATAAATATTTTATGGTCAAGAAACTTAGTTGTAATTACAATGGCAGTATAAAATTTGATCTTGAAATTGTAATGACGTCATTGGTTGATGGTATGTGAGCTGTTTGTAGTGCGCAATACAATAGTTTTTCTTTTCTACAGGTGAACTCGATAACGGTAGAGGGAGCGCTCGCCTGAACATGTTCAGGCATTTGCACGAAGTGAAAAGTAGTAGGACGTCCTCGCTCAGCCACGAGATACTCGGCTTCGATGCTCAGGTGCGCTTATGATTATTTTGACGTTTATTTAAATTAAGAACAATCCCCCACCCACTTGCAAAGCCCGGGCAAACACCACTGCACTTTGATGTGCTTAATTAATGGGCACATTGTCAGGAGATCTGCTTTTATGGGATGAAGTATTGCTATGTATATCCATCAACCCGCATTGAAGCTGCAAGTTAGAGCTCCAAATCACAAGTGGAGGGGAGGTCTTAGCCCAGCAGAAGCGTTTTTTTTTTATAATAAGTAAATAGAAAAAAAAAGTAAAAGTAAGTTGTACACTGGAAGTGAGATTTGGAAGCGTGTAAAGACATTGTTTGCGCCTGAACTCTCTAATTTTCACCCTGGGATTATGTAAATGTCTATGTCCCACTGCTTGGCTAATCCCTCTTCTCCCTTTGATGAGGAGCTTATTCCAATACGCTGTTCCAATTTAGTGGTGCTAATCTGGGTTTTAACACGCTATCATTGGTAACGATTTACACATTCTATTCACTACCATCTCGGTTCTCAATAGGATTAAGAGTGTGTGGGAATAGAGACTGTCTGTGCTTGCACGCACACACAAGTACCATTATTAGTCCCGTGCATTTGTCTAAACCGTTCGTATCCGTAACAGCTTGTGAATGTCCCACTGCTGGGCTAAAGGCGGGTTGGTGGAATACACATGTGGCAGAATTTCAGTGAAATTAGACACATGCAGGTTTCCTCACGATGGTTTCCTTCACCGTCAAGCAGAGATGAATTATAATCACAAATTAAGCACATGAAAATTCAGTGGTGCTTGCCCGGGTTTGAACTCACGATCATTGGTTAAGATTCAGGCGTTCTTACCACTGGGCCATCTCGGCTACAAGTTGTCTAAACATCTTTATCTAGTTTTCACACTTTTCCCATCCCTATCGTGGCAATACATCGCTCGCTTCACGTCTCTTTTCCATTTTATTTTTCCCAAATGGCGCAACAAAACAGAAATAACGGTCGTACAGCGGTGCACACCCCCACCATACCCTCGCTGTTTGAGGTCGAGTTCTCTAACATCCGAGGACTCCACACTAACCTCAACGCTGTCCACCACCATCTCGAGACAGCACGGCCAGCAATGTTGTTTCTCACGGAGACACATATACTCCGTCCTGCCGATACCAGCTACCTTAACTATCCCGGCTACACGCTTGAAGAATCCTTCAAAGCGAAAGCCGGAGTATGCTTGTTCGTCAGGACGGATGTTTGCTGTCACCGACTGCGCTGCTTGGAGGACCCCTCCTTCTCCTTGTTGGTGGTACGTGTGGACCTGGTTCGTCAGAGCCGAGTCTACGTGTGCCTCTACAGATCCCACAATGGTGACTTGGAGACAAGCCGATTATTTGACCATCTTAGTCGGGTGGCAGATGCTGCGCAAGAGCAATTTCCTAACGCGGAATTGGTGTTTTTCGGGGATTTTAATGCTCACCACGAATCCTTGTTGAAATCCCTCAAAACTGATCATGCTGGAAGGACTGCTCATGCTTTTGCTCTCACACATGACTTGACCCAACTGGTTGATCAGCCCACCCGGATCCCAGATATTGATGGGCAAGCACCTTCTCTACTGGACCTTCTGCTGACTTCTCACCCGGTGGAATATCAGGTTGTGGTTCAGGCTCGTCTTTGCTCTTCGGATCACAGCCTTATTTCTACCAGAGTGCCACAGGCCAAGCTGCCGCCACTAGCGGTATGCAAACGTCGCGTTTGGTACTATAAGTTGGCGGATTGGGACGGTATGCGCGATTACTATGCGTCGGTCCCTTGGAAGGAACGTTGCTTCAGTGGGAATGACCCGACAGCTAGTGCCGCTGCTGTTGCTGGCGAGATCATGCTGGGAATGGAATACTACATTCCTAGCTCAGATCTTGTCAGTAGGAGTACGCGTAACCGTTGGTTCACTCGTGAATGTGCCGATGCTGTATCATCTAAGCAGGCGGCATATCGCAAGTGGATCAACGGCTGCATTAACATTGACTCACTGAAAGCAAACTATAATAAAAATTCCAAGTCCTGTAGAAAGGCATACACGAGAGCGGATGCACAGCGCATTGTACAGATTGGTCATGACCTCGTTTCGCATCCTAGGGGCTCCCGTAGCTTCTGGCGTCTAACCAAGTCTGTGCAAAACAATTTCTGCCAACCTTCGCTGCCACCGCTCAGAAATCCGGACGGATCGCTAGCTCACAGTCCGCAAGAGCAAGCTGATCTCCTGGCTAAACTCTTTGCCGACAATTCCGTCATCGATGATTGTAGTGCACTGCACCTACAATACCTGCATGTGGTCATACGATGCCTGACATTAAAATCAGGCAACGTGATGTGCGTGCGGAGCTGCAATCACTTGATGTACGGAAAGCTAGCGGTCCCGATGGAATACGAGCCATAGTGCTGAAGAAGTGCGCAGCGGAGCTGTCTCCTGTGTTAACGCGCCTGTTCCAACTTTCTCTCTCTTCGGGAAGTGTGCCGGAGGCTTGGAGAAGAGCTAATGTGCAAGCGGTTCCCAAAAAGGGGATCGGTCTGACCCGGCAAATTGTCGACCAATAGCTATCACCTCAGTACTTTGTAAGGTGATTGAACGGATTTTAAACAACCAACTGATCCATTACCTAGAAGATCACTGTCTAATTAATGATTGTCAGTACGGGTTTCGACCAAAACGGTCCACAGGTGATCTTCTAGCGTACGTAACACACCTCTGGGGTGAAGCTATCGACAAGCATGGAGAATCGTTGGCTCTCAGCCTCGATATCTCCAAGGCTTTCGACAGGGTCAGGCACAGAAGTCTTCTCTCCAAGCTGCCGGCTTATGGTCTGCCTGCTCAGCTATGCACCTGGATTGCCAGCTTCCTACACAAGCGTTGCCTTCGTGTTTTAGTTGATGGTTGCGCTTCACAATTCTATGTAGTGAATGCTGGGGTCCCCCAGGGATCTGTGCTATCTCCCACACTCTTTCTTCTGCATGATCAATGATATGCTCTCTCTTAGGAACATACATTGCTATGCAGACGATAGTACAGTGCATAGTGGATACCACGGACGCGCAGTGGCTGGGCGAGCGGAAATTGAGGAGAGGCGAAAGGATCTTGTCATTGAACTCGATAGGACGTTAGAGCTCATCGCCAAATGGGGCTCTGATAATCTTGTTGAGTTTAATGCCAAGAAAACACAGGTATGCGCTCTCACGGCGAAAAAGGAGAGCCTACCAGGAGATCATAAACAGTGAGTCGGTCTCACCGAAAGATTAGATTAAAAGAGTTAATTTTGACGAGACGTTTGGCACGGTTGGTAGATACTTGCCTTTTCACGCCGAAGGTTGTGGGTTCGATTCCCACCCAGGACAGACATTTGTGTGCATGAACATGTCTGTTTGTCTTGATCTCCTGGTACATTAACACTGTAATCCTAACTGAAACTAATTGACTCTTTTAATCTAATCTTTAGGTGAGACCGACTCACTGTTTATGATCTCCTGGTACATTAACACTGTAATCCTAACTGAAACTAATTGACTCTTTTAATCTAATCGTTCGGTGAGACCGACTCACTGTTTATGATCTCCTGGTACATTAACACTGTAATCCTAACTGAAACTAATTGACTCTTTTAATCTAATCGTTCGGTGAGACCGACTCACTGTTTATGATCTCCTGGTACATTATACACTGTAATCCTACCCGCACTACGCCATGCTCGTTGTAAGTATGTTTATTTATTACTAGTTCCCATACGTGTGGGGGGTGCTCAGATTTTAGGTATCCTAAGTCTTTTTCTATAGCCCTGATAACGTGTTTTCAAATTATTATTAGGTAAGGATTTTTTTGTAGTCCTGACATATCAAACCAAAAGTTAATTTTCATTTTATTGGATAAATATCTTATCTTATTAATACATTTTTACAAACAGCTCAAAATAAAAATAATTTATTCAGGTAATAATATATAAACCTATCACCAGCTCAAACTGTAGATCCTACTAAAAATAATCGGCAAAAAACTAAACTCTTTAGCTACAATTAAACTATGTAAGAGTTTAAACACAATTTTTTATCATATTTATAAACCCTTATCGAGCAATACGTCTTATTAATGAAAGTTTTTTAAGAGAGAGAGTTGGTTCCTCCTAACTGGCCTAGGCCAGTCTGGGTATGGGCCGCGGGGTTGCCCCCTAACCTGTCGTGTCTTTAATTTTTGGCCCGAGGGGCCAGGGTCACAGCGACCCAGTGGCTGTAAGTTTTTTAATTCAGCTATAAGGTAATATTATAGATGGCACTGTAGTCATATTATCAACTTGTACTATAAAGTTTTTTTTTTATTTCTAGATTTCGGCAACAGCCGGTATAACTCGCATCACAGAAGAACACATCGGTCTTCTGCTGGCTTTGGACATGCCGTTCTTCGCAGTCATCAACAAGTGTGAACTGGTTAGCAACATCAACGCTGTTGTAGCGAGGCTGGCTCAATTGTTGGAACCCGCTAATAAGGTCAGTGATTTTATTTTAAATAGCATCTATAAAGACTAGCTTATAAACTAGGTTATTATTTCTTACATCAATGCTTATGGGTGATGGTGACGACTTACCATCAGGTGGCCCAATTGCTCACATATAACATAAAGAGAAGGCGGGGGGGGGGGGGGGGGAAAGTTTAACAGACAAACAGATATATTCACTTTCCCATTTATAATATTAGTATATATTGTAATTGGAAACATGCAGGTTTCCTCGCGATGTTCTTCAAGGAGCACGAGATGATAAATCAGGGATGCTGTATAATTTATAGATTTATTTAAATTTAAAGTAATGGTATATATTGGTATTATTACAGAAACCGCTGTTAATAACTGACGAGAATATGGCAAGGAACTGCGTTGCGCCGCAAAAGTCGATACTGGACACCATAGACAATGTAGACGAGGAAATCAAAAAGGATGAGGAGTGAGTAGCTTCACAAGCCTTTATTTAACCCGAAGTGTTTCTGGGTGAACTCTTATATATGACTTTAAAACGAGTTCCATACTATTGGTAATGGTAATAATATTGTCTATAGCTACGCCAACCACCCTTGCTAGATACTTGCCTTTCACGCCAAAGGTTGTGGGTTCGGTTCCCACTCAGGACAGACAATTCTGTGCATTAACATGTCTGTTTTTCCTGAGTCTGTGTGTAATTGTCTATACAATAGTATATCAGTTGTCTGGTTGCCATAGTACAAGCTTTGCTTAGTTTCGGATCAGATATATATATATATATATATATATATATATATATATAGTTGAACGCAAATCACAGTAGTGTCGGCCGGCAGGGTGGCCGTGTTCCCGGTGAGCTGCGTGCGCGGCGCCGGCCTCAACGCGCTGCACGCGTGCCTGCTGACGCTGGCGCCGCGCCGTGACATGCAGCGCCCCGAGGACGTGAGTGAACCATATGTTGCGCAGTTGACTAGTATCCTTTTTATTAAATTATAAATGTTATAATTTATGTCACTTTACAGGAGGCGTGCGAGTTTCAAATAGACGAAATTTTCCACGTAGGGGACTCGACGGGGCCCGTCGTGGGGGAACTGCTCGCGCGAGGGCGACTCTACGAGGGCGACGAACTTATCATAGGTGCGTTTTTTTTTTTTTTTATATTCGCCGGGAGGGCAAATGACTCTACTCCACCTGATGGTAAGTGGTAGTAGAGTCCAAACGCGACGACGGCCAGTACAGACGGGAAAAACGTTCTGCACTAGCCATCTTCGCCTTGCCGGCCCGCAAGATGCCTCTTCACGCCTCGTTTGAAGGAACCCGGGTTGTAAGAGGAGGGGAACACGTGAGCTGGTAAGGAATTCCATTTTTTGGAAGTTCGACAAAGAAAGGAGTTGCCAAATTTCTTTGTTCGCGATGGAATTGATGTCACAGTTAGGCGGTGACATCGAGAACCAGCTCGCGTGGACTTAAGAAGGAAGGGGGAAGCAGGAATTAGAGAGAATAATTCCTCAGAGCACTCGCCGTGATACAGTCGATAGAAAGCGCTCAGTGCTGCTATCTCACGACGCAATTGTAAAGGTTCAAGGGTGTTTGTGACCTTTACGTCGCCAATAATGCGTACGGCACGTCGCTGCAACCGGTCCAAGGCCTCAAGTAGGTACTTAGCGGAGCCATCCCAAAGGTGCGAGCAATATTCCACGCAAGACCATACCTGTGTTTTGTACAGCAGGCACAGTTGTTGTGGCGTGAAAAAGCGCCGCACCTTGCTCAGAACTCCGAGTTTCCGTGAAGCTGTTTTTATAACAGCCTCGATGTAATCCCTTGGACTAAGGTCGCAGCGAACGTCAATCCCCAGCATGGTGATTTTGCTTTGCATCACCAGCGGAGTACCACAGAGGGAGGGAAGAGGGGAAAATGTTGACTTTTCGCCGTGAGAGCGCATACCTGTGTTTTCTTGGCATTAAACTCAACAAGATTATCAGAGCCCCAATTGCGATGAGCTCTAACGTCCTATCGAGTTCAATGACAAGATCCTTTCGCCTCTCCTCAATTTCCGCTCGCCCAGCCACTGCGCGTCCGTGGTATCCACCATGCACTGTACTATCGTCTGCATAGCAATGTATGTTCCTAAGAGAGAGCATATCATTGATCATGCAGAAGAAAGAGTGTGGGAGATAGCACAGATCCCTGGGGGACCCCAGCATTCACTACATAGAATTGTGAAGCGCAACCATCAACTAAAACACGAAGGCAACGCTTGTGTAGGAAGCTGGCAATCCAGGTGCATAGCTGAGCAGGCAGACCATAAGCCGGCAGCTTGGAGAGAAGACTTCTGTGCCAGACCCTGTCGAAAGCCTTGGAGATATCGAGGCTGACAGCCAACGATTCTCCATGCTTGTCGATAGCTTCACCCCAGAGGTGTGTTACGTACGCTAGAAGATCACCTGTGGACCGTTTTGGTCGAAACCCGTACTGACGATCATTAATTAGACAGTGATCTTCTAGGTAATGGATCAGTTGGTTGTTTAGAATCCGTTCAATCACCTTACAAAGTACTGAGGTGATAGCTATTGGTCGATAATTTGCCGGGTCAGACCGATCCCCTTTTTTGGGAACCGCTTGCACATTAGCTCTTCTCCAAGCCTCCGGCACACTTCCCGAAGAGAGAGAAAGTTGGAACAGGCGCGTTAACACAGGAGACAGCTCCGCTGCGTACTTCTTCAGTACTATGGCTGGTATTCCATCGGGACCGCTAGCTTTCCGTACATCAAGTGATTGCAGCTCCACACGCACATCACGTTGCCTGATTTTAATGTCAGGCATCGTATGGCCACATGCAAGTATTGTAGGTGGCAGTGCACTACAATCATCGATGACGGAATTGTCGGCAAAGAGTTTAGCCAGGAGATCAGCTTGCTCTTGCGGACTGTGAGCTAGCGATCCGTCCGGATTTCTGAGCGGTGGCAGCGAAGGTTGGCAGAAATTGTTTTGCACAGACTTGGTTAGACGCCAGAAGCTACGGGAGCCCCTAGGATGCGAAACGAGGTCATGACCAATCTGTACAATGCGCTGTGCATCCGCTCTCGTGTATGCCTTTCTACAGGACTTGGAATTTTTATTATAGTTTGCTTTCAGTGAGTCAATGTTAGATGCCCCGCTAATGCAGCCGTTGATCCACTTGCGATATGCCGCCTGCTTAGATGATACAGCATCGGCACATTCACGAGTGAACCAACGGTTACGCGTACTCCTACTGACAAGATCTGAGCTAGGAATGTAGTATTCCATTCCCAGCATGATCTCGCCAGCAATAGCAGCGGCACTAGCTGTCGGGTCATTCCCACTGAAGCAACGTTCCTTCCAAGGGACCGACGCATAGTAATCGCGCATACCGTCCCAATCCGCCAACTTATAGTACCAAACGCGACGTTTGCATACCGCTAGTGGCGGCAGCTTGGCCTGTGGCACTCTGGTAGAAATAAGGCTGTGATCCGAAGAGCAAAGACGAGCCTGAACCACAACCTGATATTCCACCGGGTGAGAAGTCAGCAGAAGGTCCAGTAGAGAAGGTGCTTGCCCATCAATGTCTGGGATCCGGGTGGGCTGATCAACCAGTTGGGTCAAGTCATGTGTGAGAGCAAAAGCATGAGCAGTCCTTCCAGCATGATCAGTTTTGAGGGATTTCAACAAGGATTCGTGGTGAGCATTAAAATCCCCGAAAAACACCAATTCCGCGTTAGGAAATTGCTCTTGCGCAGCATCTGCCACCCGACTAAGATGGTCAAATAATCGGCTTGTCTCCAAGTCACCATTGTGGGATCTGTAGAGGCACACGTAGACTCGGCTCTGACGAACCAGGTCCACACGTACCACCAACAAGGAGAAGGAGGGGTCCTCCAAGCAGCGCAGTCGGTGACAGCAAACATCCGTCCTGACGAACAAGCATACTCCGGCTTTCGCTTTGAAGGATTCTTCAAGCGTGTAGCCGGGATAATTAAGGTAGCTGGTATCGGCAGGACGGAGTATATGTGTCTCCGTGAGAAACAACATTGCTGGCCGTGCTGTCTCGAGATGGTGGTGGACAGCGTTGAGGTTAGTGTGGAGTCCTCGGATGTTAGAGAACTCGACCTCAAACAGCGAGGGTATGGTGGGGGTGTGAACCGCTGTACGACCGTTATTTCTGTTTTGTTGCGCCATTTGGAAAAATTAAATGGAAAAGAGACGTGAAGCGAGCGATGTATTGCCACGATAGGGATGGGCAAAGTGTGGAGGCGTGTTTCCCCAAGTGGTTGCCAAAAGGAAAAATACACTGACCCGCCGGACGGAAGGGCCCCCGAACCCCCCCGGAAGTGGCCGCTGGGACCCCACCTACCGGTCACCAACCGGCACGACGGTCCACCCCGAGATTATGCGTGGCCTGGTGGGGCAGCCTCACGAGCTGGTTAGGCACGCTCGGGCCCCTGTACTATGCCACGGGCGGCCAGCGGAACAGCCGTTTCTTCGGGTCTCCCTGTCCGGCAGGTCAATACAGTTTCCCCCGGCATTGGTTCAACAGCCGTCTCCAATTGGACCAACACCCATCGCGGCAATACTCGCTCGGGCTCTGGCTGTACGCTGGCTGACCTCGAAACGCGGCTGCAAGCCACTTCACGAGTTTTTCACCATGCGTACGGTGGTAACAAGCCAGGCGGATGTTAGCATCCTACCACCAGATGAGCAGATGGTCGCTCAGATATCCCTTAGTCGCCTCTTACGACACCCATGGGAAAGAGAGGGGCAGTGAAATGTATTCTTTCTCCGTCACTGCACGGATAAAATGCGTTGCGTTCTGTTAGTTGTGAGATGAATAGAGCGACGTATATTTAACACCCCCCCCCCCCCCCCCCCCAGGACCTCTGGAGTCCGGCGAGTTCCCGGAGATATCCGTGCGCACGATATACCGCAACCGCGTCCCATGCGGCAGCGTGCGCGCGGGACAGTCGGCGTCGCTGGGCCTGGGTCGCTTCCCGCCGGGACTGCGGCAGGGCATGGTGCTGCTAGCGCGGCCGGGGGGCTACGCCGCGGGACACGAGCGGCCCACCTTCGGAGGCTGTCCGCTCGGGACTTGCAGAGGACGACAGGTGGGTCGCTAATTCAAACCTTATTACTAAATAAAAACTTACATGTATTTAAGACAGAATATATATACGCGGCCAGTAGATTTAGATTCATCACTCTCCGGTGAAATGTTGATATGATGATGATGCGTGTGGTGAAATGTTGCAATTATTACCGTTTTCTGCGGTGAGTGAGAGAATGTTCTTACAGAGTACTGGTTTACTGGTTGTAGCTTTATATTTAAAATTATATTATACAAACGATTTATATAACGATTATAAGGTCGAGATGACCCAGTGGTAAGAACGCGTGAATCTTAACCGATGAACGTGGGTTCAAACCCGGGCAAGCACCTCTGAATTTTCATGTGCTTAATTTCTGTTATAATTCATCTCGTGCTTTTCGGTAAAGGAAAACATCGTGAGGAAACCTGCATGTGTCTAATTTCACTGAAATTCTGCCACATGTGTATTCTATCAAACCGCACTGGAGCAGCGTGGTAGAATAAGCTCCAAGCCTTCTCCTCAAAAAAGGGAGAGGAGGCCTTTAACCCAGCAGTAGGACATTCACGTGCTGTTACGGATAAAAAAACACACACACACACAATGTGCTGTGCAAACATATACAAGTCTATAGTCGATTCCAATAGCAAGTAGAGTATATAAGCAACTTTGACCTTGAAATTTGGTCGAAATCTTAATATTCTGTGGTATTGACTATGGATTCGCGAAAAATTTAGCGTTTTGGTTATCTGTGAAGTTGTTATCGGAACTTTGTAAGTAAAACTAAAGTGTATATAAGTGGTTAAGTGTAACAGTGTCGTGTTGTATATAGAGATATATTGAAGTGATGAGTGAGTGAAAATTCAGTGGTGCCTGGATCATCTCGGCTGTTTTTTTATATGCTAGCAATATTAGCACAGACTGTGCAATATAATATGTAATGCGGTCATGAATTAAATTTGATTGAATGTAACAGGCATCCGTGCATGTCCTAAGACACTCCGCTGCCATCTACCCAGGGTTCCAGTGCTCTGTGCATGTCGGGAACGTGCGTCAGACGGCCATTATCGAGGTAACGAATACATACATCAAACTCACTTTGCGGAGTGGAATTAAATAGTTTAATTTTGGTATAGTTGGTGGTGTTGCGTAAAATACTTAAGTATGATATTTATGATATTTATTTTTTTATGTTATATTCCTGTTTAGCGGTAGAATATCTGATGAGTGGGTGGTACCTACCCAGGCGGGTTTGCACAATGCCCTTACCACCAGTTACCACACACTCATAATATATTCTGCCGCCAAACAGCAATAGCATTGTTGTTGGTGAGTAAAACAGTATAACTGCAGGCACGAGGGACATAACATCTTAGTTCCCAAGGTTGGTGACGCATTGGTGATATAAGCGATGGTTAATATTTATTGCGGTGTCAATGTCTATGGGCGGTGGTGACCACTTACCATCGGGTTGCTCATCTCATCGCTGACCACGGATATATTTTTCGCTTTAGGGTATAATGTCTCCGAACAACGTGCTGAGGGCGGGCGAGGGGGCCTCCGTGCTGTTCAGGTTCGCCCGCTGTCCGGAGTACCTCGTGCGGGGCCGCCGGCTGCTGTTCACGGCGGGGCTGGGGACCAGGTACCGCTCAACGAACCCAACGATAACTTCTAATTACAGTTGAATTGTTGAGCCAATAAAGTATATCGTCAGCTCAGTGTTGGTATCCGAGATTGCTAGCTCCACTGACTTTCACACATTTAATTTATAAGTGTTCGGTGAAGGAAATCCATTCATCGAAGCAGGTTGTGGAATAAGCTCAACCCTTCTCCTGAGAAGGAGAGGTTTTAGCCCAGCTGTGGGACATTTATATACTGTAACTGTTTTGAATCATGTTGGAATAAGTTTTGTTCTTAAGAAGAGATATCTTCGACCAACAGACACTTTTGTACTTTACTAGCAAAACCCGGAAGGTGGTTGTTAATGTGGTACAGCGCCATCTAGCGGCGTTACAACGAAGTGGATATTATAAAATCATCCATGAGATATACATCTAAATTTCAACTATAATGGTGATTCAAGCGGTCCGAACTCTATTAATCACAAACAGATACACAAACAGCCATTTTTATATATTAACTAAATTGTTTTGTTACAGAGCCATCGGCCGGGTCACGCAAACCTTCCCGTACATACCATGAATTCTATAGAACACGGCTCCAATGTAAAATTCGAGATCTCTCTAGAATATTCTAGATAAATTAAATATATTAATTGTATCTGTAACCAGTTTTCTTGTCGTGTTCACTTCATGATTGCGTAGGGGGCGTTTCGCCTTGCGGATTAAATTACAAAAAACGACAAACGATGATGGCATTTTTATGTTACATAAAAACAGTGTTGCCAACCTCTTAGAAGCATCCTCCTGACGGATGAATTGAAACAAATACAAAATACATTTATAATATGATGTTAAAAAAAAAGCAAATCAAGTACTGCAAGTAGCATTAGTAAACTTGAAATATACTCAATTAAATGAAGCTGAAGAGTTAATCCCCGGAGAGAATTTCTTTAAAAAATGTTCCTTCTAAAAAATGTCTAACCTGAAAATATCCTATTTGATTTCATCTGACATAGCCCTATTTATGGGGAAAACCCCCAAGTTGACAACACTGTATAAAAAAAATGCGGACCATCCATATAAACTTTCATATATTTAACACTAGGGGACAAATTTTTAATAAACCATCGTATGTGATCGAGCAAATTTTCACTCATATCTCATTTTTATTCAGTCAGTTAATTAATCAGTGTCAGAGTTTTTATTAGGTATATAACATACATGCAAAACGTCTATGCTTATGTATAAATAATATTGCAATATATAAAGGCTTATATATATATATATATGAAAATATAATATGGAACTAATGGCTTCTTATGTATGTACACACATACATCCAATTTCTAGTTAATATTAAATAATTATATAACTAGGTTTATGAAATAACGTACATACACAATGAATATTACATCTTGGTTCCCAATGTTGGTGACACATTAACAATATAAATGATGGTTAATATTTCGTAAAACGCCAATGACGCTTTGGAGAATTACCACCAAAATTACATTAGCCTTCCTATTCGAAATTAAAACAGAGAAACAGAAATCGCAACAGTAAAAGGTTATAAGTATTTGAAAATATGTACGTTAATTACGTAGGGCTGCCGTTGAGGATGCAGAATGAAACCGAACGAATTTAACTTATACGTTTATTTAAGTAATTAAATTTAACAATTAATTATTTCTAATTTCTAATACGTGACAGTCTGTTCGATATCAGAACAAAAAGTGAAGATCTGTAGTCTGAATTACATATTTATAACGAAATCGGTGAATCACTGAATGGTCCCCACGGTATGGTAATTCTTGGTAGCACTCGATGTTCGGGAGGTCTTGCGAAACAAAGCAGCGACACTGGCAACAGGTGGTAGCTTCAAGGAATGCATGGTGTGATTATTTCTCACGGTATGGTATTTCTTGGTAGCGCTCGATGTTCGGGGAGGTCTTGCGATTATTTCTTAACAACTCCCTCCGCAGGATCAGCAGCTATTTGGAGACTTTTGTCGAAAATAGCCATAGGATCTCTGGGGCTGTCCTGGACTTCTTGTGTTCTGGTTGCCTCATTTTCCTTCTGGTTAGTATTCTTTGAAAGCATACATTTGCGACGAATGAGGACGATGCTAATAGTGAGTACTGATGCACCGATGAGTAGGTAGACAGGTATAGTCGTGTGATAGAGCGTGTCTAAGTTCGACAATTCCAAAGTCACTGGTTCTTGAGAGGCAATCCTGGTATTGGTTGAATGTAAGTGAGTCAAATCTATACTGTTCAATTTCAAGATGTTCTTCGCTGTCGCTTTGTATGGATCTTCATTACTATATTCTATATTCAACATTTTCAAAACTTGTCCTTTTACTTGATCATGGTGGTTAGTGATGGTGAAGATGGACGTTTGTAGAGCACACCCTTTAGGTATTTCAGCTAGATAGCTTCCGAGAAGGTTTTTGTATTGATCTTGAGAACAGGTTAAATGAACTTTCGTTAAGTTGGGAAAGCTCAGAACATAGTGACGATCATCCAATTGTTCCATGGCTTGAGAAGATAAGATTACTGGAGTAACCCGACAGGTTTCATGGATATGTTGCTGGGGTATAAGATGTTGAATGCAGCTCGTTTGCTCTCCATAGTGTCGGTTTAAGTTGTCCTCGCAAAGATGACCGTGACTGTACTTCGGACATTCTGTCTCTATATACAGTAGATCTTTCTCGTGAATTGCTACGTATGGATAGGTAGGGATTATGATTTTATCATTACTATTAGGGGCTAAGGACAATTTGTAAAGGATGTAGTTATTGGGATTCATGATTGGAAACTTAATTACCAAGATTATATCATTATCTTTATAATAATATCCTAATCTTAATAGATCTAAATATTCCCTAAAATTAATATCTAGCACTACATTTGAATTGTATAAACCTTTTAGTTTATTTAACATAACTATATAAGTGTCGTAATCCAGAACGGAATAATGGATGCTTTTAGGTAATCCTTAACGTTTTCGACTTCTAATTTGGAAAGAACTAGGTTCATTGCGGAATTTTTGAAATATCTCTGTATAACCGGTATAATTTTGTACATTTCAAGTGGGGGATTAATTAAGATTCCTGTTTTTATACGTGGTGTAACGTATTCTTTTATGGCATCTATTACATCTTGTTTTAGGTTTGATTTGGTACGGACATAGAATTTATAGATTTTTTGTCAGGTAATCTTTGGTTCCGATTTTGTAGGTACATAGTATTCATCTCCTCGTGTACGAATTCTAATGCCTTTTCGATGGTCTCAGGGCGCATGCAACGTATGCGCGATCCTAAGGGATCGTTCAAACCTCGCAAATACGCTTGAAGCGTTAATTTACGATAAAGATCTCGTTTAGCATTAATGGTGGTCTCAAGGGTATCATGCAGGTTTACATAGGTCATTATAGTACTGTACAGATTCTGGCAACGCTCATAATACTCCTGCGCGGTGCTAGAACCTTGCGATAAAATAGCTAAATCGTTATATAGAGCGGTCTCATCTCGTTGGTCCGCGAAGTTGTTCACTAAAGCAGTTCGAATGCCTTGCCAGTCGGATGGAATCCCATTAGAATTAATTAAGCGAGCAGCAGAGCCTGTTACTTTGTTAAGAATTCCGTTGAGAAGAGCACACCTACTTAATTCACTACTACTATCACTACAAAACTGTCCTACCAATTGGTCACATAATTTTAAAAATCTAGTAAGTACATTTGGGTTCCCGTCGAACTCGGGTACCAACCTTAAGGCTTTATAAATGGTGTCTAACTCAGACATTTCCGTTTGTTCTTCTATACTACTTAAACTAATATCTCTTCTATTATCTACGAAAGTTTGCCTACTACTAATAACTATCCTAGGTTCCTTCGATTTTCTTAAATGAAAAATCTTGGCAAATTTTATTAACAGGTTAGTTAGGCTAGGATTGAGCAACCACTAAAAAGAATCTAGTGTACTCACATGAACATGTTTCGGTCTCTCTGCGTTATCGATGTCTGGATACCTCTGGTGCAGCACTACTCGTAGATTCGGATGCTCTGGATGCAGCAGCTAGACAAGCTACGGCGGGGCTTCACACGATTACGGAAATCTTCTACGCGAAACGTTCCGCGAGCATCCTACCGACTGCGCCAATTACGTAGGGCTGCCGTTGAGGATGCAGAATGAAACCGAACGAATTTAACTTATACGTTTATTTAAGTAATTAAATTTAACAATTAATTATTTCTAATTTCTAATACGTGACAGTCTGTTCGATATCAGAACAAAAAGTGAAGATCTGTAGTCTGAATTACATAATTATAACGAAATCGGTGAATCACTGAATGGTCCCCACGGTATGGTAATTCTTGGTAGCACTCGATGTTCGGGAGGTCTTGCGAAACAAAGCAGCGACGCTGGCAACAGGTGGTAGCTTCAAGGAATGCATGGTGTGATTATTTCTCACGGTATGGTATTTCTTGGTAGCGCTCGATGTTCGGGGAGGTCTTGCGATTATTTCTTAACACGTTCAATAACATTAAATTCTTAGTTATACCATGTTTGCCTATCTACCCTTCCGTGACGCCACGGTGACAGGACTATGATAATCTTATCGTATGTTAAATTGTTACAATAATAACTTATTAAGAAGTTAGTTGACTTAAAGTTTCAAATAAACTGAAATTTAAATTAAATATTCTTATTTAAATGTAAAATAGCACTATGTACGTGTTAATATTGTATTTAATACACCTTTTACAATTAGTTGAAATGTATATTTAGTATATTCCAATCGTAGGAGTAAATATAAACTAACTTTATATTTCCATATCCCGTGATATTCGCTAACAGCTCAGCTTAACTACTTTCCCGAATAAAACGCAATTTTTTCGCAAAAATAACAGATAATTCAAAATCTCGACCAATGATATCGCGCCAATACAATGTCAGTTGTTAATTTGCCTTTGTCTACTCTTGTGGCTTTAATACACTAGTTATTTTCTATTTAAATGAAATAACATATTTATATGCATACATATATAACGTAACTGTTTTTAAAATGATAATCACGCCCCAAGGAACAAATCTTTAGGTTTGTATTTTTTTTTTTTTTTTGTTAATGATAGCTCTTACAATGCCGATGTTACTTTTGCATTCAGCCGCGCTGATATGTAAGACTCCAATAACAATTGATTATAAATTTAAAACAATAATGTTGTACGATAAAATAATTTTTGTATTTATTTTAAAAAAATCTTAGTATTTTAAAAACACAAACGTCATGACGCTATTTTGAATTACAATTTTGGCGCCATTAATATAATCACTAACTCAAGAGGTAAACCAAAATTAGCTTTCATATTGTTAGTATTTAAACTTTGTACATTAAATGATATATCCAGTTCCTGTTTATAAATTGCAATTTTAAGTAATGATACATATTTATATAACATTACGATATCTAACTATCAATGATCGGATTATTTAATGCCGATTTTACTTTAGACGATATGACATTGACTTTTTATGATTTGTATTAATTAATATTTTTATAGCTATCTGTGGCATCGATATTAATTAAACTACAATAATATTAAACATAATTTAATAAAAGCAATTAATGGTTGAATAAGATTTTTTTTAAACAAAGATAATTAGTATCATTTACGTTTTTGGTCTAAGAAAACGTGTCGCGTTAAAAGTTATTTTTTTAAATAAAAAAACATATTCAAACCTTTACTAACCTGATTATTATATTACACATAACAAATTTAAAAAAATTGCAGCATAAAATAATGTTAATTATATATAAATTAAAAAATAAACATCCAGGTATTTAGGTATAAGTTGTAATAACTCGGTCATATTTTTTTGAGAACTTCAGGCATTATAAGCACGAACTATTCCCGTCAATCATATTCTGATCAGTTATAAATATAAATGAAATTTCGTCTATTACCTAACTTATGCAATATTAAATTTGAATATGTACCAAAACAAAATTATATATTACTATTTTGGTAAATTTTTACAAAATTCAAGCGATTCATCACTGCTTGAAAGTTATATTTTATTCTTATTAGGCGCCATTTTGAATATATAAGGAATGGCCTGTGTTTAAGACTCTGCGGCAACATGAATGGAAAAAAATACCGCTAAACTAAATAACAATAATTATTAAAAGAATTTAAAAATTAAAAGAATAGCAGACCTAACATCAGAAATAGCATTTGAGTGATAACCATCCTCAAGAATATTAAAAAATGCTCTGTTATGTCATACTAGCTGGTGCCCGCGACTTCGTCTACGCAGGATTAGTATTTGGAGTAGCTTATATTAGCGTGGCATAGAAAAGAACTAACATTATGACATAAATATTTTTTGAGTCGCATTTGAAAAATATAACTGCTTGACAATATTTTAACATAAGAAAATTGGCAATATAATAAATATACGGTAATTAGGCACTGCAGAACCCTGATCATAGGCCTATAGTTATCTAGCTACTGCAGTATGCTCTTATAAACTATATTTAACGATTTTTTTCCTTCAGCATAAACATGCAGATTTTTTGCTTTGGAAACACGTGAGCAAGCCACATAGAGCTGACCGTGAGAAAAGCATGGCGTGCCTAAATGTATGCCTGCTACCTTTAAGGTTTGCTCCTGCGATTTGTTGATCGTCATTGAAAATGCGACTTTTAACGGGAACTGCAGGCGTTCAAAATTGAATGGCAAGTTATTGGGTATGATTGGGATGCGCGGTATAAGAACATTGTCTCCCTTGGCTTCTCCAGTTAAAATTGTGGCCTTCACAATGTGCCTTCCTAGTTCGGTAACTCGCATTGATATACATCACGTTATTTACAATATTATAAATTAACCAAAAAAGGACCAATTACTAACCTACCTACAACCTCTGTAATTTACAAAAAAAAGAAGGAATTCGGTATAATGAACAGGTAAGTAACCTATATCTATTAATTTAAATAAAAATGAAGTATCTTATTTAAGTGTAACTCCTAACCAAAAAAAAACTGCCAATACCTAATCTTGGGCCTATATTACTTGAAGTACAATCCGTTTTTAAAAAATCGCTATAACCATGAAAATTCGCAAAACGGAGACAACAGTCAACAATGTCTGCCCTCACGCTTCTGCCCGCGTTCGGGTCGCGCACTCAGCGATGAGCGCCTTCTTCCCCCACACAAGTGCGTCGCACCGCCCGCCACCGCCGCCGGAGGCAAACCGCGCCGTACCGCTCGCTACACCGCACCCGTAGTATCGCGCATTTAAACTAAATGATGTCTATCATACATTACATAATTATGTGTAACTAACGTTTATGGCAGCGCACGCCAGAATAGCTCGCAGAAAGGTAGGTTTTTTCCTAGTTACTTGACATTTAATGTCATATTTTGGACAGCTTACACAATATCTTTATAAATTGTAGCCTATGTGTTATTCTGATGTATAAGCTATATTATTGGAAAGTTTAATTGAAATCCATTCAGTAGTTTTTGCGTGAAAGAGTAACAAACATCCATCCACACATACAAACTTTCACGTTTATAATAGTAGTAGGATTCTGTTTTTTTGAAAAGACCCCATTTTCAAATTCGTATTGTGTTTTTTAAATCTATTAAAATATTAAATATTTTTAAACATAATCATGACACCATTTTAAATTTCAATTTTGGCGCGATTAATATTATTGTATTGTTGTATACATATCTTTTGTCGAAGTATTTAAATTTTGTACGTTAAATCTAAATGATTTTTCTAGTTCCTGTAAGCTGATATAACTTGCTATTTTAAGTTAAATGTACGTATTTATGTAACGGCAAACGTAAGACATTTTTAAGTGACGCCATTTTGATATTCAGAAATATTTATGGGAACAAAATTAATTAAATAATTTGCTGTTTCGTTTTTCATCTGTAAAAACAATTGTAAGTAAATATTTTAATTTATAATTTGTATGAACTAAAATACCTAAAAAGTAATTCTACTAAAAATGTATATTTATAAGTGTATTTTTTACATTTACTCTATATTTATCATAAAAGTTTTATTTTATATATATTCCACTAAGATTCATTTTAACTTTTATCTTCTTCTTAACGACTTTAAAATTTTCTTACATATCTTATTGTTTATACAATAATAGTTAATTATTACATAAATTTTAAGTACGTATTTTATTAGATCTCTTTGCCTCAAAGTATCAATTAATCCGAATTAATTTAATTTGATAAAGTAATGGTGAGCGATGAAATGATGGTGTTAAATAATTAATTGTGTATTATCTGTGGCAGTTCGCTTAGATTATTAATTTGAAACGTGTGTTTCTTTAATTTTTTAATTTTGTCAGAGTAAACGGCCAGTTTTAATAAAAGTTAGCTTCGTGTCATCGATTTATGAAAATTTTAGGGTGTTATTAGACTAAATTAATCTTTTTATTTAATTATGCTTTGAATAAAACGTGTGATTGTGACTTAAAAAATAAAACAATGTTTTTTACTGACTTAGAAAAATGTTATATATTAGCAAAGATTAAAAAAAAATTTAAATCAGTCACTCAATATTAAAAAAAAATTAAAACATTTTTTAGCACATCATTAGACTATAATAAAAATAATTAAAGTATGTTGGATTTTTTATTTAAAATCTTTATAATTTAAGCTACACTTTGTAAAAAATAAATTGGCAATTATTGTGTCAACCCGCGTTCATAAGAAAATTTCACGACAATGCGCGCTTGCTGAGTTGGTGATAATTAATCAAGTAGACTTATAAGTACATTCGAATTATTTCACAAAGGTTTAAAGCTACTAGTTGTGGATATATGCAGATTCTACCAAGAAGAACTGAACCGAAGAAAGAAACTCAATAGTAAATCTTGTAGCGTTAATCGAATTCCATCATTAGTGATTTTCCATGACTCATTTAGTCATTTTTTTCTGTTTATTTCCATAATTTATGTTTGTTTATCCTTATCCAGATCCTAGGTCATCTTTTATTTAAATTTTATTATGAATTAACAAACACACTAGGTTCACATAAACAATATTAATATCAAAATACTTTATTCAACATTGAAGCATTACACTTGCTTATTGATAGTCAAACTAGAAACTTCCACCGGTTAAAAGTAACACCCAGCCCTGTGTCGAACCAGTGAAAGAAACTCAGACTATTAGTCTATAAAGTAAATAGTAGTCTTTTTGTAATAAGCAACAAATATATTTTTATCAAGGCAGAATGTTTTGTACACAACTAGCATAGATACTGGTAAAAAAAATCAAATTTAGAAATAAATTCGAATGAAGTCTCTGGATCATTTCTTCTTCTTCTTCGAGTGCCACTCCGACTAGCGAAGGTTGGCAGTCAGCTTTAAATACTCCTTCTTGTTCTTCGCGAGGCGAAAGAGTTCGACAGCACTCGCGATTCCCGTCCATTCACGGATGTTGCACAGCCAAGACTTTTTTCTGCGCCCAACAGCTCTCCTTCCGGCAACTTTTCCCATCATAATCAGTTGCATAAGTTCATATCTTTCATGCCTAAGCACGTGTCCGAGATATGCAATTTTCTCTTCTTGACAGTCTCCAAAAGTTGCCGTTTTTGGTTGACGCGTCGCAGAACTTCCACGTTCGAGACCTTTTGAGTCCAACTAATGGCCAACATACGTCTATAAGCCCACATCTCGAAAGCTTCTATACGTTTTTTGAGATCTTCTTTAATTGTCCACGCCTCGCATCCGTAAAGAAGTATAGGCCAGATGTAACAATGTAGGAGTCGTATGCGCACAGGGATCTTAAGTCTGCGATTGCAGAGTACTTTTTTCAACGTGTAGAAGGTACTTCGAGCTATTTCGATGCGAGTCTTTACCTCCTGTTCACAGCTCCAGGTGTCATTAAGCCATGTCCCCAGATATTTGTACTTGCGCACCCTCTCAATTTTTTGGCCTGCTACAATGATAGCAATGTCATCGAAGCTATGTTTAGATAACACCATGATCTTCGTTTTTGATAGGTTCATCCTCAGACCAGCGTTTTCACTGCACTCATTAAAACGGCTCATAATTAATTGCAGCTCTTCAGGAGATGATGCTATTAGGACTGTATCGTCAGCGTATCTGATGTTGTTAATATACCGGCCATTTATTTTGACTCCACATTCTCGGCCTTCAATTGCTTCTGCTATTATTTGTTCCGAGTATAAATTAAATAGCGTGGGTGATAATATACAGCCCTGTCGGACTCCTCTCTTTATTTCTACCTCATCAGTCTCCTCATTGTCAACTCGTACAGTAGCCTTCTGGTTCCAATACAGATTCTGGATAATACGTACATCTTTGTCATCTAAGCCGATATCATGTAATATTGCAATTAGACGGACATGCAGTACTCTGTCAAAGGCTTTTTCGTAATCGATGAAACAAAGGAAAACGTCTTGTTGCATGTCTGCATTTTTGTACGAGAACCTGCATTGCGAAAAGAGCCTCTCTCGTGCCCACTCTTATTCGAAAACCAAACTGACTATCTGCGAGGTGTTCGTCGCGTTTAGCTCTTATTCGCTCGTGGATGATATTCAGAAATAGTTTCAATACTTGGCTCATAAGGCTAATCGTTCGAAACTCTTCGCACCTTCTTGCGTTGGTCTTCTTAGGAAGCGTAATAAAAGTTGAGGTTAGCCAGTCTTTGGGTAAGTGGCCAGAGTCGTATACCAAGTTATAGAATTTAACCAGGAAGTTAATATTTTCGTCTTCAATAAGTTTGAGTACCTCTATGGGAACATTATCCGGTCCGGTTGATTTTCCCGTTTTAGCTTTTTTAAGAGCGTTTGTGACTTCATTGACTTGATGACTTCATTTTTCAGGATAGGATATCCCTCATTTGGATCACAATTTACCGCTATGCTTCGGAAATCGTCGGTATATTGATGAAATGTATTGTTCCCATAGGTGTTTTTTTCCTGATATATCTAATATGGGAATATTATTTTCATCCGTAAGTTGGTGAGTCGTCTTTTTGTGTCCTACCAAAGATTTTATTTCCTTATGCAGGTTAAATGCATCATGTTTAGCATAAAGGTCCTCCGCAAAATCACACTTGCACTGATACCAAGCATCTCTAGCATAACGAACTTCACGCAGAATTTTCTTATCAATCTCAGTATACTTGCTATTGTCGGAATTCTTTTAGATTCTCCTTTCTTCGATAAGATCATATATTTTTTCTGTCATCCAACTCTGTTTAGGAATCCAATCTCTTTTCAAGTGTGTCTTATTGATGTTTAATATTTTGTTCTTCATTGAACACCACTCTTCCTCCACCGTACGCATTATCCCAGGTTTCTCATCTGCTGCCCACTCGTTTATTTCTTTCGCCACTTTATCTTGGATGTTAAGTTCTTTAAGTTTCCTCACGTCTATTGCGTGGTACTGTGTTCTCTTCTTTAGTTGTTTGAGTCTACATGATATTAACATGGATCGGTTTGATTTTGGTACTAAGTTAACAGGTGTATTAATGTATTTTGTGTTTATGATTACTCCCACTCCATACTTGTTGGAGCTATCCTCGGAACCAGAGTAATACATGGTGTAATTATTATCTATTTGGTGTTTACCTTTGCCTATCCATCTAATCTCACTTAGTCCCATGATGTTAATCTTCATTCGTTGCATTTCTTTGCAGACATTGTAGACTTTTTCAGGACTCTTCAAGCTTCTGACGTTCCACGTTCCTATCTTCATTTGTTGTTTTTTCCACCTGGAGATTCTTAGCACCCCTGTCCCATCTAAGGGACGCCAGGAACTCGGGGCCATTTCTTTCTTAGACTTTTCCATAAAGCTGTTGATAACTAGGGAATAATAGTGCAGTGGTTTCCCCTTGCCTTCTGCACCAGACATTTTAGAGGTTACTTGTACCTCAAGGTCGCTGTTTCCCTTTTTCCAATCATGGTGCGTATGGTTATACCGCCATTGATCGGTCGCCAGAGCCTCGTCTGTTATCTAGCAGGGAGCACCACGTGCAGGTGAGGTTGGCAATTGGGTCGGTTTAGATGGTAGTTCCGTTCCCCCCTTACCCCCCTTTCTTATAAAATAATATAAAATTTATAAACATATTTTATAGTAAACATACAAAAAGATTTTTTTAAATTTAACTTTTTCTAATCTGTTATGACTAATAAAAACATTAAAATGCCTTATCGGTTATCTGTTGTGATTATTTTGATAATGAAATTTGTCATTCATGTTATGTTATTGTATTCAAAAGGAATGTTACTTATCTGTTCCCAAGTCACTTTCTGTGTGTTTTTTTTAAATATATATATCGAGCAGGCATAGTGAAATACATATAACACTACCTTAAACAATAATGACTGTTTCAAACCTAAACAAGCATCGGTGAATTTTCATGTGATTAGTTTGCGTTTAAAAATATCGTGAGACAGCCTGCATTTATAATTATCAAATTTCACTGAAATTCTGCTAAACAATCCACTGTGTATTATCCAAAAAGGTAGAACAGACCTTAACCAGCCAGCTTACTCGTACTTCCTAAAAATAACATAAAATAATTTTGAATTACATTGCTTGTTCGACTCTGTTACATATAATGACATTTTCGGAACATCCAGAATAAATACAGAAATTGGCAATATACCACTTCAATAAAAAAAAAAAATAACCAATGCCAGAAATGAAAATATGGTGTGTTGCCAAAACAATTTATAAAGCTTTTATTTTACAATAATACTATAATTATGAAATCGATTTTCAATATTTATTTGCTAAAATAAAACTTCAAAATATACAAGCGCTGTCCCGCAGTTTTATTCGCATTCTATCCAATTGAAGTTAAACAAAATGACGCCCTGTATTCGAGCCTTTTATGAGACTAATTTGTTTATAAAAAAAGGAATGTGAATAAAACCTCGGGCGGAACTAATTTGAAGCCTAGCAGAAGTATTTATATTATATGACGAGCCGTTTGCCCAGGACAGACATTTGTGTGCATGAACATGTCTGTTTGTCGTGAGTCTGGGTGTAATTATCTATATAAGTATAGATTTACAAAAGAAAAGTAGTATATGTAGTATATCAGTTGTCTGGTTTCCATGGCACAAGATCTGCTTAATTTGGGATCAGATGGCCGTGTGTGAATAAAGTCCCAGGATATTATTATTATTATTATACATAGAGCTATACAATAAATATTAGTTGGCGGTTCTGTGGTCGCGTTATCGTATGTCTATTGTATGAGCAAATAAATATTCGCTTTCAAATTGAGTTCCAATTTTAAATTAAGGCTTAGTTTGTTTTAATTTTTGTTATTTTCAACGTTAGGTAGTAATTATTAATATAAAACAATATACTTATATTTAATTCTCGATGTCACCGCTTAACTGTGACATCAATTCCATCGCGAACAAAGAAATTTGGCAACTCCTTTCTTTGTCGCACTTCCAAAAAATGGAATTCCTTACCAGCTCACGTGTTCCCCTCCTCTTACAACCCGGGTTCCTTCAAACGAGGCGTGAAGAGGCATCTTGAGGGCCGGCAAGGCGAAGGCGGCTAGTGCAGAACGTTTTCCCCGTCTGTACTGGCCGTCGTCGTGTTTGAACTCTACTACCACTTACCATCAGGTGGAGTAGAGTCATTTGCCCTCCCGGCGAATATAAAAAAAAAAAAAAAAATTCGTGTCGTTTCGTCTCGGTAGAATCCACACGTGAGTCCAATGAAATTATGCCACTTCACTATATCAGATTATATAGACTTTAGATAAAACAGTTCAGTGCCTTCTTCTCCTCTGTTAAAGGATTCTTTTTTTTGAGCTTTAGTGTTATTCATAAAAAAAAAATTAAAGAGTAGAAAAAATTACGGTCGAAATATGCAAATTCATATATGTCTACAGAACTTGTACCTATGTAAGTATGTTTATAGATGTAGTAAGGGCTAGCTAATGTCGATAATATTAGTATATATGTTATTTTAAAGTTGCCGTCGTGATTTTTCTTTAATACAATGATTATAAGAAAAAACTATGACAGGTTTTTTTTTGACGTCAAAGAAAATGACGCCCTGAATTCGAGCATTTTACAAGATACAAAAAAAAGACAAGTATCTACTGCTGCTTTAAGCTTTAAGGTCTTATATCCCTCTATGAAGGTTAGGAGCTGTCTCAGGTTACTGCATTACCCTCGTGGTTAGAAGCGCGTTATTATATAAATTACTAACTCCGTAATATTTTAAGGGCTTAAATAAAATATTTTTACGGAAGGACAGACAAAAAAAATTACTTATTTTTGAGTCAGAAATCTTCGCAGTTTTACACAAAAGACCTCACCAAAACTCATACACAATCGAATGATTAGTTCAAGAACGTTTACATAACGACAAACATACTTACAAACATTCCTTTTCATTTATTAATATGCTTAATGTTATTATGTATATTAGTAGTTTTATTCAAAACATAGAGCCGAGATGGCCCAGTGGTAACAACGCGTGAATCTTAACCGATGATCGTGGGTTCAAACCCGGCCAAGCACCACTGAATTTTCATGTGCTTAATTTGTGATTATAATTCATCTCTTGCTTTACGGTGAAGGAAAACATCGTGAGGAAATCTGCATGTATCTGATTACACTGAAATTCTGCCACATGTGTATTCCACCAACCGGCATCGGAGCAGCGTTGTGGAATAAGCTGCAAACCTTCTCCTCAAAAAGAGGAGAGGAGGACTTTAGCCCAGCAGTGGGACATTCACAGGCTGTTACGGATTCAAAGTATGCTAATTTTATTTTTATCGTGTCAGTGAACTCTATTTAAATTTATTTATAATAAGAAAATTCACGATTGTCACGTTAAGAGTCTAAATTTAAAGAGGGTGACACTGCGAAGTACATCTATTTATATAATAATAGTTTTCACCCGCAGCTTGATCCATGTTTGAGGGACTGAGACAGATATATCCTTTGTCCTTTTCTGTTACAATGTCAACATTTTTTCGTTCATGATAATCGGTCGAGAAGTTAAAACGTAAAAGCGTAACAAAGAAACAAACACCCTTTCACATTCATAATATTAGTAAGGATTCTTTTGACCCTGTTGGTCTAGAAGCGATATATAAGGCCGCTGATCTCGAGGTCCTCAGTTCAATCCCCGGGTGGGGCTGATAGAAAGTTATTGGGTTATTCTTTTGAAAATTCTCAATAGCAGCTCGGAGTTTGGATGTTAGATGTGTGTTCATACCCGTGCCTCGGAAAGCACGTAAAGCCGTTGGCCAAGCGCTTGGACTCCCTTCGGTTGTTGTTGTATTGTTGAAACGTAAGCAATGAAGTTCTGAACAAAAATATCATCTATACTTAATATTATAAATGCGAAAGTAACTGTATGTCTGTTACGCTTTCACGGCTTAACCACCCCCCTATAACACGCGTGCGAAACTGCGAGTGTAGAATACTAGTTGTATTCTAAAAGCAAAACAAAAATAAGCTTAATAAACATAACTAAATCTAAAAGTATAAGTAAGACATTCTAAAATAATTGTCTAACCATAAATCAATAAAATAACAAATAAAAAGCAAAAATCCACGCGAGTCTTGGTTCCAAAATGTCTTATACCATTCTAATCGCGCGCGGATTATACATATTTCTTCATTTGTTTAATATTTAAATTTCATTATTGACGGGCCGGTTGGCGTGGTTGGTAGACACTTACCTTTCACGCCGAAGGTTGTTGGTTCGATTCCCACCAGGACAGATATTCGTGTGCATGAACATGTCTGTTTGTCCCTAGTCTGGGTGTAATTATCTATATAAGTATGTATTTACAAAAGAAAAGTAGTATATGTAGTATATCTGTTGTCTGATTTCCGTAGTACGAGCTCTGCTTAGTTTGGGATCAGATGGCCGTGTGTGAATAATGTCCCAGGATATTATTATTATTCGAACAATAATGGGTAATCTAATTTTTCAGACAAAAATGGACTCGTTCTTCAGCCTCTTCGATCCGTCAGATGGCAATACGAACAGACAGAATAATAAGAAAAAACATAAAAACGATCAAGAGAACGGCAGGAAGAACCCAGACGCACCCAAGGGTATGTACACACCTTTGTATATATGTAATAAGTTTATTTATTGAAATAAAAACTAAAGTCGTTGCTATGTTAAGCGAAATTTATTCTTTTTTATATCATATCACAAATTACTTCTGCAAACAAAGTATGAGTACAAATTATAATTATTTACTAACCCATAAAAAGAAACAACATTAAAAGCTATTGCTTCAAATATTTTTTTACAATCTGAATTGTTTCTTTTTTTAAAAAAACGTCGTTAACTTTTTATTATATTAAGCCAGTGTGAATTTCTCTAATTATAGAATGACACATGACATAATGCAAAGTGTTGCCACAACAGATAATACTTGGATGTATTAAGTCGAAGTTAATGCACGTGCAATTTAAATTTAATGAAGAGCCCAAAGAGCTTCATTTACATATATATAACATACTGGCATATAAACGCACAGCTCAAACTATTGCGACATGAAAATTTGCATACGGGTTCCTTTTACGCAATAGGTTAGCACTTAGGAAGGATTTTTGAAAATTTAACCCTACAGAAGGAACTCGGGCAGAAAGAACAGAAGAAAGAAGAACAAAGTATCGCCAGCGAAGGACGTCCTAACAACAGCATGGCAGAGTTCATCACAAGAAAACTCGGAGTTCTGAACAAGGTGCGGCGCTTTTTCACGCCACAACAACTGTGCCTGCTGTACAAAACACAGGTACGGTCTTGCGTGGAATATTGCTCGCACCTTTGGGATGGCTCCGCTAAGTACCTACTTGAGGCCTTGGACCGGTTGCAGCGACGTGCCGTACGCATTATTGGCGACGTAAAGGTCACAAACACCCTTGAATCTTTACAATTGCGTCGTGAGATAGCAGCACTGAGCGCTTTCTATCGACTGTATCACGGCGAGTGCTCTGAGGAATTATTCTCTCTAATTCCTGCTTTCCCCTTCCTTCTTAAGTCCACGCGAGCTGGTTCTCGATGTCACCGCCTTACTGTGACATCAATTCCATCGCGAACAAAGAAATTTGGCAACTCCTTTCTTTGTCGCACTTCCAAAAAATGGAATTCCTTACCAGCTCACGTGTTCCCCTCCTCTTACAACCCGGGTTCCTTCAAACGAGGCGTGAAGAGGCATCTTGCGGGCCGGCAAGGCGATGGCGGCTAGTGCAGAACGTTTTTCCCGTCTGTACTGGCCGTCGTCGCGTTTGGCATCTACTACCACTTACCATCAGGTGCAGTAGAGTCATTTGCCCTCCCGGCGAATATAAAAAAAAAAAAAACAAGAAGTACCGGAACCGTTGAATAATCAGTCGTCGATACCAAAGGTCTGTGACGAGAAAATCGGAAAGAACGTCAACGATTTGAAATCGGAAGACGATTTTAAGAAGACGAAGAGGAAACCAATGACCAATGATGATGAGGATGCAACGAGAAGTGGGACAAAGTTTGCCGATAGAGTGTACAATATCATCGATAAGTTGGAGAAGGTCAGGATAAAGGACGATATGTATTTAGCTGGTGATTTCAATTCCGAGGACTTGGAGAGTGACTTCTTCTACAGCTCTGATGATATGGAAGACTTCTGCGATGATACGTAAGTGATGTTTTTTGTTAATTAAAAAAAAGTATTATAATTTATGTGTTGTAAAGTAGTAAAGTAACAGCCTGTTTATGTCCCACTGCTGGGCTAAGATCTCCTCTCCCTTTTTGAAGAGAAGGTATGGAGCTTGTTCCACCACGCTGCTCCAATGCGGGTTGGCGGAATTCACATGTGGCAAAATTGCAGTGAAATTAGACACATGCAGGTTTCCTCACGATGTTTTCCTTCACCGTAAAGCACGAGATGAATTATAATGACAAATTAAGCACATGAAAATTCAGTGGTGCTAGCCCGGGCTTGAACCCACGATCATCGTTCAAGATTCACGCGTTCTTACCACTAGACCATCTCATCTCTTATGTGTTGTAATTTTGGGTAATTATACGTTTTTTCTTAAGGCTTTGCTTGCTTTCCACGGTATGGAAGAGCAAGAAACAATAACATATCTATTCGCATCACCCGGAATTTCAATCACGGCCTTATATTTAAGCTCATTAACTAACATCTAGATTAAAAGAGTCAATTAGTTTCAGAGATGTAGAATTAGGATTACAGTGTTAATGTACCAGGAGATCATAAACAGTGTGTCGGTCTCACCGAACGATTAGATTAAAAGAGTCAATCAGTTTCAGTTAGGATTACAGTGTTAATGTACCAGGAGATCATAAACAGTGAGTCGGTCTCACCGAACGATTAGATTAAAAGAGTCAATTAGTTTCAGTTAGGATTACAGTGTTAATGTACCAGGAGATCATAAACAGTGAGTCGGTCTCACCGAACGATTAGATTAAAAGAGTCAATTAGTTTCAGTTAGGATTACAGTGTTAATGTACCAGGAGATCATAAACAGTGAGTCGGTCTCACCGAACGATTAGATTAAAAGAGTCTATTAGTTTCAGTTAGGATTACAGTGTTAATGTACCAGGAGATCATAAACAGTGAGTCGGTCTCACCGAACGATTAGATTAAAAGAGTCAATTAGTTTCAGTTAGGATTACAGTGTTAATGTACCAGGAGATCATAAACAGTGAGTCGGTCTCACCGAACGATTAGATTAAAAGAGTCAATTAGTTTCAGTTAGGATTACAGTGTTAATGTACCAGGAGATCATAAACAGTGAGTCGGTCTCACCGAACGATTAGATTAAAAGAGTCAATTAGTTTCAGTTAGGATTAGAGTGTTAATGTACCAGGAGATCATAAACAGTGAGTCGGTCTCACCGAACGATTAGATTAAAAGAGTTAATTTTGAAATGACGTTTGGCGCAGTTGGTAGATACTTGCCTTTTCACACCGAAGGTTGTGGGTTCGATTACCACCCAGGACAGACATTTGTGTGCATGAACATGTCTGTTTGTCCTGAGTCTGGGTGTAATTTTCTGTATAAGTATGTATTTACAAAAGAAAAGTAGTATATGTAGTATATCAGTTGTCTGTTTTCCATAGCACGAGTTTTGTACGAGCTTAATTTGGGATCAGATGGCCGTGTGTGAAAAATGTCCCAGGATATTATTATTATTAGTTTCAAAGATTTAGAATTAGGATTACGTTGTTTATGTACCAGGAGAACATAAACAGTGAGATGGTTTCACCGAACGATTAGATTAAAAGAGTCAATTAGTTTCAGTAAGAATTACAGTGTTAATGTACCAGGAGATCATAAACAGTGAGACGGTCTCACCGAACGATTATATTAAAAGAGTCAATTCGTTTCAGATAGGATTACAGTGTTAATGTACCAGGAGATCATAAACAGTGTGTCGGTCTCACCGAACGATTAGATTAAAAGAGTCAATCAGTTTCAGTTAGGATTACAGTGTTAATGTACCAGGAGATCATAAACAGTGAGTCGGTCTCACCGAACGATTAGATTAAAAGAGTCAATTAGTTTCAGTTAGGATTACAGTGTTAATGTACCAGGAGATCATAAACAGTGAGTCGGTCTCACCGAACGATTAGATTAAAAGAGTCAATTAGTTTCAGTTAGGATTACAGTGTTAATGTACCAGGAGATCATAAACAGTGAGTCGGTCTCACCGAACGATTAGATTAAAAGAGTCAATTAGTTTCAGTTAGGATTACAGTGTTAATGTACCAGGAGATCATAAACAGTGAGTCGGTCTCACCGAACGATTAGATTAAAAGAGTCAATTAGTTTCAGTTAGGATTACAGTGTTAATGTACCAGGAGATCATAAACAGTGAGTCGGTCTCACCGAACGATTAGATTAAAAGAGTCAATTAGTTTCAGTTAGGATTACAGTGTAAATGTACCAGGAGATCATAAACAGTGAGTCGGTCTCACCGAACGATTAGATTAAAAGAGTCAATTAGTTTCAGTTAGGATTAGAATGTTAATGTACCAGGAGATCATAAACAGTGAGTCGGTCTCACCGAACGATTAGATTAAAAGAGTTAATTTTGACATGACGTTTGGCGCAGTTGGTAGATACTTGCCTTTTCACACCGAAGGTTGTGGGTTCGATTACCACCCAGGACAGACATTTGTGTGCATGAACATGTCTGTTTGTCCTGAGTCTGGGTGTAATTTTCTGTATAAGTATGTATTTACAAAAGAAAAGTAGTATATGTAGTATATCAGTTGTCTGTTTTCCATAGCACGAGTTTTGTACGAGCTTAATTTGGGATCAGATGGCCGTGTGTGAAAAATGTCCCAGGATATTATTATTATTAGTTTCAAAGATTTAGAATTAGGATTACGTTGTTTATGTACCAGGAGAACATAAACAGTGAGATGGTTTCACCGAACGATTAGATTAAAAGAGTCAATTAGTTTCAGTAAGAATTACAGTGTTAATGTACCAGGAGATCATAAACAGTGAGACGGTCTCACCGAACGATTAGATTAAAAGAGTCAATTCGTTTCAGATAGGATTACAGTGTTAATGTACCAGGAGATCATAAACAGTGTGTCGGTCTCACCGAACGATTAGATTAAAAGAGTCAATCAGTTTCAGTTAGGATTACAGTGTTAATGTACCAGGAGATCATAAACAGTGAGTCGGTCTCACCGAACGCGGATGGCATTAATCGAAATAAGATCAATGTTAAATATATTCGATTTGGCCCTCAGAACATCCGACGCCGACGATTCCGGCGACGAGTGCTACGGAAGTCTACCCCCGGAGCCTCGTTTCGGGAACGTCGAGTACAAACTGCAGCTGGTCTCGCCGTGCGAGCGACGCTTCCAGCACCTGGTGACGCAAGTGAATAATAAATAATATTAAATATATAACATTATATATAACTTAGGTAGCTAACTGGGTAGGTATCACCCACTCATCAGATATTCTACCGCAAAACAGCAGTACTTGGTATTGTTGTGTTCCGGTTTGAAGGGTGAGTAAAACAGTGTAACTACAGGCACGAGGGACATAACATCTTAGCTCCCAAGATTGGTGACGCATTGTTGATGTAAGCGATGGTTAATATTTATTGCGGTGTCAATGTCTATGGGCGGTGGTGACCACTTACCATCGGGTTGCTCATCTCATCGCTGACCACGGATATATTTTTCGCTTTAGGGTATAATGTCTCCGAACAACGTGCTGAGGGCGGGCGAGGGGGCCTCTGTGCTTTTCAGGTTCGCCCGCTGTCCGGAGTACCTCGTGCGGGGCCGCCGGCTGCTGTTCACGGCGGGGCTGGGGACCAGGTACCGCTCAACGAACCCAACGATAACTTCTAATTACAGTTGAATAATTGAGCCAATAAAGTATATCGTCAACTCAGTGTTGGTATCCGAGATCGCTAGCTCCACTGACTTTCACATATTTAATTTATAAGTGTTCGGTGAAGGAAAGCCATGCATCGAAGTAGGTTGTGGAATAAGCTCAAACCTTCTCCTGAGAAGGAGAGGTTTTAACCCAGCTGTGGGACATTTATATACTGTAACTGTTTTGAATCATGTTGGAATAAGTTTTGTTCTTAAGAAGAGATATCTTCGACCAACAGACACTTTTGTACTTTACTAGCAAAACCCGGAAGGTGGCTGTTAATGTGGTACAGCGCCATCTAGCGGCGTTACAACGAAGTGGATATTATAAAATCATCCATGAGACATACATCTAAATTTCAACTATGATGGTGATTCAAACGGTCCGAACTCTATTAATCACAAACAGATACACAAACAGCCATTTTTATATATTAACGAAATTGTTTTGTTACAGAGCCATAGGCCGGGTCACGCAAACCTTCCCGTACATATCATGAATTCTATAGAACACGGCTCCAATGTAAAATTCGAGATCTCTCTAGAATATTCTAGATAAATTAAATATATTAATTGTATCTGTGACCAGTTTTCTTGTCATGTTCACTTCATGATTGCATGGGGGGCGTTTCGCCTTGCGGATTAAATTACAAAAAACGACAATCGATGATGGTATTTTTATGTAACATAAAAACAGTGTTGCCAACCTCTTAGAAGCATCCTCCTGACGGATGAATTGAAACAAATACAAAATACATTTATAATATGATGTTAAAAAAAAGCAAATCAAGTACTGCAAGTAGCATTAGTAAACTTGAAATATACTCAATTAAATGAAGCTGAAGAGTTAATCCCCGGGCAGAATTTCTTTAAAAAATGTTCCTCCTAAAAAATGTCTGACATGAAAATATCCTATTTGATTTCATCTGACATAGCCCTATTTAGGGGGAAAACCCCCAAGTTGGCAACACTGTATAAATAAATGTGGACCATCCATATAAACTTTCATATATTTAACACTAGGGGACAAATTTTTAATAAACCATCGTATGTGATCGAGCAAATTTTCACTCATAACTCATTTTTATTCAGTCAGTTAATTAATCAGTGTCAGAGTTTTTATTACGTATATAACATACATGCAAAACGTCTATTTTTATGTATAAATAATATTGCAATATATAAAGGCTTATATATATATATATATATATATATATATATATATATATAAGCCTATATATATATATATATAATATATATTTTCATATATATAAAGGCTTATATATATATATATATATATATATATATATATATATATATATATATATATATATAAGCCTTTATATATATGAAAATATAATACATCCAATTTCTAGTTAATATTAAATAATTATATAACTAGGTTTATGAAATAACGTACATACACAATGGATATTACATCTTGGTTCCCAATGTTGGTGGCACATTGAAAATATAAATGATGGTTAATATTTCTTAAAACGCCAATGACGCGGTGGAGAATTACCACCAAAATTTCATTTGCCTTCCTATTTGAAATTAAAAAAGAGAAACAGAAATCGCAACAGTAAAAGGTTATAAGTCTTTATATTTGAAAATATGTACGTTCAATAACATTAAATTCTTAGTTATACCATGTTTGCCTATCTACCCTTCCGTGACGCCACGGTGACAGGACTATGATAATCTTATCGTATGTTAAATTGTTACAATAATAACTTATTTAGAAGTTAGTTGACTTAAAGTTTCAAATAAACTGAGATTAAATTAAATATTCTTATTTAAATGTAAAATAGCACTATGTATGTGTTAATATTGTATTTAATACACCTTTTACAATTAGTTGAAATGTATATTTAATATATTCCAATCGTAGGAGTAAATATAAACTAACTTTATATTTCCACATCCCGTGATAGTCGCTAATAGCTCAGCTTAACTACTTTCTCGGATAAAACGCAATTTTTTCGCAAATCCATAATGAATATCACAGATAACTCAAAATCTCGACCAATGATATCGCGCCAATTCAATGTCGGTTGTTAATTTGCCTTTGTCTACTCTTGTGGCTTTAATACACTAGTTATTTTCTATTTAAATGAAATAACATATTTATATGCATACATATATAACGTAACTGTTTTTAAAATGATAATCACGCCCCAAGGAACAAATCTTTAGGTTTGTATTTTTTTTTTTTGTTAATTGTAGCTCTTACAATGCCGATGTTACTTTTGCATTAAGCCACGCCGATATGTAAGACTCCAATAAAAAATTATTATAAATTTAAAACAATAATGTTGTACGGTAAAATAATTTTTGTATTTATTTAAAAAAGAAACATGCTTAGCATTTTAAAAACACAAACGTCATGACGCCATTTTGAATTACAATTTTGGCGCCATTAATATAATCACTACCTCAAGAGGTAAACCAAAATTAGCTTTCATATTTTTGTATTTAAACTTTGTACATTAAATGATATATCCAGTTCCTGTTTATAAATTGCAATTTTAAGTTAATGATACATATTTATATAACATTACGATATCTAACTATCAATGTTCGGATTATTTAATGCAGATTTTACTTTAGACGATATGACATTGAATTTTTATGATTTGTATTAATTAATATTTTTATAGCTATCTGTGGTATCGATATTAATTAAACTACAATAATATTAAACATAATTTAATAAAAGCAATTAATGGTTGAACAAGATTTATTTTAAACAAAGATAATTAGTATCATTTACGTTTTTGGTCTAAGAAAACGTGTCGCGTTAAAAGTTATTTTTTTAAATAAAAAAACATATTCAAACCTTTACTAAACTGATTATTATATTACACATAACAAATTTTAAAAAAATTGCAGCATAAAATAATGTTAATTATATATAAATTAAAAAATAAACATCCAGGTATTTAGGTATAAGTTGTAATAACTCGGTCATATTTTTTTGAGAACTTCAGGCATTATAAGCACGAACTATTCCCGTCTATCATATTCTGATCAGTTATAAATATAAATGAAATTTCGTCTATTACCTAACTTATGCAATACTAAATTTGAATATGTACCAAAACAAAATTATATATTACTATTTTGGTAAATTTTTACAAAATTCAAGCGATTCATCACTGCTTGAAAATTATATTTTATTCTTATTAGGCGCCATTTTGAATATATAAGGAATGGCCTGTGTTTAAGACTCTGCGGCAACATGAATGGAAAAAAATACCGCTAAGCTAAATAACAATAATTATTAAAAGAATAGCAGACCTAACATCAGAAATAGCATTTGTGTGATAACCATCCTCAAGAATATTAAAAAATGCTCTGTTATGTCATATTCTGTTATTTTGAAAAGACCCCATTTTCAAATTCGTATTGTGTTATTTAAATTTATTAAAATATTAAATATTTTTAAACATAATCATGACGCCATTTTAAATTTAAATTTTGGCGCGATTCATATTATTGTATTGTTGTATACATATTTTTTGTCGAAGTATTTAAATTTTGTACATTAAATCTAAATGGTTTTTCTAGTTCCTGTAAGCTGATATAACTTGCTATTTTAAGTTAAATATACGTATTTATGTAACACAAACGTAAGACATTTTTAAGTGACACCATTTTGAAATTCAGAAATATTTATGGGAACAAAATTAATTAAATAATTTGCTGTTTCGTTTTTCATCTGTAAAAACAATTGTAAGTAAATATTTTAATTTATAATTTGTATGAACTAAAAATACCTAAAAAGTAATCCTACTAAAAAAATGTATATTTTTTACATTTACTCTATATTTATCATCAAATTTGTATTTTATATATATTCCACTAAGATTCATTTTAACTTTTATCTTCTTCTTAACGACTTTAAAATTTTCTTACATATCTTATTGTTTATACAATAATAGTTAATTATTACATAAATTTTAAGTACGTATTTTATTAGATCTCTTTGCCTCAAAGTATAAATTAATCCGAATTAATTTAATTTGATAAAGTAATGGTAAGCGATGAAATGATGGTGTTAAATAATTAATTGTGTATTATCTGTGCCGTGGAGTACCGGCTTAGAATAGTACTCCCCCAATCTCATCCCGTGGGTGTCGTAAGAGGCGACTGAGGGACGGGGAAAGGGGGAGATGGGCAGCAGCGTCCCCCCTCCCATAAACATCTTACCCCCTACTGCACTCGCCAACACGCCTGCCCAGCGCGGCGAGTATGGGCAAACCCCTCCATTAATGGCAGATGCACCCAAAAAAAGGCCCCCAGTTACCGGCAAGCCCGCTAGGCCCGACCAAGGTAGCGGTCGCGGTATCGGCAGGACAGGGGGTACTAAGAATCACCGGTTCACGGCAGGCTACCGTATAAAACGACTGAACATGGCAACGTATAATGGACGCTCGATGAGGCTGGACCATCACCTCGCCGAATTAGAAGTAGAGTTAAGTCATATAAACTGGCATATACTGGGGTTATCTGAAGTCCGAAGACAGGGGGAGAACACGATAACTCTAGAGTCCGGTAACTTACTCTACTTCCGCAAAGGTGATAACCTCTCCCAGGGTGGTGTCGGTTTTCTAGTCAAAAAGGATCTCATTAGCAGCATTGTGGAAATCAGTAGTGTGTCGAACCGGGTAGCGTACCTTGTCCTAAAACTTTCCGACAGGTACTCCCTGAAGGTCGTACAGGTATATGCGCCAACTTCGACATACTCTGATGATGTGGTCGAAGCGATGTACGAGGACATCGCAAAGGCCCTCAACGACACCTCGAAGGCCCACTACAATGTTGTTATGGGAGACTTTAATGCTAAAGTGGGAGTACAAGATAGCGGTGAATCGAAAGTCGGACCTTACGGCTTGGGCTGCAGAAATCACAGGGGGCAAATGTTGGTAAACTTTCTCGAAGCTCAGGGGCTTTTTTTGATGAATTCTTTCTTTCAAAAGAAGCCTCAGAGGAGGTGGACCTAGCGAAGCCCCGATAACGTGACAAGGAACGAGATAGACTTTATCATTTCGAATAAAAGGCACATATTTAGAGATGTTTCAGTGATCAACAGGTTTAATACCGGAAGTGATCACCGCTTGGTTCGAGGCACTCTAAATATCAACTTAAAAGCCGAAAGATCGAGAATGATGAGGTCTACTCTCCGACCTACCATGCTCCAAGCTGCTCAAGGCTCCGAAAAGTTCCAAATGGAACTTCAAAATCAATTCACCGCGTTGGAAACCATAAGCAGCATTGATGAGAGAACCGACACGCTGGTCAAAATACTGCAAAACACATCCCGCAAGTGTTTTCCGCCACAGAGAAGAGACAACGCACCAAAACTCTCTGCTGAGACACTCGAGCTCATGAGAAAACGACGAGAACTACCATCGTTTTTGTCAGATAAGGCCTTAAACCGAACAATAAAAACGCTGACGCGACGCGATCTCCGACGCTCCAATACCCGTGCCATCAAGGCTGCGATTGAGCAAAATCGGGGATCGAAAGTGTTCGCTCGCAAGTTTGGGAGGCCGCGTCTGACAAAACTTAAAACTGAAAATGGTGGGGTCGTTACCTCTAGGCCTGAGATTGTCGGAGAAGTAGAGAGGTTTTATGGGCAGTTGTTCTCTTCAAGATCGGATAAACCCGTGGGAATCAGTATTGATGACCAGCGCGCCCCTCTTATGCGCCATTACTCCGAGGAGCTCCCGGTCGTTGACCAAGGAGAGATTTTTATAGAATAGAATAGGAAGGCGGACGAGCATATGGGCCACCTGATGGTAAGTGGTCACCAACGCTCTTAGACATTGGCATTGTAAGAAATGTCAACCATCGCTTACATATCCAATGCGCCACCAACCTTGGGAACTAAGATTTTATGTCCCTTGTGCCTGTAATTACACTGGCTCACTCACCCTTCAAACCGGAACACAACAATATCAAGTATTGCTGTTTTGCGGTAGAATATCTGATGAGTGGGTGGTACCTACCCAGACGAGCTTGCACAAAGCCCTACCACCAGTATTACAGATTAGGGCGGCTCTAGAACAGCTTAAAAACAACAAAGCTCCGGGAGATGACGGAATCACAACAGAGTTGCTTAAGGCAGGCGGGACTCCGGTCCTGAAAGAGCTAGCAAGTTAAAGCAAGTTAAATTCCGTCATCCAACAGGCAAGACCCCGGAAACGTGGAGCGGGAGTGAGGTGGTACTGTTTTTCAAGAAAGGTGATAAAACCCTCTTGAAAAACTACAGACCAATCTCCCTCCTGAGTCACGTGTATAAGCTGTTCTCAAGAGTCGTCACGAACCGTCTCGCCAGACGACTTGACGAGTTCCAGCCCCCAGAGCAAGCCGGCTTTCGATCAGGCTACAGCACCGTGGACCACATCCATACTGTTCGGCAGATTGTGCAGAAGACCGAAGAGTACAATCAGCTGCTGTGTATGGCATATGTGGACTACGAGAAAGCCTTCGACTCCATCGAAACCTGGGCAGTGCTCGACTGGACAGTGCTGGGCAGTGCAGAGATGTCATATCGATTGGAGATATATCGAGGTACTGAGATGTCTGTACAACGCCGCTACAATGACTGTCCACATCCAGGACTGTAAGACGAAGGCGATCCAACTGCGCAGAGGGGTGAGACAGGGGGATGTAATATCCCCGAAACTGTTCACCAACGCGTTGGAAGACGTTTTCAAAACGCTGGATTGGACTAGGTATGGAGTCAATGTAAACGGCGAGTACATCTCACACCTTCGATTTGCCGACGATATCGTCATCATAGCAGAGTCGCTGGAACAACTCACCGAAATGCTGCGTAGCCTAGGCGAGTCTTCCCGGCGTGTCGGTCTCGGTATGAACTTGGACAAGACCAAGGTCATGTTCAATAGGCATGTCGTGCCGGGACCGATATACGTCGAGGGGAAACCTCTCGAAGTTGTTAGTGAATATACCTACCTAGGACAGATAATACAAGTCGGTAGGAACAACTTCGAGAAGGAAGCCGATCGAGGAATTCGCTTGGGATGGGCAGCATTTGGCAACCTTCGTCAAGTCCTCAAGTCGTCTATACCGCAATGTTTGAAGACGAAAGTCTTCAACCAATGCGTCTTACCTGCCATGACATACGGTGCCGAAACATGGACACTAACTGCGGGACTAGTCCACAAATTCAAAGTCGCTCAGCGTGCTATGGAGCGAGCTATGCTCGGAGTATCTTTGAAGGATAAGATCAGAAATGAGATTATCCGGAAAAGAACCGGAGTCACCGACATAGCTTACAGCTATACTTGATATTGTTGTGTTCCGGTTTGAAGGGTGAGTGAGCCAGTGTAATTACAGGCACAAGGGACCTAAAATCTTAGTTCCCAAGGTTGGTGGCGCATTGGCTATAAGCGATGGTTGACATTTCTTAGAATGCCAATGTCTAAGGGCGTTTGGTGAGCACTTATCATCAGGTGGCCCATATGCTCGTCCACCTTCCTATTCTATAAAAAAAAAAAAGCTTGCAAAATTAGCAGGCTGAAGTGGCAGTGGGCTGGTCACGTATGTCGTAGGACCGATGGCCGTTGGAGCAGACGAGTCCTAGAGTGGAGACCGCGAATCGGCAAGCGCAGCGTAGGGCGCCCTCCAGCCAGGTGGACCGACGACCTTAAGAAGGTGGCGGGCACCAACTGGATGCGGAAGGCGGAGGACAGGGAGCTTTGGCGCACCTTGGGAGAGGCCTATGTTCAGCAGTGGACAACGATTGGCTGTTGATTGATTGATTGATTGTATTATCTGTGGCAGTTCGCTTAGAATATTAATTTGAAACGTGTGTTTCTTTAATTTTTTAATTTTGTCAGAGTAAACGGCCAGTTTTAATAAAAGTTAGCTTCGTGTCATCGATTTATGAAAATTTTAGGGTGTTATTAGACTAAATTAATCTTTTTATTTAATTATGCTTTGAATAAAACGTGTGATTGTGACTTAAAAAATAAAACAATGTTTTTTACTGACTTAGAAAAATGTTATATATTAGCAAAGATTAAAAAAAAATTTAAATCAGACATTCAATATTAAAAAAAAAAAAAAAACATTTTTTAGCACATCATTAGACTATAATAAAAATAATTAAAGTATGTTGGATTTTTTATTTAAAATCTTTATAATTTAAGCTACACTTTGTAAAAAATAAATTGGCAATTATTGTGTCAACCCGCGTTCATAAGAAAGTTTTACGACAATGCGCGCTTGCTGAGTTGGTGATAATTAATCAAGTAGACTTATAAGTACATTCGAATTATTTCACAAAGGTTTACAGCTACTAGTTGTGGATATATGCAGATTCTACCAAGAAGAACTGAACCGAAGAAAGAAACTCAATAGTAAATCTTGTAGCGTTAATCGAATTCCATACATTAGTATATAATCATAAATATCATTGTACCCATTTAGTCGATTATATGATTTAATTAATGATTAAACGAACTTACCATAATGTCTAGCATAATGTTACATGTAATAGACACTAGATGTCGCCAGTCTGCACTGTATTTGGATTTTTTATTATTATACTAGTAGCACAACTTGGTGCTGGTGCCGCTTTCTACTATCTTCATTATGTTCAGAGCATCTTCTTTGCAAATATTGATATTTGAGTATCAAGTAGATGGTTAATATTTGTCTCTGGTCAGACACTCTCTGTCCAATAAAAAATAATGTATTATAAGGGAAATGGTAAATGGGGTGGTTGAGATGCTAATCTATTCTCTTCAAAGTCCTCGTATAATTATGACTGCCTCGTTGGTCTAGTGGCTTGATGTAAGGCAGACCCCCTCCGGGTCAATTCCCAGGTCGGGCAAATAAAAAAAGCTATTGGGTTTGTCTGTCAGAAAATTCTGAGTAGCAGCCCGGAGTCTGGAAGTTGGAAGTGTGTACACTCCTGTGCCTCGGAAAGCACGTAAAGCCGATGGTCCTGCGCATGAACTCTTTCCGGTCGTGTCGGATTGCCGTCCCATCGGATTATGAGAGTTGAGGAATAGGGAGTGCACCTGTGTTTGCGCACACACTTGTGCACTATAATATCTCCTGCGTATTTGACTAATCAATCTTGAGATTGGCCGCCGTAGCCGAAATCGGTCTGGAGGACATTATTATTATAATTCAATTATGGATTAAAAGAGTCAATTAGTTTCAGTTAGGATTACAGTGTTAATGTAACATGAGATCATAAACAGTGTGTCGGTCTCACCGAACGGAAACATTTTTCACACACGGCCATCTGATCCCAAATTAAGCTTGTACAAAACTCGTGCTATGGAAACCTGACAACTGATATACTACATATACTACTTTTCTTTTGTAAATACATACTTATACAGAAAATTACACTCAGACTCAGGACAAACAGACATGTTCATGCACACAAATGTCTGTCCTGGGTGGGAATCGAAACCACAACCTTCGGCGTGAAAAGGCAAGTATCTATCAACCGCAGTAAACGTCTAGTCAAAATTAACTCTTTTAATCTAATCGTTCGGTAAGACCGACTCACTGTTTATGATCTCCTAGTACATTAACACTGTAATCCTATCTGAAACTAATTGACTCTTTTAATCTAATCGTTCGGTGAGACCGACTCACTGTTTATGATCTCCTGGTACATTAACACTGTAATCCTAACTGGAACTAATTGACTCTTTTAATTTAATCGGTCTGTGAGACCGACTCACTGTTTATGATCTCCTGGTACATTAACACTGTAATCATAACTGAAACTAATTGACTCTTTTAATCTAATCGTTCGGTGAGACCGACTCACTGTTTATGATCCCCTGGTACATTAACACTGTAATCCTAACTGAAACTAATTGACTCTTTTAATCTAATCGTTCGGTGAAACCGTCTCACTGTTTATGTTCTCCTGGTACATTAACAACGTAATCCTAATTCTAAATATTTGAAACTAATAATAATAATATCCTGGGACATTTTTCACACACGACCATCTGATCCCAAATTAAGCTTTTACAAAACTCGTGCTATGGAAACCAGACAACTGATATACTACATATACTACTTTTCTTTTGTAAATACATACTTATACAGAAAATTACACTCAGACTCAGGACAAACAGACTTGTTCATGCACACAAATGTCTGTCCTGGGTGGGAATCGAAACCACAACCTTCGGCGTGAAAAGGCAAGTATCTATCAACCGCGCTAAACGTCTAGTCAAAATTAACTCTTTTAATCTAATCGTTCGGTAAGACCCACTCACTGTTTATGATCTCCTAGTAGATTATCACTGTAATCCTATCTGAAAATAATTGACTTATTTAATCTAATCGTTCGGTGAGACCGACACACTGTTTATGATCTCCTGGTACATTCACACTGTAATCCTAACTGAAACTAATTGACTCTTTTAATCTAATCGTTCGGTGAGACCGTCTCACTGTTTATGATCTCCTGGTACAATAACACTGTAATCCTAACTGAAACTAATTGACTCTTTTAATCTAATCGTTCGGTGAGACCGATTTACTGTTTATGATCTCCTGGTACATTAACACTGTAATCCTAAGTAAAACTAATTTACTCTTTTAATCTAATCGTTCGGTGAGACCGACTCACTGTTTATGATCTCCTGGCACATTAACACTGTAATCCTAACTGAAACTAATTGACTCTTTTAATTTAATCGGTCTGTGAGACCGACTCATTGTTTATGATCTCCTGGTACATTAACACTGTAATCATAACTGGAACTAATTGACTCTTTTAATCTAATCGTTCGGTGAGACCGTCTCACTGTTTATGATCTCCTGGTACATTAACAATGTAATCCTAACTGAAACTAATTGACTCATTTAATCTAATCGTTCGGTGAGACCGACTCACTGTTTATGATCTCCTGGTACATTAACACTGTAATCCTAACTGAAACTAATTGACTCTTTTAATCTCATCGTTCGGTGAAACTGTCCCACTGTTTATGTTCTCCTGGTACATTAACAACGTAATCCTAATTCTAAATATTTGAAACTAATAATAATAATATCCTGGGACATTTTTCACACACGGCCATCTGATCCCAAATTAAGCTTGTACAAAACTCGTGCTATGGAAACCTGACAACTGATATACTACATATACTACTTTTCTTTTGTAAATACATACTTATACAGAAAATTACACCCAGACTCAGGACAAACAGACATGTTCATGCACACAAATGTCTGTCCTGGGTGGGAATCGAACCCACAACCTTCGGCGTGAAAAGGCAAGTATATACCAACCGCGCCAAACGTCTCGTCAAAATTAACTCTTTTAATCTAATCGTTCGGTGAGACCGACACACTGTTTATGATCTCCTGGTACATTAACACTGTAATCCTAACTGAAACTAATTGACTCTTTTAATCTAACCGTTCGGTGAGACCGACACACTGTTTATGATCTCCTGGTACATTAACACTGTAATCCCAACTGAAACTAATTGACTCTTTTAATATATAATTGAATTATAATAATAATGTCCTCCAGACCGATTTCGGCTACGGCGGCCAATCTCAAGATTAATTAGTCAAATACGCAGGAGATATTATAGTGCACAAGTGTGTGCGCAAACACAGGTGCACTCCCTATTCCTTAACTCTCATAATCCGATGGGACGGCAATCCGACACGACCGGAAAGAGTTCAGGCGCAGGACCATCGGACATCGGACAATGATATTTATGATTATATACTAATGTATGGAATTCGATTAACGCTACAAGATTTACTATTGAGTTTCTTTCTTCGGTTCAGTTCTTCTTGGTAGAATCTGCATATATCCACAACTAGTAGCTTTAAACCTTTGTGAAATAATTCGAATGTACTTATAAGTCTACTTGATTAATTATCACCAACTCAGCAAGCGCGCATTGTTGTGAAACTTTCTTATGAACGCGGGTTGACACAATAATTGCCAATTTATTTTTTACAAAGTGTAGCTTAAATTATAAAGATTTTAAATAAAAAATCCAACATGCTTTAATTATTTTTATTATAGTCTAATGATGTGCTAAAAAATGTTTTAATTTTTTTTTAATATTTAATGACTGATTTAAATTTTTTTTTAATCTTTGCTAATATATAACATTTTTCTAATTCAGTAAAAAACATTGTTTTATTTTTTAAGTCACAATCACACGTTTTATTCAAAGCATAATTAAATAAAAAGATTATATTAGTCTAATAACACCCTAAAATTTTCATAAATCGATGACATGAAGCTAACTTTTATTAAAACTGGCCGTTTACTCTGACAAAATTAAAAAATTAAAGAAACACACGTTTCAAATTAATATTCTAAGCGAACTGCCACAGATAATACACAATTGATTATTTAACACCATCATTTCATCGCTTACCATTACTTTATCAAAGTTAAAATGAATCTTAGTGGAATATATATAAAATACAAATTTGATGATAAATATAGAGTAAATGTAATAAATACACTTATAAATACAATTTTTTTAGTAGGATTACTTTTTAGGTATTTTTAGTTCATACAAATTATAAATTAAAATATTTACTTACAATTGTTTTTACAGATGAAAAACGAAACAGCAAATTATTTAATTAATTTTGTTCCCATAAATATTTCTGAATTTCAAAATGGTGTCACTTAAAAATGTCTTACGTTTGTGTTACATAAATACGTATATTTAACTTAAAATAGCAAGTTATATCAGCTTACAGGAACTAGAAAAATCATTTAGATTTAATGTACAAAATTTAAATACTTCGACAAAAGATATGTATACAACAATACAATAATATTAATCGCGCCAAAATTTAAATTTAAAATGGCGTCATGATTATGTTTAAAAATATATTGTAATGGGGGTGATGTCTGGTGGAGGATACTCTTTGGAAAAACAAGACTAATTGCTCTTACAAATGCGGTTTGTTTTCCATCATATGGGTGGTTACACTTAACAAATAGGCGAATGCACCTCTAAGTACGGAGCCAGCAGACTATCCCACCAGGTGGAAGTAGCCGGTAGCACTCGTATCTAGAAGCGGGTATTTTCTTAGAAAGCCTTCAAATAATGTCCCAGCAGGTGTGGAAGCACTATCTTGCAGCTATTAAGATCCCTAAGACTCGATACAAATATTTAAACACACCGAGCAGGTCATTATTCGTGAGCGAATCTTGCCAGCGCGTTTCAGCTTTGGTCGCGTATCGTAAAGCACCATCTAGTGATGAAAGGTTTAACTAAGTTCTATGGTTGGGTTTGAGATGGCGCTAGTTTCTTTGTTATAGTATAATATTTTAATAAATTTAAATAACACAATACGAATTTGAAAATGGGGTCTTTTCAAAATAACAGAATATGACATAACAGAGCATTTTTTAATATTCTTGAGGATGGTTATCACACAAATGCTATTTCTGATGTTAGGTCTGCTATTCTTTTAATAATTAATGTTATTTAGCTTAGCGGTATTTTTTTCATGTTGCCGCAGAGTCTTAAACACAGGCCATTCCTTATATATTCAAAATGGCGCCTAATAAGAATAAAATATAATTTTCAAGCAGTGATGAATCGCTTGAATTTTGTAAAAATTTACCAAAATAGTAATATATAATTTTGTTTTGGTACATATTCAAATTTAGTATTGCATAAGTTAGGTAATAGACGAAATTTCATTTATGTTTATAACTGATCAGAATATGATTGACGGGAATAGTTCGTGCTTATAATGCCTGAAGTTCTCAAAAAAATATGACCGAGTTATTACAACTTATACCTAAATACCTGGATGTTTATTTTTTAATTTATATATAATTAACAAATGCTGAAATCCGAAAATGCAAATCCTGATAGCGGGCAGCAGCGCTATTTGTGAAAGATTTCCAGCCACTGCGGTCACCAACCCGCCTGCCAAGCGTGGTGACTAAGGCAAAAACCCCCCTATGAGCGACGACAAAAATTCACGGCCCCCAATTCCCGGTAATCACACTATTCCTGGCCACGGTACCGGCCATGGTAACGGTGCGATGGGGGGTGCTAAGAATCCCCGGGCTACGGCAGGGTACCACAAACGGCGGCCCAAGATCGGGATGGTTGGCGTTCTATGGGGGAGGCTTTCGTCCAGCAGTGGACGGCAAAAGGCTGAAAAAAAAAAAAAAAAAATATATATATATATATATATATATAATTAACATTATTTTATGCTGCAATTTTTTTAAATTTGTTATGTGTAATATAATAATCAGGTTAGTAAAGGTTTGAGTATGTTTTTTTATTTAAAAAAATAACTTTTAACGCGACACGTTTTCTTAAACCAAAAACGTAAATGATACTAATTATCTTTGTTTAAAAAAAATCTTATTCAACCATTAATTGCTTTTATTAAATTATGTTTAATATTATTGTAGTTTAATTAATATCGATACCACAGATAGCTATAAAAATATTAATTAATACAAATCATAAAAATTCAATGTCATATCGTCTAAAGTAAAATCGGCATTAAATAATCCGATCATTGATAGTTAGATATCGTAATGTTATATAAATATGTATCATTAACTTAAAATAGCAATTTATAAACAGGAACTGGATATATCATTTAATGTACAAAGTTTAAATACAAAAATATGAAAGCTAATTTTGGTTTACCTCTTGAGGTAGTGATTATATAAATGGCGCCAAAATTGTAATTCAAAATGGCGTCATGACGTTTGTGTTTTTAAAATGCTAAGCATGTTTTTTTTTTAAATAAATACAAAAATTATTTTACCGTACAACATTATTGTTTTAAATTTATAATCATTTTTTATTGGAGTCTTACATATCGGCGCGGCTTAATGCAAAAGTAACATCGGCATTGTAAGAGCTACCATTAACAAAAAAAAAAAAAAAAATACAAACCTAAAGATTTGTTCCTTGGGGCGTGATTATCATTTTAAAAACAGTTACGTTATATATGTATGCATATAAATATGTTATTTCATTTAAATAGAAAATAACTAGTGTATTAAAGCCACAAGAGTAGACAAAGGCAAATTAACAACCGACATTGAATTGGCGCGATATCATTGGTCGAGATTTTGAGTTATCTGTGATATTCATTATGGATTTGCGAAAAAATTGCGTTTTATCCGAGAAAGTAGTTAAGCTGAGCTATTAGCGACTATCACGGGATATGGAAATATAAAGTTAGTTTATATTTACTCCTACGATTGGAATATACTAAATATACATTTCAACTAATTGTAAAAGGTGTATTAAATACAATATTAACACGTACATAGTGCTATTTTGATTTTAAATAAGAATATTTAATTTAAATCTCAGTTTATTTGAAACTTTAAGTCAACTAACTTCTAAATAAGTTATTATTGTAACAATTTAACATACGATAAGATTATCATAGTCCTGTCACCGTGGCGTCACGGAAGGGTAGATAGGCAAACATGGTATAACTAAGAATTTAATGTTTTTGAAAGAAGTGTTTGTAGTGTACAATACAGCAGAGCTGGTAGCGAATCGCATGGAATCGCATATCTAAGGTTTGCTAATCTTTTAAAAACGAGTAGAGTTTTCTGCTCACCTGAAAGTATATACAGCCTCTAGGGTCGTTTGGGTCTTCGAGGAACACCAGGTCGTCACACACGCACTTGTCCTGCGTGTCGCTCGACACGTGCGCGTCGCTGTACTTGCTCCCGTCGTCCGACACGTACACGTTCGTGCACTTCGTGTCCGATGTCTTCGTGAGGCTGTTCTTCACGTTGGCGATGTCCTGGAGGATATTCTTGTTCTGTCTCCTCGCGTTCTTTCGATTCTTCTCCGAAGCTTGCAACGAGTGGACTAGTTCTGATATCTGTAACAATGAATTTTGAAAATAAAAAAATATATCACTTTTTTAATTTCGTATAGGTACGCTGGCAAATGACCACCTTATGGTAAGTGGTCGTCACTACCCATAGACTTTGTCACAGTCTATTAACCACCCCTAACATCGGAATGCGCCATAAACCTTGGGAATTAAGATATTAAGTCTCTTGTGCCTATAGTTACACTGTCTAACTCATCTTTCAAACTAGCACACAATAATACTAAGTATTGCCATGGCGGTAGAAACGTTATTCAAAAAAGCCTTTTTAAATCGTTTGTATAATATAATTTTAAATATAAAGCTACAACCAGTATGGCTACTCTGTAAGAACATTCTCTCACTCATCATCATCATGTCAACATTTCACCGGAGAGTGATGAATCTAAAATTCTAGAATAGCACTACTGGCCGCATATATATATTCTGTCTTAAATACATGTAAGTTTTTATTTAGTAATAAGGTTTGAATTTGCGACCCACCTGTCGTCCTCTGCAAGTCCCGGGCGGACAGCCTCCGAAGGTGGGCCGCTCGTGTCCCGCGGCGTAGCCCCCCAGCCGCGCTAGCAGCACCATGCCCTTATCCTTTTTATTAAATTATAAATGTTATAATTTATGTCACTTTACAGGAGGCGTGCGAGTTTCAAATAGACGAAATTTTCCACGTAGGGGACTCGACGGGGCCCGTCGTGGGGGGACTGCTCGCGCGAGGGCGACTCTACGAGGCCGACGAACTTATCATAGGTGCGTTGCGTTCTGTTAGTTGTGAGATTAATAGAGCGACGTATATTTAACCCCCCTCCCCCCCAGGACCTCTGGAGTCCGGCGAGTTCGCGGAGATATCCGTGCGCACGATATACCGCAACCGCGTCCCGTGCGGCACCGTGCGCGCGGGACAGTCGGCGTCGCTGGGCCTAGGTCACTTCCCGCCGGGACAGACATTTATGTGCATGAACATGTCTGTTTGTCCTGAGTCTGGGTGTAATTATCTATATAAGTATGTATTTACAAAAGAAAAGTAGTATATGTAGTATATCAGTTGTCTGGTTTCCATAACACAAGCTCTGCTTAATTTGGGATCAGATGACCGTGTGTGAATAATGTCCAATATTATTATTATTATTATTTCTATTTAACTTTTAAAGTTTCTCTTCTTTCGAAGTGTTTAAACCGAAAACGCGGGCTGCAGCCAAGCGTTAAGGAGTGTTGCTTATATTAAAAACGTTGATGATAAAGTGGATGATGATATAAACTTTCGGGTGATACGGCAGGTGTTAAGGATTATGGCTTTTTGAAGTATATGGAGGATATACGCTGGCATTTGTAAGGTGTTCAGACTTCGTGTCAAGGATTTTGGCACGATACCTGTGGATGATAGGACTATTGGGACTATGTGTACTGTTTGTGCTTTCCATTGCGTTTTAATTTCTATGGCGAGATCTTGATATTTACTTAACTTTTCAGATGTTGTGGTTTGTATGTTATGTGAATTAGGAACGGCTATATCGATAAGATAAACGATTCTATTGATTTTATCATGAACGGTAATATCTGGTCTATTATAACAGATAGTTTTGTCAGTTATTATTGTTCTATCCCAGTAGATTTTGTGGTTTCTAGTGTCTAATACACTTTCCGGTTTATATTTGTAATATGGATTCATTTCTGTTATAAGTTTATATTTGTATGCTAAATGTTGGTGTATGATTGCAGCCACTTGATCATGTCGATGCTTATAATCGGTCTGTGCGAGAGATTTGCAAGCCCCCGTTATGTGCTGAATAGTTTCAGAGGCTGCGTTACATTGTCTACATAAGTCAGTAGGTTGATTATTATCCTTCATTATGTACTTCCTATAGTTACGAGTTTCTATTATTTGGTCTTGAATGGCGAGCATAAAACCTTCGGTCTCAGGGAACAGTTCACCTCGTTTGAGCCATTCGTTCGACTTCTCTTTGTCGACGTGGGGTTGGTTCAAATAGGCTCGGTGCCTCCCATGCAGTGTTTTTTCAGTCCATGCAAACATTTGTTGTTGTGTACTTATGATATGTTCGTTTACTTGAGTGTTTTTGTCATGTAGGTTTAATGGTGTAAGCTTTTTGTCTATTTCTGTTGCGTGTCTATGTAGAGGTGAGTGTTCGGATTTATCATGGAAGTATGCTCTGAGTGAGAGTATCTGCTTATTGTGTAAATTTTGTATGTTTATTAATCCCCTTCCTCCTTCTTTGCGTGGTAGTGTGAGCCTTTGAATACAAGATTTTGGATGTTTCCTATATTTAGTGAAGTGATTGCTTATAGTTCGCTGCAATTTTTTTATGTCACTTTTTGACCATTGTATTATTCCGAGAGAAGAGTACGTAAGTAAGGGTATGGCAAATGTGTTAATAGCTTTTATTGTGTTTTTAGAGTTAAGGTGTGTCTTTAATACGAGATTTAATCGGTGCGAGAATTTTGTAAGCAGTTCTTGTTTTGTCGTAGTTTGTAGTATTTGCCTAGATTGTTTAAAACCAAGGTATTTATATGTGCTTAGTTCATCCATTGGTTCAATTTGTTCACCAGTTTCGAGTGTGTAGCTATTATTAAGGATTTTTCCTTTCGAGATTGACAGAATTTTGCACTTGTCGACACCGAATTTCATATGAATATCTTTGGAGAACTGTTCCGTAATGCTTGCTAACTCAAGCAGCGTGTTTTTGTCAGTGGAGTAAAGTTTTATATCGTCCATGTACATGAGGTGTGATAAGTTATATTGGGTGTTATTACCGTAAAGTGTGAATCCTGGTTTTATTTAACAAGAGTGAAAGAGGATTTAAGGCCAAGCAAAACCAGAGGGGGTTCAGAGCGTCTCCTTGAAAAACTCCTCGTTGGATACGAATTGGTTCAGTAGTTAGAGATTTCATGGACGATTGTTTTATTTTTAATACAGTTTGCCAGTTTTGCATAGAATTTTGAAGAAATGATATGAGGGTTGGGTTTATTTTATACAATTTTAAGACATACAATAACCAGCTATGCGGGACTGAATCAAAGGCTTTTTGATAATCAATAAACATAGTATGGATATCTGATTTTGATTTTACCGCACTACTTAAAATGATTGCATCAAAAGTAAGCTGCTCCTTACAACCTTGGCTATTTTTTCTACACCCCTTTTGCTGTTCGGCTAGTATATTATGTTTAGTTAAATGTTTGTATATTTCTTCACTTATGCAAGCTGATAAAATTTTATATATGGTTTGTAAGCAAGTTATTGGTCGGTATTTATCTGGATTTGTGGTATCATGTTTATCTTTAGGTACTAAGTATGTGATTCCATGTGTTATATATTTCGGTAGTAAATGTGGTGATTGAATGAATGTATTTAAGTACTTATGTATGTATGAGTGTATGCTACTAAATTTCTTGTACCAATAGTTGTGAATATTGTCTGAGCCTGGGGATTTCCAATTGTGCATTCGTTTGATGACATCTATAAATGTTTCTATTGGTATGAAGTTGAACTCCATCTCTGGAATATGTGTAGTTATTTCGTTAACCCAGTCTGCATGTTCATTATGTTCTATGGGGTTTTCCCATGTCTTAGCCCAGAATTGTCGAAATATTTCAGGGGGAGGTATTTCTAGATTTTGCTCATTATCTTTGCAGTTAGATAATAAATTCTATAGAAGATTTTTTCATTGTTAGCAAATGTTTTGTTTTCTATTTTACGGGCAGTACACGTCAAATATCTCTTAAGTCTACTAGCTGCTGCATTGAGTTTCTGTTTTAAGGTATCTAAGAAGTGTTCTATATGCGTGTTTGTATTTTCATATTGTGCGTGTGATTGATATTGTGTCTTTATGAGTTCTACTGCAGCTACTACTTTTCGGTTTCTATTTCCTCTAATAAATTGTGTTAACCTGCCTATATTGGCTCGCAACTTCCTTATTTTATTTTCTTATCTTCTTTGCCAACTAGGTTTTCTGTATGATTTGTTTTGGTGGTTGTTTTGTGTTAAGAATGTCATTCTTGCCCCATTACATTTAGCTGCTGTCCATGCTGCACAGTAAATTATTGTCTGTAGAGTGATAAAATCAGTATCAGTGTTTACAAATTTTGTCAGTATCATCGTATCTATGTATTTCATTATTAATGAAAACTTTTTAGAAGTTCTTTGATTTGGAATGTATGGTCTGCTAGTTGGTTCAGTATCACAAAAATGTTCTAGAGCATGAACGAATGTGTTCTCTATTTCAGTGTTTACTTCTAAGGTCACATCATGATCGTGGGTGATACTTTCTATGTTTTGTTCATCGATAGGGGTTGATGTAACGGAATCAGTGCATGTAACTGTAGTGTTTTGCATTTTCCTAGCTTGTGAGTTTGTTTCTGAATTAGATTTGAATGCATCGTAGTGTGTAATATTACTTTGTTCTGTTGTTTGTAAATGTTCATTATCTGTGTCTTCCGTTAGTGTGTGTGTATAATGTAATTCATCTGCTACTTGTTGTTTAATCAGTGTTAATCTATCTTGTTTAATATATTTATTATTTATTATTGCCCTTCGTTGATCCGCTAATCTTTTCTCTGTAATATGTATAAACTCTGGGTATAAGTTTATAAACTCTTCATACAAACGTTTTCTATAAGCGGTCTTATTAGTCTCTAATTGTGTTATTTCGAAATAAATCCTAATAATTGCTTCATTGCATTCATTTGTCCATTTCATACGTTTTCCTGTTAGTGTGTTAAGGGATGTTTTAAGATTTGTGGCGTTTTGTTGTATCTGAGTTTGGATTACTTGCAATTCTGTTTTAACTTCATCGTAAATCTGATCAATGGTTTCTTGTGATAATAATTTCTTTTGTATAATAGCTCTACGTTGGTCACCAATTCTCTGTCTGCTTACTTCCATATGTGGATATTTATCTATAAATTTTATATGTAATGAAGAAAGATATGAATTTGTGTCTGATTCTAAATTTGTAAGATATAGGTAGGTACGTAGGATGAACTTATTCATTTCCATACTCCATTTTTTACGTTTTTTTACGCCACTGGTGGTTGGCACAGGTTCACTGACAAAATTTATCTCCTGTGCAACATCCGCCAGTTGAGCACCGGTTGATGATGAATTTGGTGAAGATGCATACAAAATTGGTGATGAAGAGGGTATTGATGGGAATAAAGATTTAGAGGATGAAATAAAGATTTAAAGGATAATAAAGATTTAAAGGATGGCACGTTCGCCTGTATATATTTTTTAGTTTTAGACCTAGTTATCATATTATTCCCACGAGTAGCTAGGGACATAAAAGTCAATCACAGCAGAGCCCTGCATTCACTGCGATAAGGGTAAATTAAATTAGAGGTCCCCTTGTCTCTAAAGTTCGCATACTAACGACTAAGCACCCCCTTAGCCATGGAGCCCTCGGCGTACGCTGTTCCACCTTGGCTTGGGTTGTATCTCTCTTGGTCTGTCTTCTCATCTTAGGCCAATCCAACATGAATAGATCTATTGGCATAGCCCTAAGAATCATTGAAGCGCACAAGCCCCACCACGTCGGCAATGTAAAGATACGTCGGTGGGGTTATCATTTTTATTATTATATTATTATTGCTTTCTCAAGATAAGTAATGTAGTAGGCCCAGTAACAACACTATTATTAATGAAGTTTTATTAAATCGTTACTATCGAATGAATACCTATGGATTGCTGTTATCAATAGTATTAATAATAATAATGTCCTCCAGACCGATTTCGGCCACGGCGGCCAATCTCAAGAGAGATTAGCCAACTACGCAGGAGATATTATAGTGCACAAGTGTGTGCGCAAACACAGGTGTACTCTCTGTTCCCTAACTCTCAGGCAGGCAAACGAGTTATCAATAGTATTGTGAACAGAGAGCTATAGTAACTATCGATAATATCGACAATATTGAAACAAGACGATACTTTCGGAAGTACTGTCGATAATAGTTTTCGAGGTCAAACTATCGATAGTTCTGCAACACTGATACCTGGGATTAGGTAAATGAAACTACAATTTATTAGATTACAAAAACAATCACTTCTACACTATATACACTCCGTAGCGAATATCTAGACAGCGCGATTCAGGAATGTGACATTTCGAATGAGCGCCATCTATCGTTAACGGGGTGTAACATACGCCATCATACAACTGGATAATAGAATAACGGAAGCTTTTACAAAGATTAATATAATTGAAAAATGAGTATGAAAACTAGATAAAGATGTTTAGACAACTTGTAGCCGAGATGGCCCCGTGGTAAGAACGCCTGAATCTTAACCAATGATCGTGAGTTCAAACCCGGGCAAGCACCACTGAATTTTCATGTGCTTAATTTGTGATTATAATTCATCTCTGCTTGACGGTGAAGGAAAACATCGTGAGGAAACCTGCATGTGTCTAATTTCACTGAAATTCTGCCACATGTGTATTCCACCAACCCGTCTTTAGCCCAGCAGTGGGACATTCACAGGCTGTTACGGATACGAACGGTTTAGACAACTGCACGGGACTAATAATGGTACTTGTGTGCGCGTGCAAGCACAGACAGTCTCTATTCCCACACACTCTTAATCCTATTGAGAACCGAGATGGTAGTGAATAGAATGTGTAAATCGTTACCAATGATAGCGTGTTAAAACCCAGATTAGCACCACTAAATTGGAACAGCGTATTGGAATAAGCTCCTCATCAAAGGGAGAAGAGGGATTAGCCAAGCAGTGGGACATAGACATTTACATAATCCCAGGGTGAAAATTAGAGAGTTCAGGCGCAAACAATGTCTTTACACGCTTCCAAATCTCACTTCTAGCGTACAACTTACTTTTACTTTTTTTTTCTATTTACTTATTATTCCTACTCCACTTGTGATTTGGAGCTCTAACTTGCAGCTTCAATGCGGGTTGATGGATATACATAGCAATACTTCATCCCATAAAAGCAGATCTCCTGACAATGTGCCCATTAATTAAGCACATCAAAGTGCAGTGGTGTTTGCCCGGGCTTTGCAAGTGGGTGGGGGATTGTTCTTAATTTAAATAAACGTCAAAATAATCATTAACGCACCTGAGCATCGAAGCCGAGTATCTCGTGGCTGAGCGAGGACGTCCTACCACTTTTCATTTCGTGCAAATGCCTGAACATGTTCAGGCGAGCGCTCCCTCTACCGTTATCGAGTTCACCTGTAGAAAAGAAAAACTATTGTATTGCGCACTACAAACAGCTCACATACCATCAACCAATGACGTCATTACAATTTTAAGATCAAATTTTATACTGCCATTGTCATTACAACTAAGTTTCTTGACCATAAAATATTTATCTGAGGATAAAATAAATGATATTACAATATAATATTAACAAAGTCGGTTTTTGTCCCGACTGAGTAGGTATCATTTAATTTGTTTAAAAATGTAACAGCATTTTTACCCACAGCTGGGATAAGGCGTCATCTCCTTATTACGAGTACACACGTATAGGATCTCTACATGATAATCGAATAAAAACTTCTGGATACGAAGCCTTATAAATATTTTTTTTTATAGAATAGGAAGGCGGACGAGCATATGGGCCACCTGATGGTAAGTGGTCACCAACGCCCATAGACATTGGCATTGCAAGAAATGTTAACCATCGCTTACATCGCCAATGCGCCACCAACCTTGGGAACTAAGATGTTATGTCCCTTGTGCCTGTAATTAAATACTCAATATTTAATTTAGTTACTAAAATTCACGACTTCAACAAGATAATAACGAACGTACCTTGAGTGAGAACGCCTATGAGCGTCGACTTGCCCGCCTCGTTCGCCCCCATCACCGCGACCCGCAGCTCGACGCTCTGCTGCGTGTCCGCCAGCTGCGAACCGAGTACGTACTGTAGCGTAGACAGGTTTAGACAGAGATAGAATTATCAAATCTTTTGACCCTTATCGTGTAACCAGTTTTGGTGTTTGTTGAAACTTGACAGTTGGTGCGTTCATTGTGTTTTATGTTCAATTTTCGCTTATATTTATGTTAGAAAACGATTCTAATCCAGTGAAAAGGCCGAGAAACAATCCTTATATCATATCGATGGTTATACAATGGTGCAGTGTCGTATTATTTCATGTTAAAGCGACAGATAATATAGTTTCTCAGTGATGTTTATTTATGCCATAGCATGACGGAACCTTATATCGCATTAAAATCCTAAAGATAATATGATTTTCCAGTTTTTATTATTCATAACCTATAATTATTTATCATGTGAGTGCTGCCAGCATCGGCTAAAAAAAGTCCCGATATTCGATAAAAAATATCGACTCGTCGACAATGAAACAAATAAATACGGCGTCCATTAATAAACTAAAGTGCTTCGTTATATGTATATATGTTATTTTAATTTATTCGTTATCCTATTTATAGTTTTCTAACGACAACATGATTTAACATTCTTCATGAATTTATAATATTATTAGATTCCGAGTTAAGAGGGTAATATAGAAATATATGTGCAACCATTCTTTATGAGGAGAACACTAATCCAGTACCATATAAAGATGCCGAAGTACTATTGATAACGGAAACAAAAACAAACAATGCAACGGTTTTCGGGTGTAGGAGGAAAACAAAAAAATATTATAATTAAAAAATGTATAATAAACATTAAAAAGTAAAATTTAATATCCCTATTTAGTTTTAATTAAGTACCGAAAATCTCCCAAAACAGGGAACGCGGGTACTATGGCAACGTTATAAGCACACATCGACAAACCATCTCCGTCTCGATCGCGGCCTCGCGGCCCCTCGGTGTACCAGTTCCAGGCGTGCCCACCTTGCGGATGTACACCTCGGCGACGGCGCGCGCGGGCGCCACGCGGCGGGCCCGCGCGCCCACGAGCGCGGCGCCGAGCGCGCGTGCCATGTCTCGCAGCGCGCGCAGCGACGCCCGCAGCGCACCCGCCCGCAGCCCGCGCAGCGCGCCGCAGTCGCGCACGCCCACCACGTACACCGCCGCGCCGCCGCCCGAGCGCAGCCACCACTTCAGCTGCGGGGGGGGCACGTGTTGAGGTGTCGGGGTGACAATACGATATATTTTTACTGGTGGGAGAGCTTTGTTCGAGCCCGTCCGGGTACGAGGGGGTGCCTCGTCAGATATTCTACCGCAGACCAGCAGTACTCGGTATTGTTGTGTTCCGGTTTGAAGGGTGAGTGAGCCAGTGTAAATACAGGCACGGGGGACATAGCATCTTAGTTCCCGAGGTTGGTGGCGCATTGATGATGTGAGCGATGATTAACATTTCTTACAATGCCAATGTCTATGGACGTAGATGACCACTTCCCATCGGGTGGCTTATATGCTCGTCCGCCTTCCTATTCTATAAAAAAAAAATATCTCGCTGAATGTCAACCGCCTATCAAAATTCATTTTAATTAAACGATTCGCTAACTAACAGCTTCACACGTGTGTATCCGGGGCATTATTATGCTTTTGACATGCCGCTTAACGTTGTACGTCACTCGAAACGGCGCCACCTATCGGCCCCGAGTGGAACTACGAGCATCGCATCGATATATTTCACGAGCACAACCTCAATAAAATTGTTTGTATTATACGCTCAAATTGAATATACATATATATTGCTTAAACGACATATAAAAACACTATTGTTTTTTTTTAATCCGTGTTATAAAATGAATTACCTCGTGGCGTTGAGCTGTCAAGACCACAGGGTCTGTATGAAAGCACACACTGTAGCTCGTGGTTGCGTTTTATCAGCGTTAACAGTCAAAATTAGCATATTTTTAAAACCTTCGTGATTTAATAAAATATTTCGAACAAGGAAAATGTTTTCCTAATAAAGTGTTTGTTTTATATCAATTAATAACCGTTGTGTGATATCAAAGATTTTTTTTAATCTAATCTCTACTCTTTTAATCTAATCGTTCGGTGAGACCGACTCACTGTTTATGATCTCCTGGTACATTAACAATGTAATCCTATCTGAAACTAATTGAGTCTTTTAATGTAATCGTTCGGTGAGACCGTCTCACTGTTTATGATCTCCTGGTACATTAACACTGTAATCCTAACTGAAACTAATTGACTCTTTTAATCTAATCGTTCGGTGAGACCGACTCACTGTTTATGATCTCCTGGTACATTAACACTGTAATCCTAACTGAAACTAATTGACTCTTTTAATCTAATCGTTCGGTGAGACCGACTCACTGTTTATGATCTCCTGGTACATTAACACTGTAATCCTAACTGAAACTAATTGACTCTTTTAATCTAATCGTTCGGTGAGACAGACTCACTGTTTATGATCTCCTGTTACATTAACACTGTAATCCTAACTGAAACTAATTGAATCTTTTAATCTAATCGTTCGGTGAGACCGACTCACTGTTTATGATCTCCTGGTACATTAACACTGTAATCCTAATTCTACATCTCTGAAACTAATTGACTCTTTTAATCTAGATGTTAGTTAATGAGCTTAAATATAAAGCCTTGATTGAAATTCCGGGTGAAGCGAATAGATATGTTATTGTTTCTTGCTCTTCCATACCGTGGAAAGCAAGCAAAGCCTTAAGAAAAAACGTATAATTAAACAAAATTACAACACATAAGAGATGAGATGGTCTAGTGGTAAGAACGCGTGAATCTTGAACGATGATCGTGGGTTCAAGCCCGGGCAAGTACCACTGAATTTTCATGTGCTTAATTTGTCATTATAATTCATCTCGTGCTTTACGGTGAAGGAAAACATCGTGAGGAAATCTGCATGTGTCTAATTTCACTGAAATTTTGCCACAGGTGTATTCCACCAACCCGCATAGGAGCAGCGTGGTGGAACAAGCTCCATACCTTCTCTTCAAAAAGGGAGAGGAGATCTTAGCCCAGCAGTGGGACATACACAGGCTGTTACTTTACTACTTTACAACACATAAATTATAATACTTTTTTTAATTAACAAAAAACATCACTTACGTATCATCGCAGAAGTCTTCCATATCATCAGAGCTGTAGAAGAAGTCACTCTCCAAGTCCTCGGAATTGAAATCACCAGCTAAATACATATCGTCCTTTATCCTGACCTTCTCCAACTTATCGATGACATTGTACACTCTATCGGCAAACTTTGTCCCACTTCTCGTTCATCCTCATCATCATTGGTCGGTTTCCTCTTCGTCTTCTTAAAATCGTCTTCCGATTTCAAATCGTTGACGTTCTTTCCTATTTTCTCGTCACAGACCTTTGGTATCGACGACTGATTATTCAACGGTTCCGGTACTTCTTGTGATGAACTCTGCCATGCTGTTGTTAGGACGTCCTTCGCTGGCGATACTTTGTTCTTCTTCCTTCTGTTCTTCCTGCCCGAGTTCCTTCTGTAGGGTTAAATTTTCAAAAATCCTTCCTAAGTGCTAACCTATTGCGTAAAAGGAACCCGTATGCAAATTTTCATGTCGCAGTAGTTTGGGCTGTGCGTTTATATGCCAGTATGTTATATATATGTAAATGAAGCTCTTTGGGCTCTTCATTAAATTTAAATTGCACGTGCATTAACTTCGACTTAATACGTCCAAGTATTATCTATTATGGCAACACTTTGCATTATGTCATGTGTCATTCTATAATTAGAGAAATTCACACTGGCTTAATATAATAAAAAGTTAACGACGTTTTTTTAAAAAAAGAAACAATTCAGATTGTAAAAAAATATTTGAAGCAATAGCTTTTAATGTTGTTTCTTTTTACGGGTTAGTAAATAATTATAATTTGTACTCATACTTTGTTTGCAGAAGTAATTTGTGATATGATATAAAAAAGAATAAATTTCGCTTAACAGAGCAACGACTTTAGTTTTTATTTCAATAAATAAACTTATTACATATATACAAAGGTTTGTACATACCCTTGGGAGCGTCTGGGTTCTTCCTGCCGTTCTCTTGATCGTTTTTATCTTTTTTGTTATTATTCTGTCTGTTCGTATTGCCATCTGACGGATCGAAGAGGCTGAAGAACGAGTTCATTTTTGTCTGAAAAATTAGATTACCCATTATTGTTCGAATAATAATAATATCCTGGGACATTATTCACACACGGCCATGTGATCCCAAACTAAGCAGAGCTCGTACTACGGAAATCAGACAACTGATATACTACATATATACTTTTCTTTTGTAAATACATACTTATATAGATAATTACACCCAGACTAGGGACAAACAGACCTGTTCATGCACACGAATATCTGTCCTGGTGGGAATCGAACCAACAACCTTCGGCGTGAAAGGTAAGTGTCTACCAACCACGCCGACCGGTCCGTCAATAATGAAATTTAAATATTCAACAAATGGAAGAAATATGTATAATCCGCGCGCGATTAGAATGGTATAAGACATTTTGGAACCAAGACTCGCGTGGATTTTTGCTTTTTATTTGTTATTTTATTGATTTATGGTTAGACAATTATTTTAGAATGTCTTACTTATACTTTTAGATTTAGTTATATTTATTAAGCTTATTTTTGTTTTGCTTTTAGAATACTAGTTAACACTCGCAGTTTCGCACGCGTGTTATAGGGGGGTGGTTAAGCCGTGAAAGCGTAACAGACATACAGTTACTTTCGCATTTATAATATTAAGTATAGATGATATTTTTGTTCAGAACTTCATTGCTTACGTTTCAACAATACAACAACAACCGAAGGGAGTCCAAGCGCTTGACCAACGGCTTTACGTGCTTTCCGAGGCACGGGTATGAACACACATCTAACATCCAAACTCCGAGCTGCTATTGAGAATTTTCAAAAGAATAACCCAATAACTTTCTATCAGCCCCACCCGGGGATTGAACTGAGGACCTCGAGATCAGCGGCCTTATATATCGCTTCTAGACCAACAGGGTCAAAAGAATCCTTACTAATATTATGAATGTGAAAGTGTGTTTGTTTCTTTGTTACGCTTTTACGTTTTAACTTCTCGACCGATTATCATGACCGAAAAAATGCTGACATTGTAACAGAAAAGGACAAAGGACATACATCTGTCTCAGTCCCTCAAACATGGGTCAAGCTGCGGGCGAAAACTATTATTATATAAATAGATGTACTTCGCAGTGTCACCCTCTTTAAATTTAGACTCTTAACGTGACAATCGTGAATTTTCTTATTATAAATAAATTAAAATAGAGTTCACTGACACGATAAAAATAAAATTAGCATGCTTTGAATCCGTAACAGCCTGTGAATGTCCCACTGCTGGGCTAAAGTCCTCCTCTCCTCTTTTTGAGGAGAAGGTTTGCAGCTTATTCCACAACGCTGCTCCGATGCCGGTTGGTGGAATACACATGTGGCAGAATTTCAGTGTAATCAGACACATGCAGATTTCCTCACGATGTTTTCCTTCACCGTGAAGCAAGAGATGAATTATAATCACAAATTAAGCACATGAAAATTCAGTGGTGCTTGTTTAGGTTTGAAACAGTCATTATTGTTTAAGGTAGTGTTATATGTATTTCACTATGCCTGCTCGATATATATATTTAAAAAAAACACACAGAAAGTGACTTGGGAACAGATAAGTAACATTCCTTTTGAATACAATAACATAACATGAATGACAAATTTCATTATCAAAATAATCACAACAGATAACCGATAAGGCATTTTAATGTTTTTATTAGTCATAACAGATTAGAAAAAGTTAAATTTAAAAAAATCTTTTTGTATGTTTACTATAAAATATGTTTATAAATTTTATATTATTTTATAAGAAAGGGGGGTAAGGGGGGAACGGAACTACCATCTAAACCGACCCAATTTCCAACCTCACCTGCACGTGGTGCTCCCTGCTAGATAACAGACGAGGCTCTGGCGACCGATCAATGGCGGTATAACCATACGCACCATGATTGGAAAAAGGGAAACAGCGACCTTGAGGTACAAGTAACCTCTAAAATGTCTGGTGCAGAAGGCAAGGGGAAACCACTGCACTATTATTCCCTAGTTATCGTCAGCTTTATGGAAAAGTCTAAGAAAGAAATGGCCCCGAGTTCCTGGCGTCCCTTAGATGGGACAGGGGTGCTTAGAATCTCCAGGTGGAAAAAACAACAAATGAAGATAGGAACGTGGAACGTCAGAAGCTTGAAGAGTCCTGAAAATGTCTACAATGTCTGCAAAGAAATGCAACGAATGAAGATTAACATCATGGGACTAAGTGAGATTAGATGGATAGGCAAAGGTAAACACCAAATAGATAATAATTACACCATGTATTACTCTGGTTCCGAGGATAGCTCCAACAAGTATGGAGTGGGAGTAATCATAAACACAAAATACATTAATACACCTGTTAACTTAGTTCATCATCACCAGCCGAAAGACGTCCACTGCTGGACAAAGGCTTCCCCCAAGGATTTCCACGTTGGCCGATCTTGCGCTGCCCGCATCCAACGGCTTCCCGCGACTCGTTCTAAGTCGTCGGTCCACCTTGTAGGGGGCCTGCCCACGCTGCGTCTTCCGGTTCGTGGTCGCCACTCGAGAACCTTTCTGCCCCAGCGGCCGTCGGTTCTGCGAGCAATGTGCCCCGCCCACTGCCACTTCAATTTAGCAATTCTTCGGGCTATGTCGGTTACTTTGGTTCGTCTGCGGATTTCATCATTTCTGATTCGATCTCGCAGAGAAACTCCGAGCATAACCCTCTCCATTGCCCTTTGAGTGACCTTGAGCCTTCTTATGAGGCCCATTGTGAGCGACCACGTCTCTGATCCGTAAGCCATCACTGGCAACACACACTGGTCGAAGACTTTCGACTTGAGACACTGCGGTATTTGGGATGAGAAGATATCGTGTAGCTTCCCGAACGCTGCCCAGCCGAGTTGAATTCGACGATTGACCTCTTTCTCGAAGTTGGACCTACCTAGTTGGATGGTCTGACCTAGGTAGACATAGTTGTCTACAACTTCGAGTGCAGAATTTCCAACCTTGACTTGAGTGGGTGCAACATGGATGTTCGACATGATTTTCGTCTTGTCCATGTTCATTTTTAGACCCACTTGTTGGGAAACCCTGCTGAGGTCATCGAGCATAGTGCCGAGGTCTTCCAAGGTCTCAGCCATAATTACAATGTCATCGGCAAATCGAAGATGAGTGATGTACTCGCCGTTAATACTGATGCCAAGTCCATTCCAGTCCAGAAGCTTGAAAACATCTTCCAATGCAGCGGTAAACAGTTTCGGAGATATCACGTCTCCCTGTCTTACACCTCTCTGCAGTTGGATAAGTTTTGAGTTCTGATCCTGGAGTCGGATCGACATGGTGGCGTTCTCGTACAAGCACTTTAACACCCTGATATACCGATAATCAATTTGGCACCTTTGAAGAGAATTCAGCACGGCCCAGGTTTCGATCGAATCAAAGGCTTTCTCATAGTCCACAAACGCTAAGCAAAGTGGCTGGTTATACTCCTCAGTCTTCTGTATAACTTGCCGCAGCGTATGTATGTGGTCTATGGTGCTAAAGCCTTTCCGGAATCCGGCTTGTTCGGGTGGCTGGAAGTCGTCAAGCCTTTGCTCGAGACGATTCGTAATGACTCTCGAAAACAACTTGTAAACATGACTCAGCAGTGAGATGGGCCTGTAATTCTTCAGAAGGGTTTTATCACCCTTCTTAAAGAAAAGTACCACCACACTTCTGTGCCATGCTTTTGGCGTTTGACCTTTGGCAATGACCGAGTTAAAAAGCCTCTGAAGAGCCCTGAGGATCGGTGTACCACCCGCCTTCAGAAGCTCGGCTGTAATACCATCATCACCAGGTGCCTTGTTGTTTTTGAGTTGTCCGAGAGCCATTCTAATCTCGAAAAGACTGACGTCCTGAAAATCTTCAGTGTAGTGTCGGGTTAGTCTTGCTCTGGGATCTGCAGCATGACTACTGACAGGTGATTGAGCTGTCGTGTACAGCTGACCGTAGAACTTCTCAACCTCTTCCAACAGCTCAGATCTTGACGTGACTATTCTGTCATCCTCAGTTTTCAGCCTTGTCAGTTGACTCTGACCAACAGACAGATCTCTGGCGAACACTTTAGAGCCTTTGTTCCGCTCGATGGCCTCTTTAATGCGCATTGTATTAAATTGGCGAGTGTCGCGAGTTAGAGACTTTGAAATCCGTCTGTTGATCAGCCGATAGCCGGCAGCATCAGCTGGGGACGTCAGAATCATTTTCCGTCTTTCCTCCATAAGCCGTAGGGTAGAGGCAGAGATCTTTTTGGTTCCTTTTGTAAGGCTGGTCTTGAAGGTCTTAGACCCAGCCGTACGGACAGTTTCCACAAGCCTGTCGTTGTATGTGTCCACTTCCTCGCAGTCTGCTAGGCAATCGAATCGGTTTTGGAGTTCAAGCTGAAAGGCTTCGGGATTTCGGATTTGAAGAGGTGATGGTCGGAGCGTAGACTTCATCAGTCGGGACCTCTGGAGTTTAACATTGATATTTAACGAGCCTCTTACGAGTCTGTGATCGCTCCCAGTTTTGACTGCATTGATCACGGAGACGTCATTAAATATTTGTCTTCTCGTCGACAAGATGAAGTCTATCTCATTCTTGGTTTTCCCATCAGGGCTCACCCAGGTCCATTTACGCTGACCTGGCTTCTTGAAAAAGGAGTTCATCATAAAGAGTCCCTCCTTCTCCATAAAGTCGGCCAACATCTGGCCCCGAGGGTTGCGGTCTCCAATTCCATGAGGTCCCACCTTTAACTCATCACCGAATCGTTTGCCCAGCTTCGCGTTGAAGTCCCCCATTACAACAGTGAAATGAGTCTTGTTGGTATGTATGGCTTTAGATAAATCCTCATACATGACCTCAACCTCATCGTCGGAGTGTGTCGAAGTCGGCGCGTATACCTGTATGAATTAACTTAGTACCAAAATCAAACCGAACCATGTTAATATCATGTAGACTCAAACAACTAAAGAAGAGAACACAGTACCACGCAATAGACGTGAGGAAACTTAAAGAACTTAACATCCAAGATAAAGTGGCGAAAGAAATAAACGAGTGGGCAGCAGATGAGAAACCTGGGATAATGCGTACGGTGGAGGAAGAGTGGTGTTCAATGAAGAACAAAATATTAAACATCAATAATACACACTTGAAAAGAGATTGGATTCCTAAGCAGAGTTGGATGACAGAAAAAATATATGATCTTATCGAAGAAAGGAGAATCTACAAGAATTCCGACAATAGCAAGTATACTGAGATTGATAAGAAAATTCGGCGTGAAGTTCGTTATGCTAGAGATGCTTGGTATCAGTGCAAGTGTGATTTTGTGGAGGACCTTTATGCTAAACATGATGCATTTAACCTGCATAAGGAAATAAAATCTTTGGTAGGACACAAAAAGACGACTCACCAACTTACGGATGAAAATAATATTCCCATATTAGATATATCAGGAAAAAAACACCTATGGGAACAATACATTTCATCAATATACCGACGATTTCCGAAGCATAGCGGTAAATTGTGATCCAAATGAGGGATATCCTATCCTGAAAAATGAAGTCACAAACGCTCTTAAAAAAGCTAAAACGGGAAAATCAACCGGACCGGATAATGTTCCCATAGAGGTACTCAAACTTATTGAAGACGAAAATATTAACTTCCTGGTTAAATTCTTTAACTTGGTATACGACTCTGGCCACTTACCCAAAGACTGGCTAACCTCAACTTTTATTACGCTTCCTAAGAAGACCAACGCAAGAAGGTGCGAAGAGTTTCGAACGATTAGCCTTATGAGCCAAGTATTGAAACTATTTCTGAATATCATCCACGAGCGAATAAGAGCTAAATGCGACGAACATCTCGCAGATAGTCAGTTTGGTTTTCGAATAGGAGTGGGCACGAGAGAGGCTCTTTTCGCAATGCAGGTTCTCGTACAAAAATGCAGAGACATGCAACAAGACGTTCTCCTGGGTGTTACTTTTAACCGGTGGAAGTTTCTAGTTTGACTATCAATAAGCAAGTGTAATGCTTCAATGTTGAATAAAGTATTTTGATATTAATATTGTTTATGTGAACCTAGTGTGTTTGTTAATTCATAATAAAATTTAAATAAAAGATGACCTAGGATCTGGATAAGGATAAACAAACATAAATTATGGAAATAAACAGGAAAAATGACTAAATGAGTCATGGAAAACCACTAATGATGGAATTCGATTAACGCTACAAGATTTACTATTGAGTTTCATTCTTCGGTTCAGTTCTTCTTGGTAGAATCTGCACATATCCACAACTAGTAGCCTTAAACCTTTGTGAAATAATTCGAATGTACTTATAAGTCTACTTGATTAATTATCACCAACTCAGCAAGCGCTCACAGGCTGTTACAGTTACAGTTACAGCAAGCGCGCATTGTCGTGAAACTTTCTTATGAACGCGGGTTGACACAATAATTGCCAATTTATTTTTTACAAAGTGTAGCTTAAATTATAAAGATTTTAAATAAAAAATCCAACATACTTTAATTATTTTTATTATAGTCTAATGATGTGCTAAAAAATGTTTTAATTTTTTTTTAATATTGAATGACTGATTTAAAAATTTTTTTAATCTTTGCTAATATATAACATTTTTCTAAGTCAGTAAAAAACATTGTTTTATTTTTTAAGTCACAATCACACGTTTTATTCAAAGCATAATTAAATAAAAAGATTAATTTAGTCTAATAACACCCTAAAATTTTCATAAATCGATGACACGAAGCTAACTTTTATTAAAACTGGCCGTTTACTCTGACAATATTAAAAAATTAAAGAAACACACGTTTCTAATTAATAATCTAAGCGAACTGCCACAGATAATACACAATTAATTATTTAACACCATCATTTCATCGCTTACCATTACTTTATCAAATTAAATTAATTCGGATAAATTGATACTTTGAGGCAAAGAGATCTAATAAAATACGTACTTAAAATTTATGTAATAAGGACTATTATTGTATAAACAATAAGATATGTAAGAAAATTTTAATGTCGTTAAGAAGAAGATAAAAGTTAAAATGAATCTTAGTGGAATATATATAAAATACAAATTTGATGATAAATAGAGTAAATGTAAAAAATACACTTATAAATATACATTTTTTTAGTAGGATTACTTTTTAGGTATTTTTAGTTCATACAAATTATAAATTAAAATATTTACTTACAATTGTTTTTACAGATGAAAAACGAAACAGCAAATTATTTAATTAATTTTGTTCCCATAAATATTTCTGAATTTCAAAATGGTGTCACTTAAAAATGTCTTACGTTTGTGTTACATAAATACGTATATTTAACTTAAAATAGCAAGTTATATCAGCTTACAGGAACTAGAAAAATCATTTAGATTTAATGTACAAAATTTAAATACTTCGACAAAAGATAAGTATACAACAATACAATAATATGAATCGCGCCAAAATTTAAATTTAAAATGGCGTCATGATTATGTTTAAAAATATTTAATATTTCAATAAATTTAAATAACACAATACGAATTTGAAAATGGGGTCTTTTCAAAATAACAGAATATGACATAACAGAGCATTTTTTAATATTCTTGAGGATGGTTATTGGACGGTTTTATATTATAACTGTATGTAGGTATTTTTATATTCGCAATAAATCAGTCACCATCTTGCTCCTGTGTTTGATTGACGTTCCACTGGCAACGAGTCGGTTACATACCACGCGTTTATTTAAAAAGTTACAAATTAGTGTTTCAATAATGCCTATTGGAAAATTAGAACCATTCGATGTGAATTCTAAGCAGTGGCCGGCGTATATTAGAAGAGTAAAACAATACATTGTGCTAAATGAGATTAAAGAGGAACTGCATGTACCGTTATTAATAACGGTTGTAGGAGAGGCTACCTATGCATTAATGTGCGATCTATGTTCGCCGGCACTTCCCGAAACGAAAAACTTCGATCAATTGGTAAAACTATTATCCGATCACCTAGAACCACAACGCTCAGAAATAGCCGAACGCCACGTGTTTCGGTTACGTAGACAACGCCCCGGCGAGCCTCTCATGGATTATCTTCACAACCTTAAACACCTGGCAACAACATGTAATTTTGGGAGTACGCTGGAAGAAAACCTACGAGATCAATTTGTGTCTGGATTGGTCAATGAAGTGATGCGGTCTAGAATATTCGCGGAGAGAAATATCAAATTTAAGGAGGCGGTGGAGTTGGCTCTGGCGCTGGAGGCTGCAGAGAAGCACGCGGAGGTGAGCGGGGCGACGTCGGTCCCGACTACGGCCTCGTGTGCAGGCGGCGAGGGCGCAGAAGCCCTGCATCAGGCGAGCGACCGGCGCGGCCCGGCGCGGCGGCCCTCGGCGGTGGCCGGCGGCGGCGCGCGCGCCCGCGGCCGGAGGGATGCGGACGAGGTGCGCTGTTGGAGATGTGGGAAGTCTCATAGTGCTAATAAGTGTCGTTATGCGCAATATAGTTGCGATAAATGTCAAAAAAAAGGGCATTTAAAAGTTATGTGTGAGGAAGTGCGGAATCGTGCATTTGGGCGCAATAGCTATAATAATTATGTTGTAGACGCGAGTGCCTCCGAGGATGAGGACTTCTTCAATATCGAATTGGCGGCTAAAGGTAATGGACCCTATTTTATCAAAGTGATAATCGACGGTCATGTATTAGAATGTGAAATAGACACGGGGAGTCGTATCTCTGCCATTAGTGATCAACTTTTTAATAAATTATTCCCTAATAAAAAAATTAATACAGATAATCTCATTCTACGTTGTTATTCCGGGACTCAAATTAAGTCCCTTGGTTATATTAATGTAAATGTTACTCTTAACGAAATTAAGGCGGAAAATCTAGCTTTATACGTCATAGAAAATGGGTCGCGCCCTTTAGTGGGCCGTGATTGGATGCGCGCTTTGAATATTAAAAAAATAACGTTAAAAGAAATTGTAGAAGATAATTTTATAGACTGTTTAATAAACGAATTTACTGAAGTGTTTACAGATAAGTTAGGTACGTGTAAGAAAACAATTCAATTGCATCTCACGGATAAGGAACCGGTTTATGTAAGGGCACGCCCCGTTCCCCTCGCGCTGCGCGGCCGCGTCGAGAACGAGCTCGAGCGCCTCGAGCGCGAAGGTTATACCTACCGCGTGGACCACTCGGAGTACGGAACTCCGATCGTCCCCGTGGTGAAGGAATGCGGCGAAATACGTATTTGCGGGGACTATAAAATTACGATAAACCCGAAATTAAAACGTGATTATTACCCTTTGCCTCGTATAGAGGAATTGTTTGCAGCATTGAGTGGGGGTGAGGAGTTTTCAAAAATTGACTTGAAACACTCATATCAACAAGTCCTTTTATCAGAGGAATCTCAACCTTATACCGCGATCACTACTCATATCGGCACCTTCGTATATCGCCGCACACCTTTCGGGTTATCATGTACCGTAACAGCCTGTGAATATCCCACTGCTGGGCTAAAGGCCTCCTCTCCTCTTTTTTGAGGAGAAGGTTTTTGGAGCTTATTCCACCACGCTGCTCCAATGCGGGTTATCATGTATACCGGAAAAATTTCAAAAAATTATGGAAGAGACGCTCCGAGGGGTTCCCGGTACGGTAGTGTTTTTAGATGATATATGTGGGACAGGTTCTAATAGACAAATACATATGAGTAATTTACGAGCTGTGCTGGAACGGTTACGGTCTATGGGTTTCACGGTAAAATTAAACAAATGTAGTTTCTTGAAATTTAACGTCAAATATTTAGGCTTTATTATAGATAGAGCCGAGATGGCCCAGTGGTAAGAACGCGTGAATCTTAACCGATGATCGTGGGTTCAAACCCGGGCAAGCACCACTGAATTTTCATGTGCTTAATTTGTGATTATAATTCATCTCGTGCTTTACGGTGAAGGAAAACATCGTGAGGAAACCTGCATGTGTCTAATTTCACTGAAATTCTGCCACATGTGTATTCCACCAACCCGCATTGGAGCAGCGTGGTGGAATAAGCTCCAAACCTTCTCCTCAAAAAGAGGAGAGGAGGCCTTTAGCCCAGCAGTGGGACATTCACAGGCTGTTACGGTTACGGGATAGATAGATTAGGCTTGCACCCCGATAATAAAAAAATATCAGCTATATGCGATGCGCCACGACCGGAAAATGTTACTCAGTTAAAGAGTTTTGGCAGGGGATAAGGTGCTGGCACACTACGAAGAGGGCCGGCCGTTGGTGTTGTCGGTGGATAGCAGCGCGTACGGGCTGGGCGCCGTTCTCGCGCACCGCTACCCGGACGGCAGCGAGCGCCCCGTGAGCTGTGTGTCGCGCACGCTTAATAGTGCAGAAATTAATTATAGCCAACTTGATAAAGAAGCGTTAGCTATCTTTTTTGGGATTATTAAACATCATCAATATCTTTTCGGTAGACGATTTGTACTACGAACGGATCATCAACCGTAAAGTTACATTTTTAGTCCAAAATGCGGTATCCCTCAAACGGCTGCAAGTCGCTTGCAGCGCTGGGCGGCGCGGTTATCGGCTTACGAATTTTCGGTAGAATTTGTGCGTTCGTGCGAGAACAGTCCGGCCGATGCGTTATCCCGCTTACCCCTGCCGTGCGAACACCGATCATCATCGCCTGCGCCGTTAAGTTATATCAATATAATAGACGATAACTTACCCATTAATTTTAAAGATATTAGTCGCAAAACAAAGAAAGATCCATTATTAAGTAAGATCGTTGGTTATGTGTTGTTTGGATGGCCGTCTTATACGAAATGCGAGGAAGAAAAAGCTTATTTTAGTAGGAAAAACGAAATTGTTTTAGAATTAGGTTGTTTAATTTACAAATATAGAATCATAGTACCGCCACAATTACGTAAAAAGATCTTGAAAGAAATACACGAAGGTCATCTTGGTATAAATAAAATGAAAAATGTATCAAGAAGTTATATCTATTGGCCTAATATTGATAGGGATATAGAAAATTTGTGTCGGAATTGCGAAGCGTGTCGCATGGTTCGAGACGCACCCCCGCGGGCTACTTTGCATCCGTGGGAATTTCCTCTTCATCCGTGGCAACGCTTACATGCGGACTTCGCTGAATGTGCAGGAAAAAAATATTTAATATTAATCGACGCGCACTCCAAGTGGCTGGAAGTTGTATGTATGTTACGAACGGACGCAGATTCGACCATTTCCGTTTTAAGAACTATTTTTGCGAGATTCGGGCTTCCATCGCAACTAGTTACGGATAACGGTCCCCCTTTCAGTTGTTTAGATTTTAATAATTATTGCATTTTAAACTGTATAAAGCATATATCAACGGCACCATACAGACCTCAAGGTAACGGTGCGGCTGAGAATGCCGTAAAAACCGTAAAAAAAGTCATAAAACGTGCAGTATACTTAAAAGAGGATGTGTCTTTGTCCCTATTGAAATTTCTTTTTCAGTATCGAAACTGTGAAAATGCTACTACGGGAGTTTCTCCGGCCGTCGCGTTGTTAGGACGTCGCTTACGAGGACGTCTGGACGCGTTACGCCCGAACGTGTCAAAGGTCGTGGAGTCGGTGCAAGATAGGCAGGTTGCTAATAAAATGGGGTCAACACGTCAAATTAAAGTAGGTGATGACGTTATGGTACGCGATTATACTAAGAACGGAACTAAGTGGACAGGGGGAACTGTAACAGGTCAATCGGGTCCAGTGTCGTATAAAGTAGACGTGGGAGATGGAGTAACGTGGCGTAGACATCACGATCAAGTGATTAACCTAAATAAAAAAGATCGGTTTTCTTTATCGCGGACTAATCAGCACGGCTCGGTAATTAACAAAGGGAAAAATGAGATCGAAAATGTTAACGGGTCGGGGTCGGCTGATAGTGAGGCTGAGGAGGAGAGGTTTGAGGACGCGGCAGGGGAAGCCGAGGACAGTGGCCCGGAGACACGTTCATTGTCACCTGGACCGCGTCCCCCGACGCCTCCCCCTCCGAATGCTACTGCTAGAGATTTGCGCGCTTATAACCGCAGAATAAAAAAACATTGTTAAACGTAATTTTAAGAGGTGTTTGTTTGTTTAGTTAGTTTAAGTATATATATATTATAATACATGTATAATTGTATATACATACATACATATATATGTACCTAGAACCTAGATGTAGTTTTTATACCGTTAAATATTGTTTAAATACTGTTTGTTAATTAATAAGAATATAAACTTTACTGTTATAGCTATACTTTAAGTGTTTAAGTAATTTAAAAAGGGGGAAAATGGACGGTTTTATATTATAACTGTATGTAGGTATTTTTATATTCGCAATAAATCAGTCACCATCTTGCTCCTGTGTTTGATTGACGTTCCAGTTATCACTCAAATGCTATTTCTGATGTTAGGTCTGCTATTCTTTTAATAATTATTGTTATTTAGCTTAGCGGTATTTTTTTCCATTCATGTTGCCGCAGAGTCTTAAACACAGGCCATTCCTTATATATTCAAAATGGCGCCTAATAAGAATAAAATATAATTTTCAAGCAGTGATGAATCGCTTGAATTTTGTAAAAATTTACCAAAATAGTAATATATAATTTTGTTTTGGTACATATTCAAATTTAGTATTGCATAAGTTAGGTAATAGACGAAATTTCATCTATATTTATAACTGATCAGAATATGATTGGCGGGAATAGTTCGTGCTTATAATGCCTGAAGTTCTCAAAAAAATATGACCGACTAATTACAACTTATACCTAAATACCTGGATGTTTATTTTTTAATTTATATATAATTAACATTATTTTATGCTGCAATTTTTTTAAATTTGTTATGTGTAATATAATAATCAGGTTAGTAAAGGTTTGAATATGTTTTTTTATTTAAAAAAATAACTTTTAACGCGACACGTTTTCTTAGACCAAAAACGTAAATGATACTAATTATCTTTGTTTAAAAAAAATCTTATTCAACCATTAATTGCTTTTATTAAATTAAATATATTAATTGTATCTATAACCAGTTTTCTTGTCGTGTTCACTTCATGATTGCGTAGGAGGCGTTTCGCCTTGCGGATTAAATTACAAAAAACGACAAACGATGATGGTATTTTTATGTTACATAAAAACTCTCTCCAATCTCTAGCCAATCTCTTAGAAGCATCCTCCTGACGGATGAATTGAAACAAATACAAAATACATTTATAATATGATGTTAAAAAAAAGCAAATCAAGTACTGCAAGTAGCATTAGTAAACTTGAAATATACTCAATTAAATGAAGCTGAAGAGTTAATCCCCGGAGAGAATTTTTAAAAAAAATGTTCCTTCTAAAAAATGTCTGACCTGAAAATATCCTATTTGATTTCATCTGACATAGCCCTATTTAGGGGGAAAACCCCCAAGTTGGCAACACTGTATAAATAAATGTGGACCATCCATATAAACTTTCATATATTTAACACTAGGGGACAAATTTTTAATAAACCATCATATGTGATCGAGCAAATTTTCACTCATAACTCATTTTTATTCAGTCAGTTAATTAATCAGTGTCAGAGTTTTTATTACGTATATAACATACATGCAAAACGTCTATGCTTATGTATAAATAATATTGCAATATATAAAGGTTTATATATATATATGAAAATATAATATGGAACTAATGGCTTCTTATGTATGTACACACATACATCCAATTTCTAGTTAATATTAAATAATTATATAACTAGGTTTATGAAATAACGTACATACACAATGGATATTACATCTTGGTTCCCAATGTTGGTGGCACATTGACAATATAAATGATGGTTAATATTTCGTAAAACGCCAATGAAAATTCAATAACCAAAAATTCATAAACCTAGTTATATACATCTTTGTCATCTAAGCCGATATCATGTAATATTGCAATTAGACGGTCATGCAGTACTCTGTCAAAGGCTTTTTCGTAATCGATGAAACAAAGAAAAACGTCTTGTTGCATGTCTCTGCATTTTTGTACGAGAACCTGCATTGCGAAAAGAGCCTCTCTCGTGCCCACTCCTATTCGAAAACCAAACTGACTATCTGCGAGATGTTCGTCGCATTTAGCTCTTATTCGCTCGTGGATGATATTCAGAAATAGTTTCAATACTTGGCTCATAAGGCTAACCGTTCGAAACTCTTCGCACCTTCTTGCGTTGGTCTTCTTAGGAAGCGTAATAAAAGTTGAGGTTAGTCAGTCTTTGGGTAAGTGGCCAGAGTCGTATACCAAGTTAAAGAATTTAACCAGGAAGTTAATATTTTCGTCTTCAATAAGTTTGAGTACCTCTATGGGAACATTATCCGGTCCGGTTGATTTTCCCGTTTTAGCTTTTTTAAGAGCGTTTGTGACTTCATTTTTCAGGATAGGATATCCGTCATTTGGATCACAATTTACCGCTATGCTTCGGAAATCGTCGGTATATTGATGAAATGTATTGTTCCCATAGGTGTTTTTTTCCTGATATATCTAATATGGGAATATTATTTTCATCCGTAAGTTGGTGAGTCGTCTTTTTGTGTCCTACCAAAGATTTTATTTCCTTATGCAGGTTAAATGCATCATGTTTAGCATAAAGGTCCTCCACAAAATCAAACTTGCACTGATACCAAGCATCTCTAGCATAACGAACTTCACGCCGAATTTTCTTATCAATCTCAGTATACTTGCTATTGTCGGAATTCTTGTAGATTCTCCTTTCTTCGATAAGATCATATATTTTTTCTGTCATCCAACTCTGCTTAGGAATCCAATCTCTTTTCAAGTGTGTCTTATTGATGTTTAATATTTTGTTCTTCATTGAACACCACTCTTCCTCCACTGTACGCATTATCCCAGGTTTCTCATCTGCTGCCCACTCGTTTATTTCTTTCGCCACTTTATCTTGGATGTTAAGTTCTTTAAGTTTCCTCACGTCTATTGCGTGGTACTGTGTTCTCTTCTTTAGTTGTTTGAGTCTACATAATATTAACATGGTTCGGTTTGATTTTGGTACTAAGTTAACAGGTTTATTAATGTATTTTGTGTTTATGATTACTCCCACTCCATACTTGTTGGAGCTATCCTCGGAACCAGAGTAATACATGGTGTAATTATTATCTATTTGGTGTTTAGCTTTGCCTATCCATCTAATCTCACTTAGTCCCATGATGTTAATCTTCATTCGTTGCATTTCTTTGCAGACATTGTAGACTTTTTCAGGACTCTTCAAGCTTCTGACGTTCCACGTTCCTATCTTCATTTGTTGTTTTTTCCACCTGGACGCCAGGAACTCGGGGCCATTTCTTTCTTAGACTTTTCCATAAAGCTGACGATAACTAGGGAATAATAGTGCAGTGGTTTCCCCTTGCCTTCTGCACCAGACATTTTAGAGGTTACTTGTACCTCAAGGTCGCTGTTTCCCTTTTTCCAATCATGGTGCGTATGGTTATACCGCCATTGATCCGTCGCCAGAGCCTCGTCTGTTATCTAGCAGGGAGCACCACGTGCAGGTGAGATTGGCAATTGGGTCGGTTTAGATGGTAGTTCCGTTCCCCCCTTACCCCCCTTTCTTATAAAATAATATAACATTTATAAACATATTTTATAGTAGACATACAAAAAGATTTTTTTAAATTTAACTTTTTCTAATCTGTTATGACTAATAAAAACATTAAAATGCCTTATCGGTTATCTGTTGTGATTATTTTGATAATGAAATTTGTCATTCATGTTATGTTATTGTATTCAAAAGGAATGTTACTTATCTGTTCCCAAGTCACTTTTTGTGTGTGTTTTTTTTAATATATATATCGAGCAGGCATAGTTAAATACATATAACACTACCTTAAACAATAATGACTATTTCAAACCTAAACAAGCACCAGTGAATTTTCATGTGATTAGTTTGCGTTTAAAAATATCGTGAGACAGCCTGCATTTATAATTATCAAATTTCACTGAAATTCTGCTAAACAATCCACTGTGTATTATCCAAAAAGGTAGAACAGACCTTAACCAGCCAGCTTACTCGTACTTCCTAAAAATAACATAAAATAATTTTGAATTACATTGCTTGTTCGACTCTGTTACATATAATGACATTTTCGGAACATCCAGAATAAATACAGAAATTGGCAATATACCACTTCAATAAAAAAAAAAATAACCAATGCCAGAAATGAAAATATGGTGTGTTGCCAAAACAATTTATAAAGCTTTTATTTTACAATAATACTATAATTATGAAATCGATTTTCAATATTTATTTGTTAAAATAAAACTTCAAAATATACAAGCGCTGTCCCGCAGTTTTATTCGCATTCTATCCAATTGAAGTTAAACAAAATGACGCCCTGAATTCGAGTCTTTTATGAGACTAATTTGTTTATAAAAAAAGGAATGTGAATAAAACCTCGGGCGGAACTAATTTGAAGCCTAGCAGTAGTATTTATATTATATGACGAGCCGTTTGGCGGTGTTGAAAGGTACCTGCCTTTCACGCCGAAGGTTGTGGGTTCGATTCCCACCTAGGACAGACATTTGTGTGCATGAACATGTCTGTTTGTCCTGAGTCTGGGTGTAATTTTCTGTATAAGTATGTATTTACAAAAGAAAAGTAGTATATGTAGTATATCAGTTGTCTGGTTTCCATAGCACGAGTTTTGTACGAGCTTAATTTGGGATCAGATGGCCGTGTGTGAAAAATGTCCCAGGATATTATTATTATTAGTTTCAAAGATTTAGTATTAGGATTACGTTGTTAATGTACCAGGAGAACATAAACAGTGAAACGGTTTCACCGAACGATTAGATTAAAAGAGTCAATTAGTTTCAGTAAGAATTACAGTGTTAAAGTACCAGGAGATCATAAACAGTGAGTCGGTCTCACCGAACGATTAGATTAAAAGAGTCAATTAGTTTCAGTTAGGATTACAGTGTTAATGTACCAGGAGATCATAAACAGTGAGACGGTCTCACCGAACGATTAGATTAAAAGAGTCAATTAGTTTCAGATAGGATTACAGTGCTAATGTACCAGGAGATTATAAACAGTGAGTCGGTCTCACCGAACGATTAGATTAAAAGAGTCAATTAGTTCCAGTTAGGATTACAGTGTTAATGTACCAGGAGATCATAAACAGTGAGTCGGTCTCACCGAACGCGGATGGCATTAATTGAAATAAGATCAATGTTAAATATATTCGATTTGGCCCTCAGAACATCCGACGCCGACGATTCCGGCGACGAGTGCTACGGGAGTCTAACCCCGGAGCCTCGTTTCGGGAACGTCGAGTACAAACTGCAGCTGGTCTCGCCGTGCGAGCGACGCTTCCAGCACCTGGTGACGCAAGTGAATAATAAATAATATTAAATATATAACATTATATATAACTTAGGTAGCTAACTGGGTAGGTATCACCCACTCATCAGATATTCTACCGCAAAATAGCAGTACTTGGTATTGTTTTGTTCCGGTTTGAAGGGTGAGTGAGACAGTATAATTACAGGCACAAGGGACATAACGTCTCAGTTCCCAAGGTTGGTGGCGCATTTGCGATGTAAGCGATGGTTAAAATTTCTTACAATGCCTATGTCTATGGGCGTTAGTGACCACTTACCATCAGGTGGCCCATATGCTCGTCCGCTTTCCTATTCTATAAAAAAAATACCTTTGATATCACACAACGGTTATTAATTGATATAAAACAAACACTTTATTAGGAAAACATTTTCCTTGTTCGAAATATTTTATTAAATCACGAAGGTTTTAAAAATATGCTAATTTTGACTTTTTACGCTGATAAAACGCAACCACGAGCTACAGTGTGTGCTTTCATACAGACTCTGTGGTCTTGACAGCTCAACGCCACGAGGTAATTCATTTTATAACACGGATTAAAAAAAAAACAATAGTGTTTTTATATGTCGTTTAAGCAATATATATGTATATTCAATTTGAGCGTATAATACAAACAATTTTATTGAGGTTGTTCTCGTGAAATATATCGATGCGATGCTCGTAGTTCCACTCGGGGCCGATAGGTGGCGCCGTTTCGAGTGACGTACAACGTTAAGCGGCATTTCAAAAGCATAATAATGCCCCGGATACACACGTGTGGCGCTGTTAGTTAGCGAATCGTTTAATTAAAATGAATTTTGATAGGCGGTTGACATTCAGCGAGATATTTTTTTTTTATAGAATAGGAAGGCGGACGAGCATATGGGCCACCCGATGGGAAGTGGTCGTCCATAGACATTGGCATTGTAAGAAATGTTAATCATCGCTCACATCATCAATGCGCCACCAACCTCGGGAACGCTAAGATGCTATGTCCCCCGTGCCTGTATTTACACTGGCTCACTCACCCTTCAAAACGGAACACAACAATACCGAGTACCGCTGGTCTGCGGTAGAATATCTGACGAGGGGGTGGAACCTACCCGGACGGGCTCGCACAAAGCTCTCCCACCAGTAAAAATATATCGTATTGTCACCCCGACACCTCAACACGTGCCCCCCCCGCAGCTGAAGTGGCGGCTGCGCTCGGGCGGCGGCGCGGCGGTGTGGCGGCGGTCGTGGGCGCGCGGGCCCGCCGCGTGGCTCCCGCGCGCGCCGTCGCCGAGGTGTACATCCGCAAGGTGGGCACGCCTGGAACTGGTACACCGAGGGGCCGCGAGGCCGCGATCGAGACGGAGATGGTTTGTCGATGTGTGCTTATAACGTTGCCATAGTACCCGCGTTCCCTGTTTTGGGAGATTTTCGGGACTTAATTAAAACTAAATAGGGTTATTAAATTTTACTTTTTAATGTTTATTATACATTTTTTTTAATTATAATATTTTTTGTTTTCCTCCTACACCCGAAAACCGTTGCATTGTTTATTTTTGTTTCCGTTATCAATAGTACTTCGGCATCTTTATATGGTACTGGATTAGCGTTCTCCTCATAAAGAATGGTTGCCACATTTATTTCTATGTTACCCTCTTGACTCCGAATCTAATAATATTATAAATTCATGAAGAATGTTAAATCATGTTGTCGTTAGAAAACTATAAATAGGATAACGAATAAATTAAAATAACATATATACATATAACGAAGCACTTTAGTTTATTAATGGACTCCGTATTTATTTGTTTCATTGTCGACGAGTCGATATTTTTTATCGAATATCAGGACTTTTTTTAGCCGATGCTGGCAGCACTTACATGATAAATAATTATAGGTTATGAATAATAAAAACTGGAAAATCATATTATCTTAAGGATTTTAATGCGATATAAGGTTCCGTCATGCTGTGGCATAAATAAACATCACTGAGAAACTATATTTTGAGACAAAACAGTCGTACTTACGCGTGAAAACACACGCCGGCAATTTTCTTCTTGCTGTCGCTTTAACATGAAATAATACGACACTGCACCATTGTATAACCATCGATATGATATAAGGATTGTTTCTCGGCCTTTACACTGGATTAGAATCGTTTTCTAACATAAATATAAGCGAAAATTGAACATAAAACACAATGAACGCACCAACTGTCGAGTTTCAACAAACACCAAAACTGGTTACACGATAAGGGTCAAAAGATTTGATAATTCTATCTCTGTCTAAACCTGTCTACGCTACAGTACGTACTCGGTTCGCAGCTGGCGGACACGCAGCAGAGCGTCGAGCTGCGGGTCGCGGTGATGGGGGCGAACGAGGCGGGCAAGTCGACGCTCATAGGCGTTCTCACTCAAGGTACGTTCGTTATTATCTTGTTGAAGTCGTGAGTTCTAGTAACTAAATTAAATATTGAGTATTTAATTACAGGCACAAGGGACATAACATCTTAGTTCCCAAGGTTGGTGGCGCATTGGCGATGTAAGCGATGGTTAACATTTCTTGCAATGCCAATGTCTATGGGCGTTGGTGACCACTTACCATCAGGTGGCCCATATGCTCGTCCGCCTTCCTATTCTATAAAAAAAAAAAATTTATAAGGCTTCGTATCCAAAAGTTTTTGATTCGATTATCATGTAGAGATCCTATACGTCTGTACTCGTAATAAGGAAATGACGCCTTATCCCAGCTATGGGTAAAAATGCTGTTACATTTTTAAACAAATTAAATGATACCTACTCAGTCGGGACAAAAACCGACTTTGTTAATATTATATTGTAATATCATTTATTTTATCCTCAGATAAATATTTTATGGTCAAGAAACTTAGTTGTAATTACAATGGCAGTATAAAATTTGATCTTGAAATTGTAATGACGTCATTGGTTGATGGTATGTTAGCTGTTTGTAGTGCGCAAAACAATAGTTTTTCTTTTCTACAGGTGAACTCGATAACGGTAGAGGGAGCGCTCGCCTGAACATATTCAGGCATTTGCACGAAGTGAAAAGTGGTAGGACGTCCTCGCTCAGCCACGAGATACTCGGCTTCAATGCTCAGATGCGCTAATGATTATTTTGACGTTTATTTAAATTAAGAACAATCCCCCACCCACTTGCAAAGCCCGGGCAAACACCACTGCACTTTGATGTCCTTAATAAATGGGCACATTGTCAGGAGATCTGCTTTTATGGGATGAAGTATTGCTATGTATATCCATCAACCCGCATTGAAACTGCAATTTAGAGCTCCAAATCACAAGTGGAGGGGAGGGCTTAGCCCAGCAGAGGCGTTATTTTTTATAATAAGTAAATAGAAAAGAAAAGTAAAAGTAAGTTGTACACTAGAATTGAGATTTGGAAGCTTGTAAAGACATTGTTTGCGCCTGAACTCTCTCTAATTTTCACCCTGGGATTATGTAAATGTCTATGTCCCACTGCTGGGCTAATCCCTCCCTCTTCTCCCTTTGATGAGGAGCTTATTCCAATACGCTGTTCCAATTTAGTGGTGCTAATCTGGATTTTAACACGCTATCATTGGTAACGATTTACACATTCTATTCACTACCATCTCGGTTCTCAATAGGATTAAGAGTGTGTGGGAATAGAGACTGTCTGTGCTTGCACGCACACACAAGTACTATTATTAGTCCCGTGCAGTTGTCTAAACCGTTCGTATCCGTAGCAGCCTGTGAATGTCCCACTGCTGGGCTAAAGCCTCCTCTCCCTTTTTTAAGAAGGTTTGGAGCTTATTCCACCACGCTGCTCCAATGCGGGTTGGTGGAATACACATGTGGCAGAATTTCAGTGAAATTAGACACATGCAGGTTTCCTCACGGTGTTTTCCTTCACCGTCAAGCAGAGATGAATTATAATCACAAATTAAGCACATGAAAATTCAGTGGTGTTTGCCCGGGTTTGAACTCACGATCATCGGTTAAGATTCACGCGTTCTTACCACTGGGCCATCTCGGCTACAAGTTGTCTAAACATCTTTATCTAGTTTTCATACTCATTTTTCAATCATATTAATCTTTGTAAAAGCTTCCGTTATTCTATTATCCAGTTGTATGATGGCGTATGTTACACCCCGTTAACGATAGATTCCTGAATCGCGCTGTCTAGATATTCGCTACGGAGTATATATAGTGTAGAAGTGATTGTTCTTGAAATCTAATAAATTGTAGTTTCATTTACCTAATCCCAGGTATCAGTGTTGCAGAACTATCGATAGTTTGACCTCGAAAACTATTATCGACAGTACTTCCGAAAGTATCGTCTTGTGTCAATATTGTCGATATTATCGATAGTTACTATAGCTCACTGTTCACAATACTATTGATAACTCGTTTGCCTGCCTCGTTGGTCTAGTGGCTTGATGTAAGGCCGCAGACCCGGTGGTCCTGGGTTCAATTCCCAGGCCGGGCCAATAAAAAGTTATTGGGTTTTTCTGTCAGAAGATTCTCAGTAGCAGCCCTGGAAGTTAAAAGTGTGTACACTCCCGTGCCTTGGAAAGCACGTAAAGCCGTTGGTCCTCCGCCTGAATTCTTTCCGGTCGTGTCGGATTGCCGTCCCATCGGATTATGAGAGTTAGGGAATAGGGAGTGCACCTGTGTTCGCGCACACACTTGTGCACTATAATATCTCCTGCGTATTTGGCTAATCGCTCTTGAGATTGGCCGCCGTAGCCGAAATCGGTCTGGAGGACATCATTATTATTATTAATACTATTGATAACAGCAATCCATAGGTATTCATTCGATAGTAACGATTTAATAAAACTTCATTAACTTCATCATCAAATAATAATAATAATAATAATATTGGACATTATTCACACACGGTCATCTGATTCCAAATTAAGCAGAGCTCTTGTTATGGAAACCAGACAACTGATATACTACATATACTACTTTTCTTTTGTAAATACATACTTATATAGATAATTACACCCAGAATCAGGACAAACAGACATGTTCATGCACACAAATGTCTGTCCTGGGTGGGAATCGAACCCACGACCTTTGGCATGAAAGGCAAGTAACTACCAACCACGCCTACCGGCTCGTCAAAAAAATCAATACGTCAATACTATCGAAAAATCATTGATAATCGATAGTCCAAAACTATCGATTTTATCGATAATGGACTATCGACATGCAACACTACCCGGTATTACTTATACCTAAAATGAAAGTCATATAATGTATTACATTCATATAATCAGGATAATGTCGTCAACTACGGTTGTTCCGAGCTGATGACAGCGGAGCGCATCGGAGAGAGGAGCGCCAAGCTGGTGTCTTTCCTGGACCTGGCGGGCCACAGCAAGTATCAACGTACCACGCTCCACGGGCTCACGGGTTACTCCCCGCACTACGCCATGCTCGTTGTAAGTATGTTTATTTATTACTAGTCCCCATACGTGTGGGGGTGGGGCTCAGATTTCAGGTATCCTAAGTCTTTTTCTATAGCCCTGATAACGTTTTTTCAAATTATTATTAGGTAAGGATTTTTTTGGAGTCCTGACACATCAAACCAAAAGTTAATTTTCATTTTATTGAATAAATATCTTGTCTATTAATACATTTTTACAAACAGCTCAAAATCAAAATAATTTATTCAGGTAATAATATATAAACCTAACACCGGCTCAAACTGTAGATCCTACTAAAAATACTCGGCAAAAAACTAAACTCTTTTGCTACAATTAAACTATGTAAGAGTTTAAACACAATTTTTTATCATATTTATAAACCCTTATCGAGCAATACGTCTTATTAATGAAAGTTTTTTAAGAGAGAGAGTTGGTTCCTCCTAACTGGCCTAGGCCAGTCTGGGTATGGGCCGCGGGGTTGCCCCCTAACCTGTCGTGTCTTTAATTTTTGGCCCGAGGGGCCAGGGTCACAGCGACCCAGTGGCTGTAAGTTTTTTAATTCAGCTATAAGGTAATATTATAGATGGCACTGTAGTCATATTATCAACTTATACTATAAAGTTTTTTTTTATTTCTAGATTTCGGCAACAGCCGGTATAACTCGCATCACAGAAGAACACATCGGTCTTCTGCTGGCTTTGGACATGCCGTTCTTCGCAGTCATCAACAAGTGTGAACTGGTTAGCAACATCAACGCTGTTGTAGCGAGGCTGGCTCAATTGTTAGAACCCGCTAATAAGGTCAGTGATTTTATTTTAAATAGCATCTATAAAGACTAGCTTATAAACTAGGTTATTATTTCTTACATCAATGCTTATGGGTGATGGTGACCACTTACCATCAGGTGGCCCAATTGCACACATATAACATAAAGAGAGGCCGGGGGGGGGGGGTTAAAGTTTAACAGACAAACAGATATATTTACTTTCCCATTTATAATATTAGTATATATTGTAATTGGAAACATGCAGGTTTCCTCGCGATGTTCTTCAAGGAGCACGAGATGATAAATCAGGGATGCTGTATAATTTATAGATTTATTTAAATTTAAAGTAATGGTATATATTGGTATTATTACAGAAACCGCTGTTAATAACTGACGAGAATATGACAAGGAACTGCGTTGCGCCGCAAAAGTCGATACTGGACACCATAGACAATGTAGACGAGGAAATCAAAAAGGATGAGGAGTGAGTATCTTCACAAGCCTTTATTTAACCCGAAGTGTTTCTGGGTGAACTCTTATATATGACTTTAAAACGAGTTCCATACTATTGGTAATGGTAATAATATTGTCTATAGCTACGCCAACACTTGCTAGATACTTGCCTTTCACGCCAAAGGTTGTGGGTTCGGTTCCCACTCAGGACAGACAATTGTGTGCATTAACATGTCTGTTTTTCCTGAGTCTGTGTGTAATTGTCTATACAATAGTATATCAGTTGTCTGGTTGCCATAGTACAGGCTCTGCTTAGTTTCGGATCAGATATATATATATATATATATATATAGTTGAACGCAAATCACAGTAGTGTCGGCCGGCAGGGTGGCCGTGTTCCCAGTGAGCTGCGTGCGCGGCGCCGGCCTTAACGCGCTGCACGCGTGCCTGCTGGCGCTGGCGCCGCGCCGCGACTTGCAGCGCCCCGAGGACGTGAGTGAACCAGATGTTGCGCAGTTGACTAGTATCCTTTTTATTAAATTATAAATGTTATAATTTATGTCACTTTACAGGAGGCGTGCGAGTTTCAAATAGACGAAATTTTCCACGTAGGGGACTCGACGGGGCCCGTCGTGGGGGGACTGCTCGCGCGAGGGCGACTCTACGAGGGCGACGAACTTATCATAGGTGCGTTGCGTTCTGTTAGTTGTGAGATGAATAGAGCGACGTATATTTAACACCACCCCCCCCCCCAGGACCTCTGGAGTCCGGCGAGTTCGCGGAGATATCCGTGCTCACGATATACCGCAACCGCGTCTCGTGCGGCAGCGTGCGCGCGGGACAGTCGGCGTCGCTGGGCCTGGGTCGCTTCCCGCCGGGACTGCGGCAGGGCATGGTGCTGCTAGCGCGGCCGGGGGGCTACGCCGCGGGACACGAGCGGCCCACCTTCGGAGGCTGTCCGCCCGGGACTTGCAGAGGACGACAGGTGGGTCGCTAATTCAAACCTTATTACTAAATAAAAACTTACATGTATTTAAGACAGAATATATATATGCGGCCAGTAGTGCTATTCTAGAATTTTAGATTCATCACTCTCCGGTGAAATGTTGACATGATGATGATGAGTGAGAGAATGTTCTTACAGAGTAGCCATACTGGTTGTAGCTTTATATTTAAAATTATATTATACAAACGATTTAAAAAGGCTTTTTTGAATAACGTTTCTACCGCCATGGCAATACTTATTATTATTGTGTGCTAGTTTGAAAGATGAGTTAGACAGTGTAACTATAGGCACAAGAGACTTAATATCTTAGTTCCCAAGGTTGATGGCGCATTACGATGTTAGAGGTGGTTAATAGACTGTGACAAAGTCTATGGGTAGTGACGACCACTTACCATAAGGTGGTCATTTGCCAGCGTACCTATACGAAATTAAAAAAGTGATATATTTTTTTATTTTCAAAATTCATCGTTACAGATATCAGAACTAGTCCACTCGTCGCAAGCTTCGGAGAAGAATCGAAAGAACGCGAGGAGACAGAACAATAATATCCTCCAGGACATCGCCAACGTGAAGAACAGCCTCACGAAGACATCGGACACGAAGTGCACGAACGTGTACGTGTCGGACGACGGGAGCAATTACAGCGACGCGCACGTGTCGAGCGACACGCAGGACAAGTGCGTGTGTGACGACCTGGTGTTCCTCGAAGACCCAAACGACCCTAGAGGCTGTATATACTTTCAGGTGAGCAGAAAACTCTACTCGTTTTTAAAAGATTAGCAAACCTTAGATATGCGATTCCATGCGATTCGCTACCAGCTCTGCTGTATTGTACACTACAAACACTTCTCGATCAATATATCTCTATATACAACACGACACTGTTACACTTAACTACTTGTATACACTTTAGTTTTACTTACAAAGTTCCGATAACAACTTCACAGATAACCAAAACGCTAAATTTTTCGCGAATCCATAGTCAATACCACATAATATTAAGATTTCGACCAAATTTCAAAGTCAAAGTTGCTTATATACTCTACTTGCTATTGGAATCGACTATAGATTTGTATGTGTTTGCACAGCACATTGTGTGTGTGTGTTTTTTTATCCGTAACAGCATGTGAATGTCCTACTGCTGGGCTAAAGGCCTCCTCTCCCTTTTTTGAGCAGAAGGCTTGGAGCTTATTCCACCACGCTGCTCCAGTGCGGTTTGATGGAATACACATGTGGCAGAATTTCAGTGAAATTAGACACATGCAGGTTTCCTCACGATGTTTTCCTTCATCGTAAAGTACGAGATGAATTATAATCACAAATTAAGCACATGAAAATTCAGTGGTGCCTGGACCATCTCGGCTGTTTTTTTATATGCTAGCAATATTAGCACAGACTGTGCAATATAATATGTAATGCGGTCATGAATTAAATTTGATTGAATGTAACAGGCATCCGTGCATGTCCTGAGACACTCCACGGCCATCTACCCAGGGTTCCAGTGCTCTGTGCATGTCGGGAACGTGCGTCAGACGGCCATTATCGAGGTAACGAATACATACATCAAACTCACTTTGCGGAGTGGAATTAAATAGTTTAATTTTTGTATAGTTGGTGGTGTTGCGTAAAATACTTAAGTATGATAATGATATTTATTTTTTTATGTTATATTCCTGTTTAGCGGTAGAATATCTGATGAGTGGGTGGTACTTACCCAGGCGGGTTTGCACAATGCCCTTACCACCAGTTACCACACACTCATAATATATTCTGCCGCCAAACAGCAATAGCATTGTTGTTGGTGAGTAAAACAGTGTAACTGCAGGCACGAGGGACATAACATCTTAGTTCCCAAGGTGGTGACGCATTGGTGATGTAAGCGATGGTTAATATTTATTGCGGTGTCAATGTCTATGGGCGGTGGTGACCACCTACCATCGGGTTGCTCATCTCATCGCTGACCACGGATATATTTTTCGCTTTAGGGTATAATGTCTCCAAACAACGTGCTGAGGGCGGGCGAGGGGGCCTCCGTGCTGTTCAGGTTCGCCCGCTGTCCGGAGTACCTCGTGCGGGGCCGCCGGCTGCTGTTCACGGCGGGGCTGGGGACCAGGTACCGCTCAACGAACCCAACGATAACTTCTAATTACAGTTGAATTGTTGAGCCAATAAAGTATATCGTCAGCTCAGTGTTGGTATCCGAGATTGCTAGCTCCACTGACTTTCACACATTTAATTTATAAGTGTTCGGTGAAGGAAATCCATGCATCGAAGCAGGTTGTGGAATAAGCTCAAACCTTCTCCTGAGAAGGAGAGGTTTTAGCCCAGCTGTGGGACATTATTATCATTTACGTTTTTGGTCTAAGAAAACGTGTCGCGTTAAAAGTTATTTTTTAAATAAAAAAACATATTCAAACCTTTACTAACCTGTTTATTATATTACACAACAAATTAAAAAAAATTGCAGCATAAAATAATGTTAATTATATATAAATTAAAAAATAAACATCCAGGTATTTAGGTATAAGTTGTAATAACTCGGTCATATTTTTTTGAGAACTTCAGGCATTATAAGCACGAACTATTCCCGTCAATCATATTCTGATCAGTTATAAATATAAATGAAATTTCGTCTATTACCTAACTTATGCAATACTAAATTTGAATATGTACCAAAACAAAATTATATATTACTGTTACGGCTTCAGGAAGCGCCTACTAAATAAATATAGCAATTCCGCATACACTAATTCATTTTACATTACTTTTAATTTTTTACCTACCTACATAAATATTTTTGTTTTTATATAACTTTTTACTATCGAACGAACGCTGTGTCTCTGTATCAAAAGTGAATAATATACTTTTACTCCGAGGTTAAATCGTTTGATTTCAACTTCCATTAGAACCCACTAAAGTTCTAACATTGGCGACCGTGACAGGACACTATCAAAAATAGTATATTATAGTAAAGTCCAAAAATCATCTTCTTCATACACCGCGTGTTTCGGAACTTGGATTGTGAAGGCCAATCTGAAAGAAAACGCAAACGAAAAAGAAAACGCTGCAGTGACATTCGAAACGACGAGATCATAAAAGAAACAATAATTTTGGAGCACAGCAAGCTTAAGGTCAATGGTTAAACGGGGTCCACTATCATTCACGGCCAGCGTAGCATCCAAAGCAACGCATCCTGGTTCCAAGAACGAGGAATTAAAGAAAGGTGCCCTGGTTATTCCTTAGCCTAATTATTTCCAAATATTTTTCACTAAAGTCCATCATACCTACTTCCTATTTTCTCCGTATTCTCTGTGTTTCATTTGCGTAAAGAAGTTATATCTCAAACTACATTTAATTTTAATACAATTAGATTAACAATATAAGTGATTAGTTTATTAAAAATATAGTTTTCGTAATAAGTTAAAGGAAATATTGTTTAATAAAATAGTATCCACAAAATAATTAACACTTTTTGAAAATTACATTATATACCTAAAAATAAGTAAAAATATAAAAGATTAAAATTTAATACATTTTACAATTGCATTTTTTTTTTTTTCATTGTGTTTGCCGAACATTCCAGATCGCGGCCGTTAGCCGTCGCGTTGCGCGAGCTACGTAGCGGTTTGAAGCGCTGATTCATCGTGTGCCAGCGCTGCAAAGCGGCTTAGGGCCAGCTGACCCAAGTGTCGTCACTCGAGGAGATTAAGATAAGATTTAATATTTTTATTTTTAATCTTAATTTTGTTGACGATTCCTTTTAATAGTTGTTTTATGTACTGTGTTCTACCTATTTAATTAAATACAGTTACTTACAATATATACATACATACAAAAGCATATTTTTTTTTATATTATATTATAAATTAGTAAAGAAGTTTAAAATATAATCATGGCATTATCGAATACTAAAACTTTACAGGATTTGTTTACAAGACGCAGTTCTATTAAAGGTCAAATAACTAAATTTAAAAATTATTTGGAAAAAATTACTACTTTCACTGAATTATCAAATCTTGAAATTGCTGAATTAACTTTGAAATGTAATAAATTTGAGGGATTGTCAACAAAGTTTGATGAGCTGCAGAATCAGATTGAGGTTCTTAATTCTGAAAATTTATACTCAGAAATCGATTAAAGAGACAACATTGAGCAGGATATTATTTTGACGATTGCAACTGCTAAAACTTTGTTAAATAAATTTAATACTAAAGACGACTTAAAGCGTGAATCATTTGTACAAGAAAGCCAATGTAGTCTCGATCAAGATTTAAATGTTAAACTACCTAAAATTCAAATTCAAAAATTTTATGGTGCTTACTTTCGTTGGTTGGAGTTTCGCGATACCTATTTGACTTTAATACATAATAATGACCGCGTCCCGATAATTAATAAATTTCATTATTTGATTTCATACTTAGAGGGTGACGCGGCGCGAATTATTTCAAATCTCGAAGTGTCAGCGGCGAATTATAATAACGCTTGGAGTTTACTCTTGGAGCGTTATGACAACAAAAGACTACTTATCCACCATCATTTAAATTCTTTATTTAACGTACAAAATATAACACGGGAATCAGAAAAATCATTGAGATACTTAGTTGATCACGTCTCTAAGAATATTCGAGCTCTGTCAACCCTGGGGCTGCCTACAGAGCATTGGGATATGATTATCATATTCATGTTGTCTTCTAAACTAGACAACACTACCCTACTAAAATGGGAGGAGCTTAGTAATACCATTAATGACGTACCGAAGTTAGATAAATTTTATAATTTTTTAAATAATCATGCTGATGTTCTTGAGTCAGTAAATAGAAATAGAATTAATAATCAAAATAAAAATCAAAATAGCATTACTTCAAATGACAATAAATTACAAAAACCTATTATACAAACTAAAAAAATATTTACACACGTTAATCAAAATAAACAAAATGCATTTTTATGTATTATTTGTAATCAAAACCATAAAATTTACGATTGTGATATTTTTAAATCTAAAAGTGAACAAGAAAGGTTTGCTGATGTGGCAAAGTATAAACTCTGTGCTAATTGTTTGCGCCAAGGTCATCCTACTGCTGAATGTCGAATGGGACCCTGCCGTAAGTGCAAGGGTAAGCATAATACCATGCTCCATAAACCTACTTCAGAGGACCAGACGAATTCATCTGTTAATTTTAGTAAGCAGAGTAATAATGTTCTTTTATCAACAGCCTTAATAGAAGTTTGCAATCCGTACACGGGCAAGGCAGAACGTGTTAGAGCATTATTAGACTCAGGTAGTCAATCGTCTTTTATTAGTGAGTCATTAAAAAAACGCTTATCTCTCTCTTCTAATCCTATTGACATTAAAGTCATGGGTATTGGCAATAATATAGCGAGTAATATAGCCGAAAGCTGTGTAGTGACAATTAAATCTTTGAATACTTCATTTTGTACAACTTTTTCTTGTTTTGTACTTGCTGAATTGACAGGAGAACTACCTAACACTCTTATTGATAAATATATTTTCAAATTGCCTAAAGATTTAAAGTTAGCCGATCCATCTTTTTATATGCCTGGACCAGTTGATTTTTTAGTTGGTGCAGATATATTTTGGAATCTATTAAAATGCGATCAAAGGGTATTAGGTCCGAATTTACCAATTCTAAGAAATTCCTTGTTAGGTTGGTTGATAGCAGGTCCAATAAATGTAAACGTTAAAGAACATATTTACTGTAATCACACTATTACTCCTAAAGGTAATAATAATTCTGAAATTGACAATTTATTAACTAAATTTTGGCAACTTGAAGAGGTTCCTACTAAAACCGTTTTAAGTGAATCCGAAAAGACTTGCGAAGAACATTTTCTAAATAATACCTTTCGCACTAACACAGGTAGGTTTTGTGTAAAATTGCCATTGATCGATACGCCAGATTGTCTTGGAGATTCATTTACTTTGGCTAAGAAACGATTTCTTTACTTAGAAAAACGATTTCGGAAAAATTATCTTTTGAAATCACAATATATAGATTTTATAAATGAATATGCCGATTTAGGTCATCTATCAGAATCTGTTATTTCAAATCCGGAAAACTCATATTTCTTATGTCATCATGCTGTTTATAAAGAAAGTAGTGAATCAACCAAGTTGCGAGTTGTGTTTGATGGCTCTGCTGCAACATCATCAGGCTTTTCTCTAAACAACCTTTTATTGGTGGGGCCAAACCTACAGGATTCTCTTTTCTCCATTTTAATTCGTGCAAGACAACATAAATATCTGTTAACTGGTGACATAGAAAAGATGTATCGACAAATACTTGTTAACGATACTGATCGCGATTTGCAGCTTATATTATGGAGAAAAGGCGAGTCCTTACCCCTCAAAACCTTACGTTTAAATACCGTGACTTACGGAACGTCAAGCGCGAGTTATTTGAGCACGAGATGCCTATGGCAGATTGGTGATGAATGTGAGAATAGTCTAATAAAAAATATTATACAGAAGGATTTTTATGTGGATGACTTAATAACAGGTGCTGATGAAGAAAATCAATTACGTTTTATTAAGGATTCAGTAATTAAAGCGTTACATACAGGTTGTTTTAATCTACGGAAATTTAAGTCAAATTTGCCAAATTTTCAAAATGATGGTACGGATAAACAAGATAATTTAACTTTCAGTGAATCATCGAACGCACTCGGACTTGGTTGGAATCCAAACAATGACAATTTGCATTTCCCTATAATATTAGTTTCAAAATCTGAATTAATAACTAAACGCAGTATCATGTCAAATTCATTCAAAATATTTAATCCTTTAGGACTACTCAGTCCATATATTATTTTAGTTAAAATAATATTACAAATGTTATGGAAGGCCAAAGTTGATTGGGATGAGCCTGTCCCTAATGATATTAAAATGAAATGGGAAAATTTTAATGACAACCTATTATATTTGTCTCAAATGCAGATTCCAAGACGCACTATATGTGATTCTCCCACGATTATAGAATTTCATTCTTTTAGTGACGCTTCTGAAGTCGCATTTGGTGCTTGTATTTACATACGCTCTGTAGACCAAAATCATAAATTTAATATAAGGTTTTTGTGTGCTAAATCGAAAGTTGCACGTTTGCAACCTATGACCATACCAAGTTTGGAGCTTTGTGCAGCTCTTCTATCAGCAAGGTTAACTAATAGCGTCCTCAAGTCTATAAGGTATAACCCAGCTCGTGTTTATCATTGGTGTGATTCCAAGGTGGTTCTGGGTTGGATCAATGGCAATCCTAGTAAATTAAAAACATTTGTGGCAAATAGAGTTGTCGAGATCAAAGAGACCACAAATATCTCATCATGGCGTTATGTTCCTACTAAATGCAATCCAGCTGATCTTATTTCAAGAGGCGTTGAAGCTATAAATTTAGTGAACAACGATCTATAGTGGTCCGGACCAACTTTTCTTAATCAATTAGAATCCGAATGGCCAATTACTAATTTTAATTACAAAGACTTGCCTGAAATAAAATCTGCTGTTGTAATTAATTCAACTGAACCTATTATAAAAATAGAAAATTATTCATCCTTCTCAAAAGTACAAAGAACCATTGCTTATGTCAAACGTTTTATCTATAATTTAAAAAATGCGACTAACAGACATACTGGTTATTTAAGTACTAAAGAATTAAATGAGGCTTTTTTCTTTCTGTGTGGCATCGCTCAACAACAGAGTTTTCCACAAGAATTAAATACTTTGGCCAATAAATGCAGCCTAAGTCCTAAATGTAAAATTTTATCTTTGGCGCCTTTTCTAGATAATTTAAATTTGATTAGAGTAGGTGGAAGGATAGATGCGTCAGATTATAAATTTGATAAAAGACATCCAATATTGTTAGATTCGTCTCACCATTTAACTAAATTACTTTTTAATCGTGAACACATAGCTAATCTTCATGCAGGTCCTCAGCTTTTAGTGTCAATTGTGAGAGAACGAATATGGCCTTTAAATGGAAGGCGTCTAGCACGACGCACAGTCTACAACTGTGTTCGATGTAGACGAATTCAGGGTAAAACTTTGTATCCAAAAATGGGTGATTTGCCATTACAAAGAGTTACAGCTGATTTCCCTTTCCTCTCCGTTGGCATAGATTTTGCGGGACATTTCCTAATTTTAAATCGCAAGGGACGAGGTGCTAAGACAATAAAATGTTATTTATGTCTCTTTGTTTGTCTACGTTACAAGTGTATACATCTAGAAGCCGTTAGCGACTTGTCAAAGGATGCCTTTATTATGACACTTCGAAGATTTGTTGCGCGTCGTGGTAAGCCCATCGATTTTTTTTGCGACAATGGCCGTAATTTCGTAGCTGCGGCTAAAGAAATCGTTTCATTTTTAAAATATATTGCTGAACCTATATCTGATTATGCGGCTCAGGAGGGTATAAAGTTTAATTTTTCGCCATCGTATGCTCCTCATTTTGGCGGCATTTGGGAGGCTGGAGTAAAATCGGCAAAACATCATATTAGGCGCGTTATGGGAAACTCGTATCTAACGTTTGAAGAGATATCTACTCTCTTTGCGCAAATTGAAGCCGTCCTTAATAGTCGTCCTCTTTGTCCCTTATCCTCATCTCCTCACGACTACCTTCCGCTCACTCCAGGGCACTTCCTTATTGGAAGACCACTACGTGCAATACCAGTATCTGAATCTATTTTAGCGAATGTTAACGAAACCCAATTAAGCAGATATGCACGTGTTGAACTTATACGCAAACACTTTTGGCAAAGATGGCAAAGGGAATATTTGGGCGAATTGCAACAGCGTGTTAAATGGAAAACTAATATGTCTAAATTAAATGTAAACGACCTTGTTCTGTTACAAGAGGACAACACGCCACCACTATCTTGGCGCCTTGGACGAGTTCTTCGATTATTTCCTGGATCAGATGGTATCTCCCGAGTCGCGGACATCTCTACTACAACCGGTTGCGTAAGGCGGCCGCTAGTGCGACTCTGCCCGATACCTACTGTGGACGATCTAAAGGCGGGGAAGATGTTACGGCTTCAGGAAGCGCCTACTAAATAAATATAGCAATTCCGCATACACTAATTCATTTTACATTACTTTTAATTTTTTACCTACCTACATAAATATTTTTGTTTTTATATAACTTTTTACTATCGAACGAACGCTGTGTCTCTGTATCAAAAGTGAATAATATACTTTTACTCCGAGGTTAAATCGTTTGATTTCAACTTCCATTAGAACCCACTAAAGTTCTAACAATTACTATTTTGGTAAATTTTTACAAAATTCAAGCGATTCATCACTGCTTGAAAATTATATTTTATTCTTATTAGGCGCCATTTTGAATATATAAGGAATGGCCTGTTTTTAAGACTCTGCGGCAACATGAATGGAAAAAAATACCGCTAAGCTAAATAACAATAATTATTAAAAGAATAGCAGACCTAACATCAGAAATAGCATTTGAGTGATAACCATCCTCAAGAATATTAAAAAATGCTCTGTTATGTCATATTCTGTTATTTTGAAAAGACCCCATTTTCAAATTCGTATTGTGTTATTTAAATTTATTAAAATATAAAATATTTTTAAACATAATCATGACGCCATTTTAAATTTAAATTTTGGCGCGATTCATATTATTGTATTGTTGTATACATATCTTTTGTTGAAGTATTTAAATTTTGTACATTAAATCTAAATGATTTTTCTAGTTCCTGTAAGCTGATATAACTTGCTATTTTAAGTTAAATATACGTATTTATGTAACACAAACGTAAGACATTTTTAAGTGACACCATTTTGAAATTCAGAAATATTTATGGGAACAAAATTAATTAAATAATTTGCTGTTTCGTTTTTCATCTGTAAAAACAATTGTAAGTAAATATTTTAATTTATAATTTGTATGAACTAAAAATACCTGAAAAGTAATCCTACTAAAAAAATGTATATTTATAAGTGTATTTTTTACATTTACTCTATATTTATTATCAAATTTGTATTTTATATATATTCCACTAAGATTCATTTTAACTTTTATCTTCTTCTTAACGACTTTAAAATTATCTTACATATCGTATTGTTTATACAATAATAGTCCTTATTGCATAAATTTTAAGTACGTATTTTATTAGATCTCTTTGTCTCAAAGTATCAATTAATCCGAATTAATTTAATTTGATAAAGTAATGGTAAGCGATGAAATGATGGTGTTAAATAATTAATTGTGTATTATCTGTGGCAGTTCGCTTAGATTATTAATTTGAAACGTGTGTTTCTTTAATTTTTTAATTTTGTCAGAGTAAACGGCCAGTTTTAATAAAAGTTAGCTTCGTGTCATCGATTTATGAAAATTTTAGGATGTTATTGGACTAAATTAATCTTTTTATTTAATTATGCTTTGAATAAAACGTGTGATTGTGACTTAAAAAATAAAACAATGTTTTTTACTGACTTAGAAAAATGTTATATATTAGCAAAGATTAAAAAAAAAATTTAAATCAGTCATTCAATATTAAAAAAAAAATTAAGACAGTTTTTAGCACGTCATTAGACTATAATAAAAATAATTAAAGTATGTTGGATTTTTTATTTAAAATCTTTATAATTTAAGCTACACTTTGTAAAAAATAAATTGGCAATTATTGTGTCAACCCGCGTTCATAAGAAAGTTTCACGACAATGCGCGCTTGCTGAGTTGGTGATAATTAATCAAGTAGACTTATAAGTACATTCGAATTATTTCACAAAGGTTTAAAGCTACTAGTTGTGGATATATGCAGATTCTACCAAGAAGAACTGAACCGAAGAAAGAAACTCAATAGTAAATCTTGTAGCGTTAATCGAATTCCATCATTAGTGATTTTCCATGACTCATTTAGTCATTTTTTTCTGTTTATTTCCATAATTTATGTTTGTTTATCCTTATCCAGATCCTAGGTCATCTTTTATTTAAATTTTATTATGAATTAACAAACACACTAGGTTCACATAAACAATATTAATATCAAAATACTTTATTCAACATTGAAGCATTACACTTGCTTATTGATAGTCAAACTAGAAACTTCCACCGGTTAAAAGTAACACCCAGCCCTGTGTCGAACCAGTGAAAGAAACTCAGACTATTAGTCTATAAAGTAAATAGTAGTCTTTTTGTAATAAGCAACAAATATATTTTTATCAAGGCAGAATGTTTTGTACACAACTAGCATAGATACAGGTAAAAAAAAATCAAATTTAGAAATAAATTCGAATGAAGTCTCTGGATCATTTCTTCTTCTTCTTCGAGTGCCACTCCGACTAGCGAAGGTTGGCAGTCAGCTTTAAATACTCCTTCTTGTTCTTCGCGAGGCGAAAGAGTTCGACAGCACTCGCGATTCCCGTCCATTCACGGATGTTGCACAGCCAAGACTTTTTTATGCGCCCAACAGCTCTCCTTCCGGCAACTTTTCCCATCATAATCAGTTGCAAAAGTTCATATCTTTCATGCCTAAGCACGTGTCCGAGATATACAACTTTTCTCTTCTTGACAGTCTCCAAAAGTTGCCGTTTTTGGTTGACGCGTCGCAGAACTTCCACGTTCGAGACCTTTTGAGTCCAACTAATGACCAACATGCGTCTATAAGCCCACATCTCGAAAGCTTCTATACGTTTTTTGAGATCTTCTTTAATTGTCCACGCCTCGCATCCGTAAAGAAGTATAGGCCAGATGTAACAATGTAGGAGTCGTATGCGCACAGGGATCTTAAGTCTGCGATTGCAGAGTACTTTTTTCAACGTGCAGAAGGCACTTCGAGCTATTTCGATGCGAGTCTTTACCTCCTGTTCACAGCTCCAGGTGTCATTAAGCCATGTCCCCAGATATTTGTACTTGCGCACCCTCTCAATTTTTTGGCCTACTACAATGATAGCAATGTCATCGAAGCTATGTTTAGATAACACCAAGATCTTCGTTTTTGATAGGTTCATCCTCAGACCAGCGTTTTCACTGCACTCATTAACACGGCTCATAATTAATTGCAGCTCTTCAGGAGATGATGCTATTAGGACTGTATCGTCAGCGTATCTGATGTTGTTAATATACCGGCCATTTATTTTGACTCCACATTCTTGGCCTTCAATTGCTTCTGCTATTATTTGTTCCGAGTACAAATTAAATAGCGTGGGTGATAATATACAGCCCCGTCGGACTCCTCTCTTTATTTCTACCTCATCAGTCTCCTCATTGTCAACTCGTACAGTAGCCTTTTGGTTCCAATACAGATTCTGGATAATACGTACATCTTTATCATGTAATATTGCAATTAGACGGTCATGCAGTACTCTGTCAAAGGCTTTTTCGTAATCGATGAAACAAAGGAAAACGTCTTGTTGCATGTCTCTGCATTTTTGTACGAGAACCTGCATTGCGAAAAGAGCCTCTCTCGTGCCCACTCCTATTCGAAAACCAAACTGACTATCTGCGAGATGTTCGTCGCATTTAGCTCTTATTCGCTCGTGGATGATATTCAGAAATAGTTTCAATACTTGGCTCATAAGGCTAATCGTTCGAAACTCTTCGCACCTTCTTGCGTTGGTCTTCTTAGGAAGCGTAATAAAAGTTGAGGTTAGTCAGTCTTTGGGTAAGTGGCCAGAGTCGTATACCAAGTTAAAGAATTTAACCAGGAAGTTAATATTTTCGTCTTCAATAAGTTTGAGTAGGATATCCGTCATTTGGATCACAATTTACCGCTATGCTTCGGAAATCGTCGGTATATTGATGAAATGTATTGTTCCCATAGGTGTTTTTTTCCTGATATATCTAATATGGGAATATTATTTTCATCCGTAAGTTGGTGAGTCGTCTTTTTGTGTCCTACCAAAGATTTTATTTCCTTATGCAGGTTAAATGCATCATGTTTAGCATAAAGGTCCTCCACAAAATCAAACTTGCACTGATACCAAGCATCTCTAGCATAACGAACTTCACGCCGAATTTTCTTATCAATCTCAGTATACTTGCTATTGTCGGAATTCTTGTAGATTCTCCTTTCTTCGATAAGATCATATATTTTTTCTGTCATCCAACTCTGCTTAGGAATCCAATCTCTTTTCAAGTGTGTCTTATTGATGTTTAATATTTTGTTCTTCATTGAACACCACTCTTCCTCCACTGTACGCATTATCCCAGGTTTCTCATCTGCTGCCCACTCGTTTATTTCTTTCGCCACTTTATCTTGGATGTTAAGTTCTTTAAGTTTCCTCACGTCTATTGCGTGGTACTGTGTTCTCTTCTTTAGTTGTTTGAGTCTACATAATATTAACATGGTTCGGTTTGATTTTGGTACTAAGTTAACAGGTTTATTAATGTATTTTGTGTTTATGATTACTCCCACTCCATACTTGTTGGAGCTATCCTCGGAACCATAGTAATACATGGTGTAATTATTATCTATTTGGTGTTTAGCTTTGCCTATCCATCTAATCTCACTTAGTCCCATGATGTTAATCTTCATTCGTTGCATTTCTTTGCAGACATTGTAGACTTTTTCAGGACTCTTCAAGCTTCTGACGTTCCACGTTCCTATCTTCATTTGTTGTTTTTTCCACCTGGACGCCAGGAACTCGGGGCCATTTCTTTCTTAGACTTTTCCATAAAGCTGACGATAACTAGGGAATAATAGTGCAGTGGTTTCCCCTTGCCTTCTGCACCAGACATTTTAGAGGTTACTTGTACCTCAAGGTCGCTGTTTCCCTTTTTCCAATCATGGTGCGTATGGTTATACCGCCATTGATCCGTCGCCAGAGCCTCGTCTGTTATCTAGCAGGGAGCACCACGTGCAGGTGAGATTGGCAATTGGGTCGGTTTAGATGGTAGTTCCGTTCCCCCCTTACCCCCCTTTCTTATAAAATAATATAACATTTATAAACATATTTTATAGTAGACATACAAAAAGATTTTTTTAAATTTAACTTTTTCTAATCTGTTATGACTAATAAAAACATTAAAATGCCTTATCGGTTATCTGTTGTGATTATTTTGATAATGAAATTTGTCATTCATGTTATGTTATTGTATTCAAAAGGAATGTTACTTATCTGTTCCCAAGTCACTTTTTGTGTGTGTTTTTTTTAATATATATATCGAGCAGGCATAGTTAAATACATATAACACTACCTTAAACAATAATGACTGTTTCAAACCTAAACAAGCACCAGTGAATTTTCATGTGATTAGTTTGCGTTTAAAAATATCGTGAGACAGCCTGCATTTATAATTATCAAATTTCACTGAAATTCTGCTAAACAATCCACTGTGTATTATCCAAAAAGGTAGAACAGACCTTAACCAGCCAGCTTACTCGTACTTCCTAAAAATAACATAAAATAATTTTGAATTACATTGCTTGTTCGACTCTGTTACATATAATGACATTTTCGGAACATCCAGAATAAATACAGAAATTGGCAATATACCACTTCAATAAAAAAAAAAATAACCAATGCCAGAAATGAAAATATGGTGTGTTGCCAAAACAATTTATAAAGCTTTTATTTTACAATAATACTATAATTATGAAATCGATTTTCAATATTTATTTGTTAAAATAAAACTTCAAAATATACAAGCGCTGTCCCGCAGTTTTATTCGCATTCTATCCAATTGAAGTTAAACAAAATGACGCCCTGAATTCGAGTCTTTTATGAGACTAATTTGTTTATAAAAAAAGGAATGTGAATAAAACCTCGGGCGGAACTAATTTGAAGCCTAGCAGTAGTATTTATATTATATGACGAGCCGTTTGGCGGTGTTGAAAGGTACCTGCCTTTCACGCCGAAGGTTGTGGGTTCGATTCCCACCCAGGACAGACATTTGTGTGCATGAACATGTCTGTTTGTCCTGAGTCTGGGTGTAATTTTCTGTATAAGTATGTATTTACAAAAGAAAAGTAGTATATGTAGTATATCAGTTGTCTGGTTTCCATAGCACGAGTTTTGTACGAGCTTAATTTGGGATCAGATGGCCGTGTGTGAAAAATGTCCCAGGATATTATTATTATTAGTTTCAAAGATTTAGTATTAGGATTACGTTGTTAATGTACCAGGAGAACATAAACAGTGAAACGGTTTCACCGAACGATTAGATTAAAAGAGTCAATTAGTTTCAGTAAGAATTACAGTGTTAAAGTACCAGGAGATCATAAACAGTGAGTCGGTCTCACCGAACGATTAGATTAAAAGAGTCAATTAGTTTCAGATAGGATTACAGTGCTAATGTACCAGGAGATTATAAACAGTGAGTCGGTCTCACCGAACGATTAGATTAAAAGAGTCAATTAGTTCCAGTTAGGATTACAGTGTTAATGTACCAGGAGATCATAAACAGTGAGTCGGTCTCACCGAACGCGGATGGCATTAATTGAAATAAGATCAATGTTAAATATATTCGATTTGGCCCTCAGAACATCCGACGCCGACGATTCCGGCGACGAGTGCTACGGGAGTCTAACCCCGGAGCCTCGTTTCGGGAACGTCGAGTACAAACTGCAGCTGGTCTCGCCGTGCGAGCGACGCTTCCAGCACCTGGTGACGCAAGTGAATAATAAATAATATTAAATATATAACATTATATATAACTTAGGTAGCTAACTGGGTAGGTATCACCCACTCATCAGATATTCTACCGCAAAATAGCAGTACTTGGTATTGTTTTGTTCCGGTTTGAAGGGTGAGTGAGACAGTATAATTACAGGCACAAGGGACATAACGTCTCAGTTCCCAAGGTTGGTGGCGCATTTGCGATGTAAGCGATGGTTAAAATTTCTTACAATGCCTATGTCTATGGGCGTTAGTGACCACTTACCATCAGGTGGCCCATATGCTCGTCCGCTTTCCTATTCTATAAAAAAAAATACCTTTGATATCACACAACGGTTATTAATTGATATAAAACAAACACTTTATTAGGAAAACATTTTCCTTGTTCGAAATATTTTATTAAATCACGAAGGTTTTAAAAATATGCTAATTTTGACTTTTTACGCTGATAAAACGCAACCACGAGCTACAGTGTGTGCTTTCATACAGACTCTGTGGTCTTGACAGCTCAACGCCACGAGGTAATTCATTTTATAACACGGATTAAAAAAAAACAATAGTGTTTTTATATGTCGTTTAAGCAATATATATGTATATTCAATTTGAGCGTATAATACAAACAATTTTATTGAGGTTGTTCTCGTGAAATATATCGATGCGATGCTCGTAGTTCCACTCGGGGCCGATAGCTGGCGCCGTTTCGAGTGACGTACAACGTTAAGCGGCATTTCAAAAGCATAATAATGCCCCGGATACACACGTGTGGCGCTGTTAGTTAGCGAATCGTTTAATTAAAATGAATTTTGATAGGCGGTTGACATTCAGCGAGATATTTTTTTTTTATAGAATAGGAAGGCGGACGAGCATATGGGCCACCCGATGGGAAGTGGTCGTCCATAGACATTGGCATTGTAAGAAATGTTAATCATCGCTCACATCATCAATGCGCCACCAACCTCGGGAACGCTAAGATGCTATGTCCCCCGTGCCTGTATTTACACTGGCTCACTCACCCTTCAAACCGGAACACAACAATACCGAGTACCGCTGGTCTGCGGTAGAATATCTGACGAGGGGGTGGAACCTACCCGGACGGGCTCGCACAAAGCTCTCCCACCAGTAAAAATATATCGTATTGTCACCCCGACACCTCAACACGTGCCCCCCCCGCAGCTGAAGTGGCGGCTGCGCTCGGGCGGCGGCGCGGCGGTGTGGCGGCGGTCGTGGGCGCGCGGGCCCGCCGCGTGGCGCCCGCGCGCGCCGTCGCCGAGGTGTACATCCGCAAGGTGGGCACGCCTGGAACTGGTACACCGAGGGGCCGCGAGGCCGCGATCGAGACGGAGATGGTTTGTCGATGTGTGCTTATAACGTTGCCATAGTACCCGCGTTCCCTGTTTTGGGAGATTTTCGGGACTTAATTAAAACTAAATAGGGTTATTAAATTTTACTTTTTAATGTTTATTATACATTTTTTTTAATTATAATATTTTTTGTTTTCCTCCTACACCCAAAAACCGTTGCATTGTTTATTTTTGTTTCCGTTATCAATAGTACTTCGGCATCTTTATATGGTACTGGATTAGCGTTCTCCTCAAAAAGAATGGTTGCCACATTTATTTCTATGTTACCCTCTTGACTCGGAATCTAATAATATTATAAATTCATGAAGAATGTTAAATCATGTTGTCGTTAGAAAACTATAAATAGGATAACGAATAAATTAAAATAACATATATACATATAACGAAGCACTTTAGTTTATTAATGGACGCCGTATTTATTTGTTTCATTGTCGACGAGTCGATATTTTTTATCGAATATCGGGACTTTTTTTAGCCGATGCTGGCAGCACTCACATGATAAATAATTATAGGTTATGAATAATAAAAACTGGAAAATCATCAATAATACAAGTGGGTAAAAATGCTGTTACATTTTTAAACAAATTAAATGATACCTACTCAGTCGGGACAAAAACCGACTGTGTTAATATTATATTGTAATATTATATATTATATCATTTATTTTATCCTCATTATTGTATATTATATCATTTATTTTATCCTCAGATAAATATTTTATGGTCAAGAAACTTAGTTGTAATTACAATGGCAGTATAAAATTTGATCTTGAAATTGTAATGACGTCATTGGTTGATGGTATGTGAGCTGTTTGTAGTGCGCAATACAATAGTTTTTCTTTTCTACAGGTGAACTCGATAACGGTAGAGGGAGCGCTCGCCTGAACATGTTCAGGCATTTGCACGAAGTGAAAAGTAGTAGGACGTCCTCGCTCAGCCACGAGATACTCGGCTTCGATGCTCAGGTGCGCTTATGATTATTTTGACGTTTATTTAAATTAAGAACAATCCCCCACCCACTTGCAAAGCCCGGGCAAACACCACTGCACTTTGATGTGCTTAATTAATGGGCACATTGTCAGGAGATCTGCTTTTATGGGATGAAGTATTGCTATGTATATCCATCAACCCGCATTGAAGCTGCAAGTTAGAGCTCCAAATCACAAGTGGAGGGGAGGTCTTAGCCCAGCAGAAGCGTTTTTTTTTATAATAAGTAAATAGAAAAAAAAAGTAAAAGTAAGTTGTACACTGGAAGTGAGATTTGGAAGCGTGTAAAGACATTGTTTGCGCCTGAACTCTCTAATTTTCACCCTGGGATTATGTAAATGTCTATGTCCCACTGCTTGGCTAATCCCTCTTCTCCCTTTGATGAGGAGCTTATTCCAATACGCTGTTCCAATTTAGTGGTGCTAATCTGGGTTTTAACACGCTATCATTGGTAACGATTTACACATTCTATTCACTACCATCTCGGTTCTCAATAGGATTAAGAGTGTGTGGGAATAGAGACTGTCTGTGCTTGCACGCACACACAAGTACCATTATTAGTCCCGTGCATTTGTCTAAACCGTTCGTATCCGTAACAGCCTGTGAATGTCCCACTGCTGGGCTAAAGGCGGGTTGGTGGAATACACATGTGGCAGAATTTCAGTGAAATTAGACACATGCAGGTTTCCTCACGATGGTTTCCTTCACCGTCAAGCAGAGATGAATTATAATCACAAATTAAGCACATGAAAATTCAGTGGTGCTTGCCCGGGTTTGAACTCACGATCATTGGTTAAGATTCAGGCGTTCTTACCACTGGGCCATCTCGGCTACAAGTTGTCTAAACATCTTTATCTAGTTTTCACACTTTTCCCATCCCTATCGTGGCAATACATCGCTCGCTTCACGTCTCTTTTCCATTTTATTTTTCCCAAATGGCGCAACAAAACAGAAATAACGGTCGTACAGCGGTGCACACCCCCACCATACCCTCGCTGTTTGAGGTCGAGTTCTCTAACATCCGAGGACTCCACACTAACCTCAACGCTGTCCACCACCATCTCGAGACAGCACGGCCAGCAATGTTGTTTCTCACGGAGACACATATACTCCGTCCTGCCGATACCAGCTACCTTAATTATCCCGGCTACACGCTTGAAGAATCCTTCAAAGCGAAAGCCGGAGTATGCTTGTTCGTCAGGACGGATGTTTGCTGTCACCGACTGCGCTGCTTGGAGGACCCCTCCTTCTCCTTGTTGGTGGTACGTGTGGACCTGGTTCGTCAGACATTGATGGGCAAGCACCTTCTCTACTGGACCTTCTGCTGACTTCTCACCCGGTGGAATATCAGGTTGTGGTTCAGGCTCGTCTTTGCTCTTCGGATCACAGCCTTATTTCTACCAGAGTGCCACAGGCCAAGCTGCCGCCACTAGCGGTATGCAAACGTCGCGTTTGGTACTATAAGTTGGCGGATTGGGACGGTATGCGCGATTACTATGCGTCGGTCCCTTGGAAGGAACGTTGCTTCAGTGGGAATGACCCGACAGCTAGTGCCGCTGCTGTTGCTGGCGAGATCATGCTGGGAATACTACATTCCTAGCTCAGATCTTGTCAGTAGGAGTACGCGTAACCGTTGGTTCACTCGTGAATGTGCCGATGCTGTATCATCTAAGCAGGCGGCATATCGCAAGTGGATCAACGGCTGCATTAACATTGACTCACTGAAAGCAAACTATAATAAAAATTCCAAGTCCTGTAGAAAGGCATACACGAGAGCGGATGCACAGCGCATTGTACAGATTGGTCATGACCTCGTTTCGCATCCTAGGGGCTCCCGTAGCTTTTGGCGTCTAACCAAGTCTGTGCAAAACAATTTCTGCCAACCTTCGCTGCCACCGCTCAGAAATCCGGACGGATCGCTAGCTCACAGTCCGCAAGAGCAAGCTGATCTCCTGGCTAAACTCTTTGCCGACAATTCCGTCATCGATGATTATAGTGCACTGCCACCTACAATACCTGCATGTGGTCATACGATGCCTGACATTAAAATCAGGCAACGTGATGTGCGTGCGGAGCTGCAATCACTTGATGTACGGAAAGCTAGCGGTCCCGATGGAATACGAGCCATAGTGCTGAAGAAGTGCGCAGCGGAGCTGTCTCCTGTGTTAACGCGCCTGTTCCAACTTTCTCTCTCTTCGGGAAGTGTGCCGGAGGCTTGGAGAAGAGCTAATGTGCAAGCGGTTCCCAAAAAGGGGATCGGTCTGACCCGGCAAATTGTCGACCAATAGCTATCACCTCAGTACTTTGTAAGGTGATTGAACGGATTTTAAACAACCAACTGATCCATTACCTAGAAGATCACTGTCTAATTAATGATTGTCAGTACGGGTTTCGACCAAAACGGTCCACAGGTGATCTTCTAGCGTACGTAACACACCTCTGGGGTGAAGCTATCGACAAGCATGGAGAATCGTTGGCTGTCAGCCTCGATATCTCCAAGGCTTTCGACAGGGTCAGGCACAGAAGTCTTCTCTCCAAGCTGCCGGCTTATGGTCTGCCTGCTCAGCTATGCACCTGGATTGCCAGCTTCCTACACAAGCGTAGCCTTCGTGTTTTAGTTGATGGTTGCGCTTCACAATTCTATGTAGTGAATGCTGGGGTCCCCCAGGGATCTGTGCTATCTCCCACACTCTTTCTTCTGCATGATCAATGATATGCTCTCTCTTAGGAACATACATTGCTATGCAGACGATAGTACAGTGCATGGTGGATACCACGGACGCGCAGTGGCTGGGCGAGCGGAAATTGAGGAGAGGCGAAAGGATCTTGTCATTGAACTCGATAGGACGTTAGAGCTCATCGCCAAATGGGGCTCTGATAATCTTGTTGAGTTTAATGCCAAGAAAACACAGGTATGCGCTCTCACGGCGAAAAAGGAGAGCCTACCAGGAGATCATAAACAGTGAGTCGGTCTCACCGAAAGATTAGATTAAAAGAGTTAATTTTGACGAGACGTTTGGCACGGTTGGTAGATACTTGCCTTTTCACGCCGAAGGTTGTGGGTTCGATTCCCACCCAGGACAGACATTTGTGTGCATGAACATGTCTGTTTGTCTTGATCTCCTGGTACATTAACACTGTAATCCTAACTGAAACTAATTGACTCTTTTAATCTAATCTTTAGGTGAGACCGACTCACTGTTTATGATCTCCTGGTACATTAACACTGTAATCCTAACTGAAACTAATTGACTCTTTTAATCTAATCGTTCGGTGAGACCGACTCACTGTTTATGATCTCCTGGTACATTAACACTGTAATCCTAACTGAAACTAATTGACTCTTTTAATCTAATCGTTCGGTGAGACCGACTCACTGTTTATGATCTCCTGGTACATTATACACTGTAATCCTACCCGCACTACGCCATGCTCGTTGTAAGTATGTTTATTTATTACTAGTTCCCATACGTGTGGGGGGTGCTCAGATTTTAGGTATCCTAAGTCTTTTTCTATAGCCCTGATAACGTGTTTTCAAATTATTATTAGGTAAGGATTTTTTTGTAGTCCTGACATATCTACTTGCCTTTTCACGCCGAAGGTTGTGGGTTCGATTCCCACCCAGGACAGACATTTGTGTGCATGAACATGTCTGTTTGTCTTGATCTCCTGGTACATTAACACTGTAATCCTAACTGAAACTAATTGACTCTTTTAATCTAATCTTTAGGTGAGACCGACTCACTGTTTATGATCTCCTGGTACATTAACACTGTAATCCTAACTGAAACTAATTGACTCTTTTAATCTAATCGTTCGGTGAGACCGACTCACTGTTTATGATCTCCTGGTACATTAACACTGTAATCCTAACTGAAACTAATTGACTCTTTTAATCTAATCGTTCGGTGAGACCGACTCACTGTTTATGATCTCCTGGTACATTATACACTGTAATCCTACCCGCACTACGCCATGCTCGTTGTAAGTATGTTTATTTATTACTAGTTCCCATACGTGTGGGGGGTGCTCAGATTTTAGGTATCCTAAGTCTTTTTCTATAGCCCTGATAACGTGTTTTCAAATTATTATTAGGTAAGGATTTTTTTGTAGTCCTGACATATCAAACCAAAAGTTAATTTTCATTTTATTGGATAAATATCTTATCTTATTAATACATTTTTACAAACAGCTCAAAATAAAAATAATTTATTCAGGTAATAATATATAAACCTATCACCAGCTCAAACTGTAGATCCTACTAAAAATAATCGGCAAAAAACTAAACTCTTTAGCTACAATTAAACTATGTAAGAGTTTAAACACAATTTTTTATCATATTTATAAACCCTTATCGAGCAATACGTCTTATTAATGAAAGTTTTTTAAGAGAGAGAGTTGGTTCCTCCTAACTGGCCTAAGCCAGTCTGGGTATGGGCCGCGGGGTTGCCCCCTAACCTGTCGTGTCTTTAATTTTTGGGTCACAGCGACCCAGTGGCTGTAAGTTTTTTAATTCAGCTATAAGGTAATATTATAGATGGCACTGTAGTCATATTATCAACTTGTACTATAAAGTTTTTTTTTTATTTCTAGATTTCGGCAACAGCCGGTATAACTCGCATCACAGAAGAACACATCGGTCTTCTGCTGGCTTTGGACATGCCGTTCTTCGCAGTCATCAACAAGTGTGAACTGGTTAGCAACATCAACGCTGTTGTAGCGAGGCTGGCTCAATTGTTGGAACCCGCTAATAAGGTCAGTGATTTTATTTTAAATAGCATCTATAAAGACTAGCTTATAAACTAGGTTATTATTTCTTACATCAATGCTTATGGGTGATGGTGACGACTTACCGTCAGGTGGCCCAATTGCTCACATATAACATAAAGAGAAGGCGGGGGGGGGGGGGAAAGTTTAACAGACAAACAGATATATTCACTTTCCCATTTATAATATTAGTATATATTGTAATTGGAAACATGCAGGTTTCCTCGCGATGTTCTTCAAGGAGCACGAGATGATAAATCAGGGATGCTGTATAATTTATAGATTTATTTAAATTTAAAGTAATGGTATATATTGGTATTATTACAGAAACCGCTGTTAATAACTGACGAGAATATGGCAAGGAACTGCGTTGCGCCGCAAAAGTCGATACTGGACACCATAGACAATGTAGACGAGGAAATCAAAAAGAATGAGGAGTGAGTAGCTTCACAAGCCTTTATTTAACCCGAAGTGTTTCTGGGTGAACTCTTATATATGACTTTAAAACGAGTTCCATACTATTGGTAATGGTAATAATATTGTCTATAGCTACGCCAACCACCCTTGCTAGATACTTGCCTTTCACGCCAAAGGTTGTGGGTTCGGTTCCCACTCAGGACAGACAATTCTGTGCATTAACATGTCTGTTTTTCCTGAGTCTGTGTGTAATTGTCTATACAATAGTATATCAGTTGTCTGGTTGCCATAGTACAAGCTTTGCTTAGTTTCGGATCAGATATATATATATATATATATATATATATATATATGTCTGATCCGAAACTACATATATACGTTCAACTATATATATTATATATATTATATTATATATACGTTCAACTATATATATATATATATATATATATATATATATATATATATATATATATATATATATATATATAGTTGAACGCAAATCACAGTAGTGTCGGCCGGCAGGGTGGCCGTGTTCCCGGTGAGCTGCGTGCGCGGCGCCGGCCTCAACGCGCTGCACGCGTGCCTGCTGACGCTGGCGCCGCGCCGTGACATGCAGCGCCCCGAGGACGTGAGTGAACCATATGTTGCGCAGTTGACTAGTATCCTTTTTATTAAATTATAAATGTTATAATTTATGTCACTTTACAGGAGGCGTGCGAGTTTCAAATAGACGAAATTTTCCACGTAGGGGACTCGACGGGGCCCGTCGTGGGGGAACTGCTCGCGCGAGGGCGACTCTACGAGGGCGACGAACTTATCATAGGTGCGTTTTTTTTTTTTTTTATATTCGCCGGGAGGGCAAATGACTCTACTCCACCTGATGGTAAGTGGTAGTAGAGTCCAAACGCGACGACGGCCAGTACAGACGGGAAAAACGTTCTGCACTAGCCATCTTCGCCTTGCCGGCCCGCAAGATGCCTCTTCACGCCTCGTTTGAAGGAACCCGGGTTGTAAGAGGAGGGGAACACGTGAGCTGGTAAGGAATTCCATTTTTTGGAAGTTCGACAAAGAAAGGAGTTGCCAAATTTCTTTGTTCGCGATGGAATTGATGTCACAGTTAGGCGGTGACATCGAGAACCAGCTCGCGTGGACTTAAGAAGGAAGGGGGAAGCAGGAATTAGAGAGAATAATTCCTCAGAGCACTCGCCGTGATACAGTCGATAGAAAGCGCTCAGTGCTGCTATCTCACGACGCAATTGTAAAGGTTCAAGGGTGTTTGTGACCTTTACGTCGCCAATAATGCGTACGGCACGTCGCTGCAACCGGTCCAAGGCCTCAAGTAGGTACTTAGCGGAGCCATCCCAAAGGTGCGAGCAATATTCCACGCAAGACCGTACCTGTGTTTTGTACAGCAGGCACAGTTGTTGTGGCGTGAAAAAGCGCCGCACCTTGCTCAGAACTCCGAGTTTCCGTGAAGCTGTTTTTATAACAGCCTCGATGTAATCCCTTGGACTAAGGTCGCAGCGAACGTCAATCCCCAGCATGGTGATTTTGCTTTGCATCACCAGCGGAGTACCACAGAGGGAGGGAAGAGGGGAAAATGTTGACTTTTCGCCGTGAGAGCGCATACCTGTGTTTTCTTGGCATTAAACTCAACAAGATTATCAGAGCCCCAATTGGCGATGAGCTCTAACGTCCTATCGAGTTCAATGACAAGATCCTTTCGCCTCTCCTCAATTTCCGCTCGCCCAGCCACTGCGCGTCCGTGGTATCCACCATGCACTGTACTATCGTCTGCATAGCAATGTATGTTCCTAAGAGAGAGCATATCATTGATCATGCAGAAGAAAGAGTGTGGGAGATAGCACAGATCCCTGGGGGACCCCAGCATTCACTACATAGAATTGTGAAGCGCAACCATCAACTAAAACACGAAGGCAACGCTTGTGTAGGAAGCTGGCAATCCAGGTGCATAGCTGAGCAGGCAGACCATAAGCCGGCAGCTTGGAGAGAAGACTTCTGTGCCAGACCCTGTCGAAAGCCTTGGAGATATCGAGGCTGACAGCCAACGATTCTCCATGCTTGTCGATAGCTTCACCCCTGAGGTGTGTTACGTACGCTAGAAGATCACCTGTGGACCGTTTTGGTCGAAACCTGTACTGACGATCATTAATTAGACAGTGATCTTCTAGGTAATGGATCAGTTGGTTGTTTAGAATCCGTTCAATCACCTTACAAAGTACTGAGGTGATAGCTATTGGTCGATAATTTGCCGGGTCAGACCGATCCCCTTTTTTGGGAACCGCTTGCACATTAGCTCTTCTCCAAGCCTCCGGCACACTTCCCGAAGAGAGAGAAAGTTGGAACAGGCGCGTTAACACAGGAGACAGCTCCGCTGCGTACTTCTTCAGCACTATGGCTGGTATTCCATCGGGACCGCTAGCTTTCCGTACATCAAGTGATTGCAGCTCCGCACGCACATCACGTTGCCTGATTTTAATGTCAGGCATCGTATGGCCACATGCAAGTATTGTAGGTGGCAGTGCACTACAATCATCGATGACGGAATTGTCGGCAAAGAGTTTAGCCAGGAGATCAGCTTGCTCTTGCGGACTGTGAGCTAGCGATCCGTCCGGATTTCTGAGCGGTGGCAGCGAAGGTTGGCAGAAATTGTTTTGCACAGACTTGGTTAGACGCCAGAAGCTACGGGAGCCCCTAGGATGCGAAACGAGGTCATGACCAATCTGTACAATGCGCTGTGCATCCGCTCTCGTGTATGCCTTTCTACAGGACTTGGAATTTTTATTATAGTTTGCTTTCAGTGAGTCAATGTTAGATGCCCCGCTAATGCAGCCGTTGATCCACTTGCGATATGCCGCCTGCTTAGATGATACAGCATCGGCACATTCACGAGTGAACCAACGGTTATGCGTACTCCTACTGACAAGATCTGAGCTAGGAATGTAGTATTCCATTCCCAGCATGATCTCGCCAGCAATAGCAGCGGCACTAGCTGTCGGGTCATTCCCACTGAAGCAACGTTCCTTCCAAGGGACCGACGCATAGTAATCGCGCATACCGTCCCAATCCGCCAACTTATAGTACCAAACGCGACGTTTGCATACCGCTAGTGGCGGCAGCTTGGCCTGTGGCACTCTGGTAGAAATAAGGCTGTGATCCGAAGAGCAAAGACGAGCCTGAACCACAACCTGATATTCCACCGGGTGAGAAGTCAGCAGAAGGTCCAGTAGAGAAGGTGCTTGCCCATCAATGTCTGGGATCCGGGTGGGCTGATCAACCAGTTGGGTCAAGTCATGTGTGAGAGCAAAAGCATGAGCAGTCCTTCCAGCATGATCAGTTTTGAGGGATTTCAACAAGGATTCGTGGTGAGCATTAAAATCCCCGAAAAACACCAATTCCGCGTTAGGAAATTGCTCTTGCGCAGCATCTGCCACCCGACTAAGATGGTCAAATAATCGGCTTGTCTCCAAGTCACCATTGTGGGATCTGTAGAGGCACACGTAGACTCGGCTCTGACGAACCAGGTCCACACGTACCACCAACAAGGAGAAGGAGGGGTCCTCCAAGCAGCGCAGTCGGTGACAGCAAACATCCGTCCTGACGAACAAGCATACTCCGGCTTTCGCTTTGAAGGATTCTTCAAGCGTGTAGCCGGGATAATTAAGGTAGCTGGTATCGGCAGGACGGAGTATATGTGTCTCCGTGAGAAACAACATTGCTGGCCGTGCTGTCTCGAGATGGTGGTGGACAGCGTTGAGGTTAGTGTGGAGTCCTCGGATGTTAGAGAACTCGACCTCAAACAGCGAGGGTATGGTGGGGGTGTGCACCGCTGTACGACCGTTATTTCTGTTTTGTTGCGCCATTTGGAAAAATTAAATGGAAAAGAGACGTGAAGCGAGCGATGTATTGCCACGATAGGGATGGGCAAAGTGTGGAGGCGTGTTTCCCCAAGTGGTTGCCAAAAGTAAAAATACACTGACCCGCCGGACGGAAGGGCCCCCGAACCCCCCCGGAAGTGGCCGCTGGGACCCCACCTACCGGTCACCAACCGGCACGACGGTCCACCCCGAGATTATGCGTGGCCTGGTGGGGCAGCCTCACGAGCTGGTTAGGCACGCTCGGGCCCCTGTACTATGCCACGGGCGGCCAGCGGAACAGCCGTTTCTTCGGGTCTCCCTGTCCGGCAGGTCAATACAGTTTCCCCCGGCATTGGTTCAACAGCCGTCTCCAATTGGACCAACACCCATCGCGGCAATACTCGCTCGGGCTCTGGCTGTACGCTGGCTGACCTCGAAACGCGGCTGCAAGCCACTTCACGAGTTTTTCACCATGCGTACGGTGGTAACAAGCCAGGCGGATGTTAGCATCCTACCATCAGATGAGCAGATGGTCGCTCAGATATCCCTTAGTCGCCTCTTACGACACCCATGGGAAAGAGAGGGGCAGTGAAATGTATTCTTTCTCCGTCACTGCACGGATAAAATGCGTTGCGTTCTGTTAGTTGTGAGATGAATAGAGCGACGTATATTTAACACCACCCCCCCCCCCCAGGACCTCTGGAGTCCGGCGAGTTCCCGGAGATATCCGTGCGCACGATATACCGCAACCGCGTCCCATGCGGCAGCGTGCGCGCGGGACAGTCGGCGTCGCTGGGCCTGGGTCGCTTCCCGCCGGGACTGCGGCAGGGCATGGTGCTGCTAGCGCGGCCGGGGGGCTACGCCGCGGGACACGAGCGGCCCACCTTCGGAGGCTGTCCGCTCGGGACTTGCAGAGGACGACAGGTGGGTCGCTAATTCAAACCTTATTACTAAATAAAAACTTACATGTATTTAAGACAGAATATATATACGCGGCCAGTAGATTTAGATTCATCACTCTCCGGTGAAATGTTGATATGATGATGATGCGTGTGGTGAAATGTTGCAATTATTACCGTTTTCTGCGGTGAGTGAGAGAATGTTCTTACAGAGTACTGGTTTACTGGTTGTAGCTTTATATTTAAAATTATATTATACAAACGATTTATATAACGATTATAAGGTCGAGATGACCCAGTGGTAAGAACGCGTGAATCTTAACCGATGAACGTGGGTTCAAACCCGGGCAAGCACCTCTGAATTTTCATGTGCTTAATTTCTGTTATAATTCATCTCGTGCTTTTCGGTAAAGGAAAACATCGTGAGGAAACCTGCATGTGTCTAATTTCACTGAAATTCTGCCACATGTGTATTCTATCAAACCGCACTGGAGCAGCGTGGTAGAATAAGCTCCAAGCCTTCTCCTCAAAAAAGGGAGAGGAGGCCTTTAACCCAGCAGTAGGACATTCACGTGCTGTTACGGATAAAAAAACACACACACACACAATGTGCTGTGCAAACATATACAAGTCTATAGTCGATTCCAATAGCAAGTAGAGTATATAAGCAACTTTGACCTTGAAATTTGGTCGAAATCTTAATATTCTGTGGTATTGACTATGGATTCGCGAAAAATTTAGCGTTTTGGTTATCTGTGAAGTTGTTATCGGAACTTTGTAAGTAAAACTAAAGTGTATATAAGTGATTAAGTGTAACAGTGTCGTGTTGTATATAGAGATATATTGAAGTGATGAGTGAGTGAAAATTCAGTGGTGCCTGGATCATCTCGGCTGTTTTTTTATATGCTAGCAATATTAGCACAGACTGTGCAATATAATATGTAATGCGGTCATGAATTAAATTTGATTGAATGTAACAGGCATCCGTGCATGTCCTAAGACACTCCGCTGCCATCTACCCAGGGTTCCAGTGCTCTGTGCATGTCGGGAACGTGCGTCAGACGGCCATTATCGAGGTAACGAATACATACATCAAACTCACTTTGCGGAGTGGAATTAAATAGTTTAATTTTGGTATAGGTGGTGGTGTTGCGTAAAATACTTAAGTATGATATTTATGATATTTATTTTTTTATGTTATATTCCTGTTTAGCGGTAGAATATCTGATGAGTGGGTGGTACCTACCCAGGCGGGTTTGCACAATGCCCTTACCACCAGTTACCACACACTCATAATATATTCTGCCGCCAAACAGCAATAGCATTGTTGTTGGTGAGTAAAACAGTATAACTGCAGGCACGAGGGACATAACATCTTAGTTCCCAAGGTTGGTGACGCATTGGTGATATAAGCGATGGTTAATATTTATTGCGGTGTCAATGTCTATGGGCGGTGGTGACCACTTACCATCGGGTTGCTCATCTCATCGCTGACCACGGATATATTTTTCGCTTTAGGGTATAATGTCTCCGAACAACGTGCTGAGGGCGGGCGAGGGGGCCTCCGTGCTGTTCAGGTTCGCCCGCTGTCCGGAGTACCTCGTGCGGGGCCGCCGGCTGCTGTTCACGGCGGGGCTGGGGACCAGGTACCGCTCAACGAACCCAACGATAACTTCTAATTACAGTTGAATTGTTGAGCCAATAAAGTATATCGTCAGCTCAGTGTTGGTATCCGAGATTGCTAGCTCCACTGACTTTCACACATTTAATTTATAAGTGTTCGGTGAAGGAAATCCATTCATCGAAGCAGGTTGTGGAATAAGCTCAACCCTTCTCCTGAGAAGGAGAGGTTTTAGCCCAGCTGTGGGACATTTATATACTGTAACTGTTTTGAATCATGTTGGAACAAGTTTTGTTCTTAAGAAGAGATATCTTCGACCAACAGACACTTTTGTACTTTACTAGCAAAACCCGGAAGGTGGCTGTTAATGTGGTACAGCGCCATCTAGCGGCGTTACAACGAAGTGGATATTATAAAATCATCCATGAGATATACATCTAAATTTCAACTATAATGGTGATTCAAGCGGTCCGAACTCTATTAATCACAAACAGATACACAAACAGCCATTTTTATATATTAACTAAATTGTTTTGTTACAGAGCCATCGGCCGGGTCACGCAAACCTTCCCGTACATACCATGAATTCTATAGAACACGGCTCCAATGTAAAATTCGAGATCTCTCTAGAATATTCTAGATAAATTAAATATATTAATTGTATCTGTAACCAGTTTTCTTGTCGTGTTCACTTCATGATTGCGTAGGGGGCGTTTCGCCTTGCGGATTAAATTACAAAAAACGACAAACGATGATGGCATTTTTATGTTACATAAAAACAGTGTTGCCAACCTCTTAGAAGCATCCTCCTGACGGATGAATTGAAACAAATACAAAATACATTTATAATATGATGTTAAAAAAAAAGCAAATCAAGTACTGCAAGTAGCATTAGTAAACTTGAAATATACTCAATTAAATGAAGCTGAAGAGATAATCCCCGGAGAGAATTTCTTTAAAAAATGTTCCTTCTAAAAAATGTCTAACCTGAAAATATCCTATTTGATTTCATCTGACATAGCCCTATTTATGGGGAAAACCCCCAAGTTGACAACACTGTATAAAAAAAATGCGGACCATCCATATAAACTTTCATATATTTAACACTAGGGGACAAATTTTTAATAAACCATCGTATGTGATCGAGCAAATTTTCACTCATATCTCATTTTTATTCAGTCAGCTAATTAATCAGTGTCAGAGTTTTTATTAGGTATATAACATACATGCAAAACGTCTATGCTTATGTATAAATAATATTGCAATATATAAAGGCTTATATATATATATGAAAATATAATATGGAACTAATGGCTTCTTATGTATGTACACACATACATCCAATTTCTAGTTAATATTAAATAATTATATAACTAGGTTTATGAAATAACGTACATACACAATGGATATTACATCTTGGTTCCCAATGTTGGTGGCACATTAACAATATAAATGATGGTTAATATTTCGTAAAACGCCAATGACGCTTTGGAGAATTACCACCAAAATTACATTAGCCTTCCTATTCGAAATTAAAAAAGAGAAACAGAAATCGCAACAGTAAAAGGTTATAAGTATTTGAAAATATGTACGTTAATTACGTAGGGCTGCCGTTGAGGATGCAGAATGAAACCGAACGAATTTAACTTATACGTTTATTTACGAATTTTACTTATACGTTCAATAACATTAAATTCTTAGTTATACCATGTTTGCCTATCTACCCTTCCGTGACGCCACGGTGACAGGACTATGATAATCTTATCGTATGTTAAATTGTTACAATAATAACTTATTAAGAAGTTAGTTGACTTAAAGTTTCAAATAAACTGAAATTTAAATTAAATATTCTTATTTAAATGTAAAATAGCACTATGTACGTGTTAATATTGTATTTAATACACCTTTTACAATTAGTTGAAATGTATATTTAGTATATTCCAATCGTAGGAGTAAATATAAACTAACTTTATATTTCCATATCCCGTGATATTCGCTAACAGCTCAGCTTAACTACTTTCCCGAATAAAACGCAATTTTTTCGCAAAAATAACAGATAATTCAAAATCTCGACCAATGATATCGCGCCAATACAATGTCAGTTGTTAATTTGCCTTTGTCTACTCTTGTGGCTTTAATACACTAGTTATTTTCTATTTAAATGAAATAACATATTTATATGCATACATATATAACGTAACTGTTTTTAAAATGATAATCACGCCCCAAGGAACAAATCTTTAGGTTTGTATTTTTTTTTTTTTTTTTTGTTAATGATAGCTCTTACAATGCCGATGTTACTTTTGCATTCAGCCGCGCTGATATGTAAGACTCCAATAACAATTGATTATAAATTTAAAACAATAATGTTGTACGATAAAATAATTTTTGTATTTATTTTAAAAAAATCTTAGTATTTTAAAAACACAAACGTCATGACGCTATTTTGAATTACAATTTTGGCGCCATTAATATAATCACTAACTCAAGAGGTAAACCAAAATTAGCTTTCATATTGTTAGTATTTAAACTTTGTACATTAAATGATATATCCAGTTCCTGTTTATAAATTGCAATTTTAAGTAATGATACATATTTATATAACATTACGATATCTAACTATCAATGATCGGATTATTTAATGCCGATTTTACTTTAGACGATATGACATTGACTTTTTATGATTTGTATTAATTAATATTTTTATAGCTATCTGTGGCATCGATATTAATTAAACTACAATAATATTAAACATAATTTAATAAAAGCAATTAATGGTTGAATAAGATTTTTTTTTAAACAAAGATAATTAGTATCATTTACGTTTTTGGTCTAAGAAAACGTGTCGCGTTAAAAGTTATTTTTTTAAATAAAAAAACATATTCAAACCTTTACTAACCTGATTATTATATTACACATAACAAATTTAAAAAAATTGCAGCATAAAATAATGTTAATTATATATAAATTAAAAAATAAACATCCAGGTATTTAGGTATAAGTTGTAATAACTCGGTCATATTTTTTTGAGAACTTCAGGCATTATAAGCACGAACTATTCCCGTCAATCATATTCTGATCAGTTATAAATATAAATGAAATTTCGTCTATTACCTAACTTATGCAATATTAAATTTGAATATGTACCAAAACAAAATTATATATTACTATTTTGGTAAATTTTTACAAAATTCAAGCGATTCATCACTGCTTGAAAGTTATATTTTATTCTTATTAGGCGCCATTTTGAATATATAAGGAATGGCCTGTGTTTAAGACTCTGCGGCAACATGAATGGAAAAAAATACCGCTAAGCTAAATAACAATAATTATTAAAAGAATAGCAGACCTAACATCAGAAATAGCATTTGTGTGATAACCATCCTCAAGAATATTAAAAAATGCTCTGTTATGTCATATTCTGTTATTTTGAAAAGACCCCATTTTCAAATTCGTATTGTGTTATTTAAATTTATTAAAATATTAAATATTTTTAAACATAATCATGACGCCATTTTAAATTTAAATTTTGGCGCGATTCATATTATTGTATTGTTGTATACATATTTTTTGTCGAAGTATTTAAATTTTGTACATTAAATCTAAATGGTTTTTCTAGTTCCTGTAAGCTGATATAACTTGCTATTTTAAGTTAAATATACGTATTTATGTAACACAAACGTAAGACATTTTTAAGTGACACCATTTTGAAATTCAGAAATATTTATGGGAACAAAATTAATTAAATAATTTGCTGTTTCGTTTTTCATCTGTAAAAACAATTGTAAGTAAATATTTTAATTTATAATTTGTATGAACTAAAAATACCTGAAAAGTAATCCTACTAAAAAAATGTATATTTATAAGTGTATTTTTTACATTTACTCTATATTTATTATCAAATTTGTATTTTATATATATTCCACTAAGATTCATTTTAACTTTTATCTTCTTCTTAACGACTTTAAAATTTTCTTACATATCTTATTGTTTATACAATAATAGTTAATTATTACATAAATTTTAAGTACGTATTTTATTAGATCTCTTTGCCTCAAAGTATAAATTAATCCGAATTAATTTAATTTGATAAAGTAATGGTAAGCGATGAAATGATGGTGTTAAATAATTAATTGTGTATTATCTGTGCCGTGGAGTACCGGCTTAGAATAGTACTCCCCCAATCTCATCCCGTGGGTGTCGTAAGAGGCGACTGAGGGACGGGGAAAGGGGGAGATGGGCAGCAGCGTCCCCCCTCCCATAAACATCTTACCCCCTACTGCGCTCGCCAACACGCCTGCCCAGCGCGGCGAGTATGGGCAAACCCCTCCATTAATGGCAGATGCGCCCAAAAAAAGGCCCCCAGTTACCGGCAAGCCCGCTAGGCCCGACCAAGGTAGCGGTCGCGGTATCGGCAGGACAGGGGGTACTAAGAATCACCGGTTCACGGCAGGCTACCGTATAAAACGACTGAACATGGCAACGTATAATGGACGCTCGATGAGGCTGGACCATCACCTCGCCGAATTAGAAGTAGAGTTAAGTCATATAAACTGGCATATACTGGGGTTATCTGAAGTCCGAAGACAGGGGGAGGACACGATAACTCTAGAGTCCGGTAACTTACTCTACTTCCGCGAAGGTGATAACCTCTCCCAGGGTGGTGTCGGTTTTCTAGTCAAAAAGGATCTCATTAGCAGCATTGTGGAAATCAGTAGTGTGTCGAACCGGGTAGCGTACCTTGTCCTAAAACTTTCCGACAGGTACTCCCTGAAGGTCGTACAGGTATATGCGCCAACTTCGACATACTCTGATGATGTGGTCGAAGCGATGTACGAGGACATCGCAAAGGCCCTCAACGACACCTCGAAGGCCCACTACAATGTTGTTATGGTAGACTTTAATGCTAAAGTGGGAGTACAAGATAGCGGTGAATCGAAAGTCGGACCTTACGGCTTAGGCTGCAGAAATTACAGGGGGCAAATGCTGGTAAACTTTTTCGAAGCGCAGGGGCTTTTTTTGATGAATTCTTTCTTTCAAAAGAAGCCTCAGAGGAGGTGGACCTGGCGAAGCCCCGATAACGTGACAAGGAACGAGATAGACTTTATCATTTCGAATAAAAGGCACATATTTAGAGATGTTTCAGTGATCAACAGGTTTAATACCGGAAGTGATCACCGCTTGGTTCGAGGCACTCTAAATATCAACTTAAAAGCCGAAAGATCGAGAATGATGAGGTCTACTCTCCGACCTACCATGCTCCAAGCTGCTCAAGGCTCCGAAAAGTTCCAAATGGAACTTCAAAATCAATTCACCGCGTTGGAAACCATAAGCAGCATTGATGAGAGAACCGACACGCTGGTCAAAATACTGCAAAACACATCCCGCAAGTGTTTTCCGCCACAGAGAAGAGACAACGCACCAAAACTCTCTGCTGAGACACTCGAGCTCATGAGAAAACGACGAGAACTACCATCGTTTTTGTCAGATAAGGCCTTAAACCGAACAATAAAAACGCTGACGCGACGCGATCTCCGACGCTCCAATACCCGTGCCATCAAGGCTGCGATTGAGCAAAATCGGGGATCGAAAGTGTTCGCTCGCAAGTTTGGGAGGCCGCGTCTGACAAAACTTAAAACTGAAAATGGTGGGGTCGTTACCTCTAGGCCTGAGATTGTCGGAGAAGTAGAGAGGTTTTATGGGCAGTTGTTCTCTTCAAGATCGGATAAACCCGTGGGAATCAGTATTGATGACCAGCGCGCCCCTCTTATGCGCCATTACTCCGAGGAGCTCCCGGTCGTTGACCAAGGAGAGATTTTTATAGAATAGAATAGGAAGGCGGACGAGCATATGGGCCACCTGATGGTAAGTGGTCACCAACGCTCTTAGACATTGGCATTGTAAGAAATGTCAACCATCGCTTACATATCCAATGCGCCACCAACCTTGGGAACTAAGATTTTATGTCCCTTGTGCCTGTAATTACACTGGCTCACTCACCCTTCAAACCGGAACACAACAATATCAAGTATTGCTGTTTTGCGGTAGAATATCTGATGAGTGGGTGGTACCTACCCAGACGAGCTTGCACAAAGCCCTACCACCAGTATTACAGATTAGGGCGGCTCTAGAACAGCTTAAAAACAACAAAGCTCCGGGAGATGACGGAATCACAACAGAGTTGCTTAAGGCAGGCGGGACTCCGGTCCTGAAAGAGCTAGCAAGTTAAAGCAAGTTAAATTCCGTCATCCAACAGGCAAGACCCCGGAAACGTGGAGCGGGAGTGAGGTGGTACTGTTTTTCAAGAAAGGTGATAAAACCCTCTTGAAAAACTACAGACCAATCTCCCTCCTGAGTCACGTGTATAAGCTGTTCTCAAGAGTCGTCACGAACCGTCTCGCCAGACGACTTGACGAGTTCCAGCCCCCAGAGCAAGCCGGCTTTCGATCAGGCTACAGCACCGTGGACCACATCCATACTGTTCGGCAGATTGTGCAGAAGACCGAAGAGTACAATCAGCTGCTGTGTATGGCATATGTGGACTACGAGAAAGCCTTCGACTCCATCGAAACCTGGGCAGTGCTCGACTGGACAGTGCTGGGCAGTGCAGAGATGTCATATCGATTGGAGATATATCGAGGTACTGAGATGTCTGTACAACGCCGCTACAATGACTGTCCACATCCAGGACTGTAAGACGAAGGCGATCCAACTGCGCAGAGGGGTGAGACAGGGGGATGTAATATCCCCGAAACTGTTCACCAACGCGTTGGAAGACGTTTTCAAAACGCTGGATTGGACTAGGTATGGAGTCAATGTAAACGGCGAGTACATCTCACACCTTCGATTTGCCGACGATATCGTCATCATAGCAGAGTCGCTGGAACAACTCACCGAAATGCTGCGTAGCCTAGGCGAGTCTTCCCGGCGTGTCGGTCTCGGTATGAACTTGGACAAGACCAAGGTCATGTTCAATAGGCATGTCGTGCCGGGACCGATATACGTCGAGGGGAAACCTCTCGAAGTTGTTAGTGAATATACCTACCTAGGACAGATAATACAAGTCGGTAGGAACAACTTCGAGAAGGAAGCCGATCGAGGAATTCGCTTGGGATGGGCAGCATTTGGCAACCTTCGTCAAGTCCTCAAGTCGTCTATACCGCAATGTTTGAAGACGAAAGTCTTCAACCAATGCGTCTTACCTGCCATGACATACGGTGCCGAAACATGGACACTAACTGCGGGACTAGTCCACAAATTCAAAGTCGCTCAGCGTGCTATGGAGCGAGCTATGCTCGGAGTATCTTTGAAGGATAAGATCAGAAATGAGATTATCCGGAAAAGAACCGGAGTCACCGACATAGCTTACAGCTATACTTGATATTGTTGTGTTCCGGTTTGAAGGGTGAGTGAGCCAGTGTAATTACAGGCACAAGGGACCTAAAATCTTAGTTCCCAAGGTTGGTGGCGCATTGGCTATAAGCGATGGTTGACATTTCTTAGAATGCCAATGTCTAAGGGCGTTTGGTGAGCACTTATCATCAGGTGGCCCATATGCTCGTCCACCTTCCTATTCTATAAAAAAAAAAAAGCTTGCAAAATTAGCAGGCTGAAGTGGCAGTGGGCTGGTCACGTATGTCGTAGGACCGATGGCCGTTGGAGCAGACGAGTCCTAGAGTGGAGACCGCGAATCGGCAAGCGCAGCGTAGGGCGCCCTCCAGCCAGGTGGACCGACGACCTTAAGAAGGTGGCGGGCACCAACTGGATGCGGAAGGCGGAGGACAGGGAGCTTTGGCGCACCTTGGGAGAGGCCTATGTTCAGCAGTGGACAACGATTGGCTGTTGATTGATTGATTGATTGTATTATCTGTGGCAGTTCGCTTAGAATATTAATTTGAAACGTGTGTTTCTTTAATTTTTTAATTTTGTCAGAGTAAACGGCCAGTTTTAATAAAAGTTAGCTTCGTGTCATCGATTTATGAAAATTTTAGGGTGTTATTAGACTAAATTAATCTTTTTATTTAATTATGCTTTGAATAAAACGTGTGATTGTGACTTAAAAAATAAAACAATGTTTTTTACTGACTTAGAAAAATGTTATATATTAGCAAAGATTAAAAAAAAATTTAAATCAGACATTCAATATTAAAAAAAAAAAAAAAACATTTTTTAGCACATCATTAGACTATAATAAAAATAATTAAAGTATGTTGGATTTTTTATTTAAAATCTTTATAATTTAAGCTACACTTTGTAAAAAATAAATTGGCAATTATTGTGTCAACCCGCGTTCATAAGAAAGTTTTACGACAATGCGCGCTTGCTGAGTTGGTGATAATTAATCAAGTAGACTTATAAGTACATTCGAATTATTTCACAAAGGTTTACAGCTACTAGTTGTGGATATATGCAGATTCTACCAAGAAGAACTGAACCGAAGAAAGAAACTCAATAGTAAATCTTGTAGCGTTAATCGAATTCCATACATTAGTATATAATCATAAATATCATTGTACCCATTTAGTCGATTATATGATTTAATTAATGATTAAACGAACTTACCATAATGTCTAGCATAATGTTACATGTAATAGACACTAGATGTCGCCAGTCTGCACTGTATTTGGATTTTTTATTATTATACTAGTAGCACAACTTGGTGCTGGTGCCGCTTTCTACTATCTTCATTATGTTCAGAGCATCTTCTTTGCAAATATTGATATTTGAGTATCAAGTAGATGGTTAATATTTGTCTCTGGTCAGACACTCTCTGTCCAATAAAAAATAATGTATTATAAGGGAAATGGTAAATGGGGTGGTTGAGATGCTAATCTATTCTCTTCAAAGTCCTCGTATAATTATGACTGCCTCGTTGGTCTAGTGGCTTGATGTAAGGCAGACCCCCTCCGGGTCAATTCCCAGGTCGGGCAAATAAAAAAAGCTATTGGGTTTGTCTGTCAGAAAATTCTGAGTAGCAGCCCGGAGTCTGGAAGTTGGAAGTGTGTACACTCCTGTGCCTCGGAAAGCACGTAAAGCCGATGGTCCTGCGCATGAACTCTTTCCGGTCGTGTCGGATTGCCGTCCCATCGGATTATGAGAGTTGAGGAATAGGGAGTGCACCTGTGTTTGCGCACACACTTGTGCACTATAATATCTCCTGCGTATTTGACTAATCAATCTTGAGATTGGCCGCCGTAGCCGAAATCGGTCTGGAGGACATTATTATTATAATTCAATTATGGATTAAAAGAGTCAATTAGTTTCAGTTAGGATTACAGTGTTAATGTAACATGAGATCATAAACAGTGTGTCGGTCTCACCGAACGGAAACATTTTTCACACACGGCCATCTGATCCCAAATTAAGCTTGTACAAAACTCGTGCTATGGAAACCTGACAACTGATATACTACATATACTACTTTTCTTTTGTAAATACATACTTATACAGAAAATTACACTCAGACTCAGGACAAACAGACATGTTCATGCACACAAATGTCTGTCCTGGGTGGGAATCGAAACCACAACCTTCGGCGTGAAAAGGCAAGTATCTATCAACCGCAGTAAACGTCTAGTCAAAATTAACTCTTTTAATCTAATCGTTCGGTAAGACCGACTCACTGTTTATGATCTCCTAGTACATTAACACTGTAATCCTATCTGAAACTAATTGACTCTTTTAATCTAATCGTTCGGTGAGACCGACTCACTGTTTATGATCTCCTGGTACATTAACACTGTAATCCTAACTGGAACTAATTGACTCTTTTAATTTAATCGGTCTGTGAGACCGACTCACTGTTTATGATCTCCTGGTACATTAACACTGTAATCATAACTGAAACTAATTGACTCTTTTAATCTAATCGTTCGGTGAGACCGACTCACTGTTTATGATCCCCTGGTACATTAACACTGTAATCCTAACTGAAACTAATTGACTCTTTTAATCTAATCGTTCGGTGAAACCGTCTCACTGTTTATGTTCTCCTGGTACATTAACAACGTAATCCTAATTCTAAATATTTGAAACTAATAATAATAATATCCTGGGACATTTTTCACACACGACCATCTGATCCCAAATTAAGCTTTTACAAAACTCGTGCTATGGAAACCAGACAACTGATATACTACATATACTACTTTTCTTTTGTAAATACATACTTATACAGAAAATTACACTCAGACTCAGGACAAACAGACTTGTTCATGCACACAAATGTCTGTCCTGGGTGGGAATCGAAACCACAACCTTCGGCGTGAAAAGGCAAGTATCTATCAACCGCGCTAAACGTCTAGTCAAAATTAACTCTTTTAATCTAATCGTTCGGTAAGACCCACTCACTGTTTATGATCTCCTAGTAGATTATCACTGTAATCCTATCTGAAAATAATTGACTTATTTAATCTAATCGTTCGGTGAGACCGACACACTGTTTATGATCTCCTGGTACATTCACACTGTAATCCTAACTGAAACTAATTGACTCTTTTAATCTAATCGTTCGGTGAGACCGTCTCACTGTTTATGATCTCCTGGTACAATAACACTGTAATCCTAACTGAAACTAATTGACTCTTTTAATCTAATCGTTCGGTGAGACCGATTTACTGTTTATGATCTCCTGGTACATTAACACTGTAATCCTAAGTAAAACTAATTTACTCTTTTAATCTAATCGTTCGGTGAGACCGACTCACTGTTTATGATCTCCTGGCACATTAACACTGTAATACTAACTGAAACTAATTGACTCTTTTAATTTAATCGGTCTGTGAGACCGACTCATTGTTTATGATCTCCTGGTACATTAACACTGTAATCATAACTGGAACTAATTGACTCTTTTAATCTAATCGTTCGGTGAGACCGTCTCACTGTTTATGATCTCCTGGTACATTAACAATGTAATCCTAACTGAAACTAATTGACTCATTTAATCTAATCGTTCGGTGAGACCGACTCACTGTTTATGATCTCCTGGTACATTAACACTGTAATCCTAACTGAAACTAATTGACTCTTTTAATCTCATCGTTCGGTGAAACTGTCCCACTGTTTATGTTCTCCTGGTACATTAACAACGTAATCCTAATTCTAAATATTTGAAACTAATAACAATAATATCCTGGGACATTTTTCACACACGGCCATCTGATCCCAAATTAAGCTTGTACAAAACTCGTGCTATGGAAACCAGACAACTGATATACTACATATACTACTTTTCTTTTGTAAATACATACTTATACAGAAAATTACACTCAGACTCAGGACAAACAGACTTGTTCATGCACACAAATGTCTGTCCTGGGTGGGAATCGAAACCACAACCTTCGGCGTGAAAAGGCAAGTATCTATCAACCGCGCTAAACGTCTAGTCAAAATTAACTCTTTTAATCTAATCGTTCGGTAAGACCCACTCACTGTTTATGATCTCCTAGTACATTAACACTGTAATCCTATCTGAAACTAATTGACTCATTTAATCTAATCGTTCGGTGAGACCGACACACTGTTTATGATCTCCTGGTACATTAACACTGTAATCCTAACTGAAACTAATTGACTCTTTTAATCTAATCGTTCGGTGAGACCGACTCACTGTTTATGATCTCCTGGTACATTAACACTGTAATCCTAACTGGAACTAATTGACTCTTTTAATCTAATCGTTCGGTGAGACCGACTCACTGTTTATGATCTCCTGGTACATTAACACTGTAATCCTAACTGAAACTAATTGACTCTTTTAATTTAATCGTTCGGTGAGACCGACTCACTGTTTATGATCTCCTGGTACATTAACAACGTAATCTTAATTCTAAATCTTTGAAACTAATAATAATAACATCCTGGGACATTTTTCACACACGGCCATCTGATCCCAAGTTAAGCTTGTACAAAACTCGTGCTATGGAAACCAGACAACTGATATATTACATATACTACTTTTCTTATGTAAATACATATTTATACAGAAAATTACACCCAGACTCAGGACAAACAGACATGTTCATGCACACAAATGCAAACACTGTAATCCTAACTGAAACTAATTGACTCTTTTAATCTAATCGTTCGGTGAGACCGACTTACTGTTTATGATCTTTTAATCTAATCGTTCGGTGAGACCAACTCACTGTTTATGATCTCCTGGTACATTAACACTGTAATCCTAACTGGAACTAATTGACTCTTTTAATCTAATCGTTTGGTGAGACCGACACACTGTTTATGATCTCCTGGTACATTAACACTGTAATCCTAACTTTTTTTTTTTATGTGTCCGGGATGGCAAATGACTCTACTCCACCTGATGGTAAGTGGTAGTAGAATCCAAACGCGACGACGGCCAGTACAGTCGGGAAAAACGTTCTGCACTAGCCGCCTTCGCCTTGCCGGCCCGCAAGATGCCTCTTCACGCCTCGTTTGAAGGAACCCGGGTTGTAAGAGGAGGGGAACACGTGAGCTGGTAAGGAATTCCATTTTTTGGTAGTGCGACAAAGAAAGGAGTTGCCAAATTACTTTGTGCGCGATGGAATTGATGTCACAGTTAGGCGGTGACATCAAGAACCAGCTCGCGTGGACTTAAGAAGGAAGGGGGAAGCAGGAATTAGAGAGAATAATTCCTCAGAGCACTCGCCGTGATACAGTCGATAGAAAGCGCTCAGTGCTGCTATCTCGCGACGCAATTGTAAAGGTTCAAGGGTGTTTGTGACCTTTACGTCGCCAATAATGCGTACTGCACGTCGCTGCATTCGGTCCAAGGCCTCCAGTAGGTACTTAGCGGAGCCATCCCAAAGGTGCGAGCAATATTCAACGCAAGATCGTACGTGTGTTTTGTATAACAGGCACAGTTGTTGTGGCGTGAAAAAACGCCGCACCTTGTTCAGAACTCCGAGTTTTCGTGAAGCTGTTTTTATAATAGCCTCGATGTAATTATATGCCCTTGGACTAAGGTCGCAGCGAACGTCTATCCCCAGCATGGCGATTTTGCTTTGTATCATCAGCGGTATGCCACAGAGGGAGGGATGAGGGTAAAATGGTGACTTTTTCGCTGTGAGAGCGCATACCTGTGTTTTCTTGGCATTAAACTCAACAAGATTATCAGAACCCCATTTGGCAATGAGCTCTAACGTCCTATCGAGTTCAATGACAAGATTCTCCCGCCTCTCCTCAGTTTCCGCCCGCCCAGCCACTGCGCGTCCGTGGTATCCACCATGCACTGTACTATCGTCTGCATAGCAATGTATGTTCCCAAGAGAGAGCATATCATTGATCATGCAGAAGAAAGAGTGTGGGAGATAGCACAGATCCCTGGGGGACCCCAGCATTCACTACATAGAATTGTGAAGCGCAACCATCAATTAAAACACGAAGGCTACGCTGGTGTAGGAAGCTGGCAATCCAGGTGAATAGCTGAGCAGGCAGACCATATGCCGGCAGCTTGGAGAGAAGACTTCTGTGCCAGACCCTGTCGAAAGCCTTGGAGATATCGAGGCTGACAGCCAACGATTCTCCATGCTTGTCGATAGCTTCACCCGAGAGGTGTGTTACGTACGCTAGAAGATCACCTGTGGACCGTTTTGGTCGAAACCCGTACTAACGATCATTAATTAGACAGTGATCTTCTAGGTAATGGATCAGTTGGTTGTTTAGAATCCGTTCAATCACCTTACAAAGTACTGAGGTGATAGCTATTGGTCGATAATTTGCCGGGTCAGACCGATCCCCTTTTTTGGGAACCGCTTGCACATTAGCTCTTCTCCAAGCCTCCGGCACACATCCCGAAGAGAGAGAAAGTTGGAACAGGCGCGTTAACACAGGAGACAGCTCCGCCGCGCACTTCTTCAGCACAATGGCTGGTATTCCATCGGGACCGCTAGCTTTCCGTATATCGAGTGATTGCATCTCCGCACGCACATCACGTTGCCTGATTTTGATGTCAGGCATCGTGTGGCCACATGAAGGTATTGTTGGTGGCTGCGCACTACAATCATCGATCACAGAGTTGTCGGCAAAGAGTTTAGCCAGGAGGTCGGCTTTCTCCTGCGGACTGTGAGCTAGCGATCCGTCCGGATTTCTGAGCGGTGGCAGCGAAGGTTGGCAGAAATTGTTTTGCACAGACTTGGTCAGACGCCAGAAGCTACGGGAGCCCCTAGGATGCGAAATAAGGTCATGACCATTCTGTACAATGCGCTGTGCATCCGCTCTCGTGTATGCCTTTCTACAGGACTTGGAATTTTTATTGTAGTTTGCTTTCAGTGAGTCAATGTTAGATGCTCCACTAATGCAGCCGTTGATCCACGTGCGATATGCCGCCTGCTTAGATGATACAGCGTCGGCACATTCACGAGTTAACCAACGGTTACGCGTACCCCTATTGATGAGATCTGAGGTAGGAATGTAGTATTCCATTTCTAACATGATCTCATCAGCAACAGCAGCGGCACTAGCTGTCGGGTCATTCCCACTGAAGCAACGTTCCTTCCAAGAGACTGACGCATAGTAATCGCGCATACCGTCCCAATCTGCCGACTTATAGTGCCAAACGCGACGTTTGCATACCGCTGATGGCGGCAGCTTGGCCTGTGGCACTTTGGTAGATATAAGGCCGTGATCCGAAGAACCAAGTGGAGCTTGAACCACAACCTGATATTCCACCGGGTGAGAAGTCAGCAGAAGATCCAGTAGAGAAGATGCTTGCCCATCAATGTCTGGGATCCTGGTGGGCTGATCAACCAGTTGGGTCAAGTCGTGTGTGAGAGCAAAAGCATGAGCAGTTCTTCCAGCATGGTCAGTTTTGAGGGATTTCAACCATGATTCATGGTGAGCATTAAAATCCCCAAAAAACACCAATTCCGCGTTAGGAAACTGCTCTTGCGCAGCATCTGCCACCCGACTGAGATGGTCACATAATCGGCTTGTCTCCAAGTCACCATTGTGGGATCTGTAGAGGCACACGTAGACTCGACTCTGACGAACCAGGTCCTCCAAGCAGCGCAATCGGTGATAACAAACACCCGCCCTGACGAACAAGCATACTCCGGCTTTCGCTTTAAAAGATTCTTCTAGCATGTAGCCGGGATAGTTAAGGTAGCTGGTGTCGGCAGGGCGGAGTATTTGCGTCTCCGTGAGAAACAGCATTGATTATAACTGAAACTAATTGACCCTTTTAATCTAATTGTTCGGTGAAACCGTCTCACTGTTTATGTTCTCCTGGTACATTAACAACGTAATCCTAATTCTAAATGTTTTAAACTAATAATAATAATATCCTGGGACATTTTTCACACACGGCCATCTGATCCCAAATTAAGCTTGTACAAAACTCGTGCTATGGAAACCTGACAACTGATATACTACATATACTACTTTTCTTTTGTAAATACATACTTATACAGAAAATTACACCCAGACTCAGGACAAACAGACATGTTCATGCACACAAATGTCTGTCCTGGGTGGGAATCGAACCCACAACCTTCGGCGTGAAAAGGCAAGTATATACCAACCGCGCCAAACGTCTCGTCAAAATTAACTCTTTTAATCTAATCGTTCGGTGAGACCGACACACTGTTTATGATCTCCTGGTACATTAACACTGTAATCCTAACTGAAACTAATTGACTCTTTTAATCTAACCGTTCGGTGAGACCGACACACTGTTTATGATCTCCTGGTACATTAACACTGTAATCCCAACTGAAACTAATTGACTCTTTTAATATATAATTGAATTATAATAATAATGTCCTCCAGACCGATTTCGGCTACGGCGGCCAATCTCAAGATTAATTAGTCAAATACGCAGGAGATATTATAGTGCACAAGTGTGTGCGCAAACACAGGTGCACTCCCTATTCCTTAACTCTCATAATCCGATGGGACGGCAATCCGACACGACCGGAAAGAGTTCAGGCGCAGGACCATCGGACATCGGACAATGATATTTATGATTATATACTAATGTATGGAATTCGATTAACGCTACAAGATTTACTATTGAGTTTCTTTCTTCGGTTCAGTTCTTCTTGGTAGAATCTGCATATATCCACAACTAGTAGCTTTAAACCTTTGTGAAATAATTCGAATGTACTTATAAGTCTACTTGATTAATTATCACCAACTCAGCAAGCGCGCATTGTTGTGAAACTTTCTTATGAACGCGGGTTGACACAATAATTGCCAATTTATTTTTTACAAAGTGTAGCTTAAATTATAAAGATTTTAAATAAAAAATCCAACATGCTTTAATTATTTTTATTATAGTCTAATGATGTGCTAAAAAATGTTTTAATTTTTTTTTAATATTTAATGACTGATTTAAATTTTTTTTTAATCTTTGCTAATATATAACATTTTTCTAATTCAGTAAAAAACATTGTTTTATTTTTTAAGTCACAATCACACGTTTTATTCAAAGCATAATTAAATAAAAAGATTATATTAGTCTAATAACACCCTAAAATTTTCATAAATCGATGACATGAAGCTAACTTTTATTAAAACTGGCCGTTTACTCTGACAAAATTAAAAAATTAAAGAAACACACGTTTCAAATTAATATTCTAAGCGAACTGCCACAGATAATACACAATTGATTATTTAACACCATCATTTCATCGCTTACCATTACTTTATCAAAGTTAAAATGAATCTTAGTGGAATATATATAAAATACAAATTTGATGATAAATATAGAGTAAATGTAATAAATACACTTATAAATACAATTTTTTTAGTAGGATTACTTTTTAGGTATTTTTAGTTCATACAAATTATAAATTAAAATATTTACTTACAATTGTTTTTACAGATGAAAAACGAAACAGCAAATTATTTAATTAATTTTGTTCCCATAAATATTTCTGAATTTCAAAATGGTGTCACTTAAAAATGTCTTACGTTTGTGTTACATAAATACGTATATTTAACTTAAAATAGCAAGTTATATCAGCTTACAGGAACTAGAAAAATCATTTAGATTTAATGTACAAAATTTAAATACTTCGACAAAAGATATGTATACAACAATACAATAATATTAATCGCGCCAAAATTTAAATTTAAAATGGCGTCATGATTATGTTTAAAAATATATTGTAATGGGGGTGATGTCTGGTGGAGGATACTCTTTGGAAAAACAAGACTAATTGCTCTTACAAATGCGGTTTGTTTTCCATCATATGGGTGGTTACACTTAACAAATAGGCGAATGCACCTCTAAGTACGGAGCCAGCAGACTATCCCACCAGGTGGAAGTAGCCGGTAGCACTCGTATCTAGAAGCGGGTATTTTCTTAGAAAGCCTTCAAATAATGTCCCAGCAGGTGTGGAAGCACTATCTTGCAGCTATTAAGATCCCTAAGACTCGATACAAATATTTAAACACACCGAGCAGGTCATTATTCGTGAGCGAATCTTGCCAGCGCGTTTCAGCTTTGGTCGCGTATCGTAAAGCACCATCTAGTGATGAAAGGTTTAACTAAGTTCTATGGTTGGGTTTGAGATGGCGCTAGTTTCTTTGTTATAGTATAATATTTTAATAAATTTAAATAACACAATACGAATTTGAAAATGGGGTCTTTTCAAAATAACAGAATATGACATAACAGAGCATTTTTTAATATTCTTGAGGATGGTTATCACACAAATGCTATTTCTGATGTTAGGTCTGCTATTCTTTTAATAATTAATGTTATTTAGCTTAGCGGTATTTTTTTCATGTTGCCGCAGAGTCTTAAACACAGGCCATTCCTTATATATTCAAAATGGCGCCTAATAAGAATAAAATATAATTTTCAAGCAGTGATGAATCGCTTGAATTTTGTAAAAATTTACCAAAATAGTAATATATAATTTTGTTTTGGTACATATTCAAATTTAGTATTGCATAAGTTAGGTAATAGACGAAATTTCATTTATGTTTATAACTGATCAGAATATGATTGACGGGAATAGTTCGTGCTTATAATGCCTGAAGTTCTCAAAAAAATATGACCGAGTTATTACAACTTATACCTAAATACCTGGATGTTTATTTTTTAATTTATATATAATTAACAAATGCTGAAATCCGAAAATGCAAATCCTGATAGCGGGCAGCAGCGCTATTTGTGAAAGATTTCCAGCCACTGCGGTCACCAACCCGCCTGCCAAGCGTGGTGACTAAGGCAAAAACCCCCCTATGAGCGACGACAAAAATTCACGGCCCCCAATTCCCGGTAATCACACTATTCCTGGCCACGGTACCGGCCATGGTAACGGTGGGATGGGGGGTGCTAAGAATCCCCGGGCTACGGCAGGGTACCACAAACGGCGGCCCAAGATCGGGATGGTTGGCGTTCTATGGGGGAGGCTTTCGTCCAGCAGTGGACGGCAAAAGGCTGAAAAAAAAAAAAAAAAAAAATATATATATATATATATAATTAACATTATTTTATGCTGCAATTTTTTTAAATTTGTTATGTGTAATATAATAATCAGGTTAGTAAAGGTTTGAGTATGTTTTTTTATTTAAAAAAATAACTTTTAACGCGACACGTTTTCTTAAACCAAAAACGTAAATGATACTAATTATCTTTGTTTAAAAAAAATCTTATTCAACCATTAATTGCTTTTATTAAATTATGTTTAATATTATTGTAGTTTAATTAATATCGATACCACAGATAGCTATAAAAATATTAATTAATACAAATCATAAAAATTCAATGTCATATCGTCTAAAGTAAAATCGGCATTAAATAATCCGATCATTGATAGTTAGATATCGTAATGTTATATAAATATGTATCATTAACTTAAAATTGCAATTTATAAACAGGAACTGGATATATCATTTAATGTACAAAGTTTAAATACAAAAATATGAAAGCTAATTTTGGTTTACCTCTTGAGGTAGTGATTATATAAATGGCGCCAAAATTGTAATTCAAAATGGCGTCATGACGTTTGTGTTTTTAAAATGCTAAGCATGTTTTTTTTTTAAATAAATACAAAAATTATTTTACCGTACAACATTATTGTTTTAAATTTATAATCATTTTTTATTGGAGTCTTACATATCGGCGCGGCTTAATGCAAAAGTAACATCGGCATTGTAAGAGCTACCATTAACAAAAAAAAAAAAAAATACAAACCTAAAGATTTGTTCCTTGGGGCGTGATTATCATTTTAAAAACAGTTACGTTATATATGTATGCATATAAATATGTTATTTCATTTAAATAGAAAATAACTAGTGTATTAAAGCCACAAGAGTAGACAAAGGCAAATTAACAACCGACATTGAATTGGCGCGATATCATTGGTCGAGATTTTGAGTTATCTGTGATATTCATTATGGATTTGCGAAAAAATTGCGTTTTATCCGAGAAAGTAGTTAAGCTGAGCTATTAGCGACTATCACGGGATATGGAAATATAAAGTTAGTTTATATTTACTCCTACGATTGGAATATACTAAATATACATTTCAACTAATTGTAAAAGGTGTATTAAATACAATATTAACACGTAACTGGTTGATCAGCCCACCAGGATCCCAGACATTGATGGACAAGCGCCTTCTCTACTGGACCTTCTGCTGACTTCTCACCCGGTGGAATATCAGGTTGTGGTTCAGGCTCCTCTTGGCTCTTCGGATCACAGCCTTATTTCTACCAGAGTGCCACAGGCCAAGCTGCCGCCACTAGCGGTATGCAAACGTCGCGTTTGGCACTATAAGTCGGCGGATTGGGACGGTATGCGCGATTACTATGCGTCGGTCCCTTGGAAGGAACGTTGCTTCAGTGGGAATGACCCGACAGCTAGTGCCGCTGCTGTTGCTGGCGAGATCATGCTGGGAATGGAATACTACATTCCTAGCTCAGATCTCGTCAGTAGGAGTACGCGTAACCGTTGGTTCACTCGTGAATGTGCCGATGCTGTATCAGCTAAGCAGGCGGCATATCGCAAGTGGATCAACGGCTGCATTAGCGGGGCATCTAACATTGACTCACTGAAAGCAAACTATAATAAAAATTCCAAGTCCTGTAGAAAGGCATACACGAGAGCGGATGCACAGCGCATTGTACAGATTGGTCATGACCTTGTTTCGCATCCTAGGGGCTCCCGTAGCTTCTGGCGTCTGACCAAGTCTGTGCAAAACAATTTCTGCCAACCTTCGCTGCCACCGCTCAGAAATCCGGACGGATCGCTAGCTCACAGTCCGCAAGAGCAAGCTGATCTCCTGGCTAAACTCTTTGCCGACAATTCCGTCATCGATGATTGTAGTGCACTGCCACCTACAATACCTGCATGTGGCCATACGATGCCTGACATTAAAATCAGGCAACGTGATGTGCGTGCGGAGCTGCAATCACTTGATGTACGGAAAGCTAGCGGTCCCGATGGAATACCAGCCATAGTGCTGAAGAAGTGCGCAGCGGAGCTGTCTCCTGTGTTAACGCGCCTGTTCCAACTTTCTCTCTCTTCGGGAAGTGTGCCGGAGGCTTGGAGAAGAGCTAATGTGCAAGGGGTTCCCAAAAAAGGGGATCGGTCTGACCCGGCAAATTATCGGCCAATAGCTATCACCTCAGTACTTTGTAAGGTGATGGAACGGATTTTAAACAACCAACTGATCCATTACCTAGAAGATCACTGTCTAATTAATGATCGTCAGTACGGGTTTCGACCAAAACGGTCCACAGGTGATCTTCTAGCGTACGTAACACACCTCTGGGGTGAAGCTATCGACAAGCGTGGAGAATCGTTGGCTGTCAGCCTCGATATCTCCAAGGCTTTCGACAGGGTCTGGCACAGAAGTCTTCTCTCCAAGCTACCGGCATATGGTCTGCCTGCTCAGCTATGCACCTGGATTGCCAGCTTCCTACACAAGCGTAGCCTTCGTGTTTTAGTAGATGGTTACGCTTCACAATTCTATGTAGTGAATGCTGGGGTCCCCCAGGGATCTGTGCTATCTCCCACACTCTTTCTTTTGCATATCAATGATATGCTCTCCGTTGGGAACATACATTGCTATGCAGATGATAGTACAGTGCATGGTGGATACCACGGACGCGCTGTGGCTGGGCGGGCGGAAACTGAGGAGAGGCGGGAGAATCTTGTCATTGAACTCGATAGGACGTTAGATCTCATCGCCAAATGGGGCTCTGATAATCTTGTTGAGTTTAATGCCAAGAAAACACAGGTATGCGCTCTCACGGCGAAAAAGTCAACATTTTCCCCTCTTCCCTCCCTCTGTGGTACTCCGCTGGTGATGCAAAGCAAAATCGCCATGCTGGGGATTGACGTTCGCTGCGACCTTAGTCCAAGGGATTACATCGAGGCTGTTATAAAAACAGCTTCACGGAAACTCGGAGTTCTGAACAAGGTGCGGCGTTTTTTCACGCCACAACAACTGTGCCTGCTGTACAAAACACAGGTACGGTCTTGCGTGGAATATTGCTCGCACCTTTGGGATGGCTCCGCTAAGTACCTACTTGAGGCCTTGGACCGGTTGCAGCGACGTGCCGTACGCATTATTGGCGACGTAAAGGTCACAAACACCCTTGAACCTTTACAATTGCGTCGTGAGATAGCAGCACTGAGCGCTTTCTATCGACTGTATCACGGCGAGTGCTCTGAGGAATTATTCTCTCTAATTCCTGCTTCCCCCTTCCTTCTTAAGTCCACGCGAGCTGGTTCTCGATGTCACCGCCTAACTGTGACATCAATTCCATCGCGAACAAAGAAATTTGGCAACTCCTTTCTTTGTCGCACTTCCAAAAAATGGAATTCCTTACCAGCTCACGTATTCCCCTCCTCTTACAACCCGGGTTCCTTCAAACGAGGCGTGAAGAGGCATCTTGCGGGCCGGCAAGGCGAAGGCGGCTAGTGCAGAACGTTTTTCCCGTCTGTACTGGCCGTCGTCGCGTTTGGACTCTACTACCACTTACCATCAGGTGGAGTAGAGTCATTTGCCCTCCCGGCGATATAAAAAAAAAAAAAAAAAAAGTACATAGTGCTATTTTGATTTTAAATAAGAATATTTAATTTAAATCTCAGTTTATTTGAAACTTTAAGTCAACTAACTTCTAAATAAGTTATTATTGTAACAATTTAACATACGATAAGATTATCATAGTCCTGTCACCGTGGCGTCACGGAAGGGTAGATAGGCAAACATGGTATAACTAAGAATTTAATGTTTTTGAAAGAAGTGTTTGTAGTGTACAATACAGCAGAGCTGGTAGCGAATCGCATGGAATCGCATATCTAAGGTTTGCTAATCTTTTAAAAACGAGTAGAGTTTTCTGCTCACCTGAAAGTATATACAGCCTCTAGGGTCGTTTGGGTCTTCGAGGAACACCAGGTCGTCACACACGCACTTGTCCTGCGTGTCGCTCGACACGTGCGCGTCGCTGTACTTGCTCCCGTCGTCCGACACGTACACGTTCGTGCACTTCGTGTCCGATGTCTTCGTGAGGCTGTTCTTCACGTTGGCGATGTCCTGGAGGATATTCTTGTTCTGTCTCCTCGCGTTCTTTCGATTCTTCTCCGAAGCTTGCAACGAGTGGACTAGTTCTGATATCTGTAACAATGAATTTTGAAAATAAAAAAATATATCACTTTTTTAATTTCGTATAGGTACGCTGGCAAATGACCACCTTATGGTAAGTGGTCGTCACTACCCATAGACTTTGTCACAGTCTATTAACCACCCCTAACATCGGAATGCGCCATAAACCTTGGGAATTAAGATATTAAGTATCTTGCCTATAGTTACACTGTCTAACTCATCTTTCAAACTAGCACACAATAATACTAAGTATTGCCATGGCGGTAGAAACGTTATTCAAAAAAAGCCTTTTTAAATCGTTTGTATAATATAATTTTAAATATAAAGCTACAACCAGTATGGCTACTCTGTAAGAACATTCTCTCACTCATCATCATCATGTCAACATTTCACCGGAGAGTGATGAATCTAAAATTCTAGAATAGCACTACTGGCCGCATATATATATTCTGTCTTAAATACATGTAAGTTTTTATTTAGTAATAAGGTTTGAATTTGCGACCCACCTGTCGTCCTCTGCAAGTCCCGGGCGGACAGCCTCCGAAGGTGGGCCGCTCGTGTCCCGCGGCGTAGCCCCCCAGCCGCGCTAGCAGCACCATGCCCTTATCCTTTTTATTAAATTATAAATGTTATAATTTATGTCACTTTACAGGAGGCGTGCGAGTTTCAAATAGACGAAATTTTCCACGTAGGGGACTCGACGGAGCCCGTCGTGGGGGGACTGCTCGCGCGAGGGCGACTCTACGAGGCCGACGAACTTATCATAGGTGCGTTGCGTTCTGTTAGTTGTGAGATTAATAGAGCGACGTATATTTAACCCCCCTCCCCCCCAGGACCTCTGGAGTCCGGCGAGTTCGCGGAGATATCCGTGCGCACGATATACCGCAACCGCGTCCCGTGCGGCACCGTGCGCGCGGGACAGTCGGCGTCGCTGGGCCTAGGTCACTTCCCGCCGGGACAGACATTTATGTGCATGAACATGTCTGTTTGTCCTGAGTCTGGGTGTAATTATCTATATAAGTATGTATTTACAAAAGAAAAGTAGTATATGTAGTATATCAGTTGTCTGGTTTCCATAACACAAGCTCTGCTTAATTTGTGATCAGATGACCGTGTGTGAATAATGTCCAATATTATTATTATTATTATTTCTATTTAACTTTTAAAGTTTCTCTTCTTTCGAAGGGTTTAAACCGAAAACGCGGGCTGCAGCCAAGCGTTAAGGAGTGTTGCTTATATTAAAAACGTTGATGATAAAGTGGATGATGATATAAACTTTCGGGTGATACGGCAGGTGTTAAGGATTATGGCTTTTTGAAGTATATGGAGGATATACGCTGGCATTTGTAAGGTGTTCAGACTTCGTGTCAAGGATTTTGGCACGATACCTGTGGATGATAGGACTATTGGGACTATGTGTACTGTTTGTGCTTTCCATTGCGTTTTAATTTCTATGGCGAGATCTTGATATTTACTTAACTTTTCAGATGTTGTGGTTTGTATGTTATGTGAATTAGGAACGGCTATATCGATAAGATAAACGATTCTATTGATTTTATCATGAACGGTAATATCTGGTCTATTATAACAGATAGTTTTGTCAGTTATTATTGTTCTATCCCAGTAGATTTTGTGGTTTCTAGTGTCTAATACACTTTCCGGTTTATATTTGTAATATGGATTCATTTCTGTTATAAGTTTATATTTGTATGCTAAATGTTGGTGTATGATTGCAGCCACTTGATTATGTCGATGCTTATAATCGGTCTGTGCGAGAGATTTGCAAGCCCCCGTTATGTGCTGAATAGTTTCAGAGACTGCGTTACATTGTCTACATAAGTCAGTAGGTTGATTATTATCCTTCATTATGTACTTCCTATAGTTACGAGTTTCTATTATTTGGTCTTGAATGGCGAGCATAAAACCTTCGGTCTCAGGGAACAGTTCACCTCGTTTGAGCCATTCGTTCGACTTCTCTTTGTCGACGTGGGGTTGGTTCAAATAGGCTCGGTGCCTCCCATGCAGTGTTTTTTCAGCCCATGCCAACATTTGTTGTTGTTTACTTCTGTTCGTTTACTTGAGTGTTTTTGTCATGTAGGTTTAATGGTGTAAGCTTTTTGTCTATTTCTGTTGCGTGTCTATGTAGAGGTGAGTGTTCGGATTTATCATGGAAGTATGCTCTGAGTGAGAGTATCTGCTTATTGTGTAAATTTTGTATGTCTATTAATCCCCTTCCTCCTTCTTTGCGTGGTAGTGTGAGCCTTTGAATACAAGATTTTGGATGTTTCCTATATTTAGTGAAGTGAGTGCTTAAAGTTCGCTGCAATTTTTTTATGTCACTTTTTGACCATTGTATTATTCCGAGAGAAGAGTACGTAAGTAAGGGTATGGCAAATGTGTTAATAGCTTTTATTGTGTTTTTAGAGTTAAGGTGTGTCTTTAATACGAGATTTAATCGGTGCGAGAATTTTGTAAGCAGTTCTTGTTTTGTCGTAGTTTGTAGTATTTGCCTAGATTGTTTAAAACCAAGGTATTTATATGTGCTTTGTTCATCCATTGGTTCAATTTGTTCACCAGTTTCGAGTGTGTAGCTATTATTAAGGATTTTTCCTTTCGAGATTGACAGAATTTTGCACTTGTCGACACCGAATTTCATATGAATATCTTTGGAGAACTGTTCCGTAATGCTTGCTAACTCAAGCAGCGCGTTTTTGTCAGTGGAGTAAAGTTTTATATCGTCCATGTACATGAGGTGTGATAAGTTATATTGGGTGTTATTACCGTAAAGTGTGAATCCTGTATTGGTTTTATTTAACAAGAGTGAAAGAGGATTTAAGGCCAAGCAAAACCAGAGGGGGCTCAGAGCGTCTCCTTGAAAAACTCCTCGTTGGATACGAATTGGTTCAGTAGGTAGAGATTTCATGGACGATTGTTTTATTTTTAATACAGTTTGCCAGTTTTGCATAGAATTTTAAAGAAATGATATGAGGGTTGGGTTTATTTTATACAATTTTAAGACATACAATAACCAGCTATGCGGGACTGAATCAAAGGCTTTTTGATAATCAATAAACATAGTATGGATATCTGATTTTGATTTTACCGCACTACTTAAAATGATTGCATCAAAAGTAAGCTGCTCCTTACAACCTTGGCTATTTTTTCTACACCCCTTTTGCTGTTTGGCTAATATATTATGTTTAGTTAAATGTTTGTATATTTCTTCACTTATGCAAGCTGATAAAATTTTATATATGGTTTGTAAGCAAGTTATTGGTCGGTATTTATCTGGATTTGTGGTATCATGTTTATCTTTAGGTACTAAGTATGTGATTCCATGTGTTATATATTTCGGTAGTAAATGTGGTGATTGAATGAATGTATTTAAGTACTTATGTATGTATGAGTGTATGCTACTAAATTTCTTGTACCAATAGTTGTGAATATTGTCTGAGCCTGGGGATTTCCAATTGTGCATTCGTTTGATGACATCTATAAATGTTTCTATTGGTATGAAGTTGAACTCCATCTCTGGAATATGTGTAGTTATTTCGTTAACCCAGTCTGCATGTTCATTATGTTCTATGGGGTTTTCCCATGTCTTAGCCCAGAATTGTCGAAATATTTCAGGGGGAGGTATTTCTAGATTTTGCTCATTATCTTTGCAGTTAGATAATAAATTCTATAGAAGATTTTTTTCATTGTTAGCAAATGTTTTGTTTTCTATTTTACGGGCAGTACACGTCAAATATCTCTTAAGTCTACTAGCTGCTGCATTGAGTTTCTGTTTTAAGGTATCTAAGAAGTGTTCTATATGCGTGTTTGTATTTTCATATTGTGCGTGTGATTGATATTGTGTCTTTATGAGTTCTACTGCAGCTACTACTTTTCGGTTTCTATTTCCTCTAATAAATTGTGTTAACCTGCCTATATTGGCTCGCAACTTCCTTATTTTATTTTCTTATCTTCTTTGCCAATTAGGTTTTCTGTATGATTTGTTTTGGTGGTTGTTTTGTGTTAAGAATGTCATTCTTGCCCCATTACATTTAGCTGCTGTCCATGCTGCACAGTAAATTATTGTCTGTAGAGTGATAAAATCAGTATCAGTGTTTACAAATTTTGTCAGTATCATCGTATCTATGTATTTCATTATTAATGAAAACTTTTTAGAAGTTCTTTGTTTTGGAATGTATGGTCTGCTAGTTGGTTCAGTATCACAAAAATGTTCTAGAGCATGAACGAATGTGTTCTCTATTTCAGTGTTTACTTCTAAGGTCACATCATGATCGTGGGTGATACTTTCTATGTTTTGTTCATCGATAGGGGTTGATGTAACGGAATCAGTGCATGTAACTGTAGTGTTTTGCATTTTCCTAGCTTGTGAGTTTGTTTCTGAATTAGATTTGAATGCATCGTAGTGTGTAATATTACTTTGTTCTGTTGTTTGTAAATGTTCATTATCTGTGTCTTCCGTTAGTGTGTGTGTATAATGTAATTCATCTGCTACTTGTTGTTTAATCAGTGTTAATCTATCTTGTTTAATATATTTATTATTTATTATTGCCCTTCGTTGATCCGCTAATCTTTGCTCTGTAATATGTGTAAACTCTGGGTATAAGTTTATAAACTCTTCATACAAACGTTTTCTATAAGCGGTCTTATTAGTCTCTAATTGTGTTATTTCGAAATAAATCCTAATAATTGCTTCATTGCATTCATTTGTTCATTTCATACGTTTTCCTGTTAGTGTGTTTAGTGTGTTATTTGTTTCATTGTCGATACGAGTCGATATTTTTTATCGAATATCGGGACTTTTTTTAGCCGATGCTGGCAGCACTCACATGATAAATAATTATAGGTTATGAATAATAAAAACTGGAAAATCATATTATCTTTAGGATTTTAATGCGATATAAGGTTCCGTCATGCTATGGCATAAATAAACATCACTGAGAAACTATATTATCTGTCGCTTTAACATGAAATAATACGACACTGCACCATTGTATAACCATCGATATGATATAAGGATTGTTTCTCGGCCTTTTCACTGGATTAGAATCGTTTTCTAACATAAATATAAGCGAAAATTGAACATAAAACACAATGAACGCACCAACTGTCAAGTTTCAACAAACACCAAAACTGGTTACACGATAAGGGTCAAAAGATTTGATAATTCTATCTCTGTCTAAACCTGTCTACGCTACAGTACGTACTCGGTTCGCAGCTGGCGGACACGCAGCAGAGCGTCGAGCTGCGGGTCGCGGTGATGGGGGCGAACGAAGCGGGCAAGTCGACGCTCATAGGCGTTCTCACTCAAGGTACGTTCGTTATTATCTTGTTGAAGTCGTGAATTTTAGTAACTAAATTAAATATTGAGTATTTAATTACAGGCACAAGGGACATAACATCTTAGTTCCCAAGGTTGGTGGCGCATTGGCGATGTAAGCGATGGTTAACATTTCTTGCAATGCCAATGTCTATGGGCGTTGGTGACCACTTACCATCAGGTGGCCCATATGCTCGTCCGCCTTCCTATTCTATAAAAAAAAATATTTATAAGGCTTCGTATCCAGAAGTTTTTATTCGATTATCATGTAGAGATCCTATACGTGTGTACTCGTAATAAGGAGATGACGCCTTATCCCAGCTGTGGGTAAAAATGCTGTTACATTTTTAAACAAATTAAATGATACCTACTCAGTCGGGACAAAAACCGACTTTGTTAATATTATATTGTAATATCATTTATTTTATCCTCAGATAAATATTTTATGGTCAAGAAACTTAGTTGTAATGACAATGGCAGTATAAAATTTGATCTTGAAATTGTAATGACGTCATTGGTTGATGGTATGTGAGCTGTTTGTAGTGCGCAATACAATAGTTTTTCTTTTCTACAGGTGAACTCGATAACGGTAGAGGGAGCGCTCGCCTGAACATGTTCAGGCATTTGCACGAAATGAAAAGTGGTAGGACGTCCTCGCTCAGCCACGAGATACTCGGCTTCGATGCTCAGGTGCGTTAATGATTATTTTGACGTTTATTTAAATTAAGAACAATCCCCCACCCACTTGCAAAGCCCGGGCAAACACCACTGCACTTTGATGTGCTTAATTAATGGGCACATTGTCAGGAGATCTGCTTTTATGGGATGAAGTATTGCTATGTATATCCATCAACCCGCATTGAAGCTGCAAGTTAGAGCTCCAAATCACAAGTGGAGTAGGAATAATAAGTAAATAGAAAAAAAAAGTAAAAGTAAGTTGTACGCTAGAAGTGAGATTTGGAAGCGTGTAAAGACATTGTTTGCGCCTGAACTCTCTAATTTTCACCCTGGGATTATGTAAATGTCTATGTCCCACTGCTTGGCTAATCCCTCTTCTCCCTTTGATGAGGAGCTTATTCCAATACGCTGTTCCAATTTAGTGGTGCTAATCTGGGTTTTAACACGCTATCATTGGTAACGATTTACACATTCTATTCACTACCATCTCGGTTCTCAATAGGATTAAGAGTGTGTGGGAATAGAGACTGTCTGTGCTTGCACGCGCACACAAGTACCATTATTAGTCCCGTGCAGTTGTCTAAACCGTTCGTATCCGTAACAGCCTGTGAATGTCCCACTGCTGGGCTAAAGACGGGTTGGTGGAATACACATGTGGCAGAATTTCAGTGAAATTAGACACATGCAGGTTTCCTCACGATGTTTTCCTTCACCGTCAAGCAGAGATGAATTATAATCACAAATTAAGCACATGAAAATTCAGTGGTGCTTGTTTAGGTTTGAAACAGTCATTATTGTTTAAGGTAGTGTTATATGTATTTCACTATGCCTGCTCGATATATATATTTAAAAAAAACACACAGAAAGTGACTTGGGAACAGATAAGTAACATTCCTTTTGAATACAATAACATAACATGAATGACAAATTTCATTATCAAAATAATCACAACAGATAACCGATAAGGCATTTTAATGTTTTTATTAGTCATAACAGATTAGAAAAAGTTAAATTTAAAAAAATCTTTTTGTATGTTTACTATAAAATATGTTTATAAATTTTATATTATTTTATAAGAAAGGGGGGTAAGGGGGGAACGGAACTACCATCTAAACCGACCCAATTGCCAACCTCACCTGCACGTGGTGCTCCCTGCTAGATTACAGACGAGGCTCTGGCGACCGATCAATGGCGGTATAACCATACGCACCATGATTGGAAAAAGGGAAACAGCGACCTTGAGGTACAAGTAACCTCTAAAATGTCTGGTGCAGAAGGCAAGGGGAAACCACTGCACTATTATTCCCTAGTTATCGTCAGCTTTATGGAAAAGTCTAAGAAAGAAATGGCCCCGAGTTCCTGGCGTCCCTTAGATGGGACAGGGGTGCTTAGAATCTCCAGGTGGAAAAAACAACAAATGAAGATAGGAACGTGGAACGTCAGAAGCTTGAAGAGTCCTGAAAATGTCTACAATGTCTGCAAAGAAATGCAACGAATGAAGATTAACATCATGGGACTAAGTGAGATTAGATGGATAGGCAAAGGTAAACACCAAATAGATAATAATTACACCATGTATTACTCTGGTTCCGAGGATAGCTCCAACAAGTATGGAGTGGGAGTAATCATAAACACAAAATACATTAATACACCTGTTAACTTAGTTCATCATCACCAGCCGAAAGACGTCCACTGCTGGACAAAGGCTTCCCCCAAGGATTTCCACGTTGGCCGATCTTGCGCTGCCCGCATCCAACGGCTTCCCGCGACTCGTTCTAAGTCGTCGGTCCACCTTGTAGGGGGCCTGCCCACGCTGCGTCTTCCGGTTCGTGGTCGCCACTCGAGAACCTTTCTGCCCCAGCGGCCGTCGGTTCTGCGAGCAATGTGCCCCGCCCACTGCCACTTCAATTTAGCAATTCTTCGGGCTATGTCGGTTACTTTGGTTCGTCTGCGGATTTCATCATTTCTGATTCGATCTCGCAGAGAAACTCCGAGCATAACCCTCTCCATTGCCCTTTGAGTGACCTTGAGCCTTCTTATGAGGCCCATTGTGAGCGACCACGTCTCTGATCCGTAAGCCATCACTGGCAACACACACTGGTCGAAGACTTTCGACTTGAGACACTGCGGTATTTGGGATGAGAAGATATCGTGTAGCTTCCCGAACGCTGCCCAGCCGAGTTGAATTCGACGATTGACCTCTTTCTCGAAGTTGGACCTACCTAGTTGGATGGTCTGACCTAGGTAGACATAGTTGTCTACAACTTCGAGTGCAGAATTTCCAACCTTGACTTGAGTGGGTGCAACATGGATGTTCGACATGATTTTCGTCTTGTCCATGTTCATTTTTAGACCCACTTGTTGGGAAACCCTGCTGAGGTCATCGAGCATAGTGCCGAGGTCTTCCAAGGTCTCAGCCATAATTACAATGTCATCGGCAAATCGAAGATGAGTGATGTACTCGCCGTTAATACTGATGCCAAGTCCGTTCCAGTCCAGAAGCTTGAAAACATCTTCCAATGCAGCGGTAAACAGTTTCGGAGATATCACGTCTCCCTGTCTTACACCTCTCTGCAGTTGGATAAGTTTTGAGTTCTGATCCTGGAGTCGGATCGACATGGTGGCGTTCTCGTACAAGCACTTTAACACCCTGATATACCGATAATCAATTTGGCACCTTTGAAGAGAATTCAGCACGGCCCAGGTTTCGATCGAATCAAAGGCTTTCTCATAGTCCACAAACGCTAAGCAAAGTGACTGGTTATACTCCTCAGTCTTCTGTATAACTTGCCGCAGCGTATGTATGTGGTCTATGGTGCTAAAGCCTTTCCGGAATCCGGCTTGTTCGGGTGGCTGGAAGTCGTCAAGCCTTTGCTCGAGACGATTCGTAATGACTCTCGAAAACAACTTGTAAACATGACTCAGCAGTGAGATGGGCCTGTAATTCTTCAGAAGGGTTTTATCACCCTTCTTAAAGAAAAGTACCACCACACTTCTGTGCCATGCTTTTGGCGTTTGACCTTTGGCAATGACCGAGTTAAAAAGCCTCTAAAGAGCCCTGAGGATCGGTGTACCACCCGCCTTCAGAAGCTCGGCTGTAATACCATCATCACCAGGTGCCTTGTTGTTTTTGAGTTGTCCGAGAGCCATTCTAATCTCGAAAAGACTGACGTCCTGAAAATCTTCAGTGTAGTGTCGGGTTAGTCTTGCTCTGGGATCTGCAGCATGACTACTGACAGGTGATTGAGCTGTCGTGTACAGCTGACCGTAGAACTTCTCAACCTCTTCCAACAGCTCAGATCTTGACGTGACTATTCTGTCATCCTCAGTTTTCAGCCTTGTCAGTTGACTCTGACCAACAGACAGATCTCTGGCGAACACTTTAGAGCCTTTGTTCCGCTCGATGGCCTCTTTAATGCGCATTGTATTAAATTGGCGAGTGTCGCGAGTTAGAGACTTTGAAATCCGTCTGTTGATCAGCCGATAGCCGGCAGCATCAGCTGGGGACGTCAGAATCATTTTCCGTCTTTCCTCCATAAGCCGTAGGGTAGAGGCAGAGATCTTTTTGGTTCCTTTTGTAAGGCTGGTCTTGAAGGTCTTAGACCCAGCCGTACGGACAGTTTCCACAAGCCTGTCGTTGTATGTGTCCACTTCCTCGCAGTCTGCTAGGCAATCGAATTGGTTTTGGAGTTCAAGCTGAAAGGCTTCGGGATTTCGGATTTGAAGAGGTGATGGTCGGAGCGTAGACTTCATCAGTCGGGACCTCTGGAGTTTAACATTGATATTTAACGAGCCTCTTACGAGTCTGTGATCGCTCCCAGTTTTGACTGCATTGATCACGGAGACGTCATTAAATATTTGTCTTCTCGTCGACAAGATGAAGTCTATCTCATTCTTGGTTTTCCCATCAGGGCTCACCCAGGTCCATTTACGCTGACCTGGCTTCTTGAAAAAGGAGTTCATCATAAAGAGTCCCTCCTTCTCCATAAAGTCGGCCAACATCTGGCCCCGAGGGTTGCGGTCTCCAATTCCATGAGGTCCCACCTTTAACTCATCACCGAATCGTTTGCCCAGCTTCGCGTTGAAGTCCCCCATTACAACAGTGAAATGAGTCTTGTTGGTATGTATGGCTTTAGATAAATCCTCATACATGACCTCAACCTCATCGTCGGAGTGTGTCGAAGTCGGCGCGTATACCTGTATGAATTAACTTAGTACCAAAATCAAACCGAACCATGTTAATATCATGTAGACTCAAACAACTAAAGAAGAGAACACAGTACCACGCAATAGACGTGAGGAAACTTAAAGAACTTAACATCCAAGATAAAGTGGCGAAAGAAATAAACGAGTGGGCAGCAGATGAGAAACCTGGGATAATGCGTACGGTGGAGGAAGAGTGGTGTTCAATGAAGAACAAAATATTAAACATCAATAATACACACTTGAAAAGAGATTGGATTCCTAAGCAGAGTTGGATGACAGAAAAAATATATGATCTTATCGAAGAAAGGAGAATCTACAAGAATTCCGACAATAGCAAGTATACTGAGATTGATAAGAAAATTCGACGTGAAGTTCGTTATGCTAGAGATGCTTGGTATCAGTGCAAGTGTGATTTTGTGGAGGACCTTTATGCTAAACATGATGCATTTAACCTGCATAAGGAAATAAAATCTTTGGTAGGACACAAAAAGACGACTCACCAACTTACGGATGAAAATAATATTCCCATATTAGATATATCAGGAAAAAAACACCTATGGGAACAATACATTTCATCAATATACCGACGATTTCCGAAGCATAGCGGTAAATTGTGATCCAAATGAGGGATATCCTATCCTGAAAAATGAAGTCACAAACGCTCTTAAAAAAGCTAAAACGGGAAAATCAACCGGACCGGATAATGTTCCCATAGAGGTACTCAAACTTATTGAAGACGAAAATATTAACTTCCTGGTTAAATTCTTTAACTTGGTATACGACTCTGGCCACTTACCCAAAGACTGGCTAACCTCAACTTTTATTACGCTTCCTAAGAAGACCAACGCAAGAAGGTGCGAACAGTTTCGAACGATTAGCCTTATGAGCCAAGTATTGAAACTATTTCTGAATATCATCCACGAGCGAATAAGAGCTAAATGCGACGAACATCTCGCAGATAGTCAGTTTGGTTTTCGAATAGGAGTGGGCACGAGAGAGGCTCTTTTCGCAATGCAGGTTCTCGTACAAAAATGCAGAGACATGCAACAAGACGTTCTCCTGGGTGTTACTTTTAACCGGTGGAAGTTTCTAGTTTGACTATCAATAAGCAAGTGTAATGCTTCAATGTTGAATAAAGTATTTTGATATTAATATTGTTTATGTGAACCTAGTGTGTTTGTTAATTCATAATAAAATTTAAATAAAAGATGACCTAGGATCTGGATAAGGATAAACAAACATAAATTATGGAAATAAACAGGAAAAATGACTAAATGAGTCATGGAAAACCACTAATGATGGAATTCGATTAACGCTACAAGATTTACTATTGAGTTTCATTCTTCGGTTCAGTTCTTCTTGGTAGAATCTGCACATATCCACAACTAGTAGCCTTAAACCTTTGTGAAATAATTCGAATGTACTTATAAGTCTACTTGATTAATTATCACCAACTCAGCAAGCGCTCACAGGCTGTTACAGTTACAGTTACAGCAAGCGCGCATTGTCGTGAAACTTTCTTATGAACGCGGGTTGACACAATAATTGCCAATTTATTTTTTACAAAGTGTAGCTTAAATTATAAAGATTTTAAATAAAAAATCCAACATACTTTAATTATTTTTATTATAGTCTAATGATGTGCTAAAAAATGTTTTAATTTTTTTTTAATATTGAATGACTGATTTAAAAATTTTTTTAATCTTTGCTAATATATAACATTTTTCTAAGTCAGTAAAAAACATTGTTTTATTTTTTAAGTCACAATCACACGTTTTATTCAAAGCATAATTAAATAAAAAGATTAATTTAGTCTAATAACACCCTAAAATTTTCATAAATCGATGACACGAAGCTAACTTTTATTAAAACTGGCCGTTTACTCTGACAATATTAAAAAATTAAAGAAACACACGTTTCTAATTAATAATCTAAGCGAACTGCCACAGATAATACACAATTAATTATTTAACACCATCATTTCATCGCTTACCATTACTTTATCAAATTAAATTAATTCGGATAAATTGATACTTTGAGGCAAAGAGATCTAATAAAATACGTACTTAAAATTTATGTAATAGGGACTATTATTGTATAAACAATAAGATATGTAAGAAAATTTTAATGTCGTTAAGAAGAAGATAAAAGTTAAAATGAATCTTAGTGGAATATATATAAAATACAAATTTGATGATAAATAGAGTAAATGTAAAAAATACACTTATAAATATACATTTTTTTAGTAGGATTACTTTTTAGGTATTTTTAGTTCATACAAATTATAAATTAAAATATTTACTTACAATTGTTTTTACAGATGAAAAACGAAACAGCAAATTATTTAATTAATTTTGTTCCCATAAATATTTCTGAATTTCAAAATGGTGTCACTTAAAAATGTCTTACGTTTGTGTTACATAAATACGTATATTTAACTTAAAATAGCAAGTTATATCAGCTTACAGGAACTAGAAAAATCATTTAGATTTAATGTACAAAATTTAAATACTTCGACAAAAGATAAGTATACAACAATACAATAATATGAATCGCGCCAAAATTTAAATTTAAAATGGCGTCATGATTATGTTTAAAAATATTTAATATTTTAATAAATTTAAATAACACAATACGAATTTGAAAATGGGGTCTTTTCAAAATAACAGAATATGACATAACAGAGCATTTTTTAATATTCTTGAGGATGGTTATTGGACGGTTTTATATTATAACTGTATGTAGGTATTTTTATATTCGCAATAAATCAGTCACCATCTTGCTCCTGTGTTTGATTGACGTTCCACTGGCGACGAGTCGGTTACATACCACGCGTTTATTTAAAAAGTTACAAATTAGTGTTTCAATAATGCCTATTGGAAAATTAGAACCATTCGATGTGAATTCTAAGCAGTGGCCGGCGTATATTAGAAGAGTAAAACAATACATTGTGCTAAATGAGATTAAAGAGGAACTGCATGTACCGTTATTAATAACGGTTGTAGGAGAGGCTACCTATGCATTAATGTGCGATCTATGTTCGCCGGCACTTCCCGAAACGAAAAACTTCGATCAATTGGTAAAACTATTATCCGATCACCTAGAACCACAACGCTCAGAAATAGCCGAACGCCACGTGTTTCGGTTACGTAGACAACGCCCCGGCGAGCCTCTCATGGATTATCTTCACAACCTTAAACACCTGGCAACAACATGTAATTTTGGGAGTACGCTGGAAGAAAACCTACGAGATCAATTTGTGTCTGGATTGGTCAATGAAGTGATGCGGTCTAGAATATTCGCGGAGAGAAATATCAAATTTAAGGAGGCGGTGGAGTTGGCTCTGGCGCTGGAGGCTGCAGAGAAGCACGCGGAGGTGAGCGGGGCGACGTCGGTCCCGACTACGGCCTCGTGTGCAGGCGGCGAGGGCGCAGAAGCCCTGCATCAGGCGAGCGACCGGCGCGGCCCGGCGCGGCGGCCCTCGGCGGTGGCCGGCGGCGGCGCGCGCGCCCGCGGCCGGAGGGATGCGGACGAGGTGCGCTGTTGGAGATGTGGGAAGTCTCATAGTGCTAATAAGTGTCGTTATGCGCAATATAGTTGCGATAAATGTCAAAAAAAAGGGCATTTAAAAGTTATGTGTGAGGAAGTGCGGAATCGTGCATTTGGGCGCAATAGCTATAATAATTATGTTGTAGACGCGAGTGCCTCCGAGGATGAGGACTTCTTCAATATCGAATTGGCGGCTAAAGGTAATGGACCCTATTTTATCAAAGTGATAATCGACGGTCATGTATTAGAATGTGAAAAAGACACGGGGAGTCGTATCTCTGCCATTAGTGATCAACTTTTTAATAAATTATTCCCTAATAAAAAAATTAATACAGATAATCTCATTCTACGTTGTTATTCCGGGACTCAAATTAAGTCCCTTGGTTATATTAATGTAAATGTTACTCTTAACGAAATTAAGGCGGAAAATCTAGCTTTATACGTCATAGAAAATGGGTCGCGCCCTTTAGTGGGCCGTGATTGGATGCGCGCTTTGAATATTAAAAAAATAACGTTAAAAGAAATTGTAGAAGATAATTTTATAGACTGTTTAATAAACGAATTTACTGAAGTGTTTACAGATAAGTTAGGTACGTGTAAGAAAACAATTCAATTGCATCTCACGGATAAGGAACCGGTTTATGTAAGGGCACGCCCCGTTCCCCTCGCGCTGCGCGGCCGCGTCGAGAACGAGCTCGAGCGCCTCGAGCGCGAAGGTTATACCTACCGCGTGGACCACTCGGAGTACGGAACTCCGATCGTCCCCGTGGTGAAGGAATGCGGCGAAATACGTATTTGCGGGGACTATAAAATTACGATAAACCCGAAATTAAAACGTGATTATTACCCTTTGCCTCGTATAGAGGAATTGTTTGCAGCATTGAGTGGGGGTGAGGAGTTTTCAAAAATTGACTTGAAACACTCATATCAACAAGTCCTTTTATCAGAGGAATCTCAACCTTATACCGCGATCACTACTCATATCGGCACCTTCGTATATCGCCGCACACCTTTCGGGTTATCATGTACCGTAACAGCCTGTGAATATCCCACTGCTGGGCTAAAGGCCTCCTCTCCTCTTTTTTGAGGAGAAGGTTTTTGGAGCTTATTCCACCACGCTGCTCCAATGCGGGTTATCATGTATACCGGAAAAATTTCAAAAAATTATGGAAGAGACGCTCCGAGGGGTTCCCGGTACGGTAGTGTTTTTAGATGATATATGTGGGACAGGTTCTAATAGACAAATACATATGAGTAATTTACGAGCTGTGCTGGAACGGTTACGGTCTATGGGTTTCACGGTAAAATTAAACAAATGTAGTTTCTTGAAATTTAACGTCAAATATTTAGGCTTTATTATAGATAGAGCCGAGATGGCCCAGTGGTAAGAACGCGTGAATCTTAACCGATGATCGTGGGTTTAAACCCGGGCAAGCACCACTGAATTTTCATGTGCTTAATTTGTGATTATAATTCATCTCGTGCTTTACGGTGATGGAAAACATCGTGAGGAAACCTGCATGTGTCTAATTTCACTGAAATTCTGCCACATGTGTATTCCACCAACCCGCATTGGAGCAGCGTGGTGGAATAAGCTCCAAACCTTCTCCTCAAAAAGAGGAGAGGAGGCCTTTAGCCCAGCAGTGGGACATTCACAGGCTGTTACGGTTACGGGATAGATAGATTAGGCTTGCACCCCGATAATAAAAAAATATCAGCTATATGCGATGCGCCACGACCGGAAAATGTTACTCAGTTAAAGAGTTTTGGCAGGGGATAAGGTGCTGGCACACTACGAAGAGGGCCGGCCGTTGGTGTTGTCGGTGGATAGCAGCGCGTACGGGCTGGGCGCCGTTCTCGCGCACCGCTACCCGGACGGCAGCGAGCGCCCCGTGAGCTGTGTGTCGCGCACGCTTAATAGTGCAGAAATTAATTATAGCCAACTTGATAAAGAAGCGTTAGCTATCTTTTTTGGGATTATTAAACATCATCAATATCTTTTCGGTAGACGATTTGTACTACGAACGGATCATCAACCGTTAAGTTACATTTTTAGTCCAAAATGCGGTATCCCTCAAACGGCTGCAAGTCGCTTGCAGCGCTGGGCGGCGCGGTTATCGGCTTACGAATTTTCGGTAAATTTTGTGCGTTCGTGCGAGAACAGTCCGGCCCATGCGTTATCCCGCTTACCCCTGCCGTGCGAACACCGATCATCATCGCCTGCGCCGTTAAGTTATATCAATATAATAGACGATAACTTACCCATTAATTTTAAAGATATTAGTCGCAAAACAAAGAAAGATCCATTATTAAGTAAGATCGTTGGTTATGTGTTGTTTGGATGGCCGTCTTATACGAAATGCGAGGAAGAAAAAGCTTATTTTAGTAGGAAAAACGAAATTGTTTTAGAATTAGGTTGTTTAATTTACAAATATAGAATCATAGTACCGCCACAATTACGTAAAAAGATCTTGAAAGAAATACACGAAGGTCATCTTGGTATAAATAAAATGAAAAATGTATCAAGAAGTTATATCTATTGGCCTAATATTGATAGGGATATAGAAAATTTGTGTCGGAATTGCGAAGCGTGTCGCATGGTTCGAGACGCACCCCCGCGGGCTACTTTGCATCCGTGGGAATTTCCTCTTCATCCGTGGCAACGCTTACATGCGGACTTCGCTGAATGTGCAGGAAAAAAATATTTAATATTAATCGACGCGCACTCCAAGTGGCTGGAAGTTGTATGTATGTTACGAACGGACGCAGATTCGACCATTTCCGTTTTAAGAACTATTTTTGCGAGATTCGGGCTTCCATCGCAACTAGTTACGGATAACGGTCCCCCTTTCAGTTGTTTAGATTTTAATAATTATTGCATTTTAAACTGTATAAAGCATATATCAACGGCACCATACAGACCTCAAGGTAACGGTGCGGCTGAGATTGCCGTAAAAACCGTAAAAAAAGTCATAAAACGTGCAGTATACTTAAAAGAGGATGTGTCTTTGTCCCTATTGAAATTTCTTTTTCAGTATCGAAACTGTGAAAATGCTACTACGGGAGTTTCTCCGGCCGTCGCGTTGTTAGGACGTCGCTTACGAGGACGTCTGGACGCGTTACGCCCGAACGTGTCAAAGGTCGTGGAGTCGGTGCAAGATAGGCAGGTTGCTAATAAAATGGGGTCAACACGTCAAATTAAAGTAGGTGATGACGTTATGGTACGCGATTATACTAAGAACGGAACTAAGTGGACAGGGGGAACTGTAACAGGTCAATCGGGTCCAGTGTCGTATAAAGTAGACGTGGGAGATGGAGTAACGTGGCGTAGACATCACGATCAAGTGATTAACCTAAATAAAAAAGATCGGTTTTCTTTATCGCGGACTAATCAGCACGGCTCGGTAATTAACAAAGGGAAAAATGAGATCGAAAATGTTAACGGGTCGGGGTCGGCTGATAGTGAGGCTGAGGAGGAGAGGTTTGAGGACGCGGCAGGGGAAGCCGAGGACAGTGGCCCGGAGACACGTTCATTGTCACCTGGACCGCGTCCCCCGACGCCTCCCCCTCCGAATGCTACTGCTAGAGATTTGCGCGCTTATAACCGCAGAATAAAAAAACATTGTTAAACGTAATTTTAAGAGGTGTTTGTTTGTTTAGTTAGTTTAAGTATATATATATTATAATACATGTATAATTGTATATACATACATACATATATATGTACCTAGAACCTAGATGTAGTTTTTATACCGTTAAATATTGTTTAAATACTGTTTGTTAATTAATAAGAATATAAACTTTACTGTTATAGCTATACTTTAAGTGTTTAAGTAATTTAAAAAGGGGGAAAATGGACGGTTTTATATTATAACTGTATGTAGGTATTTTTATATTCGCAATAAATCAGTCACCATCTTGCTCCTGTGTTTGATTGACGTTCCAGTTATCACTCAAATGCTATTTCTGATGTTAGGTCTGCTATTATTTTAATAATTATTGTTATTTAGCTTAGCGGTATTTTTTTCCATTCATGTTGCCGCAGAGTCTTAAACACAGGCCATTCCTTATATATTCAAAATGGCGCCTAATAAGAATAAAATATAATTTTCAAGCAGTGATGAATCGCTTGAATTTTGTAAAAATTTACCAAAATAGTAATATATAATTTTGTTTTGGTACATATTCAAATTTAGTATTGCATAAGTTAGGTAATAGACGAAATTTCATCTATATTTATAACTGATCAGAATATGATTGGCGGGAATAGTTCGTGCTTATAATGCCTGAAGTTCTCAAAAAAATATGACCGACTAATTACAACTTATACCTAAATACCTGGATGTTTATTTTTTAATTTATATATAATTAACATTATTTTATGCTGCAATTTTTTTAAATTTGTTATGTGTAATATAATAATCAGGTTAGTAAAGGTTTGAATATGTTTTTTTATTTAAAAAAATAACTTTTAACGCGACACGTTTTCTTAGACCAAAAACGTAAATGATACTAATTATCTTTGTTTAAAAAAAATCTTATTCAACCATTAATTGCTTTTATTAAATTAAATATATTAATTGTATCTATAACCAGTTTTCTTGTCGTGTTCACTTCATGATTGCGTAGGAGGCGTTTCGCCTTGCGGATTAAATTACAAAAAACGACAAACGATGATGGTATTTTTATGTTACATAAAAACAGTGTTGCCAATCTCTTAGAAGCATCCTCCTGACGGATGAATTGAAACAAATACAAAATACATTTATAATATGATGTTAAAAAAAAGCAAATCAAGTACTGCAAGTAGCATTAGTAAACTTGAAATATACTCAATTAAATGAAGCTGAAGAGTTAATCCCCGGAGAGAATTTTTTAAAAAAATGTTCCTTCTAAAAAATGTCTGACCTGAAAATATCCTATTTGATTTCATCTGACATAGCCCTATTTAGGGGGAAAACCCCCAAGTTGGCAACACTGTATAAATAAATGTGGACCATCCATATAAACTTTCATATATTTAACACTAGGGGACAAATTTTTAATAAACCATCATATGTGATCGAGCAAATTTTCACTCATAACTCATTTTTATTCAGTCAGTTAATTAATCAGTGTCAGAGTTTTTATTACGTATATAACATACATGCAAAACGTCTATGCTTATGTATAAATAATATTGCAATATATAAAGGTTTATATATATATATATGAAAATATAATATGGAACTAATGGCTTCTTATGTATGTACACACATACATCCAATTTCTAGTTAATATTAAATAATTATATAACTAGGTTTATGAAATAACGTACATACACAATGGATATTACATCTTGGTTCCCAATGTTGGTGGCACATTGACAATATAAATGATGGTTAATATTTCGTAAAACGCCAATGAAAATTCAATAACCAAAAATTCATAAACCTAGTTATATACATCTTTGTCATCTAAGCCGATATCATGTAATATTGCAATTAGACGGTCATGCAGTACTCTGTCAAAGGCTTTTTCGTAATCGATGAAACAAAGAAAAACGTCTTGTTGCATGTCTCTGCATTTTTGTACGAGAACCTGCATTGCGAAAAGAGCCTCTCTCGTGCCCACTCCTATTCGAAAACCAAACTGACTATCTGCGAGATGTTCGTCGCATTTAGCTCTTATTCGCTCGTGGATGATATTCAGAAATAGTTTCAATACTTGGCTCATAAGGCTAACCGTTCGAAACTCTTCGCACCTTCTTGCGTTGGTCTTCTTAGGAAGCGTAATAAAAGTTGAGGTTAGTCAGTCTTTGGGTAAGTGGCCAGAATCGTATACCAAGTTAAAGAATTTAACCAGGAAGTTAATATTTTCGTCTTCAATAAGTTTGAGTACTTCTATGGGAACATTATCCGGTCCGGTTGATTTTCCCGTTTTAGCTTTTTTAAGAGCGTTTGTGACTTCATTTTTCAGGATAGGATATCCGTCATTTGGATCACAATTTACCGCTATGCTTCGGAAATCGTCGGTATATTGATGAAATGTATTGTTCCCATAGGTGTTTTTTTCCTGATATATCTAATATGGGAATATTATTTTCATCCGTAAGTTGGTGAGTCGTCTTTTTGTGTCCTACCAAAGATTTTATTTCCTTATGCAGGTTAAATGCATCATGTTTAGCATAAAGGTCCTCCACAAAATCAAACTTGCACTGATACCAAGCATCTCTAGCATAACGAACTTCACGCCGAATTTTCTTATCAATCTCAGTATACTTGCTATTGTCGGAATTCTTGTAGATTCTCCTTTCTTCGATAAGATCATATATTTTTTCTGTCATCCAACTCTGCTTAGGAATCCAATCTCTTTTCAAGTGTGTCTTATTGATGTTTAATATTTTGTTCTTCATTGAACACCACTCTTCCTCCACCGTACGCATTATCCCAGGTTTCTCATCTGCTGCCCACTCGTTTATTTCTTTCGCCACTTTATCTTGGATGTTAAGTTCTTTAAGTTTCCTCACGTCTATTGCGTGGTACTGTGTTCTCTTCTTTAGTTGTTTGAGTCTACATAATATTAACATGGTTCGGTTTGATTTTGGTACTAAGTTAACAGGTTTATTAATGTATTTTGTGTTTATGATTACTCCCACTCCATACTTGTTGGAGCTATCCTCGGAACCAGAGTAATACATGGTGTAATTATTATCTATTTGGTGTTTAGCTTTGCCTATCCATCTAATCTCACTTAGTCCCATGATGTTAATCTTCATTCGTTGCATTTCTTTGCAGACATTGTAGACTTTTTCAGGACTCTTCAAGCTTCTGACGTTCCACGTTCCTATCTTCATTTGTTGTTTTTTCCACCTGGAGATTCTAAGCACCCCTGTCCCATCTAAGGGACGCCAGGAACTCGGGGCGATTTCTTTCTAAGACTTTTCCATAAAGCTGACGATAACTAGGGAATAATAGTGCAGTGGTTTCCCCTTGCCTTCTGCACCAGACATTTTAGAGGTTACTTGTACCTCAAGGTCGCTGTTTCCCTTTTTCCAATCATGGTGCGTATGGTTATACCGCCATTGATCGGTCGCCAGAGCCTCGTCTGTTATCTAGCAGGGAGCACCACGTGCAGGTGAGGTTGGCAATTGGGTCGGTTTAGATGGTAGTTCCGTTCCCCCCTTACCCCCCTTTCTTATAAAATAATATAACATTTATAAACATATTTTATAGTAGACATACAAAAAGATTTTTTTAAATTTAACTTTTTCTAATCTGTTATGACTAATAAAAACATTAAAATGCCTTATCGGTTATCTGTTGTGATTATTTTGATAATGAAATTTGTCATTCATGTTATGTTATTGTATTCAAAAGGAATGTTACTTATCTGTTCCCAAGTCACTTTCTGTGTGTTTTTTTTAAATATATATCGTGTTTTATATATATCGAGCAGGCATAGTGAAATACATATAACACTACCTTAAACAATAATGACTGTTTCAAACCTAAACAAGCACTAGTGAATTTTCATGTGATTAGTTTGCGTTTAAAAATATCGTGAGACAGCCTGCATTTATAATTATCAAATTTCACTGAAATTCTGCTAAACAATCCACTGTGTATTATCCAAAAAGGTAGAACAGACCTTAACCAGCCAGCTTACTCGTACTTCCTAAAAATAACATAAAATAATTTTGAATTACATTGCTTGTTCGACTCTGTTACATATAATGACATTTTCGGAACATCCAGAATAAATACAGAAATTGGCAATATACCACTTCAATAAAAAAAAAATAACCAATGCCAGAAATGAAAATATGGTGTGTTGCCAAAACAATTTATAAAGCTTTTATTTTACAATAATACTATAATTATGAAATCGATTTTCAATATTTATTTGTTAAAATAAAACTTCAAAATATACAAGCGCTGTCCCGCAGTTTTATTCGCATTCTATCTATATGTTTGACGTCAAAGAAAATGACGCCCTGAATTCGAGCATTTTACAAGATACAAAAAAAAGACAAGTATCTACTGCTGCTTTAAGCTTTAAGGTCTTATATCCCTCTATGAAGGTTAGGAGCTGTCTCAGGTTACTGCATTACCCTCGTGGTTAGAAGCGCGTTATTATATAGATTACTAACCCTGTAATATTTTAAGGGCTTAAATGAAATGTTTTTACGGAAGGACAGACAAAACAAAATTACTTATTTTTGAGACAGAAATCTTCGCAGTTTTACACAGAACACCTCACCAAAACTCATACACAATCGAATGATTAGTTCAAGAACGTTTACATAACGACAAACATACTTACAAACATTCCTTTTCATTTATTAATATGCTTAATGTTATTATGTATATTAGTAGTTTTATTCAAAACATAGAGCCGAGATGGCCCAGTGGTAACAACGCGTGAATCTTAACCGATGATCGTGGGTTCAAACCCGGCCAAGCACCACTGAATTTTCATGTGCTTAATTTGTGATTATAATTCATCTCTTGCTTTACGGTGAAGGAAAACATCGTGAGGAAATCTGCATGTGTCTGATTACACTGAAATTCTGCCACATGTGTATTCCACCAACCGGCATCGGAGCAGCGTTGTGGAATAAGCTGCAAACCTTCTCCTCAAAAAGAGGAGAGGAGAACTTTAGCCCAGTAGTGGGACATTCACAGGCTGTTACGGATTCAAAGCATGCTAATTTTATTTTTATCGCGTCAGTGAACTCTATTTAAATTTATTTATAATAAGAAAATTCACGATTGTCACGTTAAGAATCTAAATTTAAAGAGGGTGACACTGCGAAGTACATCTATTTATATAATAATAGTTTTCGCCCGCAGCTTGACCCATGTTTGAGGGACTGAGACAGATGTATGTCCTTTGTCCTTTTCTGTTACAATGTCAACATATTTTGGTCATGATAATCGGTCGAGAAGTTAAAACGTAAAAGCGTAACAAAGAAACAAACACACTTTCACATTCACAATATTAGTAAGGATTCTTTTGACCCTGTTGGTCTAGAAGTGATATATAAGGCCGCTGATCTCGAGGTCCTCAGTTCAATCCCCGGGTGGGGCTTTTTTTTTTTTTTTTTATATCGCCGGGAGGGCAAATGACTCTACTCCACCTGATGGTAAGTGGTAGTAGAGTCGAAACGCGACGACGGCCAGTACAGACGGGAAAAACGTTCTGCACTAGCCGCCTTCGCCCTGCCGGCCCGCAAGATGCCTCTTCACGCCTCGTTTGAAGGAACCCGGGTTGTAAGAGGAGGGGAATACGTGAGCTGGTAAGGAATTCCATTTTTTGGAAGTGCGACAAAGAAAGGAGTTGCCAAATTTCTTTGTTCGCGATGGAATTGATGTCACAGTTAGGCGGTGACATCGAGAACCAGCTCGCGTGGACTTAAGAAGGAAGGGGGAAGCAGGAAAGATAAGCTGATAGAAAGTTATTGGGTTTTTCTTTTGAAAATTCTCAATAGCAGCTCGGAGTTTGGATGTTAGATGTGTGTTCATACCCGTGCCTCGGAAAGCACGTAAAGCCGTTGGTCAAGCGCTTGGACTCCCTTCGGTTGTTGTTGTATTGTTGAAACGTAAGCAATGAAGTTCTGAACAAAAATATCATCTATACTTAATATTATAAATGCGAAAGTAACTGTATGTCTGTTACGCTTTCACGGCTTAACCACCCCCCTATAACACGCGTGCCAAACTGCGAGTGTTAACTAGTATTCTAAAAGCAAAACAAAAATAAGCTTAAAAAACATAACTAAATCTAAAAGTATAAGTAAGACATTCTAAAATAATTGTCTAACCATAAATCAATAAAATAACAAATAAAAAGCAAAAATCCACGCGAGTCTTGGTTCCAAAATGTCTTATACCATTCTAATCGCGCGCGGATTATACATATTTCTTCCATTTGCTTAATATTTAAATTTCATTATTGACGGGCCGGTTGGCGTGGTTGGTAGACACTTACCTTTCACGCCGAAGGTTGTTGGTTCGATTCCCACCAGGACAGATATTCGTGTGCATGAACATGTCTGTTTGTCCCTAGTCTGGGTGTAATTATCTATATAAGTATGTATTTACAAAAGAAAAGTAGTATATGTAGTAAATCAGTTGTCTGATTTCCGTAGTACGAGCTCTGCGTAGTTTGGGATCAGATGGCCGTGTGAATAATGTCCCAGGATATTATTATTATTCGAACAATAATGAGTAATCTAATTTTTCAGACAAAAATGGACTCGTTCTTCAGCCTCTTCGATCCGTCAGATGGCAATACGAACAGACAGAATAATAACAAAAAACATAAAAACGATCAAGAGAACGGCAGGAAGAACCCAGACGCACCCAAGGGTATGTACAAACCTTTGTATATATGTAATAAGTTTATTTATTGAAATAAAAACTAAAGTCGTTGCTCTGTTAAGCGAAATTTATTCTTTTATGTCATATCACAAATTACTTCTGCAAACAAAGTATGAGTACAAATTATAATTATTTACTAACCCGTAAAAAGAAACAACATTAAAAGCTATTGCTTCAAATATTTTTTTACAATCTGAATTGTTTCTTTTTTTAAAAAAACGTCGTTAACTTTTTATTATATTAAGCCAGTGTGAATTTCTCTAATTATAGAATGACACATGACATAATGCAAAGTGTTGCCACAATAGATAATACTTGGACGTATTAAGTCGAAGTTAATGCACGTGCAATTTAAATTTAATGAAGAGCCCAAAGAGCTTCATTTACATATATATAACATACTGACATATAAACGCACAGCCCAAACTACTGCGACATGAAAATTTGCATACGGGTTCCTTTTACGCAATAGGTTAGCACTTAGGAAGGATTTTTGAAAATTTAACCCTGCAGAAGGAACTCGGGCAGGAAGAACAGAAGGAAGAAGAACAAAGTATCGCCAGCGAAGGACGTCCTAACAACAGCATGGCAGAGTTCATCACAAGAAGTACCGGAACTGTTGAATAATCAATCGTCGATACCAAAGATCTGTGACGAGAAAATCGGAAAGAACGTCAACGATTTGAAATCGGAAGACGATTTTAAGAAGACGAAGAGGAAACCGACCAATGATGATGAGGATGCAACGAGAAGTGGGACAAAGTTTGCCGATAGAGTGTACGCCGTCATCGATAAGTTGGAGAAGGTCAGGATAAAGGACGATATGTATTTAGCTGGTGATTTCAATTCCGAGGACTTGGAGAGTGACTTTTTCTACAGCTCTGATGATATGGAAGACTTCTACGATGATACGTAAGTGATGTTTTTTGTTAATTAAAAAAAAGTATTATAATTTATATGTTGTAAAGTAGTAAAGTAAAGTAACAGCCTGTGTATGTCCCACTGCTGGGCTAAGATCTCCTCTCCTTTTTTGAAGAGAAGGTATGGAGCTTGTTCCACCACGCTGCTCCAATGCGGGTTGGTGGAATACACATGTGGTAAAATTTCAGTGAAATTAGACACATGCAGGTTTCCTCACGATGTTTTCCTTCACCGTAAAGCACGAGATGAATTATAATGACAAATTAAGCACATGAAAATTCAGTGGTGCTTGCCCGGGCTTGAACCCACGATCATCGTTCAAGATTCACGCGTTCTTACCACTAGACCATCTCATCTCTTATGTGTTGTAATTTTGGGTAATTATACGTTTTTTCTTAAGGCTTTGCTTGCTTTCCACGGTATGGAAGAGCAAGAAACAATAACATATCTATTCGCTTCACCCGGGATTTCAATCAAGGCTTTATATTTAAGCTCATTAACTAACATCTAGATTAAAAGAGTCAATTAGTTTCAGAGATGTAGAATTAGGATTACAGTGTTAATGTACCAGAAGACCATAAACAGTGAGTCGGTCTCACCGAACGATTAGATTAAGAGAGTCAATTAGTTTCAGTTAGGATTACAGTGTTAATGTACCAGGAGATCATAAACAGTGAGTCGGTCTCACCCAACGATTAGATTAAAAGAGTCAATTAGTTTCAGTTAAGATTACAGTGTTAATGTACCAGGAGATCATAAACAGTGAGTCGGTCTCGCCGAACGATTAGATTAAAAGAGTCAATTAGTTTCAGTTAGGATTACAGTGTTAATGTATCAGGAGATCGTAAACAGTGAGTCGGTCTCACCGAACGATTAGATTAAAAGAGTCAATTAGTTTCAGTTAGGATTACAGTGTTAATGTACCAGGAGATCATAAACAGTGAGTCGGTCTCACCGAACGATTAGATTAAAAGAGTTAATTTTGACGAGACGTTGGGCACGGTTAGTAGATACTTGCCTTTTCACGCCGAAGGTTGTGGGTTCGATTCCCACCAAGGACAGACATTTGTGTGCATGAACATATCTGTTTGTCCTGAGCTGGGTGTAATTTTCTGTATAAGTATGTATTTACAAAAGAAAAGTAGTATATGTAGTATATCAGTTGTCAGGTTTCCATAGCACGAGTTTTGTACAAGCTTAATTTGGGATTAGATGGCCGTGTGTGAAAAATGTCCCAGGATATTATTATTATTAGTTTCAAAGATTTAGAATTAGGATTACGTTGTTAATGTACCAGGAGAACATAAACAGTGAGTCGGTCTCACCGAACGATTAGATTAAAAAAGTCAATTAGTTTCAGTTAGGATTACAGTGTTAATGTACCAGGAGTGCATAAACAGTGAGTCGGTCTCACCGAACGATTAGGTTAAAAGAATCAATTAGTTTCAGTTAGGATTAGAGTGTTAATGTACCAGGAGATCATAAACAGTGAGTCGGTCTCACCGAACGATTAGATTAAAAGAGTTAATTTTGACAAGACGTTTGGCGCGGTTGGTAGATACTTGCCTTTTCACGCCGAAGGTTGTGGGTTCGATTCCCACCCAGGACAGACATTTGTGTGCATGAACATGTCTGTTTGTCCTGAGTCTGGGTGTAATTTTCTGTATAAGTAAGTATTTACAAAAGAAAAGTGGTATATGTAGTATATCAGTTGTCTGGTTTCCATAGCACGAGTTTTGTACAAGCTTAATTTGGGATCAGATGGCCGTGTGTGAAAAATGTCCCAGGATATTATTATTATTAGTTTCAAAGATTTAGAATTAGGATTACGATGTTAATGTACCAGGAGATCATAAACAGTGAGTCGGTCTCACCGAACGATTAGATTAAAAGAGTCAATTAGTTTCAGTTAGGATGACAGTGTTAATGTACCAGGAGATCATAAACAGTGAGACGGTCTCACCGAACGATTAGATTAAAAGAGTCAATTAGTTTCAGATAGGATTACAGTGTTAATGTACCAGGAGATCATAAACAGTGAATCGGTCTCACCGAACGATTAGATTAAAAGAGTCAATTAGTTTCAGTTAGGATTACAGTGTTAATGTACCAGGAGATCATAAACAGTGAGTCCGTCTCACCGAACGCGGATGGCATTAATCGAAATAAGATCAATGTTAAATATATTCGATTTGGCCCTCAGAACATCCGACGCCGACGATTCCGGCGACGAGTGCTACGGGAGTCTACCCCCGGAGCCTCGTTTCGGGAACGTCGAGTACAAACTGCAGCTGGTCTCGCCGTGCGAGCGACGCTTCCAGCACCTGGTGACGCAAGTGAATAATAAATAATATTAAATATATAACATTATATATAACTTAGGTAGCTAACTGGGTAGGTATCACCCACTCACAAGCTTAGCTTCACAAGCCTTTATTTAAACCCGAAGTGTTTCTGGGTGAACTCTTATGTATGACCTTAAAACGAGTTCCATACTATTGGTAATGGTAATAGTATTGTCTATAGCTACGCCAACCACCCTTGCTAGATACTTGCCTTTCACGCCAAAGGTTGCGGGTTCGGTTCCCACTCAGGACAGACAATTGTGTGCATTAACATGTCTGTTTTTCCTGAGTCTGTGTGTAATTGTCTATACAACAGTATATCAGTTGTCTGGTTGCCATAGTACAAGCTCTGCTTAGTTTCGGATCAGATATATATATATAGTTGAACGCAAATCACAGTAGTGTCGGCCAGCAGGGTGGCCGTGTTCCCGGTGAGCTGCGTGCGCGGCGCCGGCCCAACGCGCTGCACGCGTGCCTGCTGGCGCACCGCGACCTGCAGCGCCCCGAGGACGTGAGTGAACCATATGTTGCGCAGTTGACTAATATCCTTTTTATTAAATTATAAATGTTATAATTTATGTCACTTTACAGGAGGCGTGCGAGTTTCAAGTAGACGAAATTTTCCACGTAGGGGACTCGACAGGGCCCATTGTGGGAGGACTGCTCGCACGAGGGCGACTCTACGAGGGCGACGAACTTATCATAGGTGCGTTTTTTTTTTTTTTTATATTCGCCGGGAGGGCAAATGACTCTACTCCACCTGATGGTAAGTGTTAGTAGAGTCCAAACGCGACGACGGCCAGTACAGACGGGAAAAACGTTCTGCACTAGCCGCCTTCGCCTTGCCGGCCCGCAAGATGCCTCTTCACAACTCGTTTGAAGGAACCCGGGTTGTAAGAGGAGGGGAACACGTGAGCTGGTAAGGAATTCCATTTTTTGGAAGTGCGACAAAGAAAGGAGTTGCCAAATTTCTTTGTTCGCGATGGAATTGATGTCACAGTTAGGCGGTGACATCGAGAACCAGCTCGCGTGTACTTAAGAAGGAAGGGGGAAGCAGGAATTAGAGAGAATAATTCCTGAGAGCACTCGCCGTGATACAGTCGATAGAAAGCGCTCAGTGCTGCTATCTCACGACGCAATTGTAAAGGTTCAAGGGTGTTTGTGACCTTTACGTCGCCAATAATGCGTACGGCACGTCGCTGCAACCGGTCCAAGGCCTCAAGTAGGTACTTAGCGGAGCCATCCCAAAGGTGCGAGCAATATTCCACGCAAGACCGTACCTGTGTTTTGTACAGCAGGCACAGTTGTTATGGCGTGAAAAAGCGCCGCACCTTGTTCAGAACTCCGAGTTTCCGTGAAGCTGTTTTTATAACAGCCTCGATGTAATCCCTTGGACTAAGGTCGCAGCGGTCGTCAATCCCCAGCATGGCGATTTTGCTTTGCATCACCAGCGGAGTACCATAGAGGGAGGGAAGAGGGGAAAATGTTGACTTTTTCGCCGTGAGAGCGCATACCTGTGTTTTCTTGGCATTAAACTCAACAAGATTATCAGAGCCCCATTTGGCGATGAGCTCTAACGTCCTATCGAGTTCAATGACAAGATCCTTCCGCCTCTCCTCAATTTCCGCTCGCCCAGCCACTGCGCGTCCGTGGTATCCACCATGCACTGTACTATAATAATAATAGCAATGTATGTTACATTGCTATGCAGACGGTAGTACCAATTCCCAAGAGAGAGCATATCATTGATATGCAAAAGAAAGAGTGTGGGAGATAGCACAGATCCCTGGGGGACCCCAGCATTCACTACATAGAATTGTGAAGCGCAACCATCAACTAAAACACAAAGGCTACGCTTGTGTAGGAAGCTGGCAATCCAGGGGCATAGCTGAGCAGGCAGACCATATGCCGGCAGCTTGGAGAGAAGACTTCTGTGCCAGACCCTGTCGAAAGCCTTGGAGATATCGAGGCAACCAACGATTCTCCATGCTTGTCGATAGATTCACCCCAGAGGTGCGTTACGTACGCTAGAAGATCACCTGTGGACCGTTTTGGTCGAAACCCGTATTGACGATCATTAATTAAAGAGTGATCTTCTAGGTAATGGATCAGTTGGTTGTTTAAAATCCGTTCAATCACCTTACAAAGTACTGAGGTGATAGCTATTGGCCGATAATTTGCCGGGTCAGACCGATCCCCTTTTTTGGGAACCGCTTGCACATTAGCTCTTCTCCAAGCCTCCGGCACACTTCCCGAAGAGAGAGAAAGTTGGAACAGGCGCGTTAACACAGGAGACAGCTCCGCTGCGCACTTCTTCAGCACTATGGCTGGTATTCCATCGGGACCGCTAGCTTTCCGTACATCAAGTGATTGCAGCTCCGCACGCACATCACGTTGCCTGATTTTAATGTCAGGCATCGTATGGCCACATGCAGGTATTGTAGGTGGCAGTGCACTACAATCATCGATGACGGAATTGTCGGCAAAGAGTTTAGCCAGGAGATCAGCTTGCTCTTGCGGACTGTGAGCTAGCGATCCGTCCGGATTTCTGAGCGGTGGCAGCGAAGGTTGGCAGAAATTGTTTTGCACAGACTTGGTCAGACGCCAGAAGCTACGGGAGCCCCTAGGATGCGAAACGAGGTCATGACCAATCTGTACAATGCGCTGTGCATCCGCTCTCGTGTATGCCTTTCTACAGGACTTGGAAGTTTTATTATAGTTTGCTTTCAGTGAGTCAATGTTAGATGCCCCGCTAATGCAGCCGTTGATCCACTTGCGATATGCCGCCTGCTTAGATGATACAGCATCGGCACATTCACGAGTGAACCAACGGTTACGCGTACTCCTACTGACGAGATTTGAGCTAGGAATGTAGTATTCCATTCCCAGCATGATCTCGCCAGCAACAGCAGCGGCACTAGCCGTCGGGTCATTCCCACTGAAGCAACGTTCCTTCCTAGGGACCGACGCATAGTAATCGCGCATACCGTCCCAATCCGCCGACTTATAGTGCCAAACGCGACGTTTGTATACCGCTAGTGGCGGCAGCTTGGCCTGTGGCACTCTGGTAGAAATAAGGCTGTGATCCGAAGAGCCAAGAGGAGCCTGAACCACAACCTGATATTCCACCGGGTGAGAAGTCAGCAGAAGGTCCAGTAGAGAAGGTGCTTGCCCATCAATGTCTGGGATCCTGGTGGGTGATCAACCAGATGGGTCAAGTCATGTGTGAGAGCAAAAGCATGAGCAGTCCTTCCAGCATGGTCAGTTTTGAGGGATTTCAACCAGGATTCGTGGTGAGCATTAAAATCCCCCAAAAACACCAATTCCGCGTTAGGAAATTGCTCTTGCGCAGCATCTGCCACCCGACTAAGATGGTCAAATAATCGGCTTGTCTCCAAGTCACCATTGTGGGATCTGTAGAGGCACACGTGGACTCGGCTCTGACGAACCAGGTCCACACGCACCACCAACATGGAGAAGGAGGGGTCCTCCAAGCAGCGCAGTCGGTGACAGCAAACATCCGTCCTGACGAACAAGCATACTGCGGCTTTCGCTTTGAAGGATTCTTCAAGCGTGTAGCCGGGATAATTAAGGTAGCTGGTATCGGCAGGACGGAGTATTTGTGTCTCCGTGAGAAACAACATTGCTGGCCGTGCTGTCTCGAGATGGTGGTGGACAGTGTTGAGGTTAGCGTGGAGTCCTCGGATGTTAGAGAACTCGACCTCAAACAGCGTGGGTATGGTGGGGGTGTGCACCGCTGAACGACCGTTATTTCTTATTTGCGCTACCATTGGAAAAATTAGGAAAAGAGACGTGAGGCGAGCGACGTATTGCCACGATAGGGATGGGCAAAGTATGGAGGCGTGTTTTCCCAAATGTTTGCCAAAAAGGAAAATATACTGATCGCACGCGGATTATACATATTTCTTCCATTTGTTTAATATTTAAATTTCATTATTGACGGGCCGGTTGGCGTGGTTGGTAGACACTTACCTTTCACGCCGAAGGTTGTTGGTTCGATTCCCACCAGGACAGATATTCGTGTGCATGAACATGTCTGTTTGTCCCTAGTCTGGGTGTAATTATCTATATAAGTGTGTATTTACAAAAGAAAAGTAGTATATGTAGTATATCAGTTGTCTGATTTCCGTAGTACGAGCTCTGCTTAGTTTGGGATCAGATGGCCGTGTGTGAATAATGTCCCAGGATATTATTATTATTCGAACAATAATGGGTAATCTAATTTTTCAGACAAAAATGGACTCGTTCTTCAGCCTCTTCGATCCGTCAGATGGCAATACGAACTGACAGAATAATAAGAAAAAACATAAAAACGATCAAGAGAACGGCAGGAAGAACCCAGACGCACCCAAGGGTATGTACAAACCTTTGTATATATGTAATAAGTTTATTTATTGAAATAAAAACTAAACTCGTTGCTCTGTTAAGCGAAATTTATTCTTTTTTATATCATATCACAAATTACTTCTGCAAACAAAGTATGAGTACAAATTATAATTATTTACTAACCCGTAAAAAGAAACAACATTAAAAGCTATTGCTTCAAATATTTTTTTACAATCTGAATTGTTTCTTTTTTTAAAAAAACGTCGTTAACTTTTTATTATATTAAGCCAGTGTGAATTTCTCTAATTATAGAATGACACATGACATAATGCAAAGTGTTGCCACAATAGATAATACTTGGACGTATTAAGTCGAAGTTAATGCACGTGCAATTTAAATTTAATGAAGAGCCCAAAGAGCTTCATTTACATATATATAACATACTGGCATATAAACGCACAGCCCAAGCTACTGCGACATGAAAATTTGCATACGGGTTCCTTTTACGCAATAGGTTAGCACTTAGGAAGGATTTTTGAAAATTTAACCCTTCAGAAGGAACTCGGGCAGGAAGAACAGAAGGAAGAAGAACAAAGTATCGCCGGCGAAGGACGTCCTAACGACAGCATGGCAGAGTTCATCACAAGAAGTACCGGAACCGTTGAATAATCAATCGTCGATACCAAAGGTCTGTGACGAGAAAATCGGAAAGAACGTCAACGATTTGAAGTCGGAAGACGATTTTAAGAAGACGAAGAGGAAACCGACCAATGATGATGAGGATGCAACGAGAAGTGGGACAAAGTTTGCCGATAGAGTGTACGCCGTCATCGATAAGTTGGAGAAGGTCAGGATAAAGGACGATATGTATTTAGCTGGTGATTTAAATTCCGAGGACTTGGAGAGTGACTTTTTCTACAGCTCTGATGATATGGAAGACTTCTGCGATGATACGTAAGTGATGTTTTTTGTTAATTAAAAAAAAGTATTATAATTTATGTGTTGTAAAGTAGTAAAGTAAAGTAACAGCCTGTGTATGTCCCACTGCTGGGCTAAGATCTCCTCTCCCTTTTTGAAGAGAAGGTATGGAGCTTGTTCCACCACGCTGCTCCAATGCGGGTTGGTGGAATACACATATGGCAAAATTTTAGTGAAATTAGACACATGCAGGTTTCCTCACGATGTTTTCCTTCACCGTAAAGCACGAGATGAATTATAATGACAAATTAAGCACATGAAAATTCAGTGGTGCTTGCCCGGGCTTGAACCCACGATCATCGTTCAAGATTCACGCGTTCTTACCACTAGACCATCTCATCTCTTATGTGTTGTAATTTTGGGTAATTATACGTTTTTTCTTAAGGCTTTGCTTGCTTTCCACGGTATGGAAGAGCAAGAAACAATAACATATCTATTTGCTTCACCCGGAATTTCAATCAAGGCTTTATATTTAAGCTCATTAACTAACATCTAGACTAAAAGAGTCAATTAGTTTCAGAGATGTAGAATTAGGATTACAGTGTTAATGTACCAGGAAATCATAAACAGTGAGTCGGTCTCACCGAACGATTACATTAAAAGAGTCAATTAGTTTCAGTTAGGATTACAATGTTAATGTACAAGGAGATCATAAACAGTGAGTCGGTCTCACCGAACGATTAGATTAAAAGAGTCAATTAGTTTCAGTTAGGATTACAGTGTTAATGTACCAGGAGATCATAAACAGTGAGTCGGTCTCAACGAATGATTAGATTAAAAGAGTCAATTAGTTTCAGTTAGGATTACAGTGTTAATGTACCAGGAGATCATAAACAGTGAGTCGGTCTCACCAAACGATTAGGTTAAAATAGTCAATTAGTTTCAGTGAGGATTAGAGTGTTAATGTACCAGGAGATCATAAACAGTGAGTCGGTCTCACCGAACGATTAGATTAAAAGAGTTAATTTTGACAAGACGTTTGGCGCGGTTGGTAGATACTTGCCTTTTCACGCCGAAGGTTGTTGGTTCGATTCCCACCCAGGACAGACATTTGTGTGCATGAACATGTCTGTTTGTCCTGAGTCTGGGTGTAATTTTCTGTATAAGTATGTATTTACAAAAGAAAAGTAGTATATGTAGTATATCAGTTGTCTGGTTTCCATAGCACGAGTTTTGTACAAGCTTAATTTGGGATCAGATGGCCGTGTGTGAAAAATGTCCCAGGATATTATTATTATTAGTTTCAAAGATTTAGAATTAGGATTACGTTGTAATGTACCAGGAGAACATAAACAGTGAGACGTTTTTAACCGAACGATTAGATTAAAAGAGTCAATTAGTTTCAGTAAGAATTACAGTGTTAATGTACCAGGAGATCATAAAAAGTGAGTCGGTCTCACCGAACGATTAGATTAAAAGAGTCAATTAGGATGACAGTGTTAATTTACCAGGAGATCATAAACAGTGGGACGGTCTCACCGAACGATTAGATTAAAAGAGTCAATTAGTTTCAGTTAGGATTACAGTGTTAATGTACCAGGAGATCATAAACAGTGAGTCGGTCTCACCGAACGATTAGATTAAAAGAGTCAATTAGTTTCAGTTAGGATTACAGTGTTAATGTACCAGGAGATCATAAACAGTGAGTCGGTCTCACCCAACGATTAGATTAAAAGAGTTAATTTTGACAAGACGTTGGGCGCGGTTAGTAGATACTTACCTTTTCACGCCGAAGGTTGTGGGTTCGATTCCCACCCAGGACAGACATTTGTGTTCATGAACATATCTGTTTGTCCTGAGCTGGGTGTAATTTTCTGTAAAAGTATGTATTTACAAAAGAAAAGCAGTATATGTAGTATATCAGTTGTCAGGTTTCCATAGCACGAGTTTTGTACAAGCTTAATTTGGGATTAGATGGCCGTGTGTGAAAAATGTCCCAGGATATTATTATTATTAGCCACCAACCTCGGGAACTAAGATGCTATGTCCCCCGTGCCTGTATTTACACTGGCTCACTCACCCTTCAAACCGGAACACAACAATACCGAGTGCCGCTGGTCTGCGGTAGAATATCTGACGAGGCACCCCCTCGTACCCGGACGGGCTCACACAAAGCTCTCCCACCAGTAAAAATATATCGTATTGTCACCCCAACACCTCAACACGTGCCCCCCCCCCCGCAGCTGAAGTGGCGGCTACGCTCGGGTGGCGGCGCGGCGGTGTGGCGGCGGTCGTGGGCGCGCGGGCCCGCCGCGTGGCGCCCGCGCGCGCCGTCGCCGAGGTGTACATCCGCAAGGTGGGCACGCCTGGAACTGGTACACCGAGGGGCCGCGAGGCCGCGATCGAGACGGAGATGGTTTGTCGATGTGTGCTTATAACGTTGCCATAGTACCCGCGTTCCCTGTTTTGGGAGATTTTCGGGACTTAATTAACACTAAATAGGGTTATTAAATTTTACTTTTTAATGTTTATTATACATTTTTTTTAATTATAATATTTTTTGTTTTCCTCCTACACCCGAAAACCGTTGCATTGTTTGTTTTTGTTTCCGTTATCAATAGTACTTCGGCATCTTTATATGGTACTGGATTAGCGTTCTCCTCATAAAGAATGGTTGCCACATTTATTTCTATGTTACCCTCTTGACTCGGAATCTAATAATATTATAAATTCATGAAGAATGTTAAATCATGTTGTCGTTAGAAAACTATAAATAGGATAACGAATAAATTAAAATAACATATATACATACAGGGTTACAGGGTAATATGTCACGATCCTTTTAAAGGGTTATAGTTCAGGACAATAGCTATCAAATGACCCCCAAAATGCTTATGCAAAAGTGTATCGTTTTCGAGTTATTAATTTTTTAATATTTTTTTTATTTAAAGGATGTTTAAGATTCTAAAATTCAATAAAAAAAAAACAACGTATTTTCCCTATTTTTTTTTTATATTTCTTGCTAGGGTACATCCTAGTTAATAATAACCAGTTATAAAACAAAAACAATCTTCAAGCATTTTTAAATTACAGATCCAAAACTGTACAACTTTTTGATTTTTAATTTTGATTCTTTAAGTTACTCGCAATTTTTTTGTAAAAATCACTATGGCTCTTATCGTGCGGATCATTTTAAAAACATCTGGGTTTCCTTAGCTATCCATCGGTACATAAAAAGTACAGTAACAATCATAAACTCAGGAGAAAATTAGATAACAAAGAGACCAGGTAGGAAATTCTAAGAAATGCTATTGTTAAGAAATTAAATCTGGATCAAAGACAAAAAGACCTCAATGCTAAGTAGTTAAAGATTATTTTTAATAGGGGTAATAGGTAAAAAAGGAGAGATAAACCAGAGCTGTTTGTGGAATACTATTATCAATTCCTTTGAATTTACCGTCATTTTTTCTAATTTCCTTTTATCTCATTTCTTTTAGGAATAAGAGTAATAAAACCTTGTCGGGGTACATAATACTCACTGTACTTGCACTGCTCGTATAGTGTAGACGCGCTTTAGTGAATATTGATCTCTTAAATTTTTGAAAAAAACCGCTTCGTTTACTGGACTCTGTTTCTTACAACTTCGTGACTCGGCTAGCTAAAAGGAATTTGTGATTTGTGTTTATGATAACTTGGCGCGTAAAAAGGACTATTATGGCTGCAGAACAAAATTCTTCTCATCGTCCGTACTCTAATGAGGAATACGCTGACATCTTATTTTGCTATGGATATTGTAACGGTGACGCCGCAGCTGCTCGTCGTGAGTATAATCGTCGATTTCCGGATCGCCGCACACCTGACAATAGTGTCTTTATTGGTGTGTATCGTCGAATTAGAGAAACTGGTCGCGTGCAAAGGAGACAATCTGATTCCGGACGCCCTCGTGTCCGTTCTCCAGATGAAGAAGATGTAATTATTCGTCATTTTCGAGAGGACCCTACAGTTTCCACCAATATTGTGGCAAACCGACTGGGCGTATCTCAATGGAGAGTCTGGTTTACTGTCCACGCGGCTGGATTGTATCCACGAAATAGGGGATCTCATTTTGAACACGAATTATGAATAATAAACAGTGTAATTTCGAAAGTATGGAGTAACTAAAAAGATTAAGTATTTTGTTTTTGATTTAAATTCAAAATTGCAATGACAGCTTAAACTTACTAATAATGATAATATTAATAATTTTAATTGATATTACTAATAAAATAAAAAAAATAATAATGATAATAATGACAGCGCGAACTTATCATAGGTGCGTTTTTTTTTTTATATTCGCCGGGAGGGCAAATGACTCTACTCCACCTGATGGTAAGTGGTAGTAGAGTCCAAACGCGACAACGGCCAGTACAGACGGGAAAAACGTTCTGCACTAGCCATCTTCGCCTTGCCGGCCCGCAAGATGCCTCTTCACGCCTCGTTTGAAGGAACCCGGGTTGTAAGAGGAGGGGAACACGTGAGCTGGTAAGGAATTCCATTCTTTGGTAGTGCGACAAAGAAAGGAGTTGCCAAATTTCTTTGTGCGCGATGGAATTGATGTCACAGTTAGGCGGTGACATCGAGAACCAGCTCGCGTGGACTTAAGAAGGAAGGGGGAAGCAGGAATTAGAGAGAATAATTCCTCAGAGCACTCGCCGTGATACAGTCGATAGAAAGCGCTCAGTGCTGCTATCTCACGACGCAATTGTAAAGGTTCAAGGGTGTTTGTGACCTTTACGTCGCCAATAATGCGTACGGCACGTCGCTGCAACCGCTCCAAGGCCTCAAGTAGGTACTTAGCGGAGCCATCCCAAAGGTGCGAGCAATATTCCACGCAAGACCGTACCTGTGTTTTGTACAGCAGGCACAGTTGCTGTGGCGTGAAAAAGCGCCGCACCTTGTTCAGAACTCCGAGTTTCCGTGAAGCTGTTTTTATAACAGCCTCGATGTAATCCCTTGGACTAAGGTCGCAGCGAACGTCAATCCCCAGCATGGCGATTTTGCTTTGCATCACCAGCGGAGTACCACAGAGGGAGGGAAGAGGGGAAAATGTTGACTTTTTCGCCGTGAGAGCGCATACCTGTGTTTTCTTGGCATTAAACTCAACAAGATTATCAGAGCCCCATTTGGCGATGAGTTCTAACGTCCTATCGAGTTCAATGACAAGATTCTCCCGCCTCTCCTCAGTTTCCGCCCGCCCAGCCACTGCGCGTCCGTGGTATCCACCATGCACTGTACTATCGTCTGCATAGCAATGTATGTTCCCAAGGGAGAGCATATCATTGATATGCAAAAGAAAGAGTGTGGGAGATTGCACAGATCCCTGGGGGACCCCAGCATTCACTACATAGAATTGTGAAGCGCAACCATCTACTAAAACACGAAGGCTACGCTTGTGTAGGAAGCTGGCAATCCAGGTGCATAGCTGAGCAGGCAGACCATATGCCGGTAGCTTGGAGAGAAGACTTCTGTGCCAGACCCTGTCGAATGCCTTGGAGATATCGAGGCTGACAGCCAACGATTCTCCATGCTTGTCGATAGCTTCACCCCAGAGGTGCGTTACGTACGCTAGAAGATCACCTGTGGACCGTTTTGGTCGAAACCCGTACTGACGATCATTAATCAGACAGTGATCTTCTAGGTAATGGATCAGTTGGTTGTTTAAAATCCGTTCCATCACCTTACAAAGTACTGAGGTGATAGCTATTGGCCGATAATTTGCCGGGTCAGACCGATCCCCTTTTTTGGGAACCGCTTGAACATTAGCTCTTCTCCAAGTCTCCGGCACACTTCCCGAAGAGAGAGAAAGTTGGAACAGGCGCGTTAACACAGGAGACCGCTCCGCTGCGCACTTCTTCAGCACTATGGCTGGTATTCCATCGGGACCGCTAGCTTTCCGTACATCAAGTGATTGCAGCTCCGCACGCACATCACGTTGCCTGATTTTAATGTCAGGCATCGTATGGTCACATGCAGGTATTGTAGGTGGCAGTGCACTACAATCATCGATGACGGAATTGTCGGCAAAGAGTTTAGCCAGGAGATCAGCTTGCTCTTGCGGACTGTGAGCTAGCGATCCGTCCGGATTTCTGAGCGGTGGCAGCGAAGGTTGGCAGAAATTGTTTTGCACAGACTTGGTCAGACGCCAGAAGCTACGGGAGCCCCTAGGATGCGAAACGAGGTCATGACCAATCTGTACAATGCGCTGTGCATCCGCTCTCGTGTATGCCTTTCTACAGGACTTGGAATTTTTATTATAGTTTGCTTTCAGTGAGTCAATGTTAGATGCCCCGCTAATACAGCCGTTGATCCACTTGCGATATGCCGCCTGCTTAGATGATACAGCATCGGCACATTCACGAGTGAACCAACGATTACGCGTACTCCTACTGACGAGATCTGAGCTAGGAATGTAGTATTCCATTCCCAGCATGATCTCGCCAGCAACAGCAGCGGCACTAGCTGTCGGGTCATTCCCACTGAAGCAACGTTCCTTCCAAGGGACCGACGCATAGTAATCGCGCATACCGTCCCAATCCGCCGACTTATAGTGCCAAACGCGACGTTTGCATACCGCTAGTAGCGGCAGCTTGGCCTGTGGCACTCTGGTAGAAATAAGGCTGTGATCCGAAGAGCCAAGAGGAGCCTAAACCACAACCTGATATTCCACCGGGTGAGAAGTCAGCAGAAGGTCCAGTAGAGAAGGTGCTTGCCCATCAATGTCTGGGATCCTGGTGGGCTGATCAACCAGTTGGGTCAAGTCATGTGTGAGAGCAAAAGCATGAGCAGTCCTTCCAGCATGGTCAGTTTTGAGGGATTTCAACCAGGATTCGTGGTGAGCATTAAAATCCCCCAAAAACACCAATTCCGCGTTAGGAAATTGCTCTTGCGCAGCATCTGCCACCCGACTAAGATGGTCAAATAATCGGCTTGTCTCCAAGTCACCAATGTGGGATCTGTAGAGGCACACGTAGACTCGACTCTGACGAACCAGGTCCACACGCACCACCAACATGGAGAAGGAGGGGTCCTCCAAGCAGCGCAGTCGGTGACAGCAAACATCCGTCCTGACGAACAAGCATACTGCGGCTTTCGCTTTGAAGGATTCTTCAAGCGTGTAGCCGGGATAATTAAGGTAGCTGGTATCGGCAGGACGGAGTATTTGTGTCTCCGTGAGAAACAACATTGCTGGCCGTGCTGTCTCGAGATGGTGGTGGACAGCGTTGAGGTTAGTGTGGAGTCCTCGGATGTTAGAGAACTCGACCTCAAACAGCGAGGGTATGGTGGGGGTGTGCACCGCTGTACGACCGTTATTTCTTTTTTGTTGCGCCATTAGGGAAAAATGAAATGGAAAAGAGACGTGAAGCGAGCGATGTATTGCCACGATAGGGATGGGCAAAGTGTGGAGGCGTGTTTCCCCAAGTGGTTGCCAAAAGGAAAAATACACTGACCCGCCGGACGGAAGGGCCCCCGAACCCCCCCGGAAGTGGCCGCCGGGACCCCACCTACCGGTCACCAACCGGCACGACGGTCCACCCCGAGATTATGCGTGGCCTGGTGGGGCAGCCTCACGAGCTGGTTAGGTACGCTCGGGACCCTGTACTATGCCACGGGCGGCCAGCGGAACAGCCGTTTCTTCGGGTCTCCCTGACCGGCAGGTCAATACAGTTTCCCCCGGCATTGGTTGAACAGCCGTCTCCAATTGGACCAACACCCATCGCGGCAATACTCGCTCGGGCTCTGGCTGTACGTTGGCTGACCTCGAAACGCGGCTGCAAGCCACTTCACGAGTTTTTCACCATGCGTACGGTGGTAACAAGCCAGGCGGATGTTAGCATCCTACCACCAGATGAGCAGATGGTCGCTTAGATATCCCTTAGTCGCCTCTTACGACACCCATGGGAAAGAGAGGGGCAGTGAAATGTATTCTTTCTCCGTCTCTGCACGGATAAAATGTGTATTCCACCAACCCGCCTTTAGCCCAGCAGTGGGACATTCACAGGCTGTTACGGATACGAACGGTTTAGACAACTGCACGGGACTAATAATGGTACTTGTGTGTGCGTGCAAGCACAGACAGTCTCTATTCCCACACACTCTTAATCCTATTGAGAACCGAGATGGTAGTGAATATAATGTGTAAATCGTTACCAATGATAGCGTGTTAAAACCCAGATTAGCACCACTAAATTGGAACAGCGTATTGGAATAAGCTCCTCATCAAAGGGAGAATAGGGATTAGCCAAGCAGTGGGACATAGACATTTACATAATCCCAGGGTGAAAATTAGAGAGTTCAGGCGCAAACAATGTCTTTACACGCTTCCAAATCTCACTTCTAGTGTACAACTTACTTTTACTTTTTTTTTCTATTTACTTATTATTCCTACTCCACTTGTGATTTGGAGCTCTAACTTGCAGCTTCAATGCGGGTTGATGGATATACATAGCAATACTTCATCCCATAAAAGCAGATCTCCTGACAATGTGCCCATTAATTAAGCACATCAAAGCGCAGTGGTGTTTGCCCGGGCTTTGCAAGTGGGTGCGGGATTGTTCTTAATTTAAATAAACGTCAAAATAATCATTAGCGCACCTGAGCATCGAAGCCGAGTATCTCGTGGCTGAGCGAGGACGTCCTACCACTTTTCACTTCGTGCAAATGCCTGAACATGTTCAGGCGAGCGCTCCCTCTATCGTTATCGAGTTCACCTGTAGAAAAGAAAAACTATTGTATTGCGCACTACAAACAGCTCACATACCATCAACCAATGACGTCATTACAATTTCAAGATCAAATTTTATACTGCCATTGTAATTACAACTAAGTTTCTTGACCATAAAATATTTATCTGAGGATAAAATAAATGATATTACAATATAATATTAACAAAGTCGGTTTTTGTCCCGACTGAGTAGGTATCATTTAATTTGTTTAAAAATGTAATAGCATTTTTACCCACAGCTGGGATAAGGCGTCATCTCCTTATTACGAGTACACACGTATAGGATCTCTACATGATAATCGAATCAAAAACTTCTGGATACGAAGCCTTATAAATATTTTTTTTATAGAATAGGAAGGCGGACGAGCATATGGGCCACCTGATGGTAAGTGGTCACCAACGCCCATAGACATTGGCATTGCAATAAATGTTAACCATCGCTTACATCGCCAATGCGCCACCAACCTTGGGAACTAAGATGTTATGTCCCTTGTGCCTGTAATTAAATACTGAATATTTAATTTAGTTACTAGAACTCACGACTTCAACAAGATAATAACGAACGTACCTTGAGTGAGAACGCCTATGAACGTCGACTTGCCCGCCTCGTTCGCCCCCATCACCGCGACCCGCAGCTCGACGCTCTGCTGCGTGTCCGCCAGCTGCGAACCGAGTACGTACTGTAGCGTAGACAGGTTTAGACAGAGATAGAATTATCAAATCTTTTGACCCTTATCGTGTAACCAGTTTTGGTGTTTGTTGAAACTTGACAGTTGGTGCGTTCATTGTGTTTGTTCGGTTAAGTTAGTTATGCTATTTGTCGGTAGATGGCGTTAACCAAAAGAGTCTCAATTCTGAATCGCGCTGGCCAGAACCCAAGATAAAACCATAAAGTGTTTAAAAATGTTTTATTTTATTGTCTTTCAATACAATATATATTTCAAGGTGTGTTTTAATTTATCGTGTTAAGTAGTAAATTATATTTTAATTGTTTTAAGTGAACAGTTTGGTCCTTCGAGCCGGATTTAAAGTGCGTACGTAAGTTTAAATTAACAGATGTGAACTTAGAAAATATTTGAAGTGTCAGGACTTAGAATAAAATTTTGTAAAGTGGACTTCAATATAGACTTAGAAAATTCCGTTTAATAAAACTAAACACTTAGAAAAAACAAGTAAATGGGACAGCAAAATTCGATCAATAAAACACTTAGAAAAATTTAGTGAATTTCGGACTTGTAAATTTCTTGTAAAAATTTCACACTGTTTATGATCTCCTGGTACATTAACACTGTAATCCTATCTAAAACTAATTGACTCTTTTAATCTTATCGTTCGGTGAGACCGACTCACTGTTTATGATCTCCTGGTACATTAACACTGTAATCCTAACTGGAACTAATTGACTCTTTTAATTTAATCGTTCGGTGAGACCGACTCACTGTTTATTGACTCCTGGTACATTAACACTGTAATCCTAACTGAAACTAATTGACTCTTTTAATCTAATCGTTCGGTGAGACCGCCTCACTGTTTATGATCTCCTGGTACATTAACACTGTAATCCTAACTGAAACTAATTGACTCTTTTAATCTAATCGTTCGGTGAGACCGCCTCACTGTTTATGATCTCCTGGTACATTAACACTGTAATCCTAACTGAAACTAATTGACTCTTTTAATCTAATCGTTCGGTGAGACCGCCTCACTGTTTATGATCTCCTGGTACATTAACACTGTAATCCTAACTGGAACTATTGACTCTTTTAATTTAATCGGTCGGTGAGACCGACTCACTGTTTATGATCTCCTGATTTAACACTGTAATCATAACTGAAACTAATTGACTCTTTTAATCTAATCGTTCGGTGAGACCTTCTCACTGTTTATGATCTCCTGGTACATTAACACTGTAATCATAACTGGAACTAATTGACTCTTTTAATCTAATCGTTCGGTGAGACCGTCTCACTGTTTATGATCTTCTGGTACATTAACACTGTAATCCTAACTGAAACTAATTGACTTGGGAATCGAACCCACGACTTTTGGCATGAAAGGCAAGTAACTACCAACCACGCCTACCGGCTCGTCAAACAATCAATACGTTGTGCCTACGTATTAACTTTTATTAATGTAAGCAAAAATCACTGTCCATAATGGCACCTAGAAACAAGTCGATATTCGATATGCTACATTGTCAAGTAATACATTATTATATGTTCTGTCGCCAGTCGCCATTCTAACATCGCACTGTAATATCGTCGTAACAATTAAATATTGTAAATTATATTACATACATATATCTATACTCAATTGCCTTTCATTACATCATCCACAAGACATTTAAGGCAAAACGTCAATACTATCGAAAAATCATTGATTATCGATAGTCCAAAACTATCGATTTTATCGATAATGGACTATCGACATGCAACACTACCCGGTATTACTTATACCTAAAATGAAAGTCATATAATGTATTACATTCATATAATCAGGGTAATGTCGTCAACTACGGTTGTTCCGAGCTGATGACAGCGGAGCGCATCGGAGAGAGGAGCGCCAAGCTGGTGTCTTTCCTGGACCTGGCGGGCCACAGCAAGTACCAACGTACCACGCTCCACGGGCTCACGGGTTACTCCCCGCACTACGCCATGCTCGTTGTAAGTATGTTTATTTATTACTAGTTCCCATACGTGTGGGGGGGGGGCTCAGATTTTAGGTATCCTAAGTCTTTTTCTATAGCCCTGATAACGTGTTTTCAAATTATTATTAGGTAAGGATTTTTTTGGAGTCCTGACATATCAAACCAAAAGTTAATTTTCATTTTATTGAATAAATATCTTATCTTATTAATACATTTTTACAAACAGCTCAAAATCAAAATAATTTATTCAGGTAATAATATATAAACCTAACACCGGCTCAAACTGTAGATCCTACTAAAAATAATCGGCAAAAAACTAAACTCTTTTGCTACAATTAAACTATGTAAGAGTTTAAACACAATTTTTTATCATATTTATAAACCCTTATCGAGCAATACGTCTTATTAATGAAAGTTTTTTAAGAGAGAGAGTTGGTTCCTCCTAACTGGCCTAGGCCAGTCTGGGTACGGGCTGCGGGGTTGCCCCCTAACCTGTCGTGTCTTTAATTTTTGGCCCGAGGGGCCAGGGTCTCAGCGACACAGTGGCTGTAAGTTTTTTAATTCAGCTACAAGATAATATTATAGATGGCACTGTAGTCATATTATCAACTTATACTATAAAGTTTTTTTTTATTTCTAGATTTCGGCAACAGCCGGTATAACTCGCATCACAGAAGAACACATCGGTCTTCTGCTGGCTTTGGACATGCCGTTCTTCGCAGTCATCAACAAGTGTGAACTGGTTAGCAACATCAACGCTGTTGTAGCGAGGCTGGCTCAATTGTTGGAACCCGCTAATAAGGTCAGTGATTATATTTTAAATAGCATCTATAAAGACTAGCTTATAAACTAGGTTATTATTTCTTACATCCATGCTTATGGGTGATGGTGACCACTTACCATCAGGTGGCCCAATTGCCCGTGCACACACATATAACATAAAGAGAACCCGGGGGGGGGGGAAAGTTTAACAGACAAACAGATATATTTACTTTCCCATTTATAATATTAGTATATATTGTAATTGGAAACATGCAGGTTTCCTCGCGATGTTCTTCAAGGAGCACGAGATGATAAATCAGGGATGCTGTATAATTTATAGATTTATTTAAATTTAAAGTAATGGTATATATTGGTATTATTACAGAAACCGCTGTTAATAACTGACGAGAATATGGCAAGGAACTGCGTTGCGCCGCAAAAGTCGATACTGGACACCATAGACAATCTAGACGAGGAAATCAAAAAGGATGAGGAGTGAGTAGCTTCACAAGCCTTTATTTAAACCCGAAGTGTTTCTGGGTGAACTCTTATGTATGACCTTAAAACGAGTTCCATACTATTGGTAATGGTAATAGTATTGTCTATAGCTACGCCAACCACCCTTGCTAGATACTTGCCTTTCACGCCAAAGGTTGTGGTTCGGTTCCCACTCAGGACAGACAATTGTGTGCATTAACATGTCTGTTTTTCCTGAGTCTGTGTGTAATTGTCTATACAATAGTATATCAGTTGTCTGGTTGCCATAGTACAAGCTCTGCTTAGTTTCGGATCAGATATATATATATAGTTGAACGCAAATCACAGTAGTGTCGGCCGGCAGGGTGGCCGTGTTCCCGGTGAGCTGCGTGCGCGGCGCCGGCCTCAACGCGCTGCACGCGTGCCTGCTGGCGCGCCGCGACCTGCAGCGCCCCGAGGACGTGAGTGAACCATATGTTGCGCAGTTGACTAGTATCCTTTTTATTAAATTATAAATGTTATAATTCATGTCACTTTACAGGAGGCGTGCGAGTTTCAAATAGACGAAATTTTCCACGTAGGGGACTCGACGGGGCCCGTCGTGGGGGGACTGCTCGCGCGAGGGCGACTCTACGAGGGCGACGAACTTATCATAGGTGCGTTGCGTTCTGTTAGTTGTGAGATGAATAGAGCGACGTATATTTAACACCGCCCCCCCCCCAGGACCTCTGGAGTCCGGCGAGTTCGCGGAGTTATCCGTGCTCACGATATACCGCAACCGCGTCCTGTGCGGCAGCGTGCGCGCGGGACAGTCGGCATCGCCGGGCCTGGGGCGCTTCCCGCCGGGACTGCGGCAGGGCATGGTGCTGCTGGCGCGGCCGGGGGGCTACGCCGCGGGACACGAGGGGCCCACCTTCGGAGGCTGTCCGCGCGGGACTTGCAGAGAACGACAGGTGGGTCGCTAATTCAAACCTTATTACTAAATAAAAACTTACATGTATTTAAGACAGAATATATATATATATATATATATACCCGCCGCATATATATATATATATATGCGGCCAGTAGTGCTATTCTAGAATTTTAGATTCATCACTCTCCGGTGAAATGTTGACATGATGATGATGAGAGAGAGAATGTTCTTACAGAGTAGCCATACTGGTTGTAGCTTTATATTTAAAATTATATTATACAAACGATTTAAAAAGGCTTTTTTGAATAACGTTTCTACCGCCATGGCAATACTTAGTATTATTGTGTGCTAGTTTGAAAGATGAGTTAGACAGTGTAACTATAGGCACAAGAGACTTAATATCTTAATTCCCAAGGTTTATGGCGCATTCCGATGTTAGGGGTGGTTAATAGACTGTGACAAAGTCTATGGGTAGTGACGACCACTTACCATAAGGTGGTCATTTGCCAGCGTACCTATACGAAATTAAAAAAGTGATATATTTTTTTATTTTCAAAATTCATTGTTACAGTTATCAGAACTAGTCCACTCGTTGCAAGCTTCGGAGAAGAATCGAAAGAACGCGAGGAGACAGAACAAGAATATCCTCCAGGACATCGCCAACGTGAAGAACAGCCTCACGAAGACATCGGACACGAAGTGCACGAACGTGTACGTGTCGGACGACGGGAGCAAGTACAGCGACGCGCACGTGTCGAGCGACACGCAGGACAAGTGCGTGTGTGACGACCTGGTGTTCCTCGAAGACCCAAACGACGCTAGAGGCTGTATATACTTTCAGGTGAGCAGAAAACTCTACTCGTTTTTAAAAGATTAGCAAACCTTAGATATGCGATTCCATGCGATTCGCTACCAGCTCTGCTGTATTGTACAATACAAACACTTCTCGATCAATATATCTCTATATACAACACGACACTGTTACACTTAACTACTTGTATACACTTTAGTTTTACTTACAAAGTTCCGATAACAACTTCACAGATAACCAAAACGCTAAATTTTTCGCGAATCCATAGTCAATACCAAAGAATATTAAGATTTCGACCAAATTTCAAAGTCAAAGTTGCTTATATACTCTACTTGCTATTGGAATCGACTATAGATTTGTATGTGTTTGCACAGCACATTGTGTCTGTGTGTTTTTTTTATCCGTAACAGCATGTGAATGTCCTACTGCTGGGCTAAAGGCCTCCTCTCCCTTTTTTGAGCAGAAGGCTTGGAGCTTATTCCACCACGCTGCTCCAGTGCGGTTTGGTGGAATACACATGTGGCAGAATTTCAGTGAAATTAGACACATGCAGGTTTCCTCACGATGTTTTCCTTCATCGTAAAGTACGAGATGAATTATAATCACAGATTAAGCACATGAAAATTCAGTGGTGCCTGGACCATCTCGGCTGTTTTTTTATATGCTAGCAATATTAGCACAGACTGTGCAATATAATATGTAATGCGGTCATTAATTAAATTTGATTGAATATAACAGGCATCCGTGCATGTCCTGAGACACTCCACGGCCATCTACCCAGGGTTCCAGTGCTCTGTGCATGTCGGGAACGTGCATCAGACGGCCATTATCGAGGTAACGAATACATACATCAAACTCACTTTGCGGAGTGGAATTAAATAGTTTAATTTTGGTATAGTTGGTGGTGTTGCGTAAAATACTTAAGTATGATAATGATATTTATTTTTTTATGTTATATTCCTGTTTAGCGGTAGAATATCTGAAGAGTGGGTGGTACCTACCCAGGCGGGTTTGCACAATGCCCTTACCACCAGTTACCACACACACTTATAATATATTCTGCCGCCAAATAGCAATAGCATTGTTGTTGGTGAGTAAAACAGTGTAACTGCAGGCACGAGGGACATAACATCTTAGTTCCCAAGGTGGTGACGCATTGGTGATGTAAGCGATGGTTAATATTTATTGCGGTGTCAATGTCTATGGGCGGTGGTGACCACCTACCATCGGGCTGCTCATCGCATTGCTGACCACGGGTATATTTTTCGCTTTAGGGTATAATGTCTCCGAACAACGTGCTGAGGGCGGGCGAGGGGGCCTCCGTGCTGTTCAGGTTCGCCCGCTGTCCGGAGTACCTCGTGTGGGGCCGCCGGCTGCTGTTCACGGCGGGGCTGGGGACCAGGTACCGCTCAACGAACCCAACGATAACTTCTAATTACAGTTGAATTGTTGAGCCAATAAAGTATATCGTCAGCTCAGTGTTGGTATCCGAGATTGCTAGCTCTACTGACTTTCACACATTTAATTTATAAGTGTTCGGTGAAGGAAATCCATGCATCGAAGCAGGTTGTGGAATAAGCTCAAACCTTCTCTAAACTTTCATATATTTAACACTACCGGACAAATTTTTAATAAACCATCATATGTGATCGAGCAAATTTTCACTCATAACTCATTTTTATTCAGTCAGTTAATTAATCAGTGTCAGAGTTTTTATTACGTATATAACATACATGCAAAACGTCTATGCTTATGTATAAATAATATTGCAATATATAAAGGCTTATATATGAAAATATAATATGGAACTAATGGCTTCTTATGTATGTACACACATACATCCAATTTCTAGTTAATATTAAATAATTATATGACTAGATTTATGGAATAACGTACATACACAATGGATATTACATCTTGGTTCCCAATGTTGGTGGCACATTGACAATATAAATGATGGTTAATATTTCTTAAAACGCCAATGACGCGGTGGAGAATCACCACCAAAATTACATTACCTTCCTATTCGAAATTAAAAAAGAGAAACAGAAATCGCAACAGTAAAAGGTTATAAGTCTTTATATTTGAAAATATGTACATTCAAAAACATTAAATTCTTAGTTATACCATGTTTGCCTATCTACCCTTCCGTGACGCCACGGTGACAGGACTGTGATAATCTTATCGTATGTTAAATTGTTACAATAATAACTTATTTAGAAGTTAGTTGACTTAAAATTTCAAATAAACTGAGATTTAAATTAAATATTCTTATTTAAAATCAAAATAGCACTATGTACGTGTTAATATTGTATTTAATACACCTTTTACAATTAGTTGAAATGTATATTTAGTATATTCCAATCGTAGGAGTAAATATAAACTAACTTTATATTTCCATATCCCGTGATAGTCGCTAATAGCTCAGCTTAACTACTTTCTCGAATAAAACGCAATTTTTTCGCAAATCCATAATGAATATCACAGATAATTCAAAATCTCGACCAATGATATCGCGCCAATTCAATGTCGGTTGTTAATTTGCCTTTGTCTACTCTTGTGGCTTTAATACACTAGTTATTTTCTATTTAAATGAAATAACATATTTATATGCATACATATATAACGTAACTGTTTTTAAAATGATAATCACGCCCCAAGGAACAAATCTTTAGGTTTGTATTTTTTTTTTTTTGTTAATGGTAGCTCTTACAATGCCGATGTTACTTTTGCATTAAGCCGCGCTGATATGTAAGACTCCAATAAAAATTGATTATAAATTTAAAACAATAATGTTGTACGGTAAAATAATTTTTGTATTTATTTAAAAAAAAAAACATGCTTAGCATTTTAAAAACACAAACGTCATGACGCCATTTTGAATTACAATTTTGGCGCCATTAATATAATCACTACCTCAAGAGGTAAACCAAAATTAGCTTTCATATTTTTGTATTTAAACTTTGTACATTAAATGATATATCCAGTTCCTGTTTATAAATTGCAATTTTAAGTTAATGATACATATTTATATAACATTACGATATCTAACTATCAATGATCGGATTATTTAATGCCGATTTTACTTTAGACGATATGACATTGACTTTTTATGATTTGTATTAATTAATACTTTTATAGCTATCTGTGGCATCGATATTAATTAAACTACAATAATATTAAACATAATTTAATAAAAGCAATTAATGGTTGATAAGTATGGGATAAATCGTTTTTCAATATAAGGGCGCAATAAGATTTTTTTTAAACAAAGATAATTAGTATCATTTACGTTTTTGGTCTAAGAAAACGTGTCGCTTTAAAAGTTATTTTTTTAAATAAAAAAACATACTCAAACCTTTACTAACCTGATTATTATATTACACATAACAAATTTAAAAAAATTGCAGCATAAAATAATGTTAATTATATATAAATTAAAAAATAAACATCCAGGTATTTAGGTATAAGTTGTAATAACTCGGTCATATTTTTTTGAGAACTTCAGGCATTATAAGCACGAACTATTCCCGTCAATCATATTCTGATCAGTTATAAATATAAATGAAATTTCGTCTATTACCTAACTTATGCAATACTAAATTTGAATATGTACCAAAGCAAAATTATATATTACTATTTTGGTAAATTTTTACAAAATTCAAGCGATTCATCACTGCTTGAAAATTATATTTTATTCTTATTAGGCGCCATTTTGAATATATAAGGAATGGCCTGTGTTTAAGACTCTGCGGCAACATGAATGGAAAAAAATACCGCTAAGCTAAATAACAATAATTATTAAAAGAATAGCAGACCTAACATCAGAAATAGCATTTGTGTGATAACCATCCTCAAGAATATTAAAAAATGCTCTGTTATGTCATATTCTGTTATTTTGAAAAGACCCCATTTTCAAATTCGTATTGTGTTATTTAAATTTATTAAAATATTAAATATTTTTAAACATAATCATGACGCCATTTTAAATTTAAATTTTGGCGCGATTAATATTATTGTATTGTTGTATACATATCTTTTGTTGAAGTATTTAAATTTTGTACGTTAAATCTAAATGATTTTTCTAGTTCCTGTAAGCTGATATAACTTGCTATTTTAAGTTAAATGTACGTATTTATGTAACGGCAAACGTAAGACATTTTTAAGTGACGCCATTTTGAAATTCAGAAATATTTATGGGAACAAAATTAATTAAATAATTTGCTGTTTCGTTTTTCATCTGTAAAAACAATTGTAAGTAAATATTTTAATTTATAATTTGTATGAACTAAAAATACCTAAAAAGTAATCCTACTAAAAAAATGTATATTTATAAGTGTATTTTTTACATTTACTCTATATTTATCATCAAATTTGTATTTTATATATATTCCACTAAGATTCATTTTAACTTTTAACTTCTTCTTAACGACTTTAAAATTTTCTTACATATCTTATTGTTTATACAATAATAGTCCTTATTGCATAAATTTTAAGTGCGTGTTTTATTAGATCTCTTTGCCTCAAAGTATCAATTAATCCGAATTTATTTAATTTGATAAAGTAATGGTAAGCGATGAAATGATGGTGTTAAATAATTAATTGTGTATTATCTGTGGCAGTTCCCTTAGAATATTAATTTGAAACGTGTGTTTCTTTAATTTTTTAATTTTGTCAGAGTAAACGGCCAGTTTTAATAAAAGTTAGCTTCGTGTCATCGATTTATGAAAATTTTAGGGTGTTATTAGACTAAATCAATCTTTTTATTTAATTATGCTTTGAATAAAACGTGTGATTGTGACTTAAAAAATAAAACAATGTTTTTTACTGTCTTAGAAAAATGTTATATATTAGCAACGATTAAAAAAAAATTTAAATCAGTCATTCAATATTAAAAAAAAATTAAAACATTTTTTAGCACATCATTAGACTATAATAAAAATAATTAAAGTATGTTGGATTTTTTATTTAAAATCTTTATAATTTAAGCTACACTTTGTAAAAAATAAATTGGCAATTATTGTGTCAACCCGCGTTCATAAGAAAGTTTCACGACAATGCGCGCTTGCTGAGTTGGTGATAATTAATCAAGTAGACTTATAAGTACATTCGAATTATTTCACAAAGGTTTAAAGCTACTAGTTGTGGATATATGCAGATTCTACCAAGAAGAACTGAACCGAAGAAAGAAACTCAATAGTAAATCTTGTAGCGTTAATCGAATTCCATACATTAGTATATAATCATAAATATCATTGTACCCATTTAGTCGATTATATGATTTAATTAATGATTAAACGAACTTACCATAATGTCTAGCATAATGTTACATGTAATAGACACTAGATGTCGCCAGTCTGCACTGTATTTGGATTTTTTATTATTATACTAGTAGCACAACTTGGTGCTGGTGCCGCTTTCTACTATCTTCATTATGTTCAGAGCATCTTCTTTGCAAATATTGATATTTGAGTATCAAGTAGATGGTTAATATTTGTCTCTGGTCAGACACTCTCTGTCCAATAAAAAATAATGTATTATAAGGGAAATGGTAAATGGGGTGGTTGAGATGCTAATCTATTCTCTTCAAAGTCCTCGTATAATTATGACTGCTTCGTTGGTCTAGTGGCTTGATGTAAGGCAGACCCCCTCCGGGTCAATTCCCAGGTCGGGCAAATAAAAAAAGCTATTGGGTTTGTCTGTCAGAAAATTCTGAGTAGCAGCCCGGAGTCTGGAAGTTGGAAGTGTGTACACTCCTGTGCCTCGGAAAGCACGTAAAGCCGATGGTCCTGCGCATGAACTCTTTCCGGTCGTGTCGGATTGCCGTCCCATCGGATTATGAGAGTTGAGGAATAGGGAGTGCACCTGTGTTTGCGCACACACTTGTGCACTATAATATCTCCTGCGTATTTGACTAATCAATCTTGAGATTGGCCGCCGTAGCCGAAATCGGTCTGGAGGACATTATTATTATAATTCAATTATAGATTAAAAGAGTCAATTAGTTTCAGTTGGGATTACAGTGTTAATGTACCAGGAGATAATAAACATGTACATGTACCAGGAGATAATATGCACATCTTAGTTCCCAAGGTTGGTGGCGCATTGGCGATGTAAGCGATGGTTAACATTTCTTGCAATGCCAATGTCTATGGGCATTGGTGACCACTTACCATCAGGTGGCCCATATGCTATAAGAACAATCCCCCACCCACTTGCAAAGCCCGGGCAAACACCACTGCGCTTTGATGTGCTTAATTAATGGGCACATTGTCAGGAGATCTGCTTTTATGGGATGAAGTATTGCTATGTATATCCATCAACCCGCATTGAAACTGCAATTTAGAGCTCCAAATCACAAGTGGAGGGGAGGGCTTAGCCCAGCAGAGGCGTTATTTTTTTATAATAAGTAAATAGAAAAGAAAAGTAAAAGTAAGTTGTACACTAGAAGTGAGATTTGGAAGCATGTAAAGACATTGTTTGCGCCTGAACTCTCTCTAATTTTCACCCTGGGATTATGTAAATGTCTATGTCCCACGGCTGGGCTAATCCCTCCCTCTTCTCCCTTTGATGAGGAGCTTATACCAATACGCTGTTCCAATTTAGTGGTGCTAATCTGGGTTTTAACACGCTATCATTGGTAACGATTTACACATTCTATTCACTACCATCTCGGTTCTCAATAGGATTAAGAGTGTGTGGGAATAGGGACTGTCTGTGCTTGTACGCACACACAAGTACTATTATTAGTCCCGTGCAGTTGTCTAAACCGTTCGTATCCGTAGCAGCATGTGAATGTCCCACTGCTGGGCTAAAGCCTCCTCTCCCTTTTTTTAAGAAGGTTTGGAGCTTATTCCACCACGCTGCTCCAATGCGGGTTGGTGGAATAAAACCCCATAGAACATAATGAACATGCAGACTGGGTTAACGAAATAACTACACATATTCCAGAGATGGAGATCAACTTCATACCAATAGAAACATTTATAGATGTCATCAAACGAATGCACAATTAGAAATCCCCAGGCTCAGACAATATTCACAACTATTGGTACAAGAAATGTAGTAGCATACACTCATACATACATAAGTACTTAAATACATTCATTCAATCACCACATTTACTACTGAAATATATAACACATGGAATCACATACTTAGTACCTAAAGATAAACATGATACCACAAATCCAGATAAATACTGACCAATAACTTGCTTACAAACCATATATAAAATTTTATCAGCTTGCATAAGTGAAGAAATATACAAACATTTAACTAAACATAATATACTAGCCGAACAGCAAAAGGGGTGTAGAAAAAATAGCCAAGGTTGTAAGGAGCAGCTTACTTTCGATGCAATCATTTTAAGTAGTGCGGTAAAATCAAAATCAGATATCCATACTATGTTTATTGATTATCAAAAAGCCTTTGATTCAGTCCCGCATAGCTGGTTATTGTATGTCTTAAAATTGTATAAAATAGACCCAACCCTCATATCATTTCTTCAAAATTCTATGCAAAACTGGCAAACTGTATTAAAAATAAAACAATCGTCCATGAAATCTCTAACTACTGAACCAATTCGTATCCAACGAGGAGTTTTTCAAGGAGACGCTCTGAGCCCCCTCTGGTTTTGCTTGGCCTTAAATCCTCTTTCACTCTTGTTAAATAAAACCAATACAGGATTCACACTTTATGGTAATAACACCCAATATAACTTATCACACCTCATGTATATGGACGATATAAAACTTTACTCCATTGACAAAAACACGCTGCTTGAGTTAGCAAGCATTACGGAACAGTTCTCCAAAGATATTCATATGAAATTCGGTGTCGACAAGTGCAAAATTCTGTCAATCTCGAAAGGAAAAATCCTTAATAATAGCTACACACTCGAAACTGGTGAACAAATTGAACCAATGGATGAACAAAGCACATATAAATACCTTGGTTTTAAACAATCTAGGCAAATACTACAAACTACGACAAAACAAAAACTGCTTACAAAATTCTCGCACCGATTAAATCTCGTATTAAAGACACACCTTAACTCTAAAAACACAATAAAAGCTATTAACACATTTGCCATACCCTTACTTACGTACTCTTCTCTCGGAATAATACAATGGTCAAAAAGTGACATAAACAAATTGCAGCGTACTATTAACACTCACTTCACTAAATATAGGAAACATCATCCAAAATCTTGTATTCAAAGGCTCACACTACCACGCAAAGAAGGAGGAAGGGGATTAATAGACATACACAATTTACACAATAAGCAGATACTCTCACTCAGACCATACTTCCATGATAAATACGAACACTCACCTCTACATAGACACGCAACAGAAATAGACAAAAAGCTTACACCATTAAACCTACATGACAAAAACACTCAAGTAAACGAACATATCATAAGTACACAACAACAAATGTTGGCATGGACTGAAAAAACACTACATGGGAGGCACCGAGCCTATTTGAACCAACCCCACGTCGACAAAGAGAAGTCGAACGAATGGCTCAAACGAGGTGAACTGTTCCCTGAGACCGAAGGTTTTATGCTCGCCATTCAAGACCAAATAATAGCAACTCGTAACTATAGGAAGTACATAATGAAGGATAATAATCAACCTACTGACTTATGTAGACAATGTAACGCAGCCTCTGAAACTATTCAGCACATAAGGGGGGCTTGCAAATCTCTCGCACAGACCGATTATAAGCATCGACATGATCAAGTGGCTGCAATCATTTTATTTTTTTTTATTTTTTTATTTTATTTATTTTAAGGACCACTAGTAGCTACTACATGTTTTAATGACAAATGTAAAACAATTTAGTGAAAATAGCTAACATGTGAAGCTTTTTAAAGTAGCCACAACAATTACAATATTTGTTTTAAAAATACATTAACACATAATTATAGCAACATGAGTAGAAAGATTAAAAAAAAAAAAAGTCCAAATTGGTACAAATTAAAGATCATAAAAAAATAAACATGCACTTAATAAAATTAAAATTAATAACACAAATAGTTTGAAATTGATATAGGTACAAATTAAAATTAAATAATTCATTAAATTCATGCAAAGTTTACGTTACAAAAAAATTACTAAAAATATACTAATTAATACAAAATAAAATTAAGATAACATTATTTATTATTTATTTATTTATTTATTATTTATTTGCATCTCTCAACAATTCTAGCGCCCGTTTACGATAAATCATGGCAGAGTCATTAAAAATATCTAGATCTTGACAAAAACCATTGTACAACCGTGATGATCTAGGCATTGGTGCATTACATCCTAATTTCGTTATTGATATTCTGACATCAAAAGTGCCCAGAAAACTACGAACATTGCGCCTTGGAATACGATAGTATATCTTTTCAAGTAAGTAAGTACAGTCGATCTCGTTACGAATTATCTTAAATAGGAAAGAGAGATCTAATAATTGTCTGCGTACAGAGAGACTATCCATATTAAAGTCTTTCAAGAGATTGCTGTAATTTTTATTAGATTTATTGTATGAGGTTTTTTTGTTTCTGGATAGATGATATACAAATCGCTTCTGTATTCTCTTTATACGCAGACGATGTACATTGTAACAAGGATTCCACACAACACTACCGTACTCCAGTACACTACGCACGTAAGCGTTATAGATTATTTTTTTCGTGTTATTCGTGAAGTGTTTACCATTTCTAATTAAAAATCCTAACGTTTTGGAACTTTTCGTAATTATTTTATTGAAGTGCGGGACAAAAGTAAGCTTGTCATCAAAAATGACACCCAAATCACTTATTTCAAAAACTTCCTCCAACTTGATGTTATCAATGCTATATATTGTTTTGATTATATTGAGATTTCGCGTAAATTTTATATGCTTGCATTTACTGACGTTTAATTCCATTTTATTATTTTTACACCAATTATATATAGCATTAATATCCACCTGTAAGAGCTCTGAGTCAGCTAAGTTGTTTATTACTTTTGTTAATTTTAAATCGTCCGCAAATAAAAATACTCTACTATAATGTACCGTATCGCAAATATCATTAATGAAGATATTAAAGAGCCAAGGTCCTAAGTGTGACCCTTGAGGAACCCCGGAGCAGGCTTTATATAGACTCGAGCTAAAACCTTTTAAGACAACAAATTGTTGTCTATTGTATAAATATGATTTGAACCACTCAAGCATATTACCATTGAATCCGTACTTGCTTAGTTTTAAGAGTAAAATATCGTGCGAAACTTTGTCGAAAGCCTTGGTTAAATCGGTATAAATTGCGTCAACTTGCTTGTGGTTATCAATAGCTGGCACAATGAATGAACATCATACACCAACATTTAGCATACAAATATAAACTTATAACAGAAATGAATCCATATTACAAATATAAACCGGAAAGTGTATTAGACACTAGAAACCACAAAATCTACTGGGATAGAACAATAATAACTGACAAAACTATCTGTTATAATAGACCAGATATTACCGTTCATGATAAATTCAATAGAATCGTTTATCTTATCGATATAGCCATTCCTAATTCACATAACATACAAACCACAATATCTGAAAAGTTAAGTAAATATCAAGATCTCGCCATAGAAATTAAAACGCAATGGAAAGCACAAACAGTACACATAGTCCCAATAGTCCTATCATCCACAGGTATCGTGCCAAAATCCTTGACACGAAGTCTGAACACCTTACAAATGCCAGCGTATATCCTCCATATACTTCAAAAAGCCATAATCATTAACACCTGCCGTATCACCCGAAAGTTTATATCATCATCCACTTTATCATCAAAGTTTTTAATATAAGCAACACTCCTTAACGCTTGGCTGCAGCCCGCGTTTTCGGTTTAAACTCTTCGAAAGAAGAGAAACTTTAAAAGTTAAATAAAAATAATAATAATAATAATATTGGACATTATTCACACACGGTCATCTGATCCCAAATTAAGCAGAGCTTGTGTTATGGAAACCAGACAACTGATATACTACATATACTACTTTTCTTTTGTAAATACATACTTATATAGATAATTACACCCAGACTCAGGACAAACAGACATGTTCATGCACACAAATGTCTGTCCTGGGTGGGAATCGAACCCACGACCTTTGGCATGAAAGGCAAGTAACTACCAACCACGCAAACTGGCTCGTCAAAAAATCAATACGTCAATACTATCGAAAAATCATTGATTATCGATAGTCCAAAACTATCGATTTTATCGATAATGGACTATCGACATGCAACACTACCCGGTATTACTTATACCTAAAATGAAAGTCATATAATGTATTACATTCATATAATCGGGGTAATGTCGTCAACTACGGTTGTTCCGAGCTGATGACAGCGGAGCGCATCGGAGAGAGGAGCGCCAAGCTGGTGTCTTTCCTGGACCTGGCGGGCCACAGCAAGTACCAACGTACCACGCTCCACGGGCTCACGGGTTACTCCCCGCACTACGCCATGCTCGTTGTAAGTATGTTTATTTATTACTAGTTCCCATACGTGTGGGGGGGGGGGCTCAGATTTTAGGTATCCTAAGTCTTTTTCTATAGCCCTGATAACGTGTTTTCAAATTATTATTAGGTAAGGATTTTTTTGGAGTCCTGACATATCAAACCAAAAGTTAATTTTCATTTTATTGAATAAATATCTTATCTTATTAATACATTTTTACAAACAGCTCAAAATCAAAATAATTTATTCAGGTAATAATATATAAACCTAACACCGGCTCAAACTGTAGATCCTACTAAAAATAATCGGCAAAAAACTAAACTCTTTTGCTACAATTAAACTATGTAAGAGTTTAAACACAATTTTTTATCATATTTATAAACCCTTATCGAGCAATACGTCTTATTAATGAAAGTTTTTTAAGAGAGAGAGTTGGTTCCTCCTAACTGGCCTAGGCCAGTCTGGGTACGGGCTGCGGGGTTGCCCCCTAACCTGTCGTGTCTTTAATTTTTGGCCCGAGGGGCCAGGGTCTCAGCGACACAGTGGCTGTAAGTTTTTTAATTCAGCTACAAGATAATATTATAGATGGCACTGTAGTCATATTATCAACTTATACTATAAAGTTTTTTTTTATTTCTAGATTTCGGCAACAGCCGGTATAACTCGCATCACAGAAGAACACATCGGTCTTCTGCTGGCTTTGGACATGCCGTTCTTCGCAGTCATCAACAAGTGTGAACTGGTTAGCAACATCAACGCTGCTGTAGCGAGGCTGGCTCAATTGTTGGAACCCGCTAATAAGGTCAGTGATTATATTTTAAATAGCATCTATAAAGACTAGCTTATAAACTAGGTTATTATTTCTTACATCCATGCTTATGGGTGATGGTGACCACTTACCATCAGGTGGCCCAATTGCACACATATAACATAAAGAGAAGCCTGGAGGGGGGGGGGGGAAGTTTAACAGACAAACAGATATATTTATTTTCCCATTTATAATATTAGTTTATATTGTAATTGGAAACATGCAGGTTTCCTCGCGATGTTCTTCAAGGAGCACGAGATGTTCTAGTAACTAAATTAAATATTGAGTATTTAATTACAGGCACAAGGGACATAACATCTTAGTTCCCAAGGTTGGTGGCGCATTGGCGATGTAAGCGATGGTTAACATTTCTTGCAATGCCAATGTCTATGGGCGTTGGTGACCACTTACCATCAGGTGGCCCATATGCTCGTCCGCCTTCCTATTCTATAAAAAAAAAATATTTATAAGGCTTCGTATCCAGAAGTTTTTGATTCGATTATCATGTAGAGATCCTATACGTGTGTACTCGTAATAAGGAGATGACGCCTTATCCCAGCTGTGGGTAAAAATGCTGTTACATTTTTAAACAAATTAAATGATCCCTACACAGTCGGGACAAAAACCGACTTTGTTAATATTATATTGTAATATCATTTATTTTATCCTCAGATAAATATTTTATGGTCAAGAAACTTACTTGTAATTACAATGGCAGTATAAAATTTGATCTTGAAATTGTAATGACGTCATTGGTTGATGGTATGTGAGCTGTTTGTAGTGCGCAATACAATAGTTTTTCTTTTCTACAGGTGAACTCGATAACGGTAGAGGGAGGGCTCGCCTGAACATGTTCAGGCATTTGCACGAAGTGAAAAGTGGTAGGACGTCCTCGCTCAGCCACGAGATACTCGGCTTCGATGCTCAGGTGCGCTAATGATTTTTTTGACGTTTATTTAAATTAAGAACAATCCCCCACCCACTTGCAAAGCCCGGGCAAACACCACTGCACTTTGATGTGCTTAATTAATGGGCACATTGTCAGGAGATCTGCTTTTATGGGATGAAGTATTGCTATGTATATCCATCAACCCGCATTGAAGCTGCAAGTTAGAGCTCCAAATCACAAGTGGAGGGGAGGTCTTAGCCCAGCAGAGGTGTTTTTGTCTTCTGCTGGCTTTGGACATGCCGTTCTTCGCAGTCATCAACAAGTGTGAACTGGTTAGCAACATCAACGCTGTTGTAGCGAGGCTGGCTCAATTGTTGGAACCCGCTAATAAAGTCAGTGATTTTATTTTAAATAGCATCTATAAAGACTAGCTTATAAACTAGGTTATTATTTCTTACATCAATGCTTATGGGTGATGGTGACCACTTACCATCAGGTGGCCCAATTGTACACATATAACATAAATAGAAGCCGGGGGGGGGGTTGCTGGGAAAGTTAACAGACAAACAGATATATTTACTTTCCCATTTATAATATTAGTATATATTGTAATTGGAAACATGCAGGTTTCCTCGCGATGTTCTTCAAGGAGCACGAGATGATAAATCAGGGATGCTGTATAATTTATAGATTTATTTAAATTTAAAGTAATGGTATATATTGGTATTATTACAGAAACCGCTGTTAATAACTGACGAGAATATGGCAAGGAACTGCGTTGCGCCGCAAAAGTCGATACTGGACACCATAGACAATCTAGACGAGGAAATCAAAAAGGATGAGGAGTGAGTAGCTTCACAAGCCTTTATTTAACCCGAAGTGTTTCTGGGTGAACTCTTATGTATGACCTTAAAACGAGTTCCATACTATTGGTAATGGTAATAGTATTGTCTATAGCTACGCCAACCACCCTTGCTAGATACTTGCCTTTCACGCCAAAGGTTGCGGGTTCGGTTCCCACTCAGGACAGACAATTGTGTGCATTAACATGTCTGTTTTTCCTGAGTCTGTGTGTAATTGTCTATACAATAGTATATCAGTTGTCTGGTTGCCATAGTACAAGCTCTGCTTAGTTTCGGATCAGATATATATATATATAGTTGAACGCAAATCACAGTAGTGTCGGCCGGCAGGGTGGCCGTGTTCCCGGTGAGCTGCGTGCGCGGCGCCGGCCTCTACGCGTTGCACGCGTGTCTGCTGGCGCGCCGCGACCTGCAGCGCCCCGAGGACGTGAGTGAACCATATGTTGTGCAGTTGACTAGTATCCTTTTTATTAAATTATAAATGTTATAATTTATGTCACTTTACAGGAGGCGTGCGAGTTTCAAGTAGACGAAATTTTCCACGTATGGGACTCGACGGGGCCCGTAGTGGGGGGACTGCTCGCGCGAGGGCGACTCTACGAGGGCGACGAACTTATCATAGGTGCGTTGCGTTCTGTTAGTTGTGAGATGAATAGAGCGACGTATATTTAACACAACCCCCCCCCCCAGGACCTCTGGAGTCCGGCGAGTTCGCGGCGATATCCGTGCGCACGATATACCGCAACCGCGTCCCGTGCGGCAGCGTGCGCGCGGGACAGTCGGCGTCGCTGGGCCTGGGTCGCTTCCCGCCGGGACTGCGGCAGGGCATGGTGCTGCTAGCGCGGCCGGGGGGCTACGCCGCGGGACACGAGCGGCCCACCTTCGGAGGCTGTCCGCCCGGGACTTGCAGAGGACGACAGGTGGGTCGCTAATTCAAACCTTATTACTAAATAAAAACTTACATATATTTAAGACAGAATATATATACGCGGCCAGTAGTGCTATTCTAGAATTTTAGATTCATCACTCTCCGGTGAAATGTTGACATGATGATGATGCGTGTGGTGAAATGTTACAATTATTACCTTTTTCTGCGGTGAGTGAGAGAATGTTCTTACAGAGTACTGGTTTACTGGTTGTAGCTTTATATTTAAAATTATATTATACAAACGATTTATATAACGATTATAAGGTCGAGATGGCCCAGTGGTAAGAACGCGTGAATCTTAACCGATTAACGTGGGTTCAAACCCGGGCAAGCACCTCTGAATTTTCATGTGCTTAATTTCTGTTATAATTCATCTCGTGCTTTTCGGTAAAGGAAAACATCGTGAGGAAACCTGCATGTGTCTAATTTCACTGAAATTCTGCCACATGTGTATTCAATCAAACCGCACTGGAGCAGCGTGGTAGAATAAGCTCCAAGCCTTCTCCTCAAAAAAGGGAGAGGAGGCCTTTAGCCCAGCAGTAGGACATTCACGTGCTGTTACGGATAAAAAAAACACACACACACAATGTGCTGTGCAAACATATACAAGTCTATAGTCGATTCCAATAGCAAGTAGAGTATATAAGCAACTTTGACCTTGAAATTTGGTCGAAATCTTAATATTCTGTGGTATTGACTATGAATTCGCGAAAAATTTAGCGTTTTGGTTATCTGTAAAGTTGTTATCGGAACTTTGTAAGTAAAACTAAAGTGTACATAAGTGGTTAAGTGTAACAGTGTCGTGTTGTAAATAGAGATATATTGAAGTGATGAGTGAGTGAAAATTCAGTGGTGCCTGGATCATCTCGGCTGTTTTTTTATATGCTAGCAATATTAGCACAGACTGTGCAATATAATATGTAATGCGGTCATGAATTAAATATGATTGAATGTAACAGGCATCCGTGCATGTCCTGAGACACTCCACGGCCATCTACCCAGGGTTCCAGTGCTCTGTGCATGTCGGGAACGTGCGTCAGACGGCCATTATCGAGGTAACGAATATATACATCAAACTCACTTTGCGGAGTAGAATTAAATAGTTTAATTTTGGTATAGTTTGGTGGTGTTGCGTAAAATACTTAAGTATGATAATGATATTTATTTTTTATGTTATATTCCTGTTTAGCGGTAGAATATCTGATGAGTGGGTGGTACCTACCCAGTCGGGTTTGAACAATGCCCTTACTACCAGTTACCACACACTCATAATATATTCTGCCGCCAAACAGCAATAGCATTGTTGTTGGTGAGTAAAACAGTGTAACTGCAGGCACGAGGGACATAACATCTTAGTTCCCAAGGTTGGTGACGCATTGGTGATGTAAGCGATGGTTAATATTTATTGCGGTGTCAATGTCAATGGGCGGTGGTGACCATTTACCATCGGGTTGCTCATCTCATCGCTGACCACGGGTATATTTTTCGCTTTAGGGTATATATATGTCTCCGAACAACATGCTGAGGGCGGGCGAGGGGGCCTCCGTGCTTTTCAGGTTCGCCCGCTGTCCGGAGTACCTCGTGCGGGGCCGCCGGCTGCTGTTCACGGCGGGGCTGGGGACCAGGTACCGCTCAACGAACCCAACGATAACGATAATTATAAAATCATCCATAGAGACATACATCTAAATTTCAACTATGATGGTGATTCAAACGGTCCGAACTCTATTAATCACAAACAGATACACAAACAGCCATTTTTATATATTAACGAAATTGTTTTGTTACAGAGCCATCGGCCGGGTCACGCAAACCTTCCCGTACATACCATGAATTCTATAGAACACGGCTCCAATGTAAAATTCGAGATCTCTCTAGAATATTCTAGATAAATTAAATATATTAATTGTATCTGTAACCAGTTTTCTTGTCGTGTTCACTTCATGATTGCATAGGGGGCGTTTCGCCTTGCGGATTAAATTACAAAAAACGACAAACGATGATGGTATTTTTATGTTACATAAAAACAGTGTTGCCAACCTCTTAGAAGCATCCTCCTGACGGATGAATTGAAACAAATACAAAATACATTTATAATATGATGTTAAAAAAAAGCAAATCAAGTACTGAGAGTAGCATTAGTAAACTTGAAATATACTCTATTAAATGAAGCTGAAGAGTTAATCCCCGGAGAGAATTTCTTTAAAAAAATGTTCCTCCTAAAATATGTCTGACATGAAAATATCCTATTTGATTTTATCTGACATAGCCCTATTTAGGGGGAAAACCCCCAAGTTGGCAACACTGTATAAATAAATGTGGACCATCCATATAAACTTTCATATATTTAACACTAGGGGACAAATTTTTAATAAACCATCATATGTGATCGAGCAAATTTTCACTCATAACTCATTTTTATTCAGTCAGTTAATTAATCAGTGTCAGAGTTTTTATTACGTATATAACATACATGCAAAACGTCTATGCTTATGTATAAATAATATTGCAATATATAAAGGCTTATATATATATATGAAAATATAATATGGAACTAATGGCTTCTTATGTATGTACACAATGGATATTACATCTTGGTTCCCAATGTTGGTGGCACATTGACACTATAAATGATGGTTAATATTTCTTAAAACGCCAATGACGCGGTGAAGAATTACCACCAAAATTACATTAGCCTTCCTATTCGAAATTAAAAAAGAGAAACAGAAATCGCAACAGTAAAAGGTTATAAGTCTTTATATTTGAAAATATGTACATTCAAAAACATTAAATTCTTAGTTATACCATGTTTGCCTATCTACCCTTCCGTGACGCCACGGTGACAGGACTGTGATAATCTTATCGTATGTTAAATTGTTACAATAATAACTTATTTAGAAGTTAGTTGACTTAAAATTTCAAATAAACTGAGATTTAAATTAAATATTCTTATTTAAATGTAAAATAGCACTATGTACGTGTTAATATTGTATTTAATAGACCTTTTACAATTAGTTGAAATGTATATTTAGTATATTCCAATCGTAGGAGTAAATATAAACTAACTTTATATTTCCATATCCCGTGATAGTCGCTAATAGCTCAGCTTAACTACTATCTCGAATAAAACGCAATTTTTTCGCAAATCCATAATGAATATCACAGATAACTCAAAATCTCGACCAATGATATCGCGCCAATACAATGTCAGTTGTTAATTTGCCTTTGTCTACTCTTGTGGCTTTAATACACTAGTTATTTTCTATTTAAATGAAATAACATATTTATATGCATACAGATATAACGTAACATTTTTAAAATCATAATCACACCCCAAGGAACAAATCTTTAGGTTTGTATTTTTTTTTTTTTTTTTTAATGGTAGCTCTTACAATTCCGATGTTACTTTTGCATTAAGCCGCGCTGATATGTAAGACTCCAATAAAAATTGATTATAAATTTAAAACAATAATGTTGTACGGTAAAATAATTTTTGTATTTATTTAAAAAAAAAACATGCTTAGCATTTTAAAAACACAAACGTCATGACGCCATTTTGAATTACAATTTTGGCGCCATTAATATAATCACTACCTCAAGAGGTAAACCAAAATCAGCTTTCATATTTTTGTATTTAAACTTTGTACATTAAATGATATATCCAGTTTATAAATTGCAATTTTAAGTTAATGATACATATTTATATAACATTACGATATGTAACTATCAATGATCGGATTATTTAATGCCGATTTTACTTTAGACGATATGACATTGAATTTTTATGATTTGTATTAATTAATATTTTTATAGCTATCTGTGGTATCGATATTAATTAAACTACAATAATATTAAACATAATTTAATAAAAGCAATTAATGGTTGATAAGTATGGGATAAATCGTTTTTCAATATAAGGGCGCAATAAGATTTTTTTAAACAAAGATAATTAGTATCATTTACGTTTTTGGTCTAAGAAAACGTGTCGCGTTAAAAGTTATTTTTTTAAATAAAAAAACATATTCAAACCTTTACTAACCTGATTATTATATTACACATAACAAATTTAAAAAAATTGCAGCATAAAATAATGTTAATTATATATAAATTAAAAATAAACATCCAGGTATTTAGGTATAAGTTGTAATAACTCGGTCATATTTTTTTGAGAACTTCAGGCATTATAAGCACGAACTATTCCCGTCAATCATATTCTGATCAGTTATAAATATAAATGAAATTTCGTCTATTACCTAACTTATGCAATACTAAATTTGAATATGTACCAAAAAAAAAATTATATATTACATTTTGGTAAATTTTTACAAAATTCAAGCGATTCATCACTGCTTGAAAATTATATTTTATTCTTATTAGGCGCCATTTTGAATATATAAGGAATGGCCTGTGTTTAAGACTCTGCGGCAACATGAATGGAAAAAAATACCGCTAAGCTATATAACAATAATTATTAAAAGAATAGCAGACCTAACATCAGAAATAGCATTTGTGTGATAACCATCCTCAAGAATATTAAAAAATGCTCTGTTATGTCATATTCTGTTTATATGGGGTATTTTGAAAATACCCCATTTACAAATTCGTATTGTGTTATTTAAATTTATTAAAATATTAAATATTTTTAAACATAATCATGACGCCATTTTAAATTTAAATTTTGGCGCGATTCATATTATTGTATTGTTGTATACTTATCTTTTGTCGAAGTATTTAAATTTTGTACATTAAATCTAAATGATTTTTCTAGTTCCTGTAAGCTGATATAACTTGCTATTTTAAGTTAAATGTACGTATTTATGTAACGGCAAACGTAAGACATTTTTAAGTGACGCCATTTTGAAATTCAGAAATATTTATGGGAACAAAATTAATTAAATAATTTGCTGTTTCGTTTTTCATCTGTAAAAACAATTGTAAGTAAATATTTTAATTTATAATTTGTATGAACTAAAAATACCTAAAAAGTAATCCTACTAAAAAAAATGTATATTTATAAGTGTATTTTTTACATTTATCATCAAATTTGTATTTTATATATATTCCACTAAGATTCATTTTAACTTTTATCTTCTTCTTAACGACTTTAAAATTTTCTTACATATCTTATTGTTTATACAATAATAGTCCTTATTGCATAAATTTTAAGTACGTATTTTATTAGATCTCTTTGCCTCAAAGTATCAATTAATCCGAATTAATTTAATTTGATAAAGTAATGGTAAGCGATGAAATGATGGTGTTAAATAGTTAATTGTGTATTATCTGTGGCAGTTCGCTTAGATTATTAATTTAAAACGTGTGTTTCTTTAATTTTTTAATTTTGTCAGAGTAAACGGCCAGTTTTAATAAAAGTTAGCTTCGTGTCATCGATTTATGAAAATTTTAGGGTGTTATTAGACTAAATTAATCTTTTATTTAATTATGCTTTGAATAAAACGTGTGATTGTGACTTAAAAAATAAAACAATGTTTTTTACTGACTTAGAAAAATGTTATATATTAGCAAAGATTAAAAAAAATTTTAAATCAGTCATTCAATATTAAAAAAAAATTAAAACATTTTTTAGCACATCATTAGACTATAATAAAAATAATTAAAGTATGTTGGATTTTTTATTTAAAATCTTTATAATTTAACCTACACTTTGTAAAAAATAAATTGGCAATTATTGTGTCAACCCGCGTTCATAAGAAAGTTTCACGACAATGCGCGCTTGCTGAGTTGGTGATAATTAATCAAGTAGACTTATAAGTACATTCGAATTATTTCACAAAGGTTTAAAGCTACTAGTTGTGGATATATGCAGATTCTACCAAGAAGAACTGAACCGAAGAAAGAAACTCAATAGTAAATCTTGTAGCGTTAATCGAATTCCATACATTAGTATATAATCATAAATATCATTGTACCCATTTAGTCGATTATATGATTTAATTAATGATTAAACGAACTTACCATAATGTCTAGCATAATGTTACATGTAATAGACACTAGATGTCGCCAGTCTGCACTGTATTTGGATTTTTTATTATTATACTAGTAGCACAACTTGGTGCTGGTGCCGCTTTCTACTATCTTCATTATGTTCAGAGCATCTTCTTTGCAAATATTGATATTTGAGTATCAAGTAGATGGTTAATATTTGTCTCTGGTCAGACACTCTCTGTCCAATAAAAAATAATTTATTATAAGGGAAATGGTAAATGGGGTGGTTGAGATGCTAATCTATTCTCTTCAAAGTCCTCGTATAATTATGACTGCTTCGTTGGTCTAGTGGCTTGATGTAAGGCAGACCCCCTCCGGGTCAATTCCCAGGTCGGGCAAATAATAAAAGCTATTGGGTTTGTCTGTCAGAAAATTCTGAGTAGCAGCCCGGAGTCTGGAAGTTGGAAATGTGTACACTCCCGTGCCTCGGAAAGCACTTAAAGCTGATGGTCCTACGCCTGAACTCTTTACGGTCGTATCGGATTGCCGTCCCATCGGATTATGAGAGTTAGGGAATAGGGAGTGCACCTGTGTTTGCGCACACACTTGTGCACTATAATATCTCCTGCGTATTTGGCTAATCAATCTTGAGATTGGCCGCCGTAGCCGAAATCGGTCTGGAGGACATTATTATTATAATTCAATTATAGATTAAAAGAGTCAATTAGTTTCAGTTAGGATTACAGTGAACCGAACGGTTAGATTTAAACTGTAAAACTCCTGGTACATTAACACTGTAATCATAACTGAAACTAATTGACTCTTTTAATCTAATCGTTCGGTGAAACCGTCTCACTGTTTATGATCTCCTGGTACATTAACACTGTAATCCTAACTGGAACTAATTGACTCTTTTAATCTAATCGTTCGGTGAGACCGACTCACTGTTTATGATCTCCTGGTACATTAACACTGTAATCCTAACTGAAACTAATTGACTCTTTTAATCTAATCGTTCGGTGAGACCGACTCACTGTTTATGATCTCCTGGTACATTAACACTGTAATCCTAACTGAAACTAATTGACTCTTTTAATCTAATCGTTCGGTGAAACCGTCTCACTGTTTATGTTCTCCTGGTACATTAACAACGTAATCCTAACTGGAACTAATTGACTCTTTTAATCTAATCGTTCGGTAAGACCGACACACTGTTTATGATCTCCTGGTACATTAACACTGTAATCCTAACTTTTTTTTTTTTAATATATGTCCGGGATGGCAAATGACTCTACTCCACCTAATGGTAAGTGGTAGTAGAGTCCAAACGTGACGACGGCCAGTACAGTCGGGAAGAATGTTCTGAACTAGCCGTCACCACCTTGCCGGCCCGCAAGATGCCTCTTCACGCCTCGTTTGAAGGAACCCGGGTTGTAAGAGGAGGGGAACACGTGAGCTGGTAAGGAATTCCATTTTTTGGTAGTGCGACAAAGAAAGGAGTTGCCAAATTCCTTTGTGCGCGATCGAATTGATGTCACAGTTAGGCGGTGACATCGAGAACCAGCTCGCGTGGACTTAAGAAGGAAGGGGGAAGCAGGAATTAGAGAGAATAATTCCTCAGAGCACTCGCCGTGATACAGTCGATAGAATGCGCTCAGTGCTGCTATCTCGCGACGCAATTGTAAAGGTTCAAGGGTGTTTGTGACCTTTACGTCGCCAATAATGCGTACTGGACGTCGCTGCAACCGGTCCAAGACCTCCAGTAGGTACTTAGCGGAGCCATCCCAAAGGTGCGAGCAATATTCAACGCAAGATCGTACCTGTGTTTTGTATAACAGGCACAGTTGTTGTGGCGTGAAAAAACACCGCACCTTATTCAGAACTCCGAGTTTTCGTGAAGCTATTTTTATAATAGCCTCGATGTAATTATATGCCCTTGGACTAAGGTCTCAGCGAACGTCCATCCCCAGCATGGCGATTTTGCTTTGTATCATCAGCGGTATGCCACAGAGGGAGGGATGAGGGTAAAATGGTGACTTTTTCGCTGTGAGAGCGCATACCTGTGTTTTCTTGGCATTAAATTCAACAAGATTATCAGAACCCCATTTGGCAATGAGCTCTAACGTCCTATCGAGTTCAATGACAAGATTCTCCTGCCTCTCCTCAGTTTCCGCCCGCCCAGCCACTGCGCGTCCGTGGTATCCACCATGCACTGTACTATCATCTGCATAGTAATGTATGTTCCCAAGGGAGAGCATATCATTGATATGCAAAAGAAAGAGTGTGGGAGATAGCACAGATCCCTGGGGGAACCCAGCATTCACAACATAGAATTGTGAAGCGCAACCATCTACTAAAACACGAAGGCTACGCTTGTGTAGGAAGCTAGCAATCCAGGTGCATAGCTGAGCAGGCAGACCATATGCCGGCAACTTGAAGAGAAGACTTCTGTGCCCAGACCCTGTCGAAAGCCTTGGAGATATCGAGGCTGACAGCCAACGATTCTCCATGTTTGTCGATAGCTTCACCCCAGAGGTGTGTTACGTACGCTAGAAGATCACCTGTGGACCGTTTTGGCCGAAACCCGTACTGACGATCATTAATTAGACAGTGATCTTCTAGGTAATGGATCAGTTGGTTGTTTAGAATCCATTCAATCACCTTACAAATTACTGAGGTGATAGCTATTGGTCGATAATTTTCCGGGTCAGACCGATGCCCTTTTTTGGGAACCGCTTGCACATTAGCTCTTCTCCAAGCCTCCGGCACACATCCCGAAGAAAGAGAAAGTTGATACAGGCGCGTTAACACAGGAGCACCGCGCACTTCTTCAGCACAATGGCTGGTATTCCATCAGGACCGCTAGCTTTCCGTATATCAAGTGATTGCAGCTCCGCACGCACATCACGTTGCCTGATTTTGATGTCAGGCATCGTGTGGCCACATAAAGGTATTGTTGGTGGCTGCGCACTACAATTTATTATAATTGAAACTAATTTACTCTTTTAATCTAATCGTTCGGTGAAACCGTCTCACTGTTTATGTTCTCCTGGTACATTATCAACGTAATCCTAATTCTAAATATTTGAAACTAATAATAATAATATCCTGGGACATTTTTCACACACGGCCATCTGATCCCAAATTAAGCTTGTACAAAACTCGTGCTATGGAAACCAGACAACTGATATACTACATATACTACTTTTCTTTTGTAAATACTGAAAATTACACCCAGACTCAAGACAAACAGACATGTTCATGCACACAAATGTCTGTCCTGGGTGGGAATCGAACCCACAACCTTCGGCGTGAAAAGGCAAGTATCTACCAACCGCGCCAAACGTCTCGTCAAAATTATCTCTTTTAAACTAATCGTTCGGTGAGACCGACTCACTGTTTATGATCTCCTGGTGCATTAACACTGTAATCCTAACTGAAACTAATTGACCCTTTTAATCTAATCTTTCGGTGAGACCGACTCACTGTTTATGATCTCCTGGTACATTAACACTGTAATCCTAACTGGAACTAATTGACTCTTTTAATTTAATCGTTCGGTGAGACCGACTCACTGTTTATGATCTCCTGGTACATTAACACTGTAATCCTAACTGAAACTAATTGACTCTTTTAATCTAATCGTTCGGTGAGACCGACTCACTGTTTATGATCTCCTGGTACATTAACACTGTAATCCTAACTGAAACTAATTGATTCTTTTAATCTAATCGTTCGGTGAGACCGACTCACTGTTTATGATCTCCTGGTACATTAACACTGTAATCCTAACTGAAACTAATTGACTCTTTTTATGTAATCGTTCGGTGAGACCGACTCACTGTTTATGATCTCCTGGTACATTAACACTGTAATCCTAATTCTACATCTCTGAAACTAATTGACTCTTTTAATCTAGATGTTAGTTAATGAGCTTAAATATAAAGCCTTGATTGAAATCCCGGGTGAAGCGAATAGATATGTTATTGTTTCTTGCTCTTCCATACCGTGGAAAGCAAGCAAAGCCTTAAGAAAAAACGTATAATTACCCAAAATTACAAAACATAAGAGATGAGATGGTCTAGTGGTAAGAACGCGTGAATCTTGAACGATAATCGTGGGTTCCAACCCGGGCAAGCACCTCTGAATTTTCATGTGCTTAATTTCTGTTATAATTCATCTCGTGCTTTTCGGTAAAGGAAAACATCGTGAGGAAACCTGCATGTGTCTAATTTCACTGAAATTCTGCCACATGTGTATTCCATCAAACCGCACTGGAGCAGCGTGGTAGAATAAGCTCCAAGCCTTCTCCTCAAAAAACGGAGAGGAGGCCTTTAGCCCAGCAGTAGGACATTCACGTGCTGTTACGGATAAAAAAACACACACACACACAATGTGCTGTGCAAACATATACAAGTCTATAGTCGATTCCAATAAGTAGTATATAAGCAACTTTGACCTTGAAATTTGGTCGAAATCTTAATATTCTGTGGTATTGACTATGGATTCGCGAAAAATTTAGCGTTTTGGTTATCTGTGAAGTTGTTATCGGAACTTTGTAAGTAAAACTAAAGTGTATATAAGTGGTTAAGTGTAACAGTGTCGTGTTGTATATAGAGATATATTGAAGTGATGAGTGAGTGAAAATTCAGTGGTGCCTGGATCATCTCGGCTGTTTTTTTATATGCTAGCAATATTAGCACAGACTGTGCAATATAATATGTAATGCGGTCATGAATTAAATTTGATTGAATGTAACAGGCATCCGTGCATGTCCTGAGACACTCCACGGCCATCTACCCAGGGTTCCAGTGCTCTGTGCATGTCGGGAACTTGCGTCAGACGGCCATTATCGAGGTAACGAATACATACATCAAACTCACTTTGCGGAGTGGAATTAAATAGTTTATTTTGGTATAATTTGTGGTGTTGCGTAAAATACTTAAGTATGATAATGATATTTATTTTTTTATGTTATATTCCTGTTTAGCGGTAGAATATCTGATGAGTGGGTGGTACCTACCCAGGCGAGTTTGCACAATGCCCTTACCACCAGTTACCACACACACTTATAATATATTCTGCCGCCAAACAGCAATAGCATTGTTGTTAGTGAGTAAAACAGTGTAACTGCAGGCACGAGGGACATAACATCTTAGTTCCCAAGGTTGGTGACACATTGGTGATGTAAGCGATGGTTAATATTTATTGCGGTGTCAATGTCTATGGGCGGTGGTGACCACTTACCATCGGGTTGCTCATCTCATCGCTGACCACGGGTATATTTTTCGCTTTAGGGTATAATGTCTTCGAGCAACTTGCTGAGGGCGGGCGAGGGGGCCTCCGTGCTGTTCATGTTCGCCCGCTGTCCGGAGTACCTCGTGCGGGGCCGCCGGCTGCTGTTCACGGCGGGGCTGGGGACCAGGTACCGCTCAACGAACCCAACGATAACTTCTAATTACAGTTGAATTGTTGAGCCAATAAAGTATATCGTCAGCTCAGTGTTGGTATCCGAGATTGCTAGTTCCACTGACTTTCACACATTTAATTTATAAGTGTTCGGTGAAGGAAATCCATGCATCGAAGCAGGTTGTGGAATAAGCTCAAACCTTCTCCTGAGAAGGAGAGGTTTTAGCCCAGCTGTGGGACATTTATATACTGTAACTGTTTTGAATCATGTTGGAATAAGTTTTGTTCTTAAGAAGAGATATCTTCGACCAACAGACACTTTTGTACTTTACTAGCAAAACCCGGAAGATGGCTGTTAATGTGGTACAGCGCCATCTAGCGGCGTTACAACGAAGTGGATATTATAAAATCATCCATGAGATATACATCTAAATTTCAACTAATTTATGCTGTTTATAAATTGCAATTTTAAGTTAATGATACATATTTATATAACATTACGATATCTAACTATCAATGATCGGATTATTTAATGCCGATTTTACTTTAGACGATATGACATTGACTTTTTATGATTTGTATTAATTAATATTTTTATAGCTATCTGTAGTATCGATATTAATTAAACTACAATAATATTAAACATAATTTAATAAAAGCAATTAATGGTTGAATAAGATTTTTTTTAAACAAAGATAATTAGTATCATTTACGTTTTTGGTCTAAGAAAACGTGTCGCGTTAAAAGTTATTTTTTTAAATAAAAAAACATATTCAAACCTTTACTAACCTGATTATTATATTACACATAACAAATTTAAAAAAATTGCAGCATAAAATAATGTTAATTATATATAAATTAAAAAATAAACATCCAGGTATTTAGGTATAAGTTGTAATAACTCGGTCATATTTTTTTGAGAACTTCAGGCATTATAAGCAAGAACTATTCCCGTCAATCATATTCTGATCAGTTATAAATATAAATGAAATTTCGTCTATTACCTAACTTATGCAATACTAAATTTGAATATGTACCAAAACAAAATTATATATTACTATTTTGGTAAATTTTTACAAAATTCAAGCGATTCATCACTGCTTGAAAATTATATTTTATTCTTATTAGGCGCCATTTTGAATATAAAAGGAATGGCCTGTGTTTAAGGCTCTGCGGCAACATGAATGGAAAAAAATACCGCTAAGCTAAATAACAATAATTATTAAAAGAATAGCAGACCTAACATCAGAAATAGCATTTGTGTGATAACCATCCTCAAGAATATTAAAAAATGCTCTGTTATGTCATATTCTGTTATTTTGAAAAGACCCCATTTTCAAATTCGTATTGTGTTATTTAAATTTATTAAAATATTAAATATTTTTAAACATAATCATGACGCCATTTTAAATTTAAATTTTGGCGCGATTCATATTATTGTATTGTTGTATACTTATCTTTTGTCGAAGTATTTAAATTTTGTACATTAAATCTAAATGATTTTTCTAGTTCCTGTAAGCTGATATAACTTGATATTTTAAGTTAAATATACGTATTTATGTAACACAAACGTAAGACATTTTTAAGTGACACCATTTTGAAATTCAGAAATATTTATGGGAACAAAATTAATTAAATAATTTGCTGTTTCGTTTCTCATCTGTAAAAACAATTGTAAGTAAATATTTTAATTTATAATTTGTATGAACTAAAAATACCTAAAAAGTAATCCTACTAAAAAAAATGTATATTTATAAGTGTATTTTTTACATTTACTCTATATTTATCATCAAATTTGTATTTTATATATATTCCACTAAGATTCATTTTAACTTTTATCTTCTTCTTAACGACTTTAAAATTTTCTTACATATCTTATTGTTTATACAATAATAGTCCTTATTGCATAAATTTTAAGTACGTATTTTATTAGATCTCTTTGCCTCAAAGTATCAATTAATCCGAATTAATTTAATTTGATAAAGTAATGGTAAGCGATGAAATGATGGTGTTAAATAATTAATTGTGTATTATCTGTGGCAGTTCGCTTAGATTATTAATTTGAAACGTGTGTTTCTTTAATTTTTTAATTTTGTCAGAGTAAACGGCCAGTTTTAATAAAAGTTAGCTTCGTGTCATCGATTTATGAAAATTTTAGGGTGTTATTAGACTAAATTAATCTTTTTATTTAATTATGCTTTGAATAAAACGTGTGATTGTGACTTAAAAAATAAAACAATGTTTTTTACTGACTTAGAAAAATGTTATATATTAGCAAAGATTAAAAAATTTTTTAAATCAGTCATTCAATATTAAAAAAAAAATTAAAACATTTTTTAGCACATCATTAGACTATAATAAAAATAATTAAAGTATGTTGGATTTTTTATTTAAAATCTTTATAATTTAAGCTACACTTTGTAAAAAATAAATTGGCAATTATTGTGTCAACCCGCGTTCATAAGAAAGTTTCACGACAATGTGCGCTTGCTGAGTTGGTGATAATTAATCAAGTAGACTTATAAGTACATTCGAATTATTTCACAAAGGTTTAAAGCTACTAGTTGTGGATATATGCAGATTCTACCAAGAAGAACTGAACCGAAGAAAGAAACTCAATAGTAAATCTTGTAGCGTTAATCGAATTCCATCATTAGTGGTTTTCCATGACTCATTTAGTCATTTTTTCTGTTTATTTCCATAATTTATGTTTGTTTATCCTTATCCAGATCCTAGGTCATCTTTTATTTAAATTTTATTATGAATTAACAAACACACTAGGTTCACATAAACAATATTAATATCAAAATACTTTATTCAACATTGAAGCATTACACTTGCTTATTGATAGTCAAACTAGAAACTTCCACCGGTTAAAAGTAACACCCAGCCCTGTGTCGAACCAGTGAAAGAAACTCAGACTATTAGTCTATAAAGTAAATAGTAGTCTTTTTGTAATAAGCAACAAATATATTTTTATCAAGGCAGAATGTTTTGTACACAACTAGCATAGATACTGGTAAAGAAAATCAAATTTAGAAATAAATTCGAATGAAGTCTCTGGATCATTTCTTCTTCTTCTTCGAGTGCCACTCCGACTAGCGACGGTTGGCAGTCAGCTTTAAATACTCCTTCTTGTTCTTCGCGAGGCGAAAGAGTTCGACAGCACTCGCGATTCCCGTCCATTCACGGATGTTGCACAGCCAAGACTTTTTTCTGCGCCCAACAGCTCTCCTTCCGGCAACTTTTCCCATCATAATCAGTTGCATAAGTTCATATCTTTCATGCCTAAGCACGTGTCCGAGATATGCAACTTTTCTCTTCTTGACAGTCTCCAAAAGTTGCCGTTTTTGGTTGACGCGTCGCAGAACTTCCACGTTCGAGACCTTTTGAGTCCAACTAATGGCCAACATACGTCTATAAGCCCACATCTCGAAAGCTTCTATACGTTTTTTGAGATCTTCTTTAATTGTCCACGCCTCGCATCCGTAAAGTAGTATAGGCCAGATGTAACAATGTAGGAGTCGTATGCGCACAGGGATCTTAAGTCTGCGATTGCAGAGTACTTTTTTCAACGTGCAGAAGGCACTTTGAGCTATTTCGATGCGAGTCTTTACCTCCTGTTCACAGCTCCAGGTGTCATTAAGCCATGTCCCCAGATATTTGTACTTGCGCACCCTCTCAATTTTTTGGCCTGCTACAATGATAGCAATGTCATCGAAGCTATGTTTAGACAACACCATGATCTTCGTTTTTGATAGGTTCATCCTCAGACCAGCGTTTTCACTGCACTCATTAACACGGCTCATAATTAATTGCAGCTCTTCAGGAGATGATGCTATTAGGACTGTATCGTCAGCGTATCTGATGTTGTTAATATACCGGCCATTTATTTTGACTCCACATTCTCGGCCTTCAATCGCTTCTGCTATTATTTGTTCCGAGTACAAATTAAGTAGCGTGGGTGATAATATACAGCCCTGTCGGACTCCTCTCTTTATTTCTACCTCATCAGTCTCCTCATTGTCAACTCGTACAGTAGCCTTCTGGTTCCAATACAGATTCTGGATAATACGTACATCTTTGTCATCTAAGCCGATATCATGTAATATTGCAATTAGACGGTCATGCAGTACTCTGTCAAAGGCTTTTTCGTAATCGATGAAACAAAGGAAAACGTCTTGTTGCATGTCTCTGCATTTTTGTACGAGAACCTGCATTGCGAAAAGAGCCTCTCTCGTGCCCACTCCTATTCGAAAACCAAACTGACTATCTGCGAGATGTTCGTCGCATTTAGCTCTTATTCGCTCGTGGATGATATTCAGAAATAGTTTCAATACTTGGCTCATAAGGCTAATCGTTCGAAACTCTTCGCACCTTCTTGCGTTGGTCTTCTTAGGAAGCGTAATAAAAGTTGAGGTTAGCCAGTCTTTGGGTAAGTGGCCAGAGTCGTATACCAAGTTAAAGAATTTAACCAGGAAGTTAATATTTTCGTCTTCAATAAGTTTGAGTACATCTATGGGAACATTATCCGGTCCGGTTGATTTTCCCGTTTTAGCTTTTTTAAGAGCGTTTGTGACTTCATTTTTCAGGATAGGATATCCCTCATTTGGATCACAATTTACCGCTATGCTTCGGAAATCGTCGGTATATTGATGAAATGTATTGTTCCCATAGGTGTTTTTTTCCTGATATATCTAATATGGGAATATTATTTTCATCCGTAAGTTGGTGAGTCGTCTTTTTGTGTCCTACCAAAGATTTTATTTCCTTATGCAGGTTAAATGCATCATGTTTAGCATAAAGGTCCTCCACAAAATCACACTTGCACTGATACCAAGCATCTCTAGCATAACGAACTTCACGCCGAATTTTCTTATCAATCTCAGTATACTTGCTATTGTCGGAATTCTTGTAGATTCTCCTTTCTTCGAAAGATCATATATTTTTTCTGTCATCCAACTCTGCTTAGGAATCCAATCTCTTTTCAAGTGTGTCTTATTGATGTTTAATATTTTGTTCTTCATTGAACACCACTCTTCCTCCACCGTACGCATTATCCCAGGTTTCTCATCTGCTGCCCACTCGTTTATTTCTTTCGCCACTTTATCTTGGATGTTAAGTTCTTTAAGTTTCCTCACGTCTATTGCGTGGTACTGTGTTCTCTTCTTTAGTTGTTTGAGTCTACATGATATTAACATGGATCGGTTTGATTTTGGTACTAAGTTAACAGGTGTATTAATGTATTTTGTGTTTATGATTACTCCCACTCCATACTTGTTGGAGCTATCCTCGAAACCAGAGTAATACATGGTGTAATTATTATCTATTTGGTGTTTACCTTTGCCTATCCATCTAATCTCACTTAGTCCCATGATGTTAATCTTCATTTGTTGCATTTCTTTGCAGACATTGTAGACTTTTTCAGGACTCTTCAAGCTTCTGACGTTCCACGTTCCTATCTTCATTTGTTGTTTTTTCCACCTGGAGATTCTTAGCACCCCTGTCCCATCTAAGGGACGCCAGGAACTCGGGGCCATTTCTTTCTTAGACTTTTCCATAAAGCTGTTGATAACTAGGGAATAATAGTGCAGTGGTACCTGCCTTTCACGCCGAAGGTTGTGGGTTCGATTCCCACCCAGGGCAGACATTTGTGTACATGAACATGTCTGTTTGTCCTGAGTCAGGGTGTAATTATCTATATAAGTATTTATTTATTTATTTATTTATTTATTTAATATTTGGGAAACAAACAGATATAAAATATAATCTAATTACATAATACAATTTAAATATTACATTATCCAGCGAAGTTTCCACCGATTGATGAATAAGTTAATTTAAGATTGTTACAAATATTATCTTTAAATTTAATCAAAGATAAATGAAATATATCAATGTTCCCAAAATGCTTATTATATTCGCGACAAGCTCTGATTAGAAAACAGTTAGCATTATGTGATGAATGACAAGTGGGAGTATAAAAACATAACGGTTGACGAGCGTTGGATCGTGGGCAGTTCAGAGACAACTTGCTTTATGAAAAAGACGGATTGAATGGGGAGAGTGACGCATTAATTCGGCATGTACTTGCAATGAAGAAATTTCTAGAGCCGGGTGGTATTTGTCTTCATCGAGTAGGGGAAACGGACATTTAGAGACATTACAGTTTCGATTACAAAAAACTAAGTCTAATAAACGATCAGTACAGTTCCAAATAACATTATACTGCTTTAGATTGGAAAAAGACAGAAAATTGTGTAATATAGTTACTAATGAGTCTCCGAGAGAGTCGGACAACTCCATATAATCTTCGACCTGTATCCATTGCCCATTGCTTACATTAAAATCGCCCAGGATTAAATAAATATCGTTAGGTTTATCAAAAAGTAATTTAGAGATTAAATCAAAAAAGTAGTTTTCGGACTCAACTTGCTGCGGGCAGTGAGAAAAGTAACAACAGTAAATGTTTAGCAAGCGTGACTGTTTAAGACGAATAGTGACAACTATGGCTTCAGCTGCAAATTGATCAAAAATTACCCTTTCAAAACTGTGTATTTCAAACTCACGACGTAATGCAACTAGCACTCCGCCGTCCATTTTATCACCACGACCCTGATAGTTGCGGTCGCATCGATATACAATATAACGATAGTCAAAAAGTTCAGAACTAAGCACCGAATCCAATAGCCAGGTTTCACTTAAACAGATAATGTCAAAATCGTTAAGAAGCAAACTTTTATAGAATAAGTTAGTTTTGGTGCGCAACCCACGAACATTTTGATAATAAATTTTTAAATTATTATGATCCAACACGGTGACCGAGGATTATAAGCATAATTAATATTCACAAATTTAAGAATAATAAAAATAAAAATGTTCATAAACTTGTCAAGCAAATAAAGTTTGGTAATCATTAGTTTGTTATAAAGTCGCAGTAATAAAGCATTTAGGGAAATTGTATTTAAATAAAGTAAATTAATTAAGATTGAACATAGAAAAAAGAAACAGCTATTTATGTACGCAATAAGTAAAACAAAAAATGACAATTGAAACATAATAACGCCTATTTGATTTTTTTTAAATCATTGACATTCGCAATATGAATAACAGGGCTGGTGTCACCTTTTCTAACCATAATTGAGCAATTTTTGACCCAAACATATTTATATTTTTGCTCTTTAGATAAAGTTTTAGCACGCTGTAAGAGCATTTTATTAAATTTAGTTAAATGGTCATTAAAATAAATACGAGAGTCATTTTTTGCAAAGCCCAGATCACTACACATTAACTTCAACTTTTTCAAGCAAGCCAAAAAATCGTCTTTTCTATAGCGCGCTTGCAAACGGATAACAATGGGTTTGGGTTTATTGACTTGGCTATTAGATGCGACACGTGTTACAAAATCAATATCCGAGGGCTTCAAGTCGAAACCAGCCTTAACAGCAATTTCCTCTGTGAGGTGGACAAGGTTCTCGCCCTTCTTTTCTGGAATACCACAGATTTCGATGTTAGAGCGTCTCGCCCACTGATCCTTTGTATTTATATCCATTTCTATTTTTTCGGATACAGACTTTAAGTGTTCAACGCTGGTAACTAAAGCATCAAAAGCCTTAAACTTTGTCTCCATTTGAAATATTTTATCATTAATTTTATTGTATTCGTCGTTGATAAAACCCATAGCTATTTTGATATCCTGTATTTCTTGCCTCAATGAGGTAATTTCATTAGAGATGCTGCTCAAATCCAGTTTCATTGCACTAAATTCCGATTTAATAATATTCTGTATATCCAGAGATAGAGACTGCCCGATCTGGTCTTGTTTCGGCCGAACACGCAGGGTTATATTGTCGTCGGCCGAATCCTCTTTACTATCGCTGATGTCGCGAGCATTGCCACGAACAGGTGTATTATCTTTATTACGATAGTTCGGAACGCGGCATTTTTGTGAGCAATCGGGGCAAATCCACGATGATTTAAGATCGGATGACAATTTTTTGTTCTCTTTTTGAGGAAAAATACAGAGATAGTGAAAAGAAATCTGACAGAGCTTACAGTTCAGTATGCTGGCTTGATCTGCTTTAGTAGATGTGCAACACCCAAATTTATTCATAGTTAATGCTTTCTTTATAGGCGAAAGATAAAAGTAATATGAAATAAAATCTTCTTTATAATATATCAAAAAAAAAAAAAAAAAGGAAAAATAATCCTTTTTTTTTTCGGGAAGCGATCTCGTGCCCGTCTCGTCTCAAGTATTCAGAGCACCCATGTGTAATGAAGAGCCAAGCGCGTATGTATCACATATGGTAAAAATATCCTTCAGTAGAAAATGGAGTGTTTTAGAATATTGCAAAGAAGGTAAAGTGAATACAGTAATATTACAAGCACCGACAACTTGGGTTTATAATTATTAAATGTTCACCAGAAATACTATGATTCACTTTTTACACTTTAAAAACGTTCAAACTCCTCACTGTAATAAGTACCAATTTAAGATGATACACGCACAGACACTTAAGTATTTAATTGAAGATTACTGTCATTAACACTTTTTCTTTGGGTGCACAAAGTTTTCAATTTACCTCGAAAAGAGAGATCCACCTAAAGAGAGGACGAGATAACGTTTCCTGATAAACTTTGAACTATCACGAATTGAAATAGGATAAACAATTATAGCAAACAAACGAAAAAATAAATATAAACAAATTAAATTGACGGAGTTGATGTTTACGAGTGCAGTAGCGACCTCTGACTTGATAGTATGTATTTACAAAAGAAAAGTAGTATATGTAGTATATCAGTTGTCTGGTTTCCATGGCACAAGCTCTGCTTAATTTGGGATCAGATAGCAGTGTGTGAATAAAGTCCCAGGATATTATTATTATTATTATACATAGAGCTATACAATAAATATTAGTTGGCGGTTCTGTGGTCGCGTTATCGTATGTCTATTGTATGAGCAAATAAATATCCGCTTTCAAATTGAGTTCCAATTTTAAATTAAGGCTTAGTTTATTTTAATTTTTGTTATTTTCAACGTTAGGTAGTAATTATTAATATAAAATAATATACTTATATTTAATTCTCGATGTCACCGCTTAACTGTGACATCAATTCCATTGCGAACAAAGAAATTTGGCAACTCCTTTCTTTGTCGCACTTCCAAAAAATGGAATTCCTTACCAGCTCACGTGTTCCCCTCCTCTTACAACCCGGGTTCCTTCAAACGAGGCGTGAAGAGGCATCTTGCGGGCCGGCAGGGCGATGGCGGCTAGTGCAGAACGTTTTTCCCGTCTGTACTGGCCGTCGTCGCGTTTGGACTCTACTACCACTTACCATCAGGTGGAGTAGAGTCATTTGCCCTCCCGGCGAATATAAAAAAAAAAAAAACATAACGACAAACATACTTACAAACATTCCTTTTCATTTATTAATATGCTTAATGTTATTATGTATATTAGTAGTTTTATTCAAAACATAGAGCCGAGATGGCCCAGTGGTAACAACGCGTGAATCTTAACCGATGATCGTGGGTTCAAACCCGGCCAAGCACCACTGAATTTTCATGTGCTTAATTTGTGATTATAATTCATCTCTTGCTTTACGGTGAAGGAAAACATCGTGAGGAAATCTGCATGTGTCTGATTACACTGAAATTCTGCCACATGTGTATTCCACCAACCGGCATCGGAGCAGCGTTGTGGAATAAGCTGCAAACCTTCTCCTCAAAAAGAGGAGAGGAGGACTTTAGCCCAGCAGTGGGACATTCACAGGCTGTTATGGATTCAAAGCATGCTAATTTTATTTTTATCGTGTCAATGAACTCTATTTAAATTTATTTATAATAAGAAAATTCACGATTGTCACGTTAAGAGTCTAAATTTAAAGAGGGTGACACTGCGAAGTACATCTATTTATATAATAATAGTTTTCGCCCGCAGCTTGACCCATGTTTGAGGGACTGAGACAGATGTATGTCCTTTGTCCTTTTCTGTTACAATGTCAACATTTTTTCGGTCATGATAATCGGTCGAGAAGTTAAAACGTAAAAGCTTAACAAAGAAACAAACACACTTTCACATTCATAATATTAGTAAGGATTCTTTTGACCCTGTTGGTCTAGAAGCGATATATAAGGCCGCTGATCTCGAGGTCCTCAGTTCAATCCCCGGGTGGGGCTGATAGAAAGTTATTGAGTTATTCTTTTGAAAATTCTCAATAGCAGCTCGGAGTTTGGATGTTAGATGTGTGTTCATACCCGTGCCTCGGAAAGCACGTAAAGCCGTTGGTCAAGCGCTTGGACTCCCTTCGGTTGTTGTTGTATTGTTGAAACGTAAGCAATGAAGTTCGGAACAAAAATATCATCTATACTTAATATTATAAATGCGAAAGTAACTGTATGTCTGTTACGCTTTCACGGCTTAACCACCCCCCTATAACACGCGTGCGAAACTGCGAGTGTTAACTAGTATTCTAAAAGCAAAACAAAAATAAGCTTAATAAATATAACTAAATCTAAAAGTATAAGTAAGACATTCTAAAATAATTGTCTAACCATAAATCAATAAAATAACAAATAAAAAGCAAAAATCCACGTGAGTCTTGGTTCCAAAATGTCTTATACCATTCTAATCGCGCGCGGATTATACATATTTCTTCCATTTGTTGAATATTTAAATTTCATTATTGACGGGCCGGTCGGCGTGGTTGGTAGACACTTACCTTTCACGCCGAAGGTTGTTGGTTCGATTCCCACCAGGACAGATATTCGTGTGCATGAACAGTTCTGTTTGTCCCTAGTCTGGGTGTAATTATCTATATAAGTATGTATTTACAAAAGAAAAGTAGTATATGTAGTATATCAGTTGTCTGATTTCCGTAGTACGAGCTCTGCTTAGTTTGGGATCAGATGGCCGTGTGTGAATAATGTCCCAGGATATTATTATTATTCTTTTTTTTTTTTTATATTCGCCGGGAGGGCAAATGACTCTACTCCACCTGATGGTAAGTGGTAGTAGAGTCCAAACGCGACGACGGCCAGTACAGACGGGAAAAACGTTCTGCACTAGCCGCCTTCGCCTTGCCGGCCCGCAAGATGCCTCTTCACGCCTCGTTAAGGTAAGGTATTCCATTTTTTGGAAGTGCGACAAAGAAAGGAGTTGCCAAATTTCTTTGTTCGCGATGGAATTGATGTCACAGTTAGGCGGTGACATCGAGAACCAGCTCGCGTGGACTTAAGAAGGAAGGGGGAAGCAGGAATTAGAGAGAATAATTCCTCAGAGCACTCGCCGTGATACAGTCGATAGAAAGCGCTCAGTAATGCTATCTCACGACGCAATTGTAAAGGTTCAAGGGTGTTTGTGACCTTTACGTCGCCAATAATGCGTACGGCACGTCGCTGCAACCGGTCCAAGGCCTCAAGTAGGTACTAGCGGAGCCATCCCAAAAGTGCGAGCAATATTCCACGCAAGACCGTACCTGTGTTTTGTACAGTAGGCACAGTTATTGTGGCGTGAAAAAGCGCCGCACCTTGTTCAGAACTCCGAGTTTCCGTGAAGCTGTTTTTATAACAGCCTCGATGTAATCCCTTGGACTAAGGTCGCAGCGAACGTCACCCCAGCATCGCGATTTTGCTTTGCATCACCAGCGGAGTACCACAGAGGGAGGGAAGAGGGGAAAATGTTGACTCTTTCGCCGTGAGAGCGCATACCTGTGTTTTCTTGGCATTAAACTCAACAAGATTATCAGAGCCCCATTTGGCGATGAGCTCTAACGTCCTATCGAGTTCAATGACAAGATTCTCCCGCCTCTCCTCAGTTTCCGCCCGCCCAGCCACTGCGCGTCCGTGGTATCCACCATGCACTGTACTATCATCTGCATAGCAATGTATGTTCCCAAGGGAGAGCATATCATTGATATGCAAAAGAAAGAGTGTGGGAGATAGCACAGATCCCTGGGGGACCCCAGCATTCACTACATAGAATTGTGAAGCGCAACCATCTACTAAAACACGAAGGCTACGCTTGTGTAGGAAGCTGGCAATCCAGGTGCATAGCTGAGCAGGCAGACCATATGCCGGTAGCTTGGAGAGAAGACTTCTGTGCCAGACCCTGTCGAAAGCCTTGGCGATATCGAGGCTGACAACCAACGATTCTCCATGCTTTGCTCCATGTCGATAGCTTCACCCCAGAGGTGCGTTACGTACGCTAGAAGATCACCTGTGGACCGTTTTGGTCGAAACCCGTATTGACGATCATTAATTAAAGAGTGATCTTCTAGGTAATGGATCAGTTGGTTGTTTAAAATCCGTTCCATCACCTTACAAAGTACTGAGGTGATAGCTATTGGCCGATAATTTGCCGGGTCAGACCGATCCCCTTTTTTGGGAACCGCTTGCACATTAGCTCTTCTCCAAGCCTCCGGCACACTTCCCGAAGAGAGAGAAAGTTGGAACAGGCGCGTTAACACAGGAGACAGCTCCGCTGCGCACTTCTTCAGCACTATGGCTGGTATGCCATCGGGACCGCTAGCTTTCCGTACATCAAGTGATTGCAGCTCCGCACGCACATCACGTTGCCTGATTTTAATGTCAGGCATCGTATGGCCACATGCAGGTATTGTACGTGGCAGTGCACTACAATCATCGATGACGGAATTGTCGGCAAAGAGTTTAGCCAGGAGATCAGCTTGCTCTTGCGGACTGTGAGCTAGCGATCCGTCCGGATTTCTGAGCGGTGGCAGCGAAGGTTGGCAGAAATTGTTTTGCACAGACTTGGTCAGACGCCAGAAGCTACGGGAGCCCCTAGGATGCGAAACGAGGTCATAACCAATCTGTACAATGCACTGTGCATCCGCTCTCGTGTATGCCTTTCTACAGGACTTGGAATTTTTATTATAGTTTGCTTTCAGTGAGTCAATGTTAGATGCCCCGCTAATGCAGCCGTTGATCCACTTGCGATATGCCGCCTGCTTAGATGATACAGCATCGGCACATTCACGAGTGAACCAACGGTTACGCGTACTCCTACTGACGAGATCTGAGCTAGGAATGTAGTATTCCATTCCCAGCATGATCTCGCCAGGAACAGCAGCGGCACTAGCTGTCGGGTCATTCCCACTGAAGCAACGTTCCTTCCAAGGGACCGACGCATAGTAATCGCGCATACCGTCCCAATCCGCCGACCTATAGTGCCAAACGCGACGTTTGCATACCGCTAGTGGCGGCAGCTTGGCCTGTGGCACTCTGGTAGAAATAAGGCTGTGATCCGAAGAGCCAAGAGGAGCCTGAACCACAACCTGATATTCCACCGGGTGAGAAGTCAGCAGAAGGTCCAGTAGAGAAGGTGCTTGCCCATCAATGTCTGGGATCCTGGTTGGCTGATCAACCAGTTGGGTCAAGTCATGTGTGAGAGCAAAAGCATGAGCAGTCCTTCCAGCATGGTCAGTTTTGAGGGATTTCAACCAGGATTCGTGGTGAGCATTAAAATCCCCCAAAAACACCAATTCCGCGTTAGGAAATTGCTCTTGCGCAGCATCTGCCACCCGACTAAGATGGTCAAATAATCGGCTTGTCTCCAAGTCACCATTGTGGGATCTGTAGAGGCACACGTAGACTCGGCTCTGACGAACCAGGTCCACACGCACCACCAACATGGAGAAGGAGGGGTCCTCCAAGCAGCGCAGTCGGTGACAGCAAACATCCGTCCTGACGAACAAGTATACTGCGGCTTTCGCTTTAAAGGATTCTTCAAGCGTGTAGCCGGGATAATTAAGGTAGCTGGTATCGGCAGGACGGAGTATTTGTGTCTCCGTGAGAAACAACATTGCTGGCCGTGCTGTCTCGAGATGGTGGTGGACAGCGTTGAGGTTAGTGTGGAGTCCTCGGATGTTAGAGAACTCGACCTCAAACAGCGAGGGTATGGTGGGGGTGAGCACCGCTGTACGACCGTTATTTCTTTTTTGTTGCGCCATTTGGGAGAAATTAAATGGAAAAGAGACGTGAAGCGAGCGATGTATTGCCACGATAGGGATGGGCAAAGTGTGGAGGCGTGTTTCCCCAAGTGGTTGCCAAAAGGAAAAATACACTGACCCGCCGGACGGAAGGGCCCCCGAACCCCCCCGGAAGTGGCCGCCGGGACCCTACCTACCGGTCACCAACCGGCACGACGGTCCACCCCGAGATTATGCGTGGCCTGGTGGGGCAGCCTCACGAGCTGGTTAGGCACGCTCGGGCCCCTGTACTATGCCACGGGCGGCCAGCGGAACAGCCGTTTCTTCGGGTCTCCCTGACCGGCAGGTCAATACAGTTTCCCCCGGCATTGGTTCAACAGCCGTCTCCAATTGGACCAACGCCCATCGCGGCAATACTCGCTCGGGATCTGGCTGTACGCTGGCTGACCTCGAAACGCGGCTGCAAGCCACTTCACGAGTTTTTCACCATGCGTACGGTGGTAACAAGCCAGGCGGATGTTAGCATCCTACGACCAGATGAGCAGATGGTCGCTCAGATATCCCTTAGTCGCCTCTTACGACACCCATGGGAAAGAGAGGGGCAGTGAAATGTATTCTTTCTCCGTCACTGCACGGATCATTCGAACAATAATGGGTAATCTAATTATTCAGACAAAAATGGACTCGTTCTTCAGCCTCTTTGATCCGTAAGATGGCAATAAGAACAGACAGAATAATAAGAGAAAACATAAAAACGATCAAGAGAACGGCAGGAAGAACCCTGACGCACCCAAGGGTATGTACAAACCTTTGTATATATGTAATAAGTTTATTTATTGAAATAAAAACTAAACTCGTTGCTCTGTTAAGCGAAATTTATTCTTTTTTATATCATATCACAAATTACTTCTGCAAACAAAGTATGAGTACAAATTATAATTATTTACTAACCCGTAAAAAGAAACAACATTAAAAGCTATTGCTTCAAATATTTTTTTACAATCTGAATTGTTTCTTTTTTTAAAAAAACGTCGTTAACTTTTTATTATATTAAGCCAGTGTGAATTTCTCTAATTATAGAATGACACATGACATAATGCAAAGTGTTGCCACAATAGATAATACTTGGACGTATTAAGTCGAAGTTAATGCACGTGCAATTTAAATTTAATGAAGAGCCCAAAGAGCTTCATTTACATATATATAACATACTGGCATATAAACGCACAGCCCAAGCTACTGCGACATGAAAATTTGCATACTTAGCACTTAGGAAGGATTTTTGAAAATTTAACCCTTCAGAAGGAACTCGGGCAGGAAGAACAGAAGGAAGAAGAACAAAGTATCGCCGGCGAAGGACGTCCTAACGACAGCATGGCAGAGTTCATCACAAGAAGTACCGGAACCGTTGAATAATCAATCGTCGATACCAAAGGTCTGTGACGAGAAAATCGGAAAGAACGTCAACGATTTGAAGTCGGAAGACGATTTTAAGAAGACGAAGAGGAAACCGACCAATGATGATGAGGATGCAACGAGAAGTGGGACAAAGTTTGCCGATAGAGTGTACGCCGTCATCGATAAGTTGGAGAAGGTCAGGATAAAGGACGATATGTATTTAGCTGGTGATTTAAATTCCGAGGACTTGGAGAGTGACTTCTTCTACAGCTCTGATGATATGGAAGACTTCTGCGATGATACGTAAGTGATGTTTTTTGTTAATTAAAAAAAAGTATTATAATTTATGTGTTGTAAAGTAGTAAAGTAACAGCCTGTGTATGTCCCACTGCTGGGCTAAGATCTCCTCTCCCTTTTTGAAGAGAAGGTATGGAGCTTGTTCCACCACGCTGCTCCAATGCGGGTTGGTGGAATACACATGTGGCAAAATTTCAGAGAAATTAGACACATGCAGGTTTCCTCACGATGTTTTCCTTAACCGTAAAGCACGAGATGAATTATAATGACAAATTAAGCACATGAAAATTCAGTGGTGCTTGCCCGGGCTTGAACCGACGATCATCGTTCAAGATTCACGCGTTCTTACCACTAGACCATCTTATCTCTTATGTGTTGTAATTTTGGGTAATTATACGTTTTTTCTTAAGGCTTTGCTTGCTTTCCACGGTATGGAAGAGCAAGAAACAATAACATATCTATTCGCTTCACCCGGAATTTCAATCAAGGCTTTATATTTAAGCTCATTAACTAACATCTAGATTAAAAGAGTCAATTAGTTTCAGAGATGTAGAATTAGGATTACAGTGTTAATGTACCAGGAGATCATAAACAGTGAGTCGGTCTCACCGAACGATTACATTAAAAGAGTCAATTAGTTTCAGTTAGGATTACAGTGTTAATTTACCAGGAGATCATAAACAGTGAGTCGGTCTCACCGAACGATTAGATTAAAAGAGTCAATTAGTTCCAGTTAGGATTACAGTGTTAATGTACCAGGAGATCATAAACAGTGAGTCGGTCTCACCGAACGATTAGATTAAAAGAGTCAATTAGTTTCAGTTAGGATTACAGTGTTAATGTACCAGGAGATCATAAACAGTGAGTCGGTCTCACCGAACGATTAGATTAAAAGAGTCAATTAGTTTCAGTTAGGATTACAGTGTTAATGTACCAGGAGATCATAAACAGTGAGACGGTCTCACCGAACGATTAGATTAAAAGAGTCAATTAGTTTCAGATAGGATTACAGTGTTAATGTACCCGGAGATCATAAACAGTGAGTCGGTCTCACCGAACGATTAGATTAAAAGAGTCAATTAGTTTCAGTTAGGATTACAGTGTTAATGTACCAGGAGATCATAAACAGTGAGTCGGTCTCACCGAACGCGGATGGCATTAATCGAAATAAGATCAATGTTAAATATATTCGATTTGGCCCTCAGAACATCCGACGCCGACGATTACGGTGACGAGTGCTACGGGAGTCTACCCCCGGAGCCTCGTTTCGGGAACGTCGAGTACAAACTGCAGCTGGTCTCGCCGTGCGAGCGACGCTTCCAGCACCTGGTGACGCAAGTGAATAATAAATAATATTAAATATATAACATTATATACAACTTAGGTAGCTAACTGGGTAGGTATCACCCACTCATCAGATATTCTACCGCAAAACAGCAGTACTTGGTATTGTTGTGTTCCGGTTTGAAGGGTGAGTGAGACAGTATAATTACAGGCACAAGGGACATAACGTCTCAGTTCCCAAGGTTGGTGGCGTATTTGCAATGTAAGCGATGGTTAACATTTCTTACAATGCCTATGTCTATGGGCGTTATACGAATAAATTAAAATAACATATATACATATAACGAAGCACTTTAGTTTATTAATGGACGCCGTATTTATTTGTTTCATTGTCGATACGAGTCGATATTTTTTATCGAATATCGGGACTTTTTTTAGCCGATGCTGGCAGCACTCACATGATAAATAATTATAGGTTATGAATAATAAAAACTGGAAAATCATATTATCTTTAGGATTTTAATGAGATATAAGGTTCCGTCATGCTATGGCATAAATAAACATCACTGAGACACTATATTATCTGTCGCTTTAACATGAAATAATACGACACTGCACCATTGTATAACCATCGATATGATATAAGGATTGTTTCTCGGCCTTTACACTGGATTAGAATCGTTTTCTAACATAAATATAAGCGAAAATTGAACATAAAACACAATGAACGCACCAACTGTCAAGTTTCAACAAACACCAAAAATGGTTACACGATAAGGGTCACAAGATTTGATAATTCTATCTCTGTCTAAACCTGTCTACGCTACAGTACGTACTCGGTTCACAGCTGGCGGACACGCAGCAGAGCGTCGAGCTGCGGGTCGCAGTGATGGGGGCGAACGAGGCGGGCAAGTCGACGCTCATAGGCGTTCTCACTCAAGGTACGTTCGTTATTATCTTGTTGAAGTCGTGAGTTCTAGTAACTAAATTAAATATTGAGTATTTAATTACAGGCACAAGGGACATAACATCTTAGTTCCCAAGGTTGGTGGCGCATTGGCGATGTAAGCGATGGTTAACATTTCTTGCAATGCCAATGTCTATGGGCGTTGGTGACCACTTACCATCAGGTGGCCCATATGCTCGTCCGCCTTCCTATTCTATAAAAAAAAATATTTATAAGGCTTCGTATCCAGAAGTTTTTGATTCGATTATCATGTAGAGATCCTATACGTGTGTACTCGTAATAAGGAGATGACGCCTTATCCCAGCTGTGGGTAAAAATGCTGTTACATTTTTAAACAAATTAAATGATACCTACTCAGTCGGGACAAAAACCGACTTTGTTAATATTATATTGTAATATCATTTATTTTATCCTCAGATAAATATTTTATGGTCAAGAAAATTAGTTGTAATTACAATGGCAGTATAAAATTTGATCTTGAAATTGTAATGACGTCATTGGTTGATGGTATGTGAGCTGTTTGTAGTGCGCAATACAATAGTTTTTCTTTTCTACAGGTGAACTCGATAACGGCAGAGGGAGCGCTCGCCTGAACATGTTCAGGCATTTGCACGAAGTGAAAAGTGGTAGGACGTCCTCGCTCAGCCACGAGATACTCGGCTTCGATGCTCAGGTGCGCTAATGATTATTTTGACGTTTATTTAAATTAAGAACAATCCCCCACCCACTTGCAAAGCCCGGGCAAACACCACTGCACTTTGATGTGCTTAATTAATGGGCACATTGTCGGGAGATCTGCTTTTATGGGATGAAGTATTGCTATGTATATCCATCAACCCGCATTGAAGCTGCAAGTTAGAGCTCCAAATCACAAGTGGAGGGGAGGTCTTAGCCCAGCAGAGGTGTTATTTTTTTTATAATAAGTAAATAGAAAAAAAAGTAAAAGTAAGTTGTACACTAGAAGTGAGATTTGGGAGCGTGTAAAGACATTGTTTGCGCCTGAACTCTCTAATTTTCACCCTGGGATTATGTAAATGTCTATGTCCCACTGCTTGGCTAATCCCTCTTCTCCCTTTGATGAGGAGCTTATTCCAATACGCTGTTCCAATTTAGTGGTGCTAATCTGGGTTTTAACACGTTATCATTGGTAACAATTTACACATTCTATTCACTACCATCTCGGTTCTCAATAGGATTAAGAGTGTGTGGGAATAGAGACTGTCTGTGCTTGCACGCACACACAAGTACCATTATTAGTCCCGTGCAGTTGTCTAAACCATTCGTATCCGTAACAGCCTGTGAATGTCCCACTGCTGGGCTAAAGGCGGGTTGGTGGAATACACATGTGGCAGAATTTCAGTGAAATTAGACACATGCAGGTTTCCTCACGATGTTTTCCTTCACCGTCAAGCAGAGATAAATTATAATCACAAACTATGCACATGAAAATTCAGTGGTGCTTGCCCGGGTTTGAACTCACGATCATTGGTTAAGATTCAGGCGTTCTTACCACTGGGCCATCTCGGCTACAAGTTGTCTAAACATCTTTATCTAGTTTTCATACTCATTTTTCAATTACATTAATCTTTGTAAAAGCTTCCGTTATTCTATTATCCATCAATCAATGGTCCTCCTAGCTGGCCTAGGCCAGTCTGGGTACGGGCCTCGGGGTTGCCCCCCCTACCCGGGATGGTCCTCTCCGACGGTTCGACCGTCGTGTCGATTCATTTAGGCCCATAGGGCCAGGGTCGTTGTGACCCAGTGGCTATCTTTCTTTAATGGTATTCTTGTTCACTAGTTATGTCGTCCTACCGCGTCTCCAGATCGTCGTCGTCCTCTTCAACGATGCCTGCATCGGCGCTGATGGTCGGCGACAATAGGAGCTCACGAGGTAACGGACGCCCCTCAGGTGGTCTGGCATGAAGTGGTGCTATACCGTGGAGGTGTACGCTCGCACTGCTATCTGCCTTAGCAAATAGCGAGCGAGCGAGCTTGCGGACGAACTCCTCCACGGTGGGCGTCCTGGTGTCTCTATGGATGACATCATTTCTGACGTACCTCGGAGCTCCTACAATCAAGCGTAGGCATCGGTTCTGTTGGATCTGAATCCTCCGCTTCTGGTACGTTGAGCAGAGTGCGTACCAGGCGGGGGCCGCATACGTCAGGCGCGAGCGGACGTAGGCACCGTAGACCCTCAGTCTGGTCTTTAATGGAAGCCGCGACGTGAAGAGGGTGTGCAGCTTAGACCGGGCAGCCGCGGCATGACTCACCACCTTGTTAACGGTGGGTATCATGCGCAGCCTGCGGTCCAAGTGACACCCCAGGTAGCAGACTGAGGTCTGCCATCCCACGTCCTGGCCTCGAAGGGTGAGCCGACGCATCGGCTTGTCAGCACCGACAAGCAGAGCGGCCGTCTTATCGACGTTGACAGCCATCCTCCACTTGTCTAGCCAATCCGGTATCAGATCCAACACTCGTTGCATCTTGTTTATTGCGACGATCTGGTGGTAGGACGACGAAAAGAATGCGCTGTCGTCCGCGTACAGGGCCAGCATCACATCCTCTTCACCCTCACGCAGATGGTCGCGGAGGGTAGGGATGTCGTCCGTGTACACCGCGTATAGACGCGGTGACAGGCAGCTACCCTGGGGTACTCCGGCTCGAATGGGGCGCGGCTGAGAGTCCGCGCCTTCCACCGAGACATAGAAGCTTCGGCCTTCCAAAAACGACGCCACTACTCGCACATACGCGAGAGGCGCCGAGGTGTTCAAGAGCTTAGCCAGGAGTCCGGCATGCCACACCCGGTCGAAGGCCTTCTCCATGTCGAGAAAGACCCCGACGGTGGGATGCCCTTTGTTTCGCTCACTGGCTAAGTGGCTAAGAACTCTCGCCAGCTGGAGCGTCGTTGAATGGTCGCTGCGGAATCCGAACTGCTCCTCGCGCAGGGGCAGATGAGGCGCGAGTCTCCGCAGCAACAGACGCTCGAACAGCTTGGCGATGTGCGAGAGTAGCGTGATAGGCCGATAGCTTGCCGGGAAGCGACGATCCTTCCCGGGTTTAGGGAGGGCGATAACCTTCCCTCTCTTCCACGCCTCGGGGAAGTGTCCGGTCCGGAGTATCCCGTTAAAAGCACTCGCGAGCGCTACGAGGCAGTTGTTGGGTAGCTGCATCAACGCGGCGTTGGTAATTCCGTCGGGGCCTGGCGCCTTCCTCTTCGGTAATCGGAAGACGGCCTTCCGCAGCTCGGACAGAGAGATATAATCGTCTCCCTGGAGCGGCGGGATTGGGGCCGACAGGAATACCTCCACTTGCCTCTGGATCGCCGCGTGATGATGGACGACATCGATCTTTGATAAGTCCGGTGGGTTGGGGGTGAATTGACCCTCCAAATGTTCCGCCAGGATCTCTGCTCTGTCGCTGGCGGAATATCTTCTGTTACCCGCTCGATCTAGGAGCGGGTAGACAGGCGAGTCATGTCCGGTAAGCTGTTTGCAGAGGTGGTACAACGTAGTGTCGTGCTCGGATGCTCGATCGATGGTGGCCTCCCAGTAGTCATCCTCGAGAGCCACGAGCGCACGCGACACTTCCTCTGCAATCCTATTGAGGTCACGCTTCACCCTCGGACAGCGCGTTCGCGCCCACAGTCGGCGAAGAACTCGTTTCTTCCTCAGCTTCGCTCGGAGCGAGCTCGGCAGCTGGTCCTGACGACTTCTCGGTGTGCTTCCTAGAGAGGTGGCTGCTTCTTTGGCTTTCTGGATCGCCTCAGAAATTTTAGAAGCAGCTCCTTCCACATCTTCAGTCGTCGCGATCGGGACCGTGAGCTCGAACTCCGAGAGCTCTGAGGAGTAGCGCCCCCAGTCGACCCGCAAACGAGGGGAGCGGGGCACTGTGAAGTCGCGCTGGAGGGCGATTGTGACCACAATCGGCAGGTGCTGTGTGTTGAGGTCGTAATTCACCTCAACATCGATGGGTGCGTCTAGTCGGTGGTGCAGCACGATGTCCAGGACGTCCGGCTGGTACGAAGGGTTAGTCGGTATGTGGGTCGGCGCTCCTGGACCCAACACACCGTAACCCTGTCGTTCGCTATCCTCAAGCAGGTGCCTACCCGCCTGGGTGATGACGCGCGAGCCCCAAGCGTGGTGCTTCGCGTTCAGGTCACCCACGATCAGTGTAGGCATCGGCGAGTCGATAAGCGATTGGACATCGGTGCTGCTGAAAACCTGTCCGGGTGGCTTGTAGGCGGCATACAGCAGCAGCTCCGTCTCACCAGCATGCACACGCACCCCCTGCGTACGTAGGCTCACAAAAGGTGCATGTGCAAGTTCTTCGTGTATGATATCCCTCCTCACCAGGGCTGCAGTTCCTCTGAATGGGCAGCCCCGGGGAGAGACTTCATCTCGCCGATACACGAAGAAATTCGGGATTCGGAGCTCGATCTCAGCCGAGAGCTTCGTCTCGCCCAGGAGGATTACGTGAATATCCTGCGACTGGGCGAGTAGGGTCAGCTCCCGGATATGGCCTCGTATGCCACCTGGGTTCCAATATAGTATTCTCAGCTGGAATTGAGCACCGCGAGCACCGTGAGCAGGCTATTCCAGCTGAGATGGCAGGTATTATGTCCTGGCCCTGTGTATAGGCGACCAGGATCGCCGTCAGTGCCTCCATGAAGACCCGGACGATGATGGTGGTGTCCAGGCCTTTCGCACTGGCCGAGGTTGTCATCTGCACAGGGGGAGGTACTTCTTGCCTCACCACCGGCCGCGTGGCGGCAGCCGGAGCGGACTTTGGCTCCGTCGCTGCCTTCCTGGGCTGCGGCGTCGATGCCGCCGCAGGCTCAGTCCTGGGAGGCCTAGCTGCCCTCTTCCTTCTCTTCTTTCTGCTAGGCACCTTTATAGGCTGGTCCCTGGCCGTCGGCTGGTTGGCTGGAGGCGCCAAAGTTGTTGGGGGCGCAAGCTTGGCTCGCACCTCCGTGGCTTTCTTCGCAGGGGGTGGCTGCTTCGTTCGCTGGTCGACTACTATCGTCGCTTTAGGTTCTGCGACGATAGGGCGACCGACCACCTGCTTAGGTGCTACCGGGGGGACACGCTCCCTGTCCCCCTTTGGCTGTGCTCTCGGTCCGTTCGGGTGAGGGGCGGGCACGTTAATGCCCCTCCTTCGTGCTTCTTTCTTAAAGACCGGGCACCTCCGGTCCTTTGCTGTATGCGCCTTAGCGCAGTTTGCGCACGTCGGTGGTTCAGAAAGAGGTCTCGGGCAGTCCCATGCCAGGTGTTCGCCGGCGCAGCGAACACACTTTTGTTGCCTATGGCAATTGGCCGAGGAGTGGCCAAATGCCTGGCAGCGGTGACATTGAGGCGGGCTCTTCGCGCCTCTCCAGGCTTCAATCAGCAGGCCGGGCATGCACAGGAGCTCAGTAGTCTTGTATAGTGACCTGAGCTCCTGCTCCTTCAGGTGCACCAGCTGGACGAAGTAGGTGCACCCATGTCGACCTCTTCCGCCTGGGATCGCCTTCGCGCTCTGCGCAGGGAACCCTAAACTGCGCAGGGCGGCGATCACCTCTTCCGGGGGTGTGTCGAGTGGCAGCCCCCTAATGGCCACCTTGGTTGGCAGTTCCGCGGCTGGGCTATAGCAGAACCAGGATATAGTCTTATCCTGGTTCATAGCCTCAGTCAGATGGCGCTGGATGACCCGAAATTCCTCCGCGGATCCGGGCAAGAAGCGCACTCCCTTTCCCAAAGGGCGTGCGTTCGGGGCGTGTCCTAGTTTGTTTTTAAGCACCTCGAAGTGCCTCGTCCAGTTCGGTAGGCGTTCCGCCGCGATCGGCGGGTAGCTAGAACGAGGCGTCGCTCTTGGGGCTGGTACCGGTGCAGGGGCTCGACTCCTGGGCGACGCTGGAGCGGCAGCGGCCGCCGCATAGGTGACCCCTGACGGCCCCGGTTGCGGTGAAGTGGGATGGGAGGCTGTCCTCTCCTCGACCGTCGATGGCAGTGCCGCGTAGCTCGTCGAGTCACGCGGCCAGGTGTCTTGCGACCCCCCTCCATTGGGGAGGGGGATCGCGGCGGTGGTAATTCTTTTGGCCGTCCTTTTTCGCTTGCTTCGTCCGTTGTAGGCGATGCCGCGCGCGATGAGGATGCCGAATCCTGCGGCGATCCGTACGGCGGTGATGCAGTGGAAACATCGGTCTTGGGGCGCTTGTCCTCCCCTTCCATTGACTCCGGCGAAGAGTCCGGTCTCGGGCGCTTGGCTCCTTCCGCGCCTGCTGTAGACTCAGCTACAGTGGCGGCGAAGTCTGCTTCAGCAGCCCGGTGGACGTCCTCTCCACCGGTTTCAGCGTGTATTATGCGTATACGCGGGGCGGCGGCGGGGGTGAGGGCGACAGGCACGGTCGAGTTGTCGAAGATGTCTCTTCGAACAACTGACCGCGCGATGCCGGACCTGCCTCGGCCACGCTTGCGTTGGTCTAAGGGGGGGGGGCTCCCCCCCTTCAGACATGATGGTGGTGTCGGATTGCTGCTCTCGATGTGTATGCACGGGCACCACAACCTCGGCGCGTGCAACCAAGCCAGGTGAGACCCCTAGGGGAGGCCCAGCTAAGCGCCCGCGAGCGGAAGTTCGGTCCGTGCACACCGGTATCTCTGTTCTTCAGCTTTCCTTGGTTTTGTTGATCCTGCAGGATTTTTTGGTAACCAAAAAAGTGCAGGATCTATTCGTGCGCTTCTCTTCACTTGAGCAGGCAGACTCCTGGCAACTAGCACCGGCCGTTTCCTCAAGCCGACGTCGGAGGACGCGGCGAGTACAACTGGCACCGGAGGGGGTCGTTGCGGGGAGCGGGGGATGTTCGATCGGAGAGATGGCACGACTTATACATACAATAATCTCACCGAACACAATATGAGAATATTCAGAGAATACCCTCGATATATATATTCGATTCGATATATTATATATCTATTATCCAGTTGTATGATGGCGTATGTTACACCCCGTTAACGATAGATGGCGCTCACTCGAAATGTCACATTCCTGAATCGCGCTGTCTAGATATTCGCTACGGAGTATATATAGTGTAGAAGTGATTGTTTTTGTAATCTAATAAATTGTAGTTTCATTTACCTAATCCCAGGTATCAGTGTGCAACACTGATACCTGGGATTAGGTCGATAGTTTGACCTAGAAAACTATTATCGACAGTACTTCCAAAAGTATCGTCTTGTGTCAATATTGTCGATATTATCGATAGTTACTATAGCTCTCTGTTCACAATACTATTGATAACTCGTTTGCCTGTCTCGTTGGTCTAGTGGCTTGATATAAGACCGCAGACCCCGGAGGTCCTGGGTTCAATTCCCAGGTCGGGCCAATAAAAAGTTATTGGGTTTTTCTGTCAGAAAATTCTCAGTAGCAGCCCGGAGTCTGGAAGTTGGAAGTGTGTACACTCCCGTGCCTCGGAAAGCACGTAAAGTCGTTGGTCCTGCGCCTGAACTCTTTCCGGTCGTTTCGGATCGCCGTCCCATCGGATTATGAGAGTTAGGGAACAGAGAGTACACCTGTGTTTGCGCACACACTTGTGCACTATAATATCTCCTGCGTAGTTGGCTAATCTCTCTTGAGATTGGCCGCCGTGGCCGAAATCGGTCTGGAGGACATTATTATTATTAATACTATTGATAACAGCAATCCATAGGTATTCATTCGATAGTAACGATTTAATAAAACTTCATTAATAATAGTGTTGTTACTGGGCCTACTACATTACTTATCTTGAGAAAGCAATAATAATATAATAATAAAAATGATAACCCCACCGACGTATCTTTACATTGCCGACGTGGTGGGGCTTGTGCGCTTCAATGATTCTTAGGGCTATGCCAATAGATCTATTCATGTTGGATTGGCCTAAGATGAGAATACAGACCAAGAGAGATACAACCCAAGCCAAGGTGGAACAGCGTACGCCGAGGGCTCCATGGCTAAGGGGGTGCTTAGTCGTTAGTATGCGAACTTTAGAGACAAGGGGACCTCTAATTTAATTTACCCTTATCGCAGTGAATGCAGGGCTCTGCTGTGATTGACTTTTATGTCCCTAGCTACTCGTGGGAATAATATGATAACTAGGTCTAAAACTAAAAAATATGCCATCGTTAGAAGAAGAGTCCACGCCGACTTCTAATTCATCCTCTAAATCTTTATTCCCATCGATACCCTCTTCATCACCAATTTTTTATGCATCTTCACCAAATTCATCATCAACCGGTGCTCAACTGGTGGATGTTGCACAGGAGATAAATTTTGTCAGTGAACCTGTGCCCACCACCAGTGGCGTAAAAAAAAGTTTAAGAAGTCGAACGAATGGCTCAAACGAGGTGAACTGTTCCCTGAGACCGAAGGTTTTATGCTCGCCATTCAAGACCAAATAATAGAAACTCGTAACTATAGGAAGTACATAATGAAGGATAATAATCAACCTACTGACTTATGTAGACAATGTAACGCAGCCTCTGAAACTATTCAGCACATAACGGGGGCTTGCAAATCTCTCGCACAGACCGATTATAAGCATCGACATGATCAAGTGGCTGCAATCATACACCAACATTTAGCATACAAATATTTTTTTTTTTTATAGAATAGGAAGGTGGACGAGCATATGGGCCACCTGATGGTAAGTGGTCACCAAACGCCCTTAGACATTGGCATTGTAAGAAATGTCAACCATCGCTTATAGCCAATGCGCCACCAACCTTGGGAACTAAGATTTTATGTCCCTTGTGCCTGTAATTACACTGGCTCACTCAACCTTCAAACCGGAACACAACAATATCAAGTATTGCTGTTTTGCGGTAGAATATCTGATGAGTGGGTGGTACCTACCCAGACGAGCTTGCACAAAGCCCTACCACCAGTAAAAAACTTATAACAGAAATGAATCCATATTACAAATATAAACCGGAAAGTGTATTAGACACTAGAAACCACAAAATCTACTGGGATAGAACAATAATAACTGACAAAACTATCTGTTATAATAGACCAGATATTACCGTTCATGATAAAATCAATAGAATCGTTTATCTTATCGATATAGCCGTTCCTAATTCACATAACATACAAACCACAACATCTGAAAAGTTAAGTAAATATCAAGATCTCGCCATAGAAATTAAAACGCAATGGAAAGCACAAACAGTACACATAGTCCCAATAGTCCTATCATCCACAGGTATCGTGCCAAAATCCTTGACACAAAGTCTGAACACCTTACAAATGCCAGCGTATATCCTCCATATACTTCAAAAAGCCATAATCCTTAACACCTGCCGTATTACCCGAAAGTTTATATCATCATCCACTTTATCATCAACGTTTTTAATATAAGCAACACTCCTTAACGCTTGGCTGCAGCCCGCGTTTTCGGTTTAAACTCTTCGAAAGAAGATAAACTTTAAAAGTTAAATAGAAATAATAATAATAATAATATTGGACATTATTCACACACGGTCATCTGATCCCAAAATTAAGCAGAGCTTGTGTTATGGAAACCAGACAACTGATATACTACATATACTACTTTTCTTTTGTAAATACATACTTATACAGATAATTACACCCAGACTCAGGACAAACAGACATGTTCATGCACACAAATGTCTGTCCTGGGTGGGAATCGAACCCACGACCTTTGGTATGAAAGGCAAGTAACTACCAACCACGCCAACCGGCTCGTCAAAAAATCAATACGTCAATACTATCGAAAAATCATTGATTATCGATAGTCCAAAACTATCGATTTTATCGATAATGGACTATCGACATGCAACACTACCCGATATTACTTATACCTAAAATGAAAGTCATATAATGTATTACATTCATATAATCAGGGTAATGTCGTCAACTACGGTTGTTCCGAGCTGATGACAGCGGAGCGCATCGGAGAGAGGAGCGCCAAGCTGGTGTCTTTCCTGGACCTGGCGGGCCACAGCAAGTACCAACGCACCACGCTCCACGGGCTCACGGGTTACTCCCCGCACTACGCCATGCTCGTTGTAAGTATGTTTATTTATTACTAGTTCCCATACGTGTGGGGGGGGGTTCAGATTTTAGGTATCCTAAGTCTTTTTCTATAGCCCTGATAACGTGTTTTGAAATTATTATTAGGTAAGGATTTTTTTGGAGTCCTGACATATCAAACCAAAAGTTAATTTTCATTTTATTGAATAAATATCTTATCTTAATAATACATTTTTACAAACAGCTCAAAATCAAAATAATTTATTCAGGTAATAATATATAAACCTAACACCGGCTCAAACTGTAGATCCTACTAAAAATAATCGGCGAAAAACTAAACTCTTTTGCTACAATTAAACTATGTAAGAGTTTAAACACAATTTTTTATCATATTTATAAACCCTTATCGAGCAATACGTCTTATTAATGAAAGTTTTTTAAGAGAGAGAGTTGGTTCCTCCTAACTGGCCTAGGCCAGTCTGGGTACGGGCCGCAGGGTTGCCCCCTAACCTGTCGTGTCTTTAATTTTTGGCCCGAGGGGCCAGGGTCACAGCGACCCAGTGGCTGTAAGTTTTTTAAATCAGCTACAAGATAATATTATAGATGGCACTGTAGTCATATTATCAACTTGTACTATAAAGTTTTTTTTTATTTCTAGATTTCGGCAACAGCCGGTATAACTCGCATCACAGAAGAACACATCGGTCTTCTGCTGGCTTTGGACATGCCGTTCTTCGCAGTCATCAACAAGTGTGAACTGGCTAGCAACATCAATGCTGTTGTAGCGAGGCTGGCTCAATTGTTGGAACCCGCTAATAAGGTCAGTGATTTTATTTTAAATAGCATCTATAAAGACTAGCTTATAAACTAGGTTATTATTTCTTACATCAATGCTTTTGGGTGATGGTGACCACTTACCATCAGGTGGCCCAATTTCCCGTCCACACACATATAACATAAAGAGAAGCCGGGGGGAGGGGGGGGGGGTAAAGTTTAACAGACAAATAGATATATTTACTTTCCCATTTATAATATTAGTTTATATTGTAATTGGAAACATGCAGGTTTCCTCGCGATGTTCTTCAAGGAGCACGAGATGATAAATCAGGGATGCTGTTTAATTTATAGATTTATTTAAATGTAAAAGTAATGGTATATATTGGTATTATTACAGAAACCGCTGTTAATAACTGACGAGAATATGGCAAGGAACTGCGTTGCGCCGCAAAAGTCGATACTGGACACCATAGACAATGTAGACGAGGAAATCAAAAAGGATGAGGAGTTAGTAGCTTCACAAGCCTTTATTTAACCCGAAGTGTTTCTGGGTGAACTCTTATATATGACTTTAAAAGGAGTTCCATACTATTGGTAATGGTAATAATATTGTCTATAGCTACGCCAACCACCCTTGCTAGATACTTGCCTTTCACGCCAAAGGTTGTGGGTTCGGTTCCCACTCAGGACAGACAATTGTGTGCATTAACATGTCTGTTTTTCCTGAGTCTGTGTGTAATTGTCTATACAATAGTATGTCAGTTGTCTGGTTGCCATAGTACAAGCTCTGCTTAGTTTCGGATCAGATATATATATATATATATATATATATATATATATATATAGTTGAACGCAAATCACAGTAGTGTCGGCCGGCAGGGTGGCCGTGTTCCCGGTGAGCTGCGTGCGTGGCGCCGGCCTCAACGCGCTGCACGCGTGCCTGCTGGCGCTGGTGCCGCGCCGCGACCTGCAGCGCCCCGAGGACGTGAGTGAACCATATGTTGCGCAGTTGACTAGTATCCTTTTTATTAAATTATAAATGTTATAATTTATGTCACTTTACAGGAGGCGTGCGAGTTTCAAGTAGACGAAATTTTCCACGTAAGGGACTCGACGGGGCCCGTAGTGGGGGGACTGCTCGCGCGAGGGCGACTCTACGAGGGCGACGAACTTATCATAGGTGCGTTGCGTTCTGTTAGTTGTGAGATGAATAGAGCGACGTATATTTAACACAAAAAGGACCTCTGGATTCCGGCGAGTTCGCGGAGATATCCGTGCGCACGATATACCGCAACCGCGTCACGTGCGGCAGCGTGCGCTCGGGACAGTCGGCGTCGCTGAGCCTGGGTCGCTTCCCGCCGGGACTGCGGCAGGGCATGGTGCTGCTAGCGCGGCCGGGGGCTACGCCGCGGGACTATCAGAACTAGTCCACTCGTCGCAAGCTTCGGAGAAGAATCGAAAGAACGCAAGGAGACAGAACAAGAATATCCTCCAGGACATCGCCAACGTGAAGAACAGCCTCACAAAGACATCGGACACGAAGTGCACGAACGTGTACGTGTCGGACGACGGGAGCAAGTACAGCGACGCGCACGTGTCGAGCGACACGCAGGACAAGTGCGTGTGTGACGACCTGGTGTTCCTCGAAGACCCAAACGACCCTAGACGCTGTATATACTTTCAGGTGAGCAGAAAACTCTACTCGTTTTTAAAAGATTAGCAAACCTTAGATATGCGATTCCACGCGATTCGCTTCCAGCTCTGCTGTATTGTACACCACAAACACTTCTCGATCAATATATCTCTATATATAACACGACACTGTTACACTTAACTACTTATATACACTTTAGTTTTACTTACAAAGTTCCGATAACAACTTCACAGATAACCAAAACGCTAAATTTTTCGCGAATCCATAGTCAATACCACAGAATATTAAGATTTCGACCAAATTTCAAGGTCAAAGTTGCTTATATACTCTACTTGCTATTGGAATCGACTATAGACTTGTATATGTTTCCACAGCACATTGTGTGTGTGTGTGTTTTTTTATCCGTAACAGCACGTGAATGTCCTACTGCTGGGCTAAAGGCCTCCTCTCCCTTTTTTGAGGAGAAGGCTTGGAGCTTATTCCACCACGCTGCTCCAGTGCGGTTTGGTAAATACACATGTGGCAGAATTTCAGTGAAATTAGACACATGTAGGTTTCCTCACGATGTTTTCCTTCATCGTAAAGTACGAGATGAATTATAATCACAAATTAAGTACATGAAAATTCAGTGGTGCCTGAACCATCTTGGCTGTTTTTTTTATATGCTAGCAATATTAGCACAGACTGTGCAGTATAATATGTAATGCGGTCATGAATTAAATTTGATTGAATGTAACAGGCATCCGTGCATGTCCTGAGACACTCCACGGCCATCTACCCAGGGTTCCAGTGCTCTGTGCATGTCGGGAACGTGCGTCAGACGGCCATTATCGTGGTAACGAATACATACATCAAACTCACTTTGCGGAATGGAATTAAATAGTTTAATTTTGGTATAATTTGTGGTGTTGCGTAAAATACTTAAGTATGATAATGATATTTATTTTTTTATGTTATATTCCTGTTTAGCGGTAGAATATCTGATGAGTGGGTGGTACCTACCCAGGCGGGTTTGCACAATGCCCTTACCACCAGTTACCACACACACTTATAATATATTCTGCCGCCAAACAGCAATAGCATTGTTGTTGGTGAGTAAAACAGTGTAACTGCAGGCACAAGGGACATAACATCTTAGTTCCCAAGGTTGGTGACGCATTGTTGATGTAAGCGATGGTTAATATTTATTGCGGTGTCAATGTCTATGGGCGGTGGTGACCACTTACCATCGGGTTGCTCATCTCATCGCTGACCACGGATATATATATCGCTTTAGGGTATAATGTCTCCGAACAACGTGCTGAGGGTGGGCGAGGGTGCTGTTCAGGTTCGCCCGCTGTCCGGAGTACCTCGTGCGGGGCCGCCGGCTGCTGTTCACGGCGGGGCTGGGGACCAGGTACCGCTCAACGAACCCAACGATAACTTCTAATTACAGTTGAATTGTTGAGCCAATAAAGATTATCGTCAGCTCAGTGTTGGTATCCGAGATCGCTAGCTCCACTGACTTTCACATATTTAATTTATAAGTGTTCGGTGAAAGAAAAATCATCCATGCATCGAAGCAGGTTGTGGAATAAGCTCAAACCTTCTCCTGAGAAGGAGAGGTTTTAGCCCAGCTGTGGGACATTTATATACTGTGACTGTTTTGAATCATGTTGGAATAAGTTTTGTTCTTAAGAAGAGATATCTTCGACCAACAGACACTTTTGTACTTTACTAGCAATACCCGGAAGGTGGCTGTTAATGTGGTACAGCGCCATCTAGCGGCGTTACAACGAAGTGGATATTATAAAATCATCCATGAGACATACATCTAAATTTCAACTATGATGGTGATTCAAACGGTCCGAACTCTATTAATCACAAACAGATACACAAACCGCCATTTTTATATATTAACGAAATTTTTTTGTTACAAAGCCATTGGCCGGGTCACGCAAACCTTCCCGTACATACCATGAATTCTATAGAACACGGCTCCAATATAAAATTCGAGATGCCTGAATCTAATATATATATAGGCCTCTGCATCTTTGTCAGATGATTTAAGCAAGCCACTCTCCGTGTTGTTTTCCACCTGCAAGACAGGTGAGCGAAGTGTCCTCTCCGTGGATGCTGCTACGCCTGGGCAGGCGACTTTATGGCAACACGGGCTTGCCCAGTACCCATGCCACCCTCTCCTCCTCCCCAGCAGGATCCGCAGGAATGACGAGTCAATACGTGTGGTGCTGGTTTGGCCGCAGGTGACTGGCTTACGCCTAAACGGAGGCACCGCTCCGGGTTTAATATTAGTTTTCCTTCTTCTTTGGCGTGACGCTGGGATAATTTTGGGAAACAACGTATCAAGGAGAGGGGTGAGGATACTGTGATCACGGAAGATACAGGAATGTGACACTAGTAGCTAGAGCAGTCCGGGGTCGCGTACCCGTAGTGATTCCAACCAGCTATCGGACAGATAACTGGTAGATCCACCCTCTGGACAAATCTAATATATAGTAGTAGTATAATCTAATCTCTAGAATATTCTAGATAAATTAAATATATTAATTGTATCTGTAACCAGTTTTCTTGTCGTGTTCACTTCATGATTGCATGGGGGGCGTTTCACCTTGCGGATTAAATTACAAAAAACGACAATCGATGATGGTATTTTTATGTTACATAAAAACAGTGTTGCCAACCTCTTAGAAGCATCCTCCTGACGGATGAATTGAAACAAATACAAAATACATTTATAAAATGATGTTAAAAAAAAGCAAATCAAGTACTGCAAGTAGCATTAGTAAACTTGAAATATACTCAATTAAATGAAGCTGAAGAGTTAATCCCCGGAGAGAATTTCTTTAAAAAATGTTCCTCCTAAAAAATGTCTAACCTGAAAATATCCTATTTGATTTCATCTGACATAGCCCTATTTAGGGGGAAAACCCCCAAGTTGGCAACACTGTATAAAAAAAATGTGGACCATCTATATAAACTTTCATATATTTAACACTAGCGGACAAATTTTTAATAAACCATCATATGTGATCGAGCAAATTTTCACTCATAGCTCATTTTTATACAGTTAGTTAATTAATCAGTGTCAGAGTTTTTATTACGTATATAACATACATGCAAAACGTCTATGCTTATGTATAAATAATATTGCAATATATAAAGGCTTATATATATATATATACTAGCTGGTGCCCGCGACTTCGTCTACGCAGGATTAGTATTTGGAGTAGCTTATATTAGCGTGGCGTAGAAAAGAACTAACATTATGACATAAATATTTTTTGAGTCGCATTTGAAAAATATAACTGCTTGACAATATTTTAACATAAGAAAATTGGCAATATAATAAATATACGGTAATTAGGCACTGCAGAACCCTGATCATAGGCCTATAGTTATCTAGCCTATAGTTATCTTTGCATAGTACAGGGGCCCGAGCGTGCCTAACCAGCTCGTGAGGCTGCCCCACCAGGCCACGCATAATCTCGGGGTGGACCGTCGTGCCGGTTGGTGACCGGTAGGTGGGGTCCCGGCGGCCACTTCCGGGGGGGTTCGGGGGCCCTTCCGTCCGGCGGGTCAGTGTATTTTTCCTTTTGGCAACCACTTGGGGAAACACGCCTCCACACTTTGCCCATCCCTATCGTGGCAATACATCGCTCGCTTCACGTCTCTTTTCCATTTCATTTTTCCCTAATGGCGCAACAAAAAAGAAATAACGGTCGTACAGCGGTGCACACCCCCACCATACCCTCGCTGTTTGAGGTCGAGTTCTCTAACATCCGAGGACTCCACACTAACCTCAACGCTGTCCACCACCATCTCGAGACAGCACGGCCAGCAATGTTGTTTCTCACGGAGACACAAATACTCCGTCCTGCCGATACCAGCTACCTTAATTATCCCGGCTACACGCTTGAAGAATCCTTCAAAGCGAAAGCCGCAGTATGCTTGTTCGTCAGGACGGATGTTTGCTGTCACCGACTGCGCTGCTTGGAGGACCCCTCCTTCTCCATGTTGGTGGTGCGTGTGGACCTGGTTCGTCAGAGTCGAGTCTACGTGTGCCTCTACAGATCCCACATTGGTGACTTGGAGACAAGCCGATTATTTGACCATCTTAGTCGGGTGGCAGATGCTGCGCAAGAGCAATTTCCTAACGCGGAATTGGTGTTTTTGGGGGACTTTAATGCTCACCACGAATCCTGGTTGAAATCCCTCAAAACTGACCATGCTGGAAGGACTGCTCATGCTTTTGCTCTCACACATGACTTGACCCAACTGGTTGATCAGCCAACCAGGATCCCAGACATTGATGGGCAAGCACCTTCTCTACTGGACCTTCTGCTGACTTCTCACCCGGTGGAATATCAGGTTGTGGTTCAGGCTCCTCTTGGCTCTTCGGATCACAGCCTTATTTCTACCAGAGTGCCACAGGCCAAGCTGCCGCCACTAGCGGTATGCAAACGTCGCGTTTGGCACTATAGGTCGGCGGATTGGGACGGTATGCGCGATTACTATGCGTCGGTCCCTTGGAAGGAACGTTGCTTCAGTGGGAATGACCCGACAGCTAGTGCCGCTGCTGTTCCTGGCGAGATCATGCTGGGAATGGAATACTACATTCCTAGCTCAGATCTCGTCAGTAGGAGTACGCGTAACCGTTGGTTCACTCGTGAATATGCCGATGCTGTATCAGCTAAGCAGGCGGCATATCGCGCGTGGATCAACGGCTGCATTAGCGGGGCATCTAACATTGACTCACTGAAAGCAAACTATAATAAAAATTCCAAGTCCTGTAGAAAGGCATACACGAGAGCGGATGCACAGCGCATTGTACAGATTGGTCATGACCTTGTTTCGCATACTAGGGGCTCCCGTAGCTTCTGGCGTCTGACCAAGTCTGTGCAAAACAATTTCTGCCAACCTTCGCTGCCACCGCTCAGAAATCCGGACGGATCGCTAGCTCACAGTCCGCAAGAGCAAGCTGATCTCCTGGCTAAACTCTTTGCCGACAATTCCGTCATCGATGATTGTAGTGCACTGCCACCTACAATACCTGCATGTGGCCATACGATGCCTGACATTAAAATCAGGCAACGTGATGTGCGTGCGGAGCTGCAATCACTTGATGTACGGAAAGCTAGCGGTCCCGATGGAATACCAGCCATAGTACTGAAGAAGTGCGCAGCGGAGCTGTCTCCTGTGTTAACGCGCCTGTTCCAACTTTCTCTCTCTTCGGAAAGTGTGCCGGAGGCTTGGAGAAGAGCTAATGTGCAAGCGGTTCCCAAAAAAGGGGATCGGTCTGACCCGGCAAATTATCGGCCAATAGCTATCACCTCAGTACTTTGTAAGGTGATGGAACGGATTTTAAACAACCAACTGATCCATTACCTAGAAGATCACTCTTTAATTAATGATCGTCAATACGGGTTTCGACCAAAACGGTCCACAGGTGATCCTAGCTTCTCTCCAAGCTACCGGCATATGGTCTGCCTGCTCAGCTATGCACCTGGATTGCCAGCTTCCTACACAAGCGTAGCCTTCGTGTTTTAGTTGATGGTTGCGCTTCACAATTCTATGTAGTGAATGCTGGGGTCCCCCAGGGATCTGTGCTATCTCCCACACTCTTTCTTTTGCATATCAATGATATGCTCTCTCTTGGGAACATACATTGCTATGCAGACGATAGTACAGTGCATGGTGGATACCACGGACGCGCAGTGGCTGGGCGAGCGGAAATTGAGGAGAGGCGGAAGAATCTTGTCATTGAACTCGATAGGACGTTAGAGCTCATCGCCAAATGGGGCTCTGATAATCTTGTTGAGTTTAATGCCAAGAAAACACAGGTATGCGCTCTCACGGCGAAAGAGTCAACATTTTCCCCTCTTCCCTCCCTCTGTGGTACTCCGCTGGTGATGCAAAGCAAAATCGCCATGCTGGGGATTGACGTTCGCTGCGACCTTAGTCCAAGGGATTACATCGAGGCTGTTATAAAAACAGCTTCACGGAAACTCGGAGTTCTGAACAAGGTGCGGCGCTTTTTCACGCCACAACAACTGTGCCTGCTGTACAAAACACAGGTACGGTCTTGCGTGGAATAATGCTCGCACCTTTGGGATGGCTCCGCTAAGTACCTACTTGAGGCCTTGGACCGGTTGCAGCGACGTGCCGTACGCATTATTGGCGACGTAAAGGTCTCAAACACCCTTGAACCTTTACAATTGCGTCGTGAGATAGCAGCACTGAGCGCTTTCTATCGACTGTATCACGGCGAGTGCTCTGAGGAATTATTCTCTCTAATTCCTGCTTCCCCCTTCCTTCTTAAGTCCACGCGAGCTGGTTCTCGATGTCACCGCCTAACTGTGACATCAATTCCATCGCGAACAAAGAAATTTGGCAACTCCTTTCTTTGTCGCACTTCCAAAAAATGGAATTCCTTACCAGCTCACGTGTTCCCCTCCTCTTACAACCCGGGTTCCTTCAAACGAGGCGTGAAGAGGCATCTTGCGGGCCTGCAAGGCGAAGGCGGCTAGTGCAGAACGTTTTTCCCGTCTGTACTGGCCGTCGTCGCGTTTGGACTCTACTACCACTTACCATCAGGTGGAGGGCAAATGACTCTATCATTTGCCCTCCCGGCGATATATAAAAAAAAAAAAAAAAAGCATTTTAAAAACACAAACGTCATGACGCCATTTTGAATTACAATTTTGGCGCCATTAATATAATCACTACCTCCAGAGGTAAACCAAAATTAGCTTTCATATTTTTGTATTTAAACTTTGTACATTAAATGATATATCAAGTTCCTGTTTATAAATTGCAATTTTAAGTTAATGATACATATTTATTACATTTTTTATATTATTTACTACTACATATTTATATTATTTACGATATCTATCTATCAATGATCGGATTATTTAATGCCGATTTTACTTTAGACGATATGACATTGACTTTTTATGATTTGTATTAATTAATATTTTTATAGCTATCTGTGGTATCGATATTAATTAAACTACAATAATATTAAACATAATTTAATAAAAGCATTTAACCGTTGATAAGTATGGGATAAATCGTTTTTCAATATAAGGGCGCAATAAGATTTTTTTTAAACAAAGATAATTAGTATCATTTACGTTTTTGGTCTAAGAAAACGTGTCGCGTTAAAAGTTATTTTTTTAAATAAAAAAACAGACTCAAACCTTTACTAACCTGATTATTATATTACACATAACAAATTTAAAAAAATTGCAGCATAAAATAATGTTAATTATATATAAATTAAAAAATAAACATCCAGGTATTTAGGTATAAGTTGTAATAACTCGGTCATATTTTTTTGAGAACTTCAGGCATTATAAGCACGAACTATTCCCGTCAATCTTATTCTGATCAGTTATAAATATAAATGAAATTTCGTCTATTACCTAACTTATGCAATACTAAATTTGAATATGTACCAAAAAAAAAATTATATATTACATTTTGGTAAATTTTTACAAAATTCAAGCGATTCATCACTGCTTGAAAATTATATTTTATTCTTATTAGGCGCCATTTTGAATATATAAGGAATGGCCTGTGTTTAAGACTCTGCGGCAACATGAATGGAAAAAAATACCGCTAAGCTATATAACAATAATTATTAAAAGAATAGCAGACCTAACATCAGAAATAGCATTTGTGTGATAACCATCCTCAAGAATATTAAAAAATGCTCTGTTATGTCATATTCTGTTATTTTGAAAATACCCCATTTACAAATTCGTATTGTGTTATTTAAATTTATTAAAATATTAAATATTTTTAAACATAATCATGACGCCATTTTAAATTTAAATTTTGGCGCGATTCATATTATTGTATTGTTGTATACTTATCTTTTGTCGAAGTATTTAAATTTTGTACATTAAATCTAAATGATTTTTCTAGTTCCTGTAAGCTGATATAACTTGCTATTTTAAGTTAAATGTACGTATTTATGTAACGGCAAACGTAAGACATTTTTAAGTGACGCCATTTTGAAATTCAGAAATATTTATGGGAACAAAATTAATTAAATAATTTGCTGTTTCGTTTTTCATCTGTAAAAACAATTGTAAGTAAATATTTTAATTTATAATTTGTATGAACTAAAAATACCTAAAAAGTAATCCTACTAAAAAAAATGTATATTTATACGTGTATTTTTTACATTTACTCTATATTTATCATCAAATTTGTATTTTATATATATTCCACTAAGATTCATTTTAACTTTGATAAAGTAATGGTAAGCGATGAAATGATGGTGTTAAATAATTAATTGTGTATTGTCTGTGGCAGTTCGCTTAGAATATTAATTTGAAACGTGTGTTTCTTTAATTTTTTAATTTTGTCAGAGTAAACGGCCAGTTTTAATAAAAGTTAGCTTCATGTCATCGATTTATGAAAATTTTAGGGTGTTATTAGACTAAATTAATCTTTTTTATTTAATTATGCTTGGAATAAAACGTGTGATTGTGACTTAAAAAATAAAACAATGTTTTTTACTGACTTAGAAAAATGTTATATATTAGCAAAGATTAAAAAAAAATTAAATCAGTCATTCAATATTAAAAAAAAATTAAAACATTTTTTAGCACATCATTAGACTATAATAAAAATAATTAAAGTATGTTGGATTTTTTATTTAAAATCTTTATAATTTAAGCAACACTTTGTAAAAAATAAATTGGCAATTATTGTGTCAACCCGCGTTCATAAGAAAGTTTCACGACAATTCGCGCTTGCTGAGTTGGTGATAATTAATCAAGTACATTCGAATTATTTCACAAAGGTTTAAAGCTACTAGTTGTGGATATATGCAGACTCTACCAAGAAGAACTGAACCGAAGAAAGAAACTCAATAGTAAATCTTGTAGCGTTAATCGAATTCCATACATTAGTATATAATCATAAATATCATTGTACCCATTTAGTCGATTATATGATTTAATTAATGATTAAACGAACTGACCATAATGTCTAGCATAATGTTACATGTAGTAGCCACTAGATGTCGCCAGTCTGCACTGTTTTTGGATTTTTTATTATAGTAGCACAACTTGGTGCTGGTGCCGCTTTCTACTATCTTCATTATGTTCAGAGCATCTTCTTTGCAAATATTGATATTTGAGTATCAAGTAGATGGTTAATATTTGTCTCTGGTCAGACACTCTCTGTCCAATAAAAAAAAATTTATTATAAGGGAAATGGTAAATGGGGTGGTTGAGATGCTAATCTATTCTCTTCAAAGTCCTCGTATAATTATGACTGCCTCGTTGGTCTAGTGGCTTGATGTAAGGCAGACCCCCTCCGGGTCAATTCCCAGGTCGGGTAAATAAAAAAAGCTATTGGGTTTGTCTGTCAGAAAATTCTGAGTAGCAGCCCGGAGTCTGGAAGTTGGAAATGTGTACACTCCCGTCCCTCGGAATGCACTTAAAGCTGATGGTCCTGCGCCTGAACTCTTTCCGGTCGTATCGGATTGCCGTCCCATCGGATTATGAGAGTTAGGGAATAGAGAGTGCACGTGTGTTTGCGCACACACTTGTGCACTATAATATCTCCTGCGTATTTGGCTAATCAATCTTGAGATTGGCCGCCGTAGCCGAAATCGGTCTGGAGGACATTATTATTATAATTCAATTATAGATTACAAGAGTCAATTAGTTTCAGTTAGGATTACAGTGTTAATGTACCAGGAGATCATAAACAGTGAGTCGGTCTCACCGAACGATTAGATTAAAAGAGTCAATTAGTTTCAGTTAGGATTACAGTGTTAATGTACCAGTAGATCATAAACAGTGAGACGGTCTCACCGAACGATTAGATTAAAAGAGTCAATTAGTTCCAGTTATGATTACAGTGTTAATGTACCAGGAGATCATAAAAAGTGAGTCGGTCTCACCGAACGATTAGATTAAAAGAGTCAATTAGTTTCAGTTAGGATTACAGTGTTAATGTACCAGGAGATCATAAACAGTGAGACGGTCTCACCGAACGATTAGATTAAAAGAGTCAATTAGTTCCAGTTATGATTACAGTGTTAATGTACCAGGAGATCATAAACAGTGAGTCGGTCTCACCGAACGATTAAATTAAAAGAGTCAATTAGTTCCAGTTAGGATTACAGTGTTAATATACCAGAAGATCATAAACAGTTTGTCGGTCTCACCGAACGATTAGATTAAAAGAGTCAATTAGTTTCAGTTAGGATGACAGTGTTAATGTACCAGGAGATCATAAACAGTGTGTCGGTCTCACCGAACGATTAGATTACAAGAGTCAATTAGTTCCAGTTAGGATTACAGTGTTAATGTACCAGGAGATCATAAAAAGTGAGTCGGTCTCACCGAACGATTAGATTAAAAGATCATAAACAGTAAGTCGGCCTCACCGAAAGATTAGATTAAAAGAACATAAACAGTAAGTCGGTCTCACCGAACGATTAGATTAAAAGAGTCAATAAGTTTCAGTTAGGATTACAGTGTTTGCATTTGTGTGCATGAACATGTCTGTTTGTCCTGAGTCTGGGTGTAATTTTCTGTATAAATATGTATTTACATAAGAAAAGTAATATATGTAGTATATCAGTTGTCTGGTTTCCATAGCACGAGTTTTGTACAAGCTTAATTTGGGATCAGATGGCCGTGTGTGAAAAATGTCCCAGGATGTTATTATTATTAGTTTCAAAGATTTAGAATTAGGATTACGTTGTTAATGTACCAGGAGTACATAAACAGTGAGACGGTTTCACCGAACGATTAGATTCAAAGAGTCAATTAGTTTCAGTTAGGATTACAGTGTTAATGTACCAGGAGATCATAAACAGTGAGTCGGTCTCACCGAACGATTAAATTAAAAGAGACAATTAGTTCCAGTTAGGATTACAGTGTTAATGTACCAGGAGATCATAAACAGTGAGTCGGTCTCACCGAACGATTAGATTAAAAGAGTCAATTAGTTTCAGTTAGGATTACAGTGTTAATGTACCAGGAGATCACAAACAGTGTGTCGGTCTCACCGAACGATTTGATTAAAAGAGTCAATTAGTTCCAGTTATGATTACAGTGTTAATGTACCGGGAGATCATAAACAGTGAGTCGGTCTCACCGAACGATTAGATTAAAAGAGTCAATTAGTTTCAGTTAGGATTACAGTGTTAATGTACCAGGAGATCATAAACAGTGAGACGGTCTCACCGAACGATTAGATTAAAAGAGTCAATTAGTTCCAGTTATGATTACAGTGTTAATGTACCAGGAGATCATAAACAGTGAGTCGGTCTCACCGAACGATTAAATTAAAAGAATCAATTAGTTCCAGTTAGGATTACAGTGTTAATGTACCAGGAAATCATAAATTGTGAGTCGGTCTCACCGAACGATTAGATTAAAAGAGTCAATTAGATTCAGTTAGGATTACAGTGTTAATGTACCAGAAGATCATAAACAGTGAGTCGGTCTCACCGAACGATTAGATTAAAAGAATCAATTAGTTCCAGTTAGGATTACAGTGTTAATGTACCAGGAAATCAAAAACTGTGAGTCGGTCTCACCGAAAGATTGATTAAAAGAGTCAATTAGATTCAGTTAGGATTACAGTGTTAATGTACCAGGAGATCATTCACTGACACGATAAAAATAAAATTAGCATGCTTGGAATCCGTAACAGCCTGTGAATGTCCCACTGCTGGGCTAAAGTCCTCCTCTCCTCTTTTTGAGGAGAAGGTTTGCAGCTTATTCCACAACGCTGCTCCGATGCCGGTTGGTGGAATACACATGTGGCAGAATTTCAGTGTAATCAGACACATGCAGATTTCCTCACGATGTTTTCCTTCACCGTGAAGCAAGAGATGAATTATAATCACAAATTAAGCACATGAAAATTCAGTGGTGCTTGGCCGGGTTTGAACCCACGATCATCGGTTAAGATTCACGCGTTGTTACCACTGGGCCATCTCGGCTCTATGTTTTGAATAAAACTACTAATATACATAACAACATTAAGCATATTATTAAATGAAAAGGAATGTTTGTATGTTTGTCGTTATGTAAACGTTCTTGAACTAATCATTCGATTGTGTATGAGTTTTGGTGAGGTGTTCTGTGTAAAACTGCGAAGATTTCTGACTCAAAAATAAGTAATTTTGTTTTGTCTGTCCTTCCGTAAAAACATTTTATTTAAGCCCTTAAAATATTACAGGGTTAGTAATCTATATAATAACGCGCTTCTAACCACGAGGGTAATGCAGTAACCTGAGACAGCTCCTAACCTTCATAGAGGGATATAAGACCTTAAAGCTTAAAGCAGCAGTAGATACTTGTCTTTTTTTTTTGTATCTTGTAAAATGCTCGAATTCAGGGCGTCATTTTCTTTGACGTCAAAAAAAAACCTGTCATAGTTTTTTCTTATATTCATTGTATTAAAGAAAAATGATGACGGCAACTTTAAAATAACATATATACTAATATTATCGACATTAGCTAGCCCTTACTACATCTATAAACATACTTACATAGGTACAAGTTCTGTAGACATATATGAATTTGCATATTTCGACCGTAATTTTTTCTACTCTTTAATTATTTTTTTTATGAATAACACTAAAGCTCAAAAAAAAGAATCCTTTAACAGAGGAGAAGAAGGCACTGAACTGTTTTATCTAAAGTCTATATAATCTGATACAGTGAAGTGGCATAATTTCATCGGACTCACGTGTGGATTCTACCGAGACGAAACGACACGAAATTAAATATAAGTATATTGTTTTATATTAATTATTACTACCTAACGTTGAAAATAACAAAAATTAAAACAAACTAAGCCTTAATTTAAAATTGGAACTCAATTTGAAAGCGAATATTTATTTGCTCATATAATAGACATACGATAACGCGACCACAGAACCGCCAACTAATATTTATTGTATAGCTCTATGTATAATAATAATAATAATATCCTGGGACTTTATTCACACACGGCCATCTGATCCCAAATTAAGCAGAGCTTGTGCCATGGAAACCAGACAACTGATATACTACATATACTACTTTTCTTTTGTAAATACATACTTATATAGATAATTACACCCAGACTCAGGACAAACAGACATGTTCATGCACACAAATGTCTGTCCTGGGTGGGAATCGAACCCACAACCTTCGGCGTGAAAGGCAGGTACCTACCAACCACACCAAACGGCTCGTCATATAATATAAATACTACTGCTAGGCTTCAAATTAGTTCCGCCCGAGGTTTTATTCACATTCCTTTTTTTATAAACAAATTAGTCTCATAAAAGGCTCGAATTCAGGGCGTCATTTTGTTTAACTTCAATTGGATAGAATGCGAATAAAACTGCGGGACAGCGCTTGTATATTTTGAAGTTTTATTTTAACAAATAAATATTGACAATCGATTTCATAATTATAGTATTATTGTAAAATAAAAGCTTTATAAATTGTTTTGGCAACACACCATATTTTCATTTCTGGCATTGGTTATTTTTTTTTTATTGAAGTGGTATATTGCCAATTTCTGTATTTATTCTGGATGTTCCGAAAATGTCATTATATGTAACAGAGTCGAACAAGCAATGTAATTCAAAATTATTTTATGTTATTTTTAGGAAGTACGAGTAAGCTGGCTGGTTAAGGTCTGTTCTACCTTTTTGGATAATACACAGTGGATTGCTTAGCAGAATTTCAGTGAAATTTGATAATTATAAATGCAGGCTGTCTCACGATATTTTTAAACGCAAACTAATCACATGAAAATTCACCGGTGCTTGTTTAGGTTTGAAACAGTCATTATTGTTTAAGGTAGTGTTATATGTATTTCACTATGCCTGCTCGATATATATATTTAAAAAAAACACACAGAAAGTGACTTGGGAACAGATAAGTAACATTCCTTTTGAATACAATAACATAACATGAATGACAAATTTCATTATCAAAATAATCACAACAGATAACCGATAAGGCATTTTAATGTTTTTATTAGTCATAACAGATTAGAAAAAGTTAAATTTAAAAAAATCTTTTTGTATGTTTACTATAAAATATGTTTATAAATGTTATATTATTTTATAAGAAAGGGGGGTAAGGGGGGAACGGAACTACCATCTAAACCGACCCAATTGCCAACCTCACCTGCACGTGGTGCTCCCTGCTAGATAACAGACGAGACTCTGGCGACCGATCAATGGCGGTATAACCATACGCACCATGATTGGAAAAAGGGAAACAGCGACCTTGAGGTACAAGTAACCTCTAAAATGTCTGGCGCAGAAGGCAAGGGGAAACCACTGCACTATTATTCCCTAGTTATCAACAGCTTTATGGAAAAGTCTAAGAAAGAAATGGCCCCGAGTTCCTGGCGTCCCTTAGATGGGACAGGGGTGCTAAGAATCTCCAGGTGGAAAAAACAACAAATGAAGATAGGAACGTGGAACGTCAGAAGCTTGAAGAGTCCTGAAAAAGTCTACAATGTCTGCAAAGAAATGCAACGAATGAAGATTAACATCATGGGACTAAGTGAGATTAGATGGATAGGCAAAGGTAAACACCAAATAGATAATAATTACACCATGTATTACTCTAGTTCCGAGGATAGCTGCAACAAGTATGGAGTGGGAGTAATCATAAACACAAAATACATTAATACACCTGTTAACTTAGTACCAAAATCAAACCGAACCATGTTAATATCATGTAGACTCAAACAACTAAAGAAGAGAACACAGTACCACGCAATAGACGTGAGAAAACTTAAAGAACAACATCCAAGATAAAGTGGCGAAAGAAATAAACGAGTGGGCAGCAGATGAGAAACCTGGGATAATGCGTACGGTGGAGGAAGAGTGGTGTTCAATGAAGAACAAAATATTAAACATCAATAAGACACACTTGAAAAGAGATTGGATTCCTAAGCAGAGTTGGATGACAGAAAAAATATATGATCTTATCGAAGAAAGGAGAATCTACAAGAATTCCGACAATAGCAAGTATACTGAGATTGATAAGAAAATTCGGCGTGAAGTTCGTTATGCTAGAGATGCTTGGTATCAGTGCAAGTGTGATTTTGTGGAGGACCTTTATGCTAAACATGATGCATTTAACCTGCATAAGGAAATAAAATCTTTGGTAGGACACAAAAAGACGACTCACCAACTTACGGATGAAAATAATATTCCCATATTAGATATATCAGGAAAAAAACACCTATGGGAACAATACATTTCATCAATATACCGACGATTTCCGAAGCATAGCGGTAAATTGTGATCCAAATGAGGGATATCCTATCCTGAAAAATGAAGTCACAAACGCTCTTAAAAAAGCTAAAACGGGAAAATCAACCGGACCGGATAATGTTCCCATAGATGTACTCAAACTTATTGAAGACGAAAATATTAACTTCCTGGTTAAATTCTTTAACTTGGTATACGACTCTGGCCACTTACCCAAAGACTGGCTAACCTCAACTTTTATTACGCTTCCTAAGAAGACCAACGCAAGAAGGTGCGAAGAGTTTCGAACGACTAGCCTTATGAGCCAAGTATTGAAACTATTTCTGAATATCATCCACGAGCGAATTAGAGCTAAATGCGACGAACATCTCGCAGATAGTCAGTTTGGTTTTCGAATAGGAGTGGGCACGAGAGAGGCTCTTTTCGCAATGCAGGTTCTCGTACAAAAATGCAGAGACATGCAACAAGACGTTTTCCTTTGTTTCATCGATTACGAAAAAGCCTTTGACAGAGTACTGCATGACCGTCTAATTGCAATATTACATGATATCGGCTTAGATGACAAAGATGTACGTATTATCCAGAATCTGTATTGGAACCAGAAGGCTACTGTACGAGTTGACAATGAGGAGACTGATGAGGTAGAAATAAAGAGAGGAGTCCGACAGGGCTGTATATTATCACCCACGCTATTTAATTTGTACTCGGAACAAATAATAGCAGAAGCGATTGAAGGCCGAGAATGTGGAGTCAAAATAAATGGCTGGTATATTAACAACATCAGATACGCTGACGATACAGTCCTAATAGCATCATCTCCTGAAGAGCTGCAATTAATTATGAGCCGTGTTAATGAGTGCAGTGAAAACGCTGGTCTGAGGATGAACCTATCAAAAACGAAGATCATGGTGTTGTCTAAACATAGCTTCGATGACATTGCTATCATTGTAGCAGGCCAAAAAATTGAGAGGGTGCGCAAGTACAAATATCTGGGGACATGGCTTAATGACACCTGGAGCTGTGAACAGGAGGTAAAGACTCGCATCGAAATAGCTCGAAGTGCCTTCTGCACGTTGAAAAAAGTACTCTGCAATCGCAGACTTAAGATCCCTGTGCGCATACGACTCCTACATTGTTACATCTGGCCTATACTTCTTTACGGATGCGAGGCGTGGACAATTAAAGAAGATCTCAAAAAACGTATAGAAGCTTTCGAGATGTGGGCTTATAGACGTATGTTGGCCATTAGTTGGACTCAAAAGATCTCGAACGTGGAAGTTCTGCGACGCGTCAACCAAAAACGGCAACTTTTGGAGACTGTCAAGAAGAGAAAAGTTGCATATCTCGGACACGTGCTTAGGCATGAAAGATATGAACTTATGCAACTGATTATGATGGGAAAAGTTGCCGGAAGGAGAGCTGTTGGGCGCAGAAAAAAGTCTTGGCTGTGCAACATCCGTGAATGGACGGGAATCGCGAGTGCTGTCGAACTCTTTCGCCTCGCGAAGAACAAGAAGGAGTATTTAAAGCTGACTGCCAACCGTCGCTAGTCGGAGTGGCACTCGAAGAAGAAGAAGAAATGATCCAGAGACTTCATTCGAATTTATTTCTAAATTTGATTTTCTTTACCAGTATCTATGCTAGTTGTGTACAAAACATTCTGCCTTGATAAAAATATATTTGTTGCTTATTACAAAAAGACTACTATTTACTTTATAGACTAATAGTCTGAGTTTCTTTCACTGGTTCGACACAGGGCTGGGTGTTACTTTTAACCGGTGGAAGTTTCTAGTTTGACTATCAATAAGCAAGTGTAATGCTTCAATGTTGAATAAAGTATTTTGATATTAATATTGTTTATGTGAACCTAGTGTGTTTGTTAATTCATAATAAAATTTAAATAAAAGATGACCTAGGATCTGGATAAGGATAAACAAACATAAATTATGGAAATAAACAGAAAAAATGACTAAATGAGTCATGGAAAACCACTAATGATGGAATTCGATTAACGCTACAAGATTTACTATTGAGTTTCTTTCTTCGGTTCAGTTCTTCTTGGTAGAATCTGCATATATCCACAACTAGTAGCTTTAAACCTTTGTGAAATAATTCGAATGTACTTATAAGTCTACTTGATTAATTATCACCAACTCAGCAAGCGCACATTGTCGTGAAACTTTCTTATGAACGCGGGTTGACACAATAATTGCCAATTTATTTTTTACAAAGTGTAGCTTAAATTATAAAGATTTTAAATAAAAAATCCAACATACTTTAATTATTTTTATTATAGTCTAATGATGTGCTAAAAAATGTTTTAATTTTTTTTTTAATATTGAATGACTGATTTAAAAAATTTTTTAATCTTTGCTAATATATAACATTTTTCTAAGTCAGTAAAAAACATTGTTTTATTTTTTAAGTCACAATCACACGTTTTATTCAAAGCATAATTAAATAAAAAGATTAATTTAGTCTAATAACACCCTAAAATTTTCATAAATCGATGACACGAAGCTAACTTTTATTAAAACTGGCCGTTTACTCTGACAAAATTAAAAAATTAAAGAAACACACGTTTCAAATTAATAATCTAAGCGAACTGCCACAGATAATACACAATTAATTATTTAACACCATCATTTCATCGCTTACCATTACTTTATCAAATTAAATTAATTCGGATTAATTGATACTTTGAGGCAAAGAGATCTAATAAAATACGTACTTAAAATTTATGCAATAAGGACTATTATTGTATAAACAATAAGATATGTAAGAAAATTTTAAAGTCGTTAAGAAGAAGATAAAAGTTAAAATGAATCTTAGTGGAATATATATAAAATACAAATTTGATGATAAATATAGAGTAAATGTAAAAAATACACTTATAAATATACATTTTTTTTAGTAGGATTACTTTTTAGGTATTTTTAGTTCATACAAATTATAAATTAAAATATTTACTTACAATTGTTTTTACAGATGAGAAACGAAACAGCAAATTATTTAATTAATTTTGTTCCCATAAATATTTCTGAATTTCAAAATGGTGTCACTTAAAAATGTCTTACGTTTGTGTTACATAAATACGTATATTTAACTTAAAATAGCAAGTTATATCAGCTTACAGGAACTAGAAAAATCATTTAGATTTAATGTACAAAATTTAAATACTTCGACAAAAGATATGTATACAACAATACAATAATATGAATCGCGCCAAAATTTAAATTTAAAATGGCGTCATGATTATGTTTAAAAATATTTAATATTTTAATAAATTTAAATAACACAATACGAATTTGAAAATGGGGTCTTTTCAAAATAACAGAATATGACATAACAGAGCATTTTTTAATATTCTTGAGGATGGTTATCACACAAATGCTATTTCTGATGTTAGGTCTGCTATTCTTTTAATAATTATTGTTATTTAGCTTAGCGGTATTTTTTTCCATTCATGTTGCCGCAGAGCCTTAAACACAGGCCATTCCTTTTATATTCAAAATGGCGCCTAATAAGAATAAAATATAATTTTCAAGCAGTGATGAATCGCTTGAATTTTGTAAAAATTTACCAAAATAGTAATATATAATTTTGTTTTGGTACATATTCAAATTTAGTATTGCATAAGTTAGGTAATAGACGAAATTTCATTTATATTTATAACTGATCAGAATATGATTGACGGGAATAGTTCTTGCTTATAATGCCTGAAGTTCTCAAAAAAATATGACCGAGTTATTACAACTTATACCTAAATACCTGGATGTTTATTTTTTAATTTATATATAATTAACATTATTTTATGCTGCAATTTTTTTAAATTTGTTATGTATAATATAATAATCAGGTTAGTAAAGGTTTGAATATGTTTTTTTATTTAAAAAAATAACTTTTAACGCGACACGTTTTCTTAGACCAAAAACGTAAATGATACTAATTATCTTTGTTTAAAATAAATCTTATTCAACCATTAATTGCTTTTATTAAATTATGTTTAATATTATTGTAGTTTAATTAATATCGATGCCACAGATAGCTATAAAAATATTAATTAATACAAATCATAAATAGTCAATGTCATATCGTCTAAAGTAAAATCGGCATTAAATAATCCGATCATTGATAGTTAGATATCATAATGTTATATAAATATGTATCATTAACTTAAAATTCCAATTTATAAACAGGAACTGGATATATCATTTAATGTACAAAGTTAAAATACTAACAATATGAAAGCTAATTTTAGTTTACCTCTTGAGGTAGTGATTATATTAATGGCGCCAAAATTGTAATTCAAAATGGCGTCATGACGTTTGTGTTTTTAAAATGCTAAGCATCTTTTTTTTTTTAAATAAAAACAAAAATTATTTTACCGTACAACATTATTGTTTTAAATATATAATCAATTGTTATTGGAGTCTTACATATCAGCGCGGCTTAATGCAAAAGTAACATCGGCATTGTAAGAGCTACCATTAACAAAAAAAAAATACAAACCTAAAGATTTGTTCCTTGGGGCGTGATTATCATTTTAAAAACAGTTACGTTATATATGTATGCATATAAATATGTTATTTCATTTAAATAGAAAATAACTAGTGTATTAAAGCCACAAGAGTAGACAAAGGCAAATTAACAACCGACATTGAATTGGCGCGATGTCATTGGTCGAGATTTTGAATTATCTGTGATATTCATTATGGACTTGCGAAAAAATTGCGTTTTATCCGAGAAAGTAATTAAGCTGAGCTATTAGCTACTATCACGGGATATGGAAATATAAAGTTAGTTTATATTTACTCCTACGATTGGAATATACTAAATATACATTTCAACTAATTGTAAAAGGTGTATTAAATACAATATTAACACGTACATAGTGCTATTTTACATTTAAATAAGAATATTTAATTTAAATCTCAGTTTATTTGAAATTTTAAGTCAACTAACTTCTAAATAAGTTATTATTGTAACAATTTAACATACGATAAGATTATCACAGTCCTGTCACCGTGGCGTCACGGAAGGGTAGATAGGCAAACATGGTATAACTAAGAATTTAATGTTTTTGAATGTACATATTTTCAAATATAAAGACTTATAACCTTTTACTGTTGCGATTTCTGTTTCTCTTTTTTAATTTCGAATAGGAAGGCTAATGTAATTTTGGTGGTAATTCTCCACCGCGTCATTGGCGTTTTAAGAAATATTAACCATCATTTATATTGTCAATGTGCCACCAACATTGGGAACCAAGATGTAATATCCATTGTGTACATACATAAGAAGCCATTAGTTCCATATTATATTTTCATATATATATATAAGCCTTTATATATTGCAATATTATTTATACATAAGCATAGACGTTTTGCATGTATGTTATATACGTAATAAAAACTCTGACACTGATTAATTAACTGACTGAATAAAAATGAGTTATGAGTGAAAATTTGCTCGATCACATACGATGGTTTATTAAAAATTTGTCCGCTAGTGTTAAATATATGAAAGTTTATATGGATGGTCCACATTTATTTATACAGTGTTGCCAACTTGGGGGTTTTCCCCCTAAATAGGGCTATGTCAGATAAAATCAAATAGGATATTTTCATGTCAGACATTTTTTAGGAGGAACATTTTTTTAAAGAAATTCTCTCCGGGGATTAACTCTTCAGCTTCATTTAATTGATTATATTTCAAGTTTACTAATGCTACTCTCAGTACTTGATTTGCTTTTTTTTAACATCATATTATAAATGTATTTTGTATTTGTTTCAATTCATCCGTCAGGAGGATGCTTCTAAGAGGTTGGCAACACTGTTTTTATGTAACATAAAAATACCATCATCGTTTGTCGTTTTTTGTAATTTAATCCGCAAGGCGAAACGCCCCCTATGCAATCATGAAGTGAACACGACAAGAAAACTGGTTACAGATATAATTAATATATTTAATTTATCTAGAATATTCTAGAGAGATCTCGAATTTTACATTGGAGCCGTGTTCTATAGAATTCATGGTATGTACGGGAAGGTTTGCGTGACCCGGCCGATGGCTCTGTAACAAAACAATTTCGTTAATATATAAAAATGGCTGTTTGTGTATCTGTTTGTGATTAATAGAGTTCGGACCGTTTGAATCACCATCATAGTTGAAATTTAGATGTATGTCTCTATGGATGATTTTATAATTATCGTTATCGTTGGGTTCGTTGAGCGGTACCTGGTCCCCAGCCCCGCCGTGAACAGCAGCCGGCGGCCCCGCACGAGGTACTCCGGACAGCGGGCGAACCTGAAAAGCACGGAGGCCCCCTCGCCCGCCCTCAGCATGTTGTTCGGAGACATATATATACCCTAAAGCGAAAAATATACCCGTGGTCAGCGATGAGATGAGCAACCCGATGGTAAATGGTCACCACCGCCCATTGACATTGACACCGCAATAAATATTAACCATCGCTTACATCACCAATGCGTCACCAACCTTGGGAACTAAGATGTTATGTCCCTCGTGCCTGCAGTTACACTGTTTTACTCACCAACAACAATGCTATTGCTGTTTGGCGGCAGAATATATTATGAGTGTGTGGTAACTGGTGGTAAGGGCATTGTTCAAACCCGACTGGGTAGGTACCACCCACTCATCAGATATTCTACCGCTAAACAGGAATATAACATAAAAAATAAATATCATTATCATACTTAAGTATTTTACGCAACACCACCAAACTATACCAAAATTAAACTATTTAATTCCACTCCGCAAAGTGAGTTTGATGTATATATTCGTTACCTCGATAATGGCCGTCTGACGCACGTTCCCGACATGCACAGAGCACTGGAACCCTGGGTAGATGGCCGTGGAGTGTCTCAGGACATGCACGGATGCCTGTTACATTCAATCATATTTAATTCATGACCGCATTACATATTATATTGCACAGTCTGTGCTAATATTGCTAGCATATAAAAAAACAGCCGAGATGATCCAGGCACCACTGAATTTTCACTCACTCATCACTTCAATATATCTCTATTTACAACACGACACTGTTACACTTAACCACTTATGTACACTTTAGTTTTACTTACAAAGTTCCGATAACAACTTCACAGATAACCAAAACGCTAAATTTTTCGCGAATTCATAGTCAATACCACAGAATATTAAGATTTCGACCAAATTTCAAGGTCAAAGTTGCTTATATACTCTACTTGCTATTGGAATCGACTATAGACTTGTATATGTTTGCACAGCACATTGTGTGTGTGTGTTTTTTTTATCCGTAACAGCACGTGAATGTCCTACTGCTGGGCTAAAGGCCTCCTCTCCCTTTTTTGAGGAGAAGGCTTGGAGCTTATTCTACCACGCTGCTCCAGTGCGGTTTGATGGAATACACATGTGGCAGAATTTCAGTGAAATTAGACACATGCAGGTTTCCTCACGATGTTTTCCTTTACCGAAAAGCACGAGATGAATTATAACAGAAATTAAGCACATGAAAATTCAGAGGTGCTTGCCCGGGTTTGAACCCACGTTAATCGGTTAAGATTCACGCGTTCTTACCACTGGGCCATCTCGACCTTATAATCGTTATATAAATCGTTTGTATAATATAATTTTAAATATAAAGCTACAACCAGTAAACCAGTACTCTGTAAGAACATTCTCTCGCTCACCGCAGAAAAAGGTAATAATTGTAACATTTCACCACACGCATCATCATCATGTCAACATTTCACCGGAGAGTGATGAATCTAAAATTCTAGAATAGCACTACTGGCCGCGTATATATATTCTGTCTTAAATATATGTAAGTTTTTATTTAGTAATAAGGTTTGAATTAGCGACCCACCTGTCGTCCTCTGCAAGTCCCGGGCGGACAGCCTCCGAAGGTGGGCCGCTCGTGTCCCGCGGCGTAGCCCCCCGGCCGCGCTAGCAGCACCATGCCCTGCCGCAGTCCCGGCGGGAAGCGACCCAGGCCCAGCGACGCCGACTGTCCCGCGCGCACGCTGCCGCACGGGACGCGGTTGCGGTATATCGTGCGCACGGATATCGCCGCGAACTCGCCGGACTCCAGAGGTCCTGGGGGGGGGGGGGCGTTGTGTTAAATATACGTCGCTCTATTCATCTCACAACTAACAGAACGCAACGCACCTATGATAAGTTCGTCGCCCTCGTAGAGTCGCCCTCGCGCGAGCAGTCCCCCCACTACGGGCCCCGTCGAGTCCCTTACGTGGAAAATTTCGTCTACTTGAAACTCGCACGCCTCCTGTAAAGTGACATAAATTATAACATTTATAATTTAATAAAAAGGATACTAGTCAACTGCGCAACATATGGTTCACTCACGTCCTCGGGGCGCTGCAGGTCGCGGCGCGCCAGCAGACACGCGTGCAACGCGTAGAGGCCGGCGCCGCGCACGCAGCTCACCGGGAACACGGCCACCCTGCCGGCCGACACTACTGTGATTTGCGTTCAACTATATATATATATATATCTGATCCGAAACTAAGCAGAGCTTGTACTATGGCAACCAGACAACTGATATATATACTTTATAGATGCTATTTAAAATAAAATCACTGACCTTATTAGCGGGTTCCAACAATTGAGCCAGCCTCGCTACAACAGCGTTGATGTTGCTAACCAGTTCACACTTGTTGATGACTGCGAAGAACGGCATGTCCAAAGCCAGCAGAAGACAAAAACACCTCTGCTGGGCTAAGACCTCCCCTCCACTTGTGATTTGGAGCTCTAACTTGCAGCTTCAATGCGGGTTGATGGATATACATAGCAATACTTCATCCCATAAAAGCAGATCTCCTGACAATGTGCCCATTAATTAAGCACATCAAAGTGCAGTGGTGTTTGCCCGGGCTTTGCAAGTGGGTGGGGGATTGTTCTTAATTTAAATAAACGTCAAAATAATCATTAGCGCACCTGAGCATCGAAGCCGAGTATCTCGTGGCTAAGCGAGGACGTCCTACCACTTTTCACTTCGTGCAAATGCCTGAACATGTTCAGGCGAGCCCTCCCTCTACCGTTATCGAGTTCACCTGTAGAAAAGAAAAACTATTGTATTGCGCACTACAAACAGCTCACATACCATCAACCAATGACGTCATTACAATTTCAAGATCAAATTTTATACTGCCATTGTAATTACAAGTAAGTTTCTTGACCATAAAATATTTATCTGAGGATAAAATAAATGATATTACAATATAATATTAACAAAGTCGGTTTTTGTCCCGACTGTGTAGGTATCATTTAATTTGTTTAAAAATGTAACAGCATTTTTACCCACAGCTGGGATAAGGCGTCATCTCCTTATTACGAGTACACACGTATAGGATCTCTACATGATAATCGAATAAAAACTTCTGGATACGAAGCCTTATAAATATTTTTTTTTATAGAATAGGAAGGCGGACGAGCATATGGGCCACCTGATGGTAAGTGGTCACCAACGCCCATAGACATTGGCATTGCAAGAAATGTTAACCATCGCTTACATCGCCAATGCGCCACCAACCTTGGGAACTAAGATGTTATGTCCCTTGTGCCTGTAATTAAATACTCAATATTTAATTTAGTTACTAGAACACCTCGTGCTCCTTGAAGAACATCGCGAGGAAACCTGCATGTTTCCAATTACAATATAAACTAATATTATAAATGGGAAAATAAATATATCTGTTTGTCTGTTAAACTTCCCCCCCCCCCCTCCCGGCTTCTCTTTATGTTATATGTGTGCAATTGGGCCACCTGATGGTTAGTGGTCACCATCACCCATAAGCATTGATGTAAGAAATAATAACCTAGTTTATAAGCTAGTCTTTATAGATGCTATTTAAAATAAAATCACTGACCTTATTAGCGGTTCCAAAAATTGAGCCAGCCTCGCTACAACAGCGTTGATGTTGCTAACCAGTTCACACTTGTTGATGACTGCGAAGAACGGCATGTCCAAAGCCAGCAGAAGACCGATGTGTTCTTCTGTGATGCGAGTTATACCGGCTGTTGCCGAAATCTAGAAATAAAAAAAAAACTTTATAGTATAAGTTGATAATATGACTACAGTGCCATCTATAATATTATCTTGTAGCTGAATTAAAAAACTTACAGCCACTGGGTCGCTGTGACCCTGGCCCCTCGGGCAAAAATTAAAGACACGACAGGTTAGGGAGCAACCCCGCGGCCCGTACCCAGACTGGCCTAGGCCAGTTAGGAGGAACCAACTCTCTCTCTTAAAAAACTTTCATTAATAAGACGTATTGCTCGATAAGGGTTTATAAATATGATAAAAAATTGTGTTTAAACTCTTACATAGTTTAATTGTAACAAAAGAGTTTAGTCTTTTGCCGATTATTTTTAGTAGGATCTACAGTTTGAGCCGGTGTTAGGTTTATATATTATTACCTGAATAAATTATTTTGATTTTGAGCTGTTTGTAAAAATGTATTAATAAGATAAGATATTTATTCAATAAAATGAAAATTAACTTTTGGTTTGATATGTCAGGACTCCAAAAATCCTTACCTAATAATAATTTGAAAACACGTTATCAGGGCTATAGAAAAAGACTTAGGATACCTAAAATCTGAACCCCCCCCCCACACTTATGGGAACTAGTAATAAATAAACATACTTACAACGAGCATGGCGTAGTGCGGGGAGTAACCCGTGAGCCCGTGGAGCGTGCTGCGTTGGTACTTGCTGTGGCCCGCCAGGTCCAGGAAAGACACCAGCTTGGCGCTCCTCTCTCCGATGCGCTCCGCTGTCATCAGCTCGGAACAACCGTAGTTGACGACATTACCCTGATTGTATGAATGTAATACATTATATGACTTTCATTTTAGGTATAAGTAATACCGGGTAGTGTTGCATGTCGATAGTCCACTATCGATAAAATCGATAGTTTTGGACTATCGATAATCAATGATTTTTCGATAGTATTGACGTATTGATTTTTGACGAGCCGGTTTGCGTGGTTGGTAGTTACTTGCCTTTCATGCCAAAGGTCGTGGGTTCGATTCCCACCCAGGACAGACATTTGTGTGCATGAACATGTCTGTTTGTCCTGAGTCTGGGTGTAATTATCTATATAAGTATGTATTTACAAAAGAAAAGTAGTATATGTAGTATATCAGTTGTCTGGTTTCCATAACACAAGCTCTGCTTAATTTGGGATCAGATGACCGTGTGTGAATAATGTCCAATATTATTATTATTATTATTTTTATTTAACTTTTAAAGTTTCTCTTCTTTCGAAGAGTTTAAATCGAAAACGCGGGCTGCAGCCAAGCGTTAAGGAGTGTTGCTTATATTAAAAACTTTGATGATAAAGTGGATGATGATATAAACTTTCGGGTGATACGGCAGGTGTTAATGATTATGGCTTTTTGAAGTATATGGAGGATATACGCTGGCATTTGTAAGGTGTTCAGACTTCGTGTCAAGGATTTTGGCACGATACCTGTGGATGATAGGACTATTGGGACTATGTGTACTGTTTGTGCTTTCCATTGCGTTTTAATTTCTATGGCGAGATCTTGATATTTACTTAACTTTTCAGATATTGTGGTTTGTATGTTATGTGAATTAGGAATGGCTATATCGATAAGATAAACGATTCTATTGAATTTATCATGAACGGTAATATCTGGTCTATTATAACAGATAGTTTTGTCAGTTATTATTGTTCTATCCCAGTAGATTTTGTGGTTTCTAGTGTCTAATACACTTTCCGGTTTATATTTGTAATATGGATTCATTTCTGTTATAAGTTTATATTTGTATGCTAAATGTTGGTGTATGATGTTCATTCATTGTGCCAGCTATTGATAACCACAAGCAAGTTGACGCAATTTATACCGATTTAACCAAGGCTTTCGACAAAGTTTCGCACGATATTTTACTCTTAAAACTAAGCAAGTACGGATTCAATGGTAATATGCTTGAGTGGTTCAAATCATATTTATACAATAGACAACAATTTGTTGTCTTAAAAGGTTTTAGCTCGAGTCTATATAAAGCCTGCTCCGGGGTTCCTCAAGGGTCACACTTAGGACCTTGGCTCTTTAATATCTTCATTAATGATATTTGCGATACGGTACATTATAGTAGAGTATTTTTATTTGCGGACGATTTAAAATTAACAAAAGTAATAAACAACTTAGCTGACTCAGAGCTCTTACAGGTGGATATTAATGCTATATATAATTGGTGTAAAAATAATAAAATGGAATTAAACGTCAGTAAATGCAAGCATATAAAATTTACGCGAAATCTCAATATAATCAAAACAATATATAGCATTGATAACATCAAGTTGGAGGAAGTTTTTGAAATAAGTGATTTGGGTGTCATTTTTGATGACAAGCTTACTTTTGTCCCGCACTTCAATAAAATAATTACGAAAAGTTCCAAAACGTTAGGATTTTTAATTAGAAATGGTAAACACTTCACGAATAACACGAAAAAAATAATCTATAACGCTTACGTGCGTAGTGTACTGGAGTACGGTAGTGTTGTGTGGAATCCTTGTTACAATGTACATCGTCTGCGTATAAAGAGAATACAGAAGCGATTTGTATATCATCTATCCAGAAACAAAAAAACCTCATACAATAAATCTAATAAAAATTACAGCAATCTCTTGAAAGACTTTAATATGGATAGTCTCTCTGTACGCAGACAATTATTAGATCTCTCTTTCCTATTTAAGATAATTCGTAACGAGATCGACTGTACTTACTTACTTGAAAAGATATACTATCGTATTCCAAGGCGCAATGTTCATAGTTTTCTGGGCACTTTTGATGTCAGAATATCAAAAACGAAATTAGGATGTAATGCACCAATGCCTAGATCATCACGGTTGTACAATGGTTTTTGTCAAGATCTAGATATTTTTAATGACTCTGCCATGATTTATCGTAAACGGGCGCTAGAATTGTTGAGAGATGCAAATAAATAATAAATAAATAAATAAATAATAAATAATGTTATCTTAATTTTATTTTGTATTAATTAGTATATTTTTAGTAATTTTTTTGTAACGTAAACTTTGCATGAATTTAATGAATTATTTAATTTTAATTTGTACCTATATCAATTTCAAACTATTTGTGTTATTAATTTTAATTTTATTAAGTGCATGTTTATTTTTTTATGATCTTTAATTTGTACCAATTTGGACTTTTTTTTTTTTTAATCTTTCTACTCATGTTGCTATAATTATGTGTTAATGTATTTTTAAAACAAATATTGTAATTGTTGTGGCTACTTTAAAAAGCTTCACATGTTAGCTATTTTCACTAAATTGTTTTACATTTGTCATTAAAACATGTAGTAGCTACTAGTGGTCCTTAAAATAAATAAAATAAAAAAATAAAAAAAAATAAAATGATTGCAGCCACTTGATCATGTCGATGCTTATAATCGGTCTGTGCGAGAGATTTGCAAGCCCCCCTTATGTGCTGAATAGTTTCAGAGGCTGCGTTACATTGTCTACATAAGTCAGTAGGTTGATTATTATCCTTCATTATGTACTTCCTATAGTTACGAGTTGCTATTATTTGGTCTTGAATGGCGAGCATAAAACCTTCGGTCTCAGGGAACAGTTCACCTCGTTTGAGCCATTCGTTCGACTTCTCTTTGTCGACGTGGGGTTGGTTCAAATAGGCTCGGTGCCTCCCATGTAGTGTTTTTTCAGTCCATGCCAACATTTGTTGTTGTGTACTTATGATATGTTCGTTTACTTGAGTGTTTTTGTCATGTAGGTTTAATGGTGTAAGCTTTTTGTCTATTTCTGTTGCGTGTCTATGTAGAGGTGAGTGTTCGTATTTATCATGGAAGTATGCTCTGAGTGAGAGTATCTGCTTATTGTGTAAATTGTGTATGTCTATTAATCCCCTTCCTCCTTCTTTGCGTGGTAGTGTGAGCCTTTGAATACAAGATTTTGGATGATGTTTCCTATATTTAGTGAAGTGAGTGTTAATAGTACGCTGCAATTTGTTTATGTCACTTTTTGACCATTGTATTATTCCGAGAGAAGAGTACGTAAGTAAGGGTATGGCAAATGTGTTAATAGCTTTTATTGTGTTTTTAGAGTTAAGGTGTGTCTTTAATACGAGATTTAATCGGTGCGAGAATTTTGTAAGCAGTTCTTGTTTTGTCGTAGTTTGTAGTATTTGCCTAGATTGTTTAAAACCAAGGTATTTATATGTGCTTTGTTCATCCATTGGTTCAATTTGTTCACCAGTTTCGAGTGTGTAGCTATTATTAAGGATTTTTCCTTTCGAGATTGACAGAATTTTGCACTTGTCGACACCGAATTTCATATGAATATCTTTGGAGAACTGTTCCGTAATGCTTGCTAACTCAAGCAGCGTGTTTTTGTCAATGGAGTAAAGTTTTATATCGTCCATGTACATGAGGTGTGATAAGTTATATTGGGTGTTATTACCGTAAAGTGTGAATCCTGTATTGGTTTTATTTAACAAGAGTGAAAGAGGATTTAAGGCCAAGCAAAACCAGAGGGGGCTCAGAGCGTCTCCTTGAAAAACTCCTCGTTGGATACGAATTGGTTCAGTAGTTAGAGATTTCATGGACGATTGTTTTATTTTTAATACAGTTTGCCAGTTTTGCATAGAATTTTGAAGAAATGATATGAGGGTTGGGTCTATTTTATACAATTTTAAGACATACAATAACCAGCTATGCGGGACTGAATCAAAGGCTTTTTGATAATCAATAAACATAGTATGGATATCTGATTTTGATTTTACCGCACTACTTAAAATGATTGCATCAAAAGTAAGCTGCTCCTTACAACCTTGGCTATTTTTTCTACACCCCTTTTGCTGTTCGGCTAGTATATTATGTTTAGTTAAATGTTTGTATATTTCTTCACTTATGCAAGCTGATAAAATTTTATATATGGTTTGTAAGCAAGTTATTGGTCAGTATTTATCTGGATTTGTGGTATCATGTTTATCTTTAGGTACTAAGTATGTGATTCCATGTGTTATATATTTCAGTAGTAAATGTGGTGATTGAATGAATGTATTTAAGTACTTATGTATGTATGAGTGTATGCTACTACATTTCTTGTACCAATAGTTGTGAATATTGTCTGAGCCTGGGGATTTCTAATTGTGCATTCGTTTGATGACATCTATAAATGTTTCTATTGGTATGAAGTTGATCTCCATCTCTGGAATATGTGTAGTTATTTCGTTAACCCAGTCTGCATGTTCATTATGTTCTATGGGGTTTTATTCCACCAACCCGCATTGGAGCAGCGTGGTGGAATAAGCTCCAAACCTTCTTAAAAAAAGGGAGAGGAGGCTTTAGCCCAGCAGTGGGACATTCACATGCTGCTACGGATACGAACGGTTTAGACAACTGCACGGGACTAATACTAGTACTTGTGTGTGCGTACAAGCACAGACAGTCTCTATTCCCACACACTCTTAATCCTATTGAGAACCGAGATGGTAGTGAATAGAATGTGTAAATCGTTACCAATGATAGCGTGTTAAAACCCAGATTAGCACCACTAAATTGGAACAGCGTATTGGTATAAGCTCCTCATCAAAGGGAGAAGAGGGAGGGATTAGCCCAGCCGTGGGACATAGACATTTACATAATCCCAGGGTGAAAATTAGAGAGAGTTCAGGCGCAAACAATGTCTTTACATGCTTTCAAATCTCACTTCTAGTGTACAACTTACTTTTACTTTTCTTTTCTATTTACTTATTATAAAAAAATAACGCCTCTGCTGGGCTAAGCCCTCCCCTCCACTTGTGATTTGGAGCTCTAAATTGCAGTTTCAATGCGGGTTGATGGATATACATAGCAATACTTCATCCCATAAAAGCAGATCTCCTGACAATGTGTCCATTAATTAAGCACATCAAAGCGCAGTGGTGTTTGCCCGGGCTTTGCAAGTGGGTGGGGGATTGTTCTTATAGCATATGGGCCACCTGATGGTAAGTGGTCACCAATGCCCATAGACATTGGCATTGCAAGAAATGTTAACCATCGCTTACATCGCCAATGCGCCACCAACCTTGGGAACTAAGATGTTATGTCCCTTGTGCCTGTAATTAAATACTCAATATTTAATTTAGTTACTAGAACTCACGACTTCAACAAGATAATAACGAACGTACCTTGAGTGAGAACGCCTATGAGCGTCGACTTGCACGCCTCGTTCGCCCCCATCACTGCGACCCGCAGCTCGACGCTCTGCTGCGTGTCCGCCAGCTGCGAACCGAGTACGTACTGTAGCGTAGACAGGTTTAGACAGAGATAGAATTATCAAATCTTTTGACCCTTATCGTGTAACCAGTGTTGGTGTTTGTTTCGCTACTTAAGTAGCGAAACAAACTTGACAGTTGGTGCGTTCATTGTGTTTTATGTTCAATTTTCGCTTATATTTATGTTAGAACCTCTATGGCAACGTTATAAGCACACATCGACAAACCATCTCCGTCTCGATCGCGGCCTCGCGGCCCCTCGGTGTACCAGTTCCAGGCGTGCCCACCTTGCGGATGTACACGTCGGCGACAGCGCGCGCGGGTGCCACGCGGCGGGCCCGCGCGCCCACGAGCGCGGCGCCGATTTATTTTCTGAATTATAATTATATTTATATTATAATTTCTGAATTATAATTTTCTGGTTACATTTTCTGTATAAGTATGTATTTACAAAAGAAAAGTAGTATATGTAGTATATCAATTGTCAGGTTTCCATAGCACGAGTTTTGTACAAGCTTAATTTGGGATCAGATCGCCGTGTGTGAAAAATGTCCCAGGATATTATTATTATTAGTTTCAAAGATTTAGAATTAGGATTACGTTGTTAATGTACCAGGAGAACGTTAACAGTGAGACGGTTTCACCGAACGATTAGATTAAAAGAGTCAATTAGTTTCAGTTAGGATTACAGTGTTAATGTACCAAGAGATCATAAACAGTGAGTCGGTCTCACCGAACGATTACATTAAAAGAATTTTGACGAGACGTTTGGCGCGGTTGGTAGATACTTGCCTTTTCACGCCGAAGGTTGTGGGTTCGATTCCCACCCAGGACAGACAATTGTGTGCATTAACACATTTTCCACGTAGGGGACTCGACGGAGCCCGTCGTGGGGGGACTGCTCGCGCGAGGGCGACTCTACGAGGGCGACGAACTTATCATAGGTGCGTTGCGTTCTGTTAGTTGTGAGATGAATAGAGCGACGTATATTTAACACCCCCCCCCCTCCAGGACCTCTGGAGTCCGGCGAGTTCGCGGAGATATCCGGGCGCACGATATACCGCAACCGCGTCCCGTGCGGCAGCGTGCGCGCGGGACAGTCGGCGTCGCTGGGCCTGGGGCGCTTCCCGCCGGGACTGCGGCAGGGCATGGTGCTGCTGGCGCGGCCAGAGGGCTACGCCGCGGGACACGAGCGGCCCACCTTCGGAGGCTGTCCGCCCGGGACTTGCAGAGGACGACAGGTGGGTCGCTAATTCAAACCTTATTACTAAATAAAAACTTACAAGTATTTAAGACAGAATATATATACGCGGCCAGTATTCTAGAATTTTAGATTCATCACTCTCCGGTGAAATGTTGACATGATGATGATGATGATGAGTGAGAGAATGTTCTTACAGAGTAGCCATACTGGTTGTAGCTTTATATTTAAAATTATATTATACAAACGATTTAAAAATGCTTTTTTGAATAACGTTTCTACCGCCAAATAGCAATACTTAGTATTATTGTGTGCTAGTTTGAAAGATGAGTTAGACAGTGTAACTATAGGCACAAGAGACGTAATATCTTAATCCCCAAGGTTGATGGCGCATTACGATGTTAGGGGTGATTAATAGACTGTGACAAAGTCTATGGGTAGTGACGACCACTTACCATAAGGTGGTCATTTGCCAGCGTACCTATACGAAATTAAAAAAGTGATATATTTTTTTATTTTCAAAATTCATTGTTACAGATATCAGAACTAGTCCACTCATCGCAAGCTTCGGATAAGAATCGAAAGAACGCGAGGAGACAGAACAAGAATATCCTCCAGGACATCGCCAATGTGAAGAACAGCCTCACGAAGACATCGGACACGAAGTGCACGAACGTGTACGTGTCGGACGACGGGAGCAAGTACAGCGACGCGCACTTGTCGAGCGACACGCAGGACAAGTGCGTGTGTGACGACCTGGTGTTCCTCGAAGACCCAAACGACCCTAGAGGCTGTATATACTTTCAGGTGAGCAGAAAACTCTACTCGTTTTTCGTTAGATATGCGATTCCATGCGATTCGCTACCAGCTCTGCTGTATTGTACACTACAAACACTTCCCGATCAATATATCTCTATATATAACACGACACTGTTACACTTAACCACTTATATACACTTTAGTTTTACTTACAAAGTTCCGATAAAAACTTCACAGATAACCAAAACGCTAAATTTATACGACTATAGATTTGTATATGTTTGCACAGCACATTGTGTGTGTGTGTGTGTTTTTTTATCCGTAACAGCACATGAATGTCCTACTGCTGGGCTAAAGGCCTCCTCTCCCTGTTTTGAGGAGAAGGTTTGGAGCTTATTCCGCCACGCTGCTCCAGTGCGGTTTGGTGGAATACACATGTGGCAGAATTTCAGTGAAATTAGACACATGCAGGTTTCCTCACGATGTTTTCCTTCATCGTAAAGTACGAGATGAATTACAATCACAAATTAAGTACATGAAAATTCAGTGGTGCCTGGATAATCTCGGCTGTTTTTTTATATGCTAGCAATATTAGCACAGACTGTGCAATATAATATGTAATGTGGTAATGAATTAAATTTGATTGAACATAACAGGCATCCGTGCATGTCCTGAGACACTCCACGGCCATCTACCCAGAGTTCCAGTGCTCTGTGCATGTCGGGAACGTGCGTCAGACGGCTATTATCGAGGTAACGAATACATACATCAAACTCACTTTGCGGAGTGGAATTAAATAGTTTAATTTTGCTAGCTAGCTCCACTGACTTTCACATATTTAATTTATAAGTGTTCGGTGAAGGAAATCCATGCATCGAAGCAGGTTGTGGAATAAGCTCAAACCTTCTCCTGAAAAGGAGAGGTTTTAGCCCAGCTGTGGGACATTTATATACTGTAACTGTTTTGAATCATGTTGGAATAAGTTTTGTTCTTAAGAAGAGATATCTTCGACCAACAGACACTTTTGTACTTTACTAGCAAAACCCGGTAGGTGGCTGTTAATGTGGTACAGCGCCATCTAGCGGCGTTACAACGAAGTGGATATTATAAAATCATCCATGAGACATACATCTAAATTTCAACTATGATGGTGATTCAAACGGTCCGAACTCTATTAATCACAAACAGATACATAAACAGCCATTTTAATATATTAACGAAATTGTTTTGTTACAGAGCCATCGGCCGGGTCACGCAAACCTTCCCATACATACCATCCATATAAACTTTCATATATTTAACACTAGCGGATAAATTTTTAATAAACCATCATATGTGATCGAGAAAATTTTCACTCATAACTCATTTTTATTCAGTCAGTTAATTAATCAGTGTCAGAGTTTTTATTACGTATATAACATACATGCAAAACGTCTATGCTTATGTATAAATAATATTGCAATATATAAAGGCTTATATATATATATGAAAATATAATACTTCCAATTTCTAGTTAATATTAAATAATTATATAACTAGGTTTATGAAATAACGTACATACACAATGCATATTACATCTTGGTTCCCAATGTTGGTGGCACATTGAAAATATAAATGATGGTTAATATTTCTTAAAACGCCAATGACGCGGTGGAGAATTACCACCAAAATTTCATTTGCCTTCCTATTTGAAATTAAAAAAGAGAAACAGAAATCACAACAGTAAAAGTTTATAAGTCTTTATATTTGAAAATATGTACGTTCAATAACATTAAATTCTTAGTTATACCATGTTTGCCTATCTACCCTTCCGTGACGCCACGGTGACAGGACTATGATAATCTTATCGTATGTTAAATTGTTACAATAATAACTTATTTAGAAGTTAGTTGACTTAAAGTTTCAAATAAACTGAGATTTAAATTAAATATTCTTATTTAAATGTAAAATAGTACTATGTACGTGTTAATATTGTATTTAATACACATTTTACAATTAGTTGAAATGTATATTTAGTATATTCCAATCGTAGGAATAAATATAAACTAACTTTATATTTCCAAATACCCGTGATAGTCGCTAATAGCTCAGCTTAACTATTTTCTCGGATAAAACGCAATTTTTTCGCAAGTCCATAATGAATATCACAGATAACTCAAAATCTCGACCAATGATATCGCGCCAATTCAATGTCGGTTGTTAATTTGCCTTTGTCTACTCTTGTGGCTTTAATACACTAGTTATTTTCTATTTAAATGAAATAACATATTTATATGCATACATATATAATGTAACTGTTTTTAAAATGATAATCACGCCCCAAGGAACAAATCTTTAGGTTTGTATTTTTTTTTTTTTTGTTAAAGGTAGCTCTTACAATGCCGATGTTACTTTTGCATTAAGCCGCGCCGATATGTAAGACTCCAATAAAAAATTATTATAAATTTAAAACAATAATGTTGTACGGTAAAATAATTTTTGTATTTATTTAAAAAAGAAACATGCTTAGCATTTTAAAAACACAAACGTCATGACGCCATTTTGAATTACAATTTTGGCGCCATTAATATAATCACTACCTCAAGAGGTAAACCAAAATTAGCTTTCATATTTTTGTATTTAAACTTTGTACATTAAATGATATATCCAGTTCCTGTTTATAAATTGCAATTTTAAGTTAATGATACATATTTATATAACATTACGATATCTAACTATCAATGATCGGATTATTTAATGCCGATTTTACTTTAGACGATATGACATTGAATTTTTATGATTTGTATTAATTAATATTTTTATAGCTATCTGTGGTATCGATATTAATTAAACTACAATAATATTAAACATAATTTAATAAAAGCAATTAATGGTTGAATAAGATTTATTTTAAACAAAGATAATTAGTATCATTTACGTTTTTGGTCTAAGAAAACGTGTCGCGTTAAAAGTTATTTTTTTAAATAAAAAAACATATTCAAACCTTTACTAACCTGATTATTATATTACACATAACAAATTTTAAAAAAAATTGTAGCATAAAATAATGTTAATTATATATAAATTAAAAAATAAACATCCAGGTATTTAGGTATAAGTTGTAATAACTCGGTCATATTTTTTTGAGAACTTCAGGCATTATAAGCACGAACTATTCCCGTCTATCATATTCTGATCAGTTATAAATATAAATGAAATTTCGTCTATTACCTAACTTATGCAATACTAAATTTGAATATGTACCAAAACAAAATTATATATTACTATTTTGGTAAATTTTTACAAAATTCAAGCGATTCATCACTGCTTGAAAATTATATTTTATTCTTATTAGGCGCCATTTTGAATATATAAGGAATGGCCTGTGTTTACGACTCTGCGGCAACATGAATGGAAAAAAATACCGCTAAGCTAAATAACAATAATTATTAAAAGAATAGCAGACCTAACATCAGAAATAGCATTTGTGTGATAACCATACTCAAGAATATTAAAAAATGCTCTGTTATGTCATATTCTGTTATTTTGAAAAGACCCCATTTTCAAATTCGTATTGTGTTATTTAAATTTATTAAAATATTAAATATTTTTAAACATAATCATGACGCCATTTTAAATTTAAATTTTGGCGCGATTCATATTATTGTATTGTTGTATACATATTTTTTGTCGAAGTATTTAAATTTTGTACATTAAATCTAAATGATTTTTCTAGTTCCTGTAAGCTGATATAACTTGCTATTTTAAGTTAAATATACGTATTAATGTAACACAAACGTAAGACATTTTTAAGTGACACCATTTTGAAATTCAGAAATATTTATGGGAACAAAATTAATTAAATAATTTGCTGTTTCGTTTTTCATCTGTAAAAACAATTGTAAGTAAATATTTTAATTTATAATTTGTATGAACTAAAAATACCTAAAAAGTAATCCTACTAAAAAAATGTATATTTTTTACATTTACTCTATATTTATCATCAAATTTGTATTTTATATATATTCCACTAAGATTCATTTTAACTTTTATCTTCTTCTTAACGACTTTAAAATTTTCTTACATATCTTATTGTTTATACAATAATAGTTAATTATTACATAAATTTTAAGTACGTATTTTATTAGATCTCTTTGCCTCAAAGTATCAATTAATCCGAATTAATTTAATTTGATAAAGTAATGGTAAGAGATGAAATGATGGTGTTAAATAATTAATTGTGTATTATCTGTGACGTGGAGTACCGGCTTAGAATAGTACTCCCCCAATCTCATCCCGTGGGTGTCGTAAGAGGCGACTGAGGGACGGGGAAAAGGGGGGATGGGCAGCAGCGTCCCCCCTCCCATAAACATCTTACCCCCCTACTGCGCTCGCCAACACGCCTGCCCAGCGCGGCGAGTATGGGCAAACCCCTCCATTAATGGCAGATGCGCCCAAAAAAAGGCCCCCAGTTACCGGCAAGCCCGCTAGGCCCGACCAAGGTAGCGGTCGCGGTATCGGCAGGACAGGGGGTGCTAAGAATCACCGGTTCACGGCAGGCTACCGTATAAAACGACTGAACATGGCAACGTATAATGGACGCTCGATGAGGCTGGACCATCACCTCGCCGAATTAGAAGTAGAGTTAAGTCATATAAACTGGCATATATTGGGGTTATCTGAAGTCCGAAGACAGGGGGAGGACACGATAACTCTAGAGTCCGGTAACTTACTCTACTTCCGCGAAGGTGATAACCTCTCCCAGGGTGGTGTCGGTTTTCTAGTCAAAAAGGATCTCATTAGCAGCATTGTGGAAATCAGTAGTGTGTCGAACCGGGTAGCGTACCTTGTCCTAAAACTTTCCGACAGGTACTCCCTGAAGATCGTACAGGTATATGCGCCAACTTCGACATACTCTGATGATGTGGTCGAAGCGATGTACGAGGACATCGCAAAGGCCCTCAACGACACCTCGAAGGCCCACTACAATGTTGTTATGGTAGACTTTAATACTAAAGTGGGAGTACAAGATAGCGGTGAATCGAAAGTCGGACCTTACGGCTTAGGCTGCAGAAATTACAGGGGGCAAATGCTGGTAAACTTTTTCGAAGCGCAGGGGCTTTTTTTGATGAATTCTTTCTTTCAAAAGAAGCCTCAGAGGAGGTGGACCTGGCGAAGCCCCGATAACGTGACAAGGAACGAGATAGACTTTATCATTTCGAATAAAAGGCACATATTTAGAGATGTTTCAGTGATCAACAGGTTTAATACCGGAAGTGATCACCGCTTGGTTCGAGGCACTCTAAATATCAACTTAAAAGCCGAAAGATCGAGAATGATGAGGTCTACTCTCCGACCTACCATGCTCCAAGCTGCTCAAGGCTCCGAAAAGTTCCAAATGGAACTTCAAAATCAATTCACCGCGTTGGAAACCATAAGCAGCATTGATGAGAGAACCGACACGCTGGTCAAAATACTGCAAAACACATCCCGCAAGTGTTTTCCGCCACAGAGAAGAGACAACGCACCAAAACTCTCTGCTGAGACACTCGAGCTCATGAGAAAACGACGAGAACTACCATCGTTTTTGTCAGATAAGGCCTTAAACCGAACAATAAAAACGCTGACGCGACGCGATCTCCGACGCTCCAATACCCGTGCCATTAAGGCTGCGATTGAGCAAAATCGGGGATCGAAAGTGTTCGCTCGCAAGTTTGGGAGGCCGCGTCTGACAAAACTTAAAACTGAAAATGGTGGGGTCGTTACCTCTAGGCCTGAGATTATCGGAGAAGTAGAGAGGTTTTATGGGCAGTTGTTCTCTTCAAGATCGGATAAACCCGTGGGAATCAGTATTGATGACCAGCGCGCCCCTCTTATGCGCCATTACTCCGAGGAGCTCCCGGTCGTTGACCAAGGAGAGATTAGGGCGGCTCTAGAACAGCTTAAAAACAACAAAGCTCCGGGAGATGACGGAATCACAACAGAGTTGCTTAAGGCAGGCGGGACTCCGGTCCTGAAAGAGCTAGCAAGTTAAAGCAAGTTAAATTCCGTCATCCAACATGGCAAGACCCCGGAAACGTGGAGCGGGAGTGAGGTGGTACTGTTTTTCAAGAAAGGTGATAAAACCCTCTTGAAAAACTACAGACCAATCTCCCTCCTGAGTCACGTGTATAAGCTGTTCTCAAGAGTCGTCACGAACCGTCTCGCCAGACGACTTGACGAGTTCCAGCCCCCAGAGCAAGCCGGCTTTCGATCAGGCTACAGCACCGTGGACCACATCCATACTGTTCGGCAGATTGTGCAGAAGACCGAAGAGTACAATCAGCCGCTGTGTATGGCATATGTGGACTACGAGAAAGCCTTCGACTCCATCGAAACCTGGGCAGTGCTCGACTCATTGCAGAGATGTCATATCGATTGGAGATATATCGAGGTACTGAGATGTCTGTCCAACGCCGCTACAATGACTGTCCACATCCAGGACTGTAAGACGAAGGCGATCCAACTGCGCAGAGTGGTGAGACAGGGGGATGTAATATCCCCGAAACTGTTCACCAACGCGTTGGAAGACGTTTTCAAAACGCTGGATTGGACTAGGTATGGAGTCAATGTAAACGGCGAGTACATCTCACACCTTCGATTTGCCGACGATATCGTCATCATAGCAGAGTCGCTGGAACAACTCACCGAAATGCTGCGTAGCCTAGGCGAGTCTTCCCGGCGTGTCGGTCTCGGTATGAACTTGGACAAGACCAAGGTCATGTTCAATAGGCATGTCGTGCCGGGACCGATATACGTCGAGGGGAAACCTCTCGAAGTTGTTAGTGAATATACCTACCTAGGACAGATAATACAAGTCGGTAGGAACAACTTCGAGAAGGAAGCCGATCGAGGAATTCGCTTGGGATGGGCAGCATTTGGCAACCTTCGTCAAGTCCTCAAGTCGTCTATACCGCAATGTTTGAAGACGAAAGTCTTCAACCAATGCGTCTTACCTGCCATGACATACGGTGCCGAAACATGGACACTAACTGCGGGACTAGTCCACAAATTCAAAGTCGCTCAGCGTGCTATGGAGCGAGCTATGCTCGGAGTATCTTTGAAGGATAAGATCAGAAATGAGATTATCCGGAAAAGAACCGGAGTCACCGACATAGCTTGCAAAATTAGCAGGCTGAAGTGGCAGTGGGCTGGTCACGTATGTCGTAGGACCGATGGCCGTTGGAGCAGACGAGTCCTAGAGTGGAGACCGCGAATCGGCAAGCGCAGCGTAGGGCGCCCTCCAGCCAGGTGGACCGACGACCTTAAGAAGGTGGCGGGCACCAACTGGATGTGGAAGGCGGAGGACAGGGAGCTTTGGCGCACCTTGGGAGAGGCCTATGTTCAGCAGTGGACAACGATTGGCTGTTGATTGATTGATTGATTGTATTATCTGTGGCAGTTCGCTTAGAATATTAATTTGAAACGTGTGTTTTTTTAATTTTTTAATTTTGTCAGAGTAAACGGCCAGTTTTAATAAAAGTTAGCTTCGTGTCATCGATTTATGAAAATTTTAGGGTGTTATTAGACTAAATTAATCTTTTTATTTAATTATGCTTTGAATAAAACGTGTGATTGTGACTTAAAAAATAAAACAATGTTTTTTACTGACTTAGAAAAATGTTATATATTAGCAAAGATTAAAAAAATTTTTAAATCAGTCATTCAATATTAAAAAAAAATTAAAACATTTTTTAGCACATCATTAGACTATAATAAAAATAATTAAAGTATGTTGGATTTTTTATTTAAAATCTTTATAATTTAAGCTACACTTTGTAAAAAATAAATTGGCAATTATTGTGTCAACCCGCGTTCATAAGAAAGTTTCACGACAATGCGCGCTTGCTGAGTTGGTGATAATTAATCAAGTAGACTTATAAGTACATTCGAATTATTTCACAAAGGTTTACAGCTACTAGTTGTGGATATATGCAGATTCTACCAAGAAGAACTGAACCGAAGAAAGAAACTCAATAGTAAATCTTGTAGCGTTAATCGAATTCCATACATTAGTATATAATCATAAATATCATTGTACCCATTTAGTCGATTATATGATTTAATTAATGATTAAACGAACTTACCATAATGTCTAGCATAATGTTACATGTAGTAGACACTAGATGTCGGCAGTCTGCACTGTATTTGGATTTTTTATTATTATACTAGTAGCACAACTTGGTGCTGGTGCCGCTTTCTACTATCTTCATTATGTTCAGAGCATCTTCTTTGCAAATATTGATATTTGAGTATCAAGTAGATGGTTAATATTTGTCTCTGGTCAGACACTCTCTGTCCAATAAAAAAAAATTTATTATAAGGGAAATGGTAAATGGGGTGGTTGAGATGCTAATCTATTCTCTTCAAAGTCCTCGTATAATTATGACTGCCTCGTTGGTCTAGTGGCTTGATGTAAGGCAGACCCCCTCCGGGTCAATTCCCAGGTCGGGCAAATAAAAAAAGCTATTGGGTTTGTCTGTCAGAAAATTCTGAGTAGCAGCCCGGAGTCTGGAAGTTGGAAGTGTGTACACTCCTGTGCCTCGGAAAGCACGTAAAGCCGATGGTCCTGCGCATGAACTCTTTCCGGTCGTGTCGGATTGCCGTCCCATCGGATTATGAGAGTTGAGGAATAGGGAGTGCACCTGTGTTTGCGCACACACTTGTGCACTATAATATCTCCTGCGTATTTGACTAATCAATCTTGAAATTGGCCGCCGTAGCCGAAATCGGTCTGGAGGACATTATAATTATAATTCAATTATAGATTACAAGAGTCAATTAGTTTCAGTTAGGATTACAGTGTTAATGTAACATGAGATCATAAACAGTGTGTCGGTCTCACCGAACGGGTACATTTTTCACACACGGCCATCTGATCCCAAATTAAGCTTGTACAAAACTCGTGCTATGGAAACCAGACAACTGATATACTACATATACTACTTTTCTTTTGTAAATACATACTTATACAGAAAATTACACTCAGACTCAGGACAAACAGACTTGTTCATGCACACAAATGTCTTTCCTGGGTGGGAATCGAAACCACAACCTTCGGCGTGAAAAGGCAAGTATCTATCAACCGCGCTAAACGTCTAGTCAAAATTAACTCTTTTAATCTAATCGTTCGGTAAGACCCACTCACTGTTTATGATCTCCTAGTAGATTATCACTGTAATCCTATCTGAAACTAATTGACTTATTTAATCTAATCGTTCGGTGAGACCGACACACTGTTTATGATCTCCTGGTAAATTCACACTGTAATCCTAACTGAAACTAATTGACTCTTTTAATCTAATCGTTCGGTGAGACCGTCTCACTGTTTATGATCTCCTGGAACATTAACACTGTAATCCTAACTGAAACTAATTGACTCTTTTAATCTAATCGTTCGGTGAGACCGACTTACTGTTTATGATCTCCTGGTACATTAACACTGTAATCCTAAGTAAAACTAATTTACTCTTTTAATCTAATCGTTCGGTGAGACCGACTCACTGTTTATGATCTCCTGGCACATTAACACTGTAATCCTAACTGGAACTAATTGACTCTTTTAATTTAATCGGTCTGTGAGACCGACTCATTGTTTATGATCTCCTGGTACATTAACACTGTAATCATAACTGGAACTAATTGACTCTTTTAAACTAATCGTTCGGTGAGACCGTCTCACTGTTTATGATCTCCTGGTACATTAACAATGTAATCCTAACTGAAACTAATTGACTCATTTAATCTAATCGTTCGGTGAGACCGACTCACTGTTTATGATCTCCTGGTACATTAACACTGTAATCCTAACTGGAACTAATTGACTCTTTTAATCTAATCGTTTGGTGAGACCGACACACTGTTTATGATCTCCTGGTACATTAACACTGTAATCCTAACTTTTTTTTTTTATGTGTCCGGGATGGCAAATGACTCTACTCCACCTGATGGTAAGTGGTAGTAGAATCCAAACGCGACGACGGCCAGTACAGTCGGGAAAAACGTTCTGCACTAGCCGCCTTCGCCTTGCCGGCCCGCAAGGTGCCTCTTCACGCCTCGTTTGAAGGAACCCGGGTTTTAAGAGGAGGGGAACACGTGAACTGGTAAGGAATTCCATTTTTTGGTAGTGCGACAAAGAAAGGAGTTGCCAAATTACTTTGTGCGCGATGGAATTGATGTCACAGTTAGGCGGTGACATCGAGAACCAGCTCGCGTGGACTTAAGAAGGAAGGGGGAAGCAGGAATTAGAGAGAATAATTCCTCAGAGCACTCGCCGTAATACAGTCGATAGAAAGCGCTCAGTGCTGCTATCTCGCGACGCAATTGTAAAGGTTCAAGGTTGTTTGTGACCTTTACGTCGCCAATAATGCGTACTGCACGTCGCTGCATTCGGTCCAAGGCCTCCAGTAGGTACTTAGCGGAGCCATCCAAAAGGTGCGAGAAATATTCAACGCAAGATCGTACGTGTGTTTTGTATAACAGGCACAGTTGTTGTGGCGTGAAAAAACGCCGCACCTTGTTCAGAACTCCGAGTTTTCGTGAAGCTGTTTTTATAATAGCCTCGATGTAATTATATGCCCTTGGACTAAGGTCGCAGCGAACGTCTATCCCCAGCATGGCGATTTTGCTTTGTATCATCAGCGGTATGCCACAGAGGGAGGGATGAGGGTAAAATGGTGACTTTTTCGCTGTGAGAGCGCATACCTGTGTTTTCTTGGCATTAAACTCGACAAGATTATCAGAACCCCATTTGGCTATGAGCTCTTACGTCCTATCGAGTTCAATGACAAGATTCTCCCGCCTCTCCTCAGTTTCCGCCCGCCCAGCTACTGCGCGTCCGTTGTATCCACCATGCACTGTACTATCGTCTGCATAGCAATGTATGTTCCCAAGAGAGAGCATATGATCAATGAGATCATGCAGAAGAAAGAGTGTGGGAGATAGCACAGATCCCTGGGGGACCCCAGCATTCACTACATAGAATTGTGAAGCGCAACCATCAATTAAAACACGAAGGCTACGCTTGTGTAGGAAGCTGGCAATCCAGGTGCATAGCTGAGCAGGCAGACCATATGCCGGTAGCTTGGAGAGAAGACTTCTGTGCCAGACCCTGTCGAAAGCCTTGGAGATATCGAGGCTGACAGCCAACGATTCTCCATGCTTGTCGATAGCTTCACCCCAGAGGTGTGTTACGTACGCTAGAAGATCACCTGTGGACCGTTTTGGTCGAAACCCGTACTGACGATCATTAATTAGACAGTGATCTTCTAGGTAATGGATCAGTTGGTTGTTTAGAATCCGTTCCATCACCTTACAAAGAACTGAGGTGATAGCTATTGGTCGATAATTTGCCGGGTCAGACCGATCCCCTTTTTTGGGAACCGCTTGCACATTAGCTCTTCTCCAAGCCTCCGGCACACATCCCGAAGAAAGAGAAAGTTGGAACAGGCGCGTTAACACAGTAGACAGCTCCGCCGCGCACTTCTTCAGCACAATGGCTGGTATTCCATCAGGACCGCTAGCTTTCCGTATATCAAGTGATTGCAGCTCCGCACGCACATCACGTTGCCTGATTTTGAAGTCAGGCATCGTGTGGCCACATGAAGGTATTGTTGGTGGCTGCGCACTACAATCATCGATCACAGAGTTGTCAGCAAAGAGTTTAGCCAGGAGGTCGGCTTTCTCCTGCGCACTGTGAGCTAGCGATCCGTCCGGATTTCTGAGCGGTGGCAGCGAAGGTTGGCAGAAATTGTTTTGCACAGACTTGGTCAGACGCCAGAAGCTACGGGAGCCCCTAGGATGCGAAATAAGGTCATGACCAATCTGTACAATGCGCTGTGCATCCGCTCTCGTGTATGCCTTCCTACAGGACTTGGAATTTTTATTGTAGTTTGCTTTCAGTGAGTCAATGTTAGATGCCCCACTAATGCAGCCGTTGATCCACGTGCGATATGCCGCCTGCTTAGATGATACAGCGTCGGCACATTCACGAGTTAACCAACGGTTACGCGTACCCCTATTGATGAGATCTGAGGTAGGAATGTAGTATTCCATTTCTAACATGATCTCATCAGCAACAGCAGCGGCACTAGCTGTCGGGTCATTCCCACTGAAGCAACGTTCCTTCCAAGGGACTGACGCATAGTAATCGCGCATACCGTCCCAATCTGCCGACTTATAGTGCCAAACGCGACGTTTGCATACCGCTGATGGCGGCAGCTTGGCCTGTGGCACTTTGGTAGATATAAGGCCGTGATCCGAAGAACCAAGTGGAGCTTGAACCACAACCTGATATTCCACCGGGTGAGAAGTCAGCAGAAGATCCAGTAGAGATGGCGCTTGCCCATCAATGTCTGGGATCCTGGTGGGCTGATCAACCAGTTGGGTCAAGTCGTGTGTGAGAGCAAAAGCATGAGCAGTTCTTCCAGCATGGTCAGTTTTGAGGGATTTCAACCATGATTCATGGTGAGCATTAAAATCCCCAAAAAACACCAATTCCGCGTTAGGAAACTGCTCTTGCGCAGCATCTGCCACCCGACTGAGATGGTCAAATAATCGGCTTGTCTCCAAGTCACCATTATGGGATCTGTAGAGGCACACGTAGACTCGACTCTGACGAACCAGGTCCACACGTACCACCAACATGGAGAAGGAGGGGTCCTCCAAGCAGCGCAATCGGTGATAACAAACACCCGCCCTGACGAACAAGCATACTCCGGCTTTCGCTTTAAAAGATTCTTCTAGCATGTAGCCGGGATAGTTAAGGTAGCTGGTGTCGGCAGGGCGGAGTATTTGCGTCTCCGTGAGAAACAGCATTGATTATAACTGAAACTAATTGACCCTTTTAATCTAATTGTTCGGTGAAACCGTCTCACTGTTTATGTTCTCCTGGTACATTAACAACGTAATCCTAATTCATAATGTTTTAAACTAATAATAATAATATCCTGGGACATTTTTCACACACGGCCATCTGATCCCAAATTAAGCTTGTACAAAACTCGTGCTATGGAAACCTGACAACTGATATACTACATATACTACTTTTCTTTTGTAAATACATACTTATACAGAAAATTACACCCAGACTCAGGACAAACAGACATGTTCATGCACACAAATGTCTGTCCTGGGTGGGAATCGAACCCACAACCTTCGACGTGAAAAGGCAAGTATATACCAACCGCGCCAAACGTCTCGTCAAAATTAACTCTTTTAATCTAATCGTTCGGTGAGACCGACACACTGTTTCTGATCTCCTGGTACATTAACACTGTAATCCTAACTGAAACTAATTGACTCTTTTAATCTAACCGTTCGGTGAGACCGACACACTGTTTATGATCTCCTGGTACATTAACACTGTAATCCCAACTGAAACTAATTGACTCTTTTAATATATAATTGAATTATAATAATAATGTCCTCCAGACCGATTTCGGCTACGGCGGCCAATCTCAAGATTGATTAGTCAAATACGCAGGAGATATTATAGTGCACAAGTGTGTGCGCAAACACAGGTGCACTCCCTATTCCTTAACTCTCATAATCCGATGGGACGGCAATCCGACACGACCGGAAAGAGTTCAGGCGCAGGACCATCGGACATCGGACAATGATATTTATGATTATATACTAATGTATGGAATTCGATTAACGCTACAAGATTTACTATTGAGTTTCTTTCTTCGGTTCAGTTCTTCTTGGTAGAATCTGCATATATCCACAACTAGTAGCTTTAAACCTTTGTGAAATAATTCGAATGTACTTATAAGTCTACTTGATTAATTATCACCAACTCAGCAAGCGCGCATTGTTGTGAAACTTTCTTATGAACGCGGGTTGACACAATAATTGCCAATTTATTTTTTACAAAGTGTAGCTTAAATTATAAAGATTTTAAATAAAAAATCCAACATGCTTTAATTATTTTTATTATAGTCTAATGATGTGCTAAAAAATGTTTTAATTTTTTTTTAATATTGAATGACTGATTTAAAAAATTTTTTAATCTTTGCTAATATATAACATTTTTCTAATTCAGTAAAAACATTGTTTTATTTTTTAAGTCACAATCACACGTTTTATTCAAAGCATAATTAAATAAAAAGATTAATTTAGTCTAACAACACCCTAAAATTTTCATAAATCGATGACACGAAGCTAACTTTTATTAAAACTGGCCGTTTACTCTGACAAAATTAAAAAATTAAAAAAACACACGTTTCAAATTAATATTCTAAGCGAACTGCCACAGATAATACACAATTAATTATTTAACACCATCATTTCATCGCTTACCATTACTTTATCAAAGTTAAAATGAATCTTAGTGGAATATATATAAAATACAAATTTGATGATAAATATAGAGTAAATGTAAAAAATACACTTATAAATACAATTTTTTTAGTAGGATTACTTTTTAGGTATTTTTAGTTCATACAAATTATAAATTAAAATATTTACTTACAATTGTTTTTACAGATGAGAAACGAAACAGCAAATTATTTAATTAATTTTGTTCCCATAAATATTTCTGAATTTCAAAATGGTGTCACTTAAAAATGTCTTACGTTTGTGTTACATTAATACGTATATTTAACTTAAAATAGCAAGTTATATCAGCTTACAGGAACTAGAAAAATCATTTAGATTTAATGTACAAAATTTAAATACTTCAACAAAAGATATGTATACAACAATACAATAATATTAATCGCGCCAAAATTTAAATTTAAAATGGCGTCATGATTATGTTTAAAAATATATTGTAATGGGGGTAATGATGTCTGGTGGAGGATACTCTTTGGAAAAACAAGAGTAATTGCTCTTACAAATGCGGTTTGTTTTCCATCATACGGGTGGTTACACTTAACAAATAGGCGAATGCACCTCTAAGTACGGAGCCAGCAGACTATCCCACCAGGTGGAAGTAGCCGGTAGCACTCGTATCTAGAAGCAGGTATTTTCTTAGAAAGCCTTCAAATAATGTCCCAGCAGGTGTGGAAGCACTATCTTGCGGATATTAAGATCCTTAAGACTCGATACAAATATTTAAACACACCGAGCAGGTCATTATTCGTGAGCGAATCTTGCCAGCGCGTTTCAGCTTTGGTCGCGTATCGTAAAGCACCATCTAGTGATGAAAGGTTTAACTAAGTTCTATGGTTGGGTTTGAGATGGCGCTAGTTTCTTTGTTATAGTATAATATTTTAATAAATTTAAATAACACAATACGAATTTGAAAATGGGGTCTTTTCAAAATAACAGAATATGACATAACAGAGCATTTTTTAATATTCTTGAGGATGGTTATCACACAAATGCTATTTCTGATGTTAGGTCTGCTATTCTTTTAATAATTAATGTTATTTAGCTTAGCGGTATTTTTTTCATGTTGCCGCAGAGTCTTAAACACAGGCCATTCCTTATATATTCAAAATGGCGCCTAATAAGAATAAAATATAATTTTCAAGCAGTGATGAATCGCTTGAATTTTGTAAAAATTTACCAAAATAGTAATATATAATTTTGTTTTGGTACATATTCAAATTTAGTATTGCATAAGTTAGGTAATAGACGAAATTTCATTTATATTTATAACTGATCAGAATATGATTGACGGGAATAGTTCGTGCTTATAATGCCTGAAGTTCTCAAAAAAATATGACCGAGTTATTACAACTTATACCTAAATACCTGGATGTTTATTTTTTAATTTATATATAATTAACATTATTTTATGCTGCATTTTTTTTAAATTTGTTGTGTAATATAATAATCAGGTTAATAAAGGTTTGAGTATGTTTTTTTATTTAAAAAAATAACTTTTAACGCGACACGTTTTCTTAAACCAAAAACGTAAATGATACTAATTATCTTTGTTTAAAAATAATCTTATTGCGGCCTTATATTGAAAAACGATTTATCCCATACTTATCCACCATTAATTGCTTTTATTAAATTATGTTTAATATTATTGTAGTTTAATTAATATCGATGCCACAGATAGCTATAAAAATATTAATTAATACAAATCATAAAAAGTCAATGTCATATCGTCTAAAGTAAAATCGGCATTAAATAATCCGATCATTGATAGTTAGATATCGTAATGTTATATAAATATGTATCATTAACTTAAAATTGCAATTTATAAACAGGAACTGGATATATCATTTAATGTACAAAGTTTAAATACTAACAATATGAAAGCTAATTTTGGTTTACCTCTTGAGGTAGTGATTATATTAATGGCGCCAAAATTGTAATTCAAAATGGCGTCATGACGTTTGTGTTTTTAAAATGCTAAGCATGTTTTTTTTTTAAAATAAATACAAAAATTATTTTACCGTACAACATTATTGTTTTAAATTTATAATCAATTTTTATTGGAGTCTTACATATCAGCGCGGCTTAATGCAAAAGTAACATCGGCATTGTAAGAGCTACCATTAACAAAAAAAAAAAAAAATACAAACCTAAAGATTTGTTCCTTGGGGCGTGATTATCATTTTAAAAACAGTTACGTTATATATGTATGCATAGAAATATGTTATTTCATTTAAATAGAAAATAACGAGAGTATTAAAGCCACAAGAGCAGACAAAGGCAAATTAACAACTGACATTGAATTGGCGCGATATCATTGGTCGAGATTTTGAATTATTTGTGATATTCATTATGGATTTGCGAAAAAATTGCGTTTTATTCGGGAAAGTAGTTAAGCTGAGCTGTTAGCGAATATCACGGGATATGGAAATATAAAGTTAGTTTATATTTACTCCTACGATTGGAATATACTAAATATACATTTCAACTAATTGTAAAAGGTGTATTAAATACAATATTAACACGTACATAGTGCTATTTTGATTTTAAATAAGAATATTTAATTTAAATCTCAGTTTATTTGAAACTTTAAGTCAACTAACTTCTAAATAAGTTATTATTGTAACAATTTAACATACGATAAGATTATTATTGTCCTGTCACCGTGGCGTCACGGAAGGGTAGGTAGGCAAACATGGTATAACTAAGAATTTAATGTTATTGAACGTACATATTTTCAAATATAAAGACTTATAACCTTTTACTGTTGCGATTTCTGTTTCTACTTTTTAATTTCAAATAGGAAGGCAAATGAAATTTTGGTGGTAATTCTCCACCGCGTCATTGGCGTTTTAAGAAATATTAACCATCATTTTTATTGTCAATGTGCCACCAACATTGGGAACCAAGATGTAATATCCATTGTGTATGTACGTTATTTCATAAACCTAGTTATATAATTATTTAATATTAACTAGAAATTGGATGTATATATATATATATTGCAATATATAAGCCTTTATATATTGCAATATTATTTATACATAAGCATAGACGTTTTGCATGTATGTTATATACATAATAAAAACTCTGACACTGATTAATTAACTGACTGAATAAAAATGAGTTATGAGTGAAAATTTGCTCGATCACATATGATGGTTTATTAAAAATTTGTCCGCTAGTGTTAAATATATGAAAGTTTATATGGATGGTCCACATTTTTTTTATACAGTGTTGCCAATTTGGTGGTTTTCCCCCTAAATAGGGCTATGTCAGATGAAATCAAATAGGATATTTTCAGGTTAGACATTTTTTAGGAGGAACATTTTTTAAAGAAATTCTCTCCGGGGATTAACTCTTCAGCTTCATTTAATTGAGTATATTTCAAGTTTACTAATGCTACTTGCAGTACTTGATTTGCTTTTTTTTAACATCATTTTATAAATGTATTTTGTATTTGTTTCAATTCATCCGTCAGGAGGATGCTTCTAAGAGGTTGGCAACACTGTTTTTATGTAACATAAAAATACCATCATCGATTGTCGTTTTTTGTAATTTAATCCGCAAGGCGAAACGCCCCCCATGCAATCATGAAGTGAACACGACAAGAAAACTGGTTACAGATACAATTAATATAATTTATCTAGAATATTCTAGAGAGATCTCGAATTTTACATTGGAGCCGAGTTCTATAGAATTCATGGTATGTACGGGAAGGTTTGCGTGACCCGGCCTATGGCTCTGTAACAAAACAATTTCGTTAATATATAAAAATGGCTGTTTGTGTATCTGTTTGTGATTAATAGAGTTCGGACCGTTTGAATCACCATCATAGTTGAAATTTAGATGTATGTCTCATGGATGATTTTATAATATCCACTTCGTTGTAACGCCGCTAGATGGCGCTGTACCACATTAACAGCCACCTTCCGGGTTTTGCTAGTAAAGTACAAAAGTGTCTGTTGGTCGAAGATATCTCTTCTTAAGAACAAAACTTATTCCAACATGATTCAAAACAGTTACAGTATATAAATGTCCCACAGCTGGGTTAAAACTTCTCCTTCTCAGGAGAAGGTTTGAGCTTATTCCACAACCTACTTCGATGCATGGCTTTCCTTCACCGAAGACTTATAAATTAAATATGTGAAAGTCAGTGGAGCTAGCGATCTCGGATACCAACACTGAGTTGACGATACACTTTATTGGCTCAATTATTCAACTGTAATTAGAAGTTATCGTTGGGTTCGTTGAGCGGTACCTGGTCCCCAGCCCCGCCGTGAACAGCAGCCGGCGGCCCCGCACGAGGTACTCCGGACAGCGGGCGAACCTGAAAAGCACGGAGGCCCCCTCTTTTTTTTTTTTTTTTATAGAATAGGAAGGTGGACGAGCATATGGGCCACCTGATGGTAAGTGGTCACCACCGCACATAGACATTGACACCGCAATAAATATTAACCATCGCTTACATCAACAATGCGTCACCAACCTTGGGAGCTAAGATGTTATGTCCCTCGTGCCTGTAGTTACACTGTTTTACTCACCCTTCAAACCGGAACACAACAATACCAAGTACTGCTGTTTTGCGGTAGAATATCTGATGAGTGGGTCATACCTACCCAGTTAGCTACCTAAGTTATATATAATGTTATATATTTAATATTATTTATTATTCACTTGCGTCACCAGGTGCTGGAAGCGTCGCCCGCACGGCGAGACCAGCTGCAGTTTGTACTCGACGTTCCCGAAACGAGGCTCCGGGGGTAGACTCCCGTAGCACTCGTCGCCGGAATCGTCGGCGTCGGATGTTCTGAGGGCCAAATCGAATATATTTAACATTGATCTTATTTCGATTAATGCCATCCGCGTTCGGTGAGACCGACTCACTGTTTATGATCTCCTGGTACATTAACACTGTAATCCTAACTGAAACTGATTGACTCTTTTAATCTAATCGTTCGGTGAGACCGACACACTGTTTATGATCTCCTGGTACATTAACACTGTAATCCTATCTGAAACGAATTGACTCTTTTAATCTAATCGTTCGGTGAGACCGTCTCACTGTTTATGATCTCCTGGTACATTAACACTAATCCTAACTGAAACTAATTGACTCTTTTAATCTAATCGTTCGGTGAGACCGACTCACTGTTTATGATCTCCTGGTACATTAACACTGTAATTCTTACTGAAACTAATTGACTCTTTTAATCTAAGCGTTCGGTGAAACCGTCTCACTGTTTATGTTCTCCTGGTACATTAACAACGTAATCCTAATTATAAATCTTTGAAACTAATAATAATAATATCCTGGGACATTTTTCACACACGGCCATCTGATCCCAAATTAAGCTCGTACAAAACTCGTGCTATGGAAACCAGACAACTTATATACTACATATACTACTTTTCTTTTGTAAATACATACTTATACAGAAAATTACACCCAGACTCAGGACAAACAGACATGTTCATGCACATAAATGTCTGTCCTGGGTGGGAATCGAACCCACAACCTTCTGCGTGAAAAGGCAAGTATCTACCAACTGCGCCAAGCGTCATGTCAAAATTAACTCTTTTAATCTAATCGTTCGGTGAGACCGACTCACTGTTTATGATCTCCTGGTACATTAACACTCTAATCCTAACTGAAACTAATTGACTCTTTTAATCTAATCGTTCGGTGAGGCCGACTCACTGTTTATGATCTCCTGGTACATTAACACTGTAATCCTAACTGAAACTAATTGACTCTTTTAATCTAATCGTTCGGTGAGACCGACTCACTGTTTATGATCTCCTGGTACATTAACACTGTAATCCTAACTGAAACTAATTGACTCTTTTAATCTAATCGTTCGGTGAGACCGACTCACTGTTTATGATCTCCTGGTACATTAACACTGTAATCCTAACTGAAACTAATTGACTCTTTTAATCTAATCGTTCGGTGAGACCGACTCACTGTTTATGATCTCCTGGTACATTAACACTGTAATCCTAACTGAAACTAATTGACTCTTTTAATGTAATCGTTCAGTGAGACCGACTCACTGTTTATGATCTCCTGGTACATTAACACTGTAATCCTAATTCTACATCTCTGAAACTAATTGACTCTTTTAATCTAGATGTTAGTTAATGAGCTTAAATATAAAGCCTTGATTGAAATTCCGGGTGAAGCAAATAGATATGTTATTGTTTCTTGCTCTTCCATACCGTGGAAAGCAAGCAAAGCCTTAAGAAAAAACGTATAATTACCCAAAATTACAACACATAAGAGATGAGATGGTCTAGTGGTAAGAACGCGTGAATCTTGAACGATGATCGTGGGTTCAAGCCCGGGCAAGCACCACTGAATTTTCATGTGCTTAATTTGCTCGGAATTGAAATCACCAGCTAAATACATATCGTCCTTTATCCTGACCTTCTCCAACTTATCGATGACATTGTACACTCTATCGGCAAACTTTGTCCCACTTCTCGTTGCATCCTCATCATCATTGGTCATTGGTTTCCTCTTCGTCTTCTTAAAATCGTCTTCCGATTTCAAATCGTTGACGTTCTTTCCGATTTTCTCGTCACAGACCTTTGGTATCGACGACTGATTATTCAACGGTTCCGGTACTTCTTGTGATGAACTCTGCCATGTTGTTGTTAGGACGTCCTTCGCTGGCGATACTTTGTTCTTCTTCCTTCTGTTCTTCCTGCCCGAGTTCCTTCTGTAGGGTTAAATTTTCAAAAATCCTTCCTAAGTGCTAACCTAATGCGTAAAAGGAACCCGTATGCAAATTTTCATGTCGCAGTAGTTTGAGCTGTGCGTTTATATGCCAGTATGTTATATATATGTAAATGAAGCTCTTTGGGCTCTTCATTAAATTTAAATTGCACGTGCATTAACTTCGACTTAATACATCCAAGTATTATCTGTTGTGGCAACACTTTGCATTATGTCATGTGTCATTCTATAATTAGAGAAATTCACACTGGCTTAATATATTAAAAAGTTAACGACGTTTTTTAAAAAAAAGAAACAATTCAGATTGTAAAAAAATATTTAAAGCAATAGCTTTTAATGTTGTTTCTTTTTATGGGTTAGTAAATAATTATAATTTGTACTCATACTTTGTTTGCAGAAGTAATTTGTGATATGATATAAAAAAGAATAAATTTCGCTTAACATAGCAACGACTTTAGTTTTTATTTCAATAAATAAACTTATTACATATATACAAAGGTTTGTACATACCCTTGGGTGCGTCTGGGTTCTTCCTGCCGTTCTCTTGATCGTTTTTATGTTTTTTCTTATTATTCTGTCTGTTCGTATTGCCATCTGACGGATCGAAGAGGCTGAAGAACGAGTCCATTTTTGTCTGAAAAGACAACATCTGACTGGGCTACACCGATCGTACCGGTAATGAAAAAGGACGGCACAATACGCGTATGTGGTGATTTTAAATTAACATTAAATAAGTGCTTGGAGGTGGATCGTTTTCCTTTACCGAGAGTCGAGGATCTGTTAGTTAAATTACACGGGGGTATCAACTTTACTAAGTTAGATCTGTCTCAGGCCTATGCACAACTTGAACTTGATGAATCAAAAAAATACACTGTAATAAACAAGGGCTTATTTAGGTATAATAGACTGATTTATGGTTTGGCTTCGAGTCCAGGTATTTTTCAAAGATTGTTAGAACAACTATTTTCGGATATGCCTCGAGTGGGTGTTTTCCTAGATGATGTGATAATTACCGGGAAGGACGACCAATCACATTTAAAAACACTTCACGAGGTATTTAATCGATTACAAAAATATTGTTTAAAAATTAAAAAAGATAAGTGTACGTTCTTTGCCGACTCTGTTACATATTTAGGCTTTGTAATTAGTAAAGAAGGGGTTCATACATGCCCAAATAAGATTGAAGCAATTCAGAAGGTTCGCATACCGAATAATGTATCCGAATTGCGCTCATTTTTAGGATTAGTTATGTATTACGCTAGAGTTGTTCCAAACATTAGTACAATTTTAGTACCATTGTATATTTTATTAAAAAAGAAAAAATATATGAATGGAATACAGAAAGTAATATAGCTTTTAATAAGGTTAAGCAATTGTTAACATCTAGTGAAGTTTTAGCACATTATTCACCTGACTTACCCTTAATTCTAACAACTGACGCTAGTAGTTATGGAGTAGGGGCTGTAATTTCACACTTAACCGCTAAAGGGGAGCGACCTATAGCTTATGCGTCTCGGGTGCTTAATGCTGCTGAGAAATCGTATGCTCAAATAGAAAAGGAAGCTTTAGCTATTATTTATGGCATTAAAAAATTTCACACGTACTTATACGGAAGGAAATTTACGTTACGCACGGATCATAAACCGTTGGTAGCTATTTTCGGTGATAAACATGGTATCCCTACAATGGAGGCTAGCAGAATGCAACGGTGGGCCGTTATTTTAGCTGGTTATAATTATAATATTGAATACGTTCAAAGTAATAAGAACGCGGCCGATGCTTTATCTAGATTTCCAACGGGAGAAGGGAAACTACAAGTAGAGGAGAAAACTTACGTTAATTTCATACAAATTTTTTTACCTATAACACGGAAGACAGTAGTAGAACATCAGAATAAGGATAACATACTTAAGAAAGTAATTTTATACTTACAATCCGGGTGGTCCAAGGCGTGCGACGATGAAGATCTTAAGCCATATTTTGTACGTCGTAATGAATTGTATTTAGATGCGGGGTGTATAATTTGGGGATACCGCTTAGTAATACCTAAATCATTAACATCTGAGTTGCTAAAGGAAATACACGTTGGTCATTTAGGTATAGTAAAGATGAAGAGCATTGCACGTAGTTACGTTTGGTGGCCCGGTATCGACGCCGACATTGAACGCACTTGTAATGAGTGTGTTACTTGTGCGATGGAAAACGAGCACCAGCGAAAGCTCCGATCAAGCCATGGCCTTTTATTCCGGAGCCATGGTCAAGAATACACATTGACTTCTTAGGACCGCTTAACGGTAAAACATTTTTAGTTTTAATAGACTCCACATCGAAATGGTTAGAAATTTTTAACATGCCAAATACGACCGCGGCTGCTGTTATTAAAGTTTTACGGGAAACTTTCGCTAGGTTCGGTTTGCCTAAAGAAATTGTTTCGGATAACGGGCCGCCTTTCTCGAGCAAAGAATATGCCAATTTTATGAGGAACAACTGTATTAAGGTTACATTCTCCCCCGTGTATCATCCGTCTAGTAATGGAGCAGCGGAAGGCGCTGTTAAGTTGTGCAAACGGGCAATAAAAAAGTCGTTAAGGGATGGTTGCGATATCGATGCCGCATTGCAAACCTATTTATTAGCATACAGGAACGTCAATCAAAGTACCACGGGTCTTTCACCTGCCATGATTTTACAACGTAGGCGTATAAGATCAAGACTAGACTTATTGCATAGGGATTGGGCGATGGAAGATAGAGTACGGGAGGTGCAAAATAAGCAAATAGAAAGAGGAAAAGGAGTTATAAGGCAATTTAAACAAGGGGATAATGTCTGGGTAAGGAATTATGGGGAAGGAAAGAAATGGTTAAAAGGTAAAATAGATGGTAATTTTGGGTCTCGTAATTACCTCATAGGTAGGGATGACGGTCCACTTATCAAAAGACACGTTAATCAGATAAAAAAACGTTGGGTAAGCTTTGATTTATCTACGTCAAAATCGCCAGCACAAAACCAAAATATGCCGAGTGATCACCCCATATCTGAGCCACAGCTAGAAATACCGACGACTGAGTCGGCTGAATCATCCAACACGGAACTTATTATTCCACCATCGATTCGTTCCCAGCGCGTTAGGAAACCAGTTCAACGATTTCGATTCGAATTTGATTAGGCAACTAATATTATATAATTTATTTTTAAGTTAGGTTAAGTTAATTCTAAGTAATGTATAAGTAATTAAGGGTGAGCGTGTAATGTATGGGGTAGTTTTATAATATTACTTTTATAACTGTGGGTAATTGTAAACCTATGTATGGTGGTCTCTCGCAATTAAACGCTTAACCGAACGGACGTCTTTTATTGTGCTCAGTAATTATCCTCAAATATTATCAATAATATTATATATTATTCACATACTCAACAGGTTCGATTCCCACCCAGGACAGACATTTGTGTGCATGAACATGTCTGTTTGTCCTGAGTCTGGGTGTAATTATCTTTATAAGTATGTATTTACAAAAGAAAAGTAGTATATGTAGTATATCAGTTGTCTGGTTTCCATAACACAAGCTCTGCTTAATTTGGGATCAGATGACCGTGTGTGAATAATGTCAAATATTATTATTATTATTTCTATTTAACTTTTAAAGTTTCTCTTCTTTCGAAGGGTTTAAAACTAAAACGCGGGCTGCAGCCAAGCGTTAAGGAGTGTTGCTTAAATTAAAAACGTTGATGTTAAAGTGGATGATGATATAAACTTTCGGGTGATACGGCAGGTGTTAAGGATTCGGCTTTTTGAATTATATGGAGGACATATGTTGGCATTTGTAAGGTGTTCAGACTTTGTGTCAAGGATTTTGGCACGATACCTGTGGATGATAGTACTATTGGGACTATGTGTACTGTTTGTGCTTTCCATTGCGTTTTAATTTCTATGGCGAGATCTTGATATTTATTTAACTTTTCAGATATTGTGGTTTGTATGTTATGTGAATTAGGAACGGCTATATCGATAAGATAAACGATTCTATTGATTTTATCATGGACGGTAATATCTGGTCTATTATAACAGATAGTTTTGTCAGTTATTATTGTTCTATCCCAGTAGATTTTGTGGTTTCTGTTGTCTAATACACTTTCCGGCTTATATTTGTAATACGGATTCATTTCTGTTATAAGTTTATATTTGTATGCTAGATGTTGGTGTATGATTGCAGCCACTTGATCATGGCGATGCTTATAATCGGTCTGAGCGAGAGATTTGCAAGCCCCCGTTATGTGTTGAATAGTTTCAGAGGCTGCGTTACAGTGTCTACATAAGTCAGTAGGTTGATTATTATCCTTCATTATGTACTTCCTATAGTTACGAGTTGCTATTATTTGGTCTTGAATGGCGAGCATAAAACCTTCGGTCTCAGGGAACAGTTCACCTCGTTTGAGCCATTCGTTCGACTTCTCTTTGTCGACGTGGGGTTGGTTCAAATAGGCTCGGTGCCTCCCATGCAGTGTTTTTTCAGCCCATGCAAACATTTGTTGTTGTTTACTTATGATATGTTCGTTTACTTGAGTGGTTTTGTCATGTAGGTTTAATGGTGTAAGCTTTTTGTCTATTTCTGTTGCGTGTCTATGTAGAGGTGAGTGTTCGGATTTATCATGGAAGTATGCTCTGAGTGAGAGTATCTGCTTATTGTGTAAATTGTGTATGTCTATTATTCCCCTTCCTCTTTCTTTGCGTGGTAGTGTGAGCCTTTGAATACAAGATTTTGGATGATGTTTCCTATATTTAGTGAAGTGAGTGCTTATAGTTCGCTGCAATTTTTTTATGTCACTTTTTGACCATTGTATTATTCCGAAAGAGTACGTAAGTAAGGGTATGGCAAATGTGTTAATAGCTTTTATTGTGTTTTTAGAGTTAAGGTGTGTCTTTAATACGAGATTTAATCGGTGCGAGAATTTTGTAAGCAGTTCTTGTTTTGTCGTAGTTTGTAGTATTTGCCTAGATTGTTTAAAACCAAGGTATTTATATGTGCGTAATTCATCCATTGGTTCAATTTGTTCACCAGTTTCGAGTGTGTAGCTATTATTAAGGATTTTTCCTTTCGAGATTGACAGAATTTTGCACTTGTCGACACCGAATTTCATATGAATATCTTTGGAGAACTGTTCCGTAATGCTTGCTAACTCAAGCAGCGTGTTTTTGTCAGTAGAGTAAAGTTTTATATCGTCCATGTACATGAGGTGTGATAAGTTATATTGGGTGTTATTACCATAAAGGGTGAATCCAGTATTGGTTTTATTTAACAAGAGTGAAAGATGATTTAAGGCCAAGCAAAACCAGAGGGGGCTCAGAGCGTCTCCTTGAAAAATTCCTCGTTGGATACGAATTGGGTCAGTAGTTAGAGATTTCATGGACGGTTGTTTTATTTTTAATACAGTTTGCCAGTTTTGCATCGAATTTTTAAGAAATAATATGAGAGTTGGGTTTATTTTATACAATTTTAACACATAAAATAACCAGCTATGCGGGACTGAATCAAAGGCTTTTTGATAATCAATAAACATAGTATGGATATCTGATTTTGATTTTACCGCACTACTTAAAATGATTGCATCAAAAGTAAGCTGCTCCTTACAACCTTGGCTATTTTTTCTACACCCCTTTTGCTGTTCGGCTAGTATATTATGTTTAGTTAAATGTTTGTATATTTCTTCACTTATGCAAGCTGATAAAATTTTATATATGGTTTGTAAGCAAGTTATTGGTCGGTATTTATCTGGATTTGTGATTATGATGAAGTATGTGATTCCATGTGTTATATATTTCGGTAGTAAATGTGGTGATTGAATGAATGTATTTAAGTACTTACGTATGTATGAGTGTATGCTACTAAATTTCTTGTACCAATAGTTGTGAATATTGTCTGAGCCTGGGGATTTCCAATTGTGCATTCGTTTGATGACATCTATAAATGTTTCTATTGGTATGATATAAACTAATATAACTACACATATTCCAGAGATGGAGTTCAACTAACTCCATCTCTGGAATATGTGTAGTTATTTCGTTAACCCAGTCTGCATGTTCATTATGTTCTATGGGGTTTTCCCATGTCTTAGCCCAGAATTGTCGAAATATTTCAGGGGGAGGTATTTCTAGATTTTGCTCATTATCTTTGCAGTTAGATAATAAATTTCTATAGAAGATTTTTTCATTGTTAGCACATGTTTTGTTTTCTATTTTACGGGCAGTACACGTCAAATATCTCTTAAGTCTACTAGCTGCTGCATTGTGTTTCTGTTTTAAGGTATCTGTGTTCCATATGCGTGTTTGTATTTTCATATTGTGCGTGTGATTGATATTGTGTCTTTATGAGTTCTACTGCAGCTACTACTTTTCGGTTTCTATTTCCTCTAATAAATTGTGTTAACCTCCCTATATTGACTCGCAACTTCCTTATTTTATTTTCTTATCTTCTTTGCCAGCTAGGTTTTCTGTATGATTTGTTTTGATGGTTGTTTTGTGTTAAGAATGTCATTCTTGCCCCATTACATTTAGCTGCTGTGCATGCTGCACAGTAAATTATTATCTGTAGAGTGATAAAATCAGTATCAGTGTTTACAAATTTTGTCAGTATCATTGTATCTATGTATTTCATTATTAATGAAAACTTTTTAGAAGTCCTTTGTTTAGGAATGTATGGTCTGCTAGTTGGTTCAGTATCACAAAAATGTTCTAGAGCATGAACAAATGTGTTCTCTATTTCAGTGTTTACTTCTAAGGTCATATCATGATCGTGGGTGATACTTTCTATGTTTTGTTCATCGATAGGGGTTGATGTAACGGAATCAGTGCATGTAACTGTAGTGTTTTGCATTTTCCTAGCTTGTGAGTTTGTTTCTGAATTAGATTTGAATGCATCGTAGTGTGTAATATTACTTTGTTCTGTTGTTTGTAAATGTTCATTATCTGTGTCTTCCGTTAGTGTGTGTGTATAATGTAATTCATCTGCTACTTGTTGTTTAATCAGTGTTAATCTATCTTGTTTAATATATTTATTATTTATTATTGCCCTTCGTTGATCCGCTAATCTTTGCTCTGTAATGTGTGTAAACTCTGGGTATAAGTTTATAAACTCTTCATACAAACGTTTTCTATAAGCGGTCTTATTAGTCTCTAATTGTGTTATTTTGAAATAAATCCTAATAATTGCTTCATTTAATTCATTTGTCCATTTCATACGTTTTCCTGTTAGTGTGTTAAGGGATGTTTTAAGGTTTGTGGCGTTTTGTTGTATCTGAGTTTGGATTACTTGCAATTCTGTTTTAACTTCATCGTAAATCTGATCAATGGTTTCTTGTGATAATAATTTCTTTTGTATAATAGCTCTACGTTGGTCACCAATTCTCTGTCTGCTTACTTCCATATGTGGATATTTATCTATAAATTTTATATGTAATGAAGAAAGATATGAATTTGTGTCTGATTCTAAATTTGTAAGATATAGGTAGGTACGTAGGATGAACTTATTCATTTCCATACTCCATTTTTTACGTTTTTTTACGCCACTGGTGGTGGGCACAGGTTCACTGACAAAATTTATCTCCTGTGCAACATCCGCCAGTTGAGCACCGGTTGATGATGAATTTGGTGAAGATGCATACAAAATTGGTGATGAAGAGGGTATTGATGGAAATAAAGATTTAGAGGATGAATTAGAAGTCTGCGTGGACTCTTCTTCTAACGATGGCACGTTCGCCTGTATATATTTTTTAGTTTTAGACCTAATTATCATATTATTCTCACGAGTAGCTAGGGACATAAAAGTCAATCACAGCAGAGCCCTGCATTCACTGTGATAAGGGTAAATTAAATTAGAGGTCCCCTTGTCTCTAAAGTTCGCATACTAACGACTAAGCACCCCCTTAGCCATGGAGCCCTCGGCGTACGCTGTTCCACCTTGGCTTGGGTTGTATCTCTCTTGGTCTGTCTTCTCATCTTAGGCCAATCCAACATGAGTAGCTCTATTGGCATAGCCCTAAGAATCATTGAAGCGCACAAGCCCCACCACGTCGGCAACGTAAAGATACGTCGGTGGGGTTATTATTATTATTATTATTATTATATTATTGCTTTCTCAAGATAAGTAATGTAGTAGGCCCAGTAACAACACTATTATTTATGAAGTTTTATTAAATCGTTACTATCGAATGAATTTCTATGGATTGCTGTTATCAATAGTATTAATAATAATAATGTCCTCCAGACCGATTTCGGCCACGGCGGCCAATCTGAAGAGAGATTAGCCAACTACGCAGGAAATATTATAGTGCGCAAGTGTGTGCGCAAACACAGGTGCACTCTCTATTGCCTAACTCTCATAATCCGATGGGACGGCGATCCGACACGACCGGAAAGAGTTCAGGCGCAGGACCAACGGCTTTACGTGCTTTCCGAGGCACGGGAGTGTACACACTTCCAACTTCCAGACTCTGGGCTGCTACTGAGAATTTTCTAACAGAAAAACCCAATAACTTTTTATTGGCCCGATCTGGGAATTGAACTCAGGACCTCCGGGGTTTGCGGTCTTATATCAAGCCACTAGACTAACGAGGCAGGCAAATGAGTTACCAATAGTATTGTGAACAGAGAGCTATAGTAACTATCGATAATATCGACAATATTGACACAAGACGATACTTTCGGAAGTACTGTCGATAATAGTTTTCGAGGTCAAACTATCGATAGTTCTGCAACACTGATACCTGGGATTAGGTAAATGAAACTACAATTTATTAGATTACAAGAACAATCACTTCTACACTATATATACTCCGTAGCGAATATCTAGACAGCGCGATTCAGGAATGTGACATTTCGAATGAGCGCCATTTATCGTTAACGGGGTATAACATACGCCATCATACAACTGGATAATAGAATAACGGAAGCTTTTACAAAGATTAATATAATTGAAAAATGACTATGAAAACTAGATACAGATATTTAGACAACTTGTAGCCGAGATGGCCCAGTGGTAAGAACGCGTGAATCTTAACCGATGATCTTGAGTTCAAACCCGGGCAAGCACCACTGAATTTTCAGGTGCTTAATTTGTGATTATAATTCATCTCTGCTTGACGGTGAAGGAAAACATCGTGAGGAAACCTGTATGTGTCTAATTTCACTGAAATTAGACACATACAGGTTTTAGGAATACACAAGTGGTAGGTGTATAATATATGAATACACAACCCGCATTGGAGCAGCGTGGTGGAATAAGCTCCAAACCTTCTTAAAAAAAGGGAGAGGAGGCTTTAGCCCAGCAGTGGGACATTCACTGGCTGTTACGGATACGAACGGTTTAGACAACTGCATGGGACTAATAATAGTACTTGTGTGTGCGTGCAAGCACAGACAGTCTCTATTCCCACACACTCTTAATCCTATTGAGAACCGAGATGGTAGTGAATAGAATGTGTAAATCGTTACCAATGATAGCGTGTTAAAACCCAGATTAGCACCACTAAATTGGAACAGCGTATTGGAATAAGCTCCTCATCATAGGGAGAAGAGGGATTAGCCCAGCAGTGGGACATAGACATTTACATAATCCCAGGGTGAAAATTAGAAAGAGTTCAGGCGCAAACAATGTCTTTACATGCTTCCAAATCTCACTTCTAGTGTACAACTTACTTTTACTTTTCTTTTCTATTTACTTATTATAAAAAAAATAACGCCTCTGCTGGGCTAAGGCCTCCCCTCCACTTGTGATTTGGAGCTCTAGCTTGCTGTTTCAATGCGGGTTGATGGATATACATAGCAATACTTCATCCCATAAAAGCAGATCTCCTGACAATGTGCCCATTATATAGCACATCAAAGTGCAGTGGTGTTTGCCCGGGCTTTGCAAGTGGGTGGGGGATTGTTCTTAATTTAAATAAACGTCAAAATAATCATTAGCGCACCTGAGCGTCGAAGCCGAATATCTCGTGGCTGAGCAAGGACGTCCTACCACTTTTCACTTCGTGCAAATGCCTGAACATGTTCAGGCGAGCGCTCCCTCTACCGTTATCGAGTTCAACTGTAGAAAAGAAAAATTATTGTATTGCGCACTACAAACAGCTACAGACCATCAACCAATGACGTCATTACAATTTCAAGATCAAATTTTATACTGCCATTGTAATTACAACTAAGTTTCTTGACCATAAAATATTTATCTGAGGATAAAATAAATGATATTACATTATAATATTAACAAAGTCGGTTTTTGTCGCGACTGAGTAGGTATCATTTAATTTGTTTAAAAATTTAACAGCATTTTTACCCACAGCTGGGATAAGGCGTCATCTCCTTATTACGAGTACACACGTATAGGATCTCTACATGATAATCGAATTAAAAACTTCTGGATACGAAGCCTTATAAATATATTTTTTTATAGAATAGGAAGGCGGACGAGCATATGGGCCACCTGATGGTGAGTGGTCACTAACGCCCATAGACATAGGCATTGTAAGAACTGTTAACCATCGCTTACATCGCAAATGCGCCACCAACCTTGGGAACTGAGACGTTATGTCCCTTGTGCCTGTAATTATACTGTCTCACTCACCCTTCAAACCGGAACACAACAATGCCAAGTACTGCTGTTTTGCGGTAGAATATCTGATGAGAGGGTGATACCTACCCAGTTAGCTACCTAAGTTATATATAATGTTATATATTTAATATTATTTATTATTCACTTGCGTCACCAGGTGCTGGAAGCGTCGCTCGCACGGCGAGACCAGCTGCAGTTTGTACTCGACGTTCCCGAAACGAGGCTCCGGGGTTAGACTTCCGTAGCACTCGTCGCCGGAATCGTCGGCGTCGGATGTTCTGAGGGCCAAATCGAATATATTTAACATTGATCTTATTTCGATTAATGCCATCCGCGTTCGGTGAGACCGACTCACTGTTTATGATCTCGTGGTACATTAACACTGTAATCCTAACTGAAACTAATTGACTCTTTTAATCTAATCGTTCGGTGAGACCGACTCACTGTTTATGATCTCCTGGTACATTAACACTGTAATCATAACTGGAACTAATTGACTCTTTTAATCTAATCGTTCGGTGAGACCGACACACTGTTTATGATCTCCTGGTACATCAACACTGTAATCCTAACTGAAACTAATTGACTCTTTTAATCTAATCGTTCGGTGAGACCGACTCACTGTTTATGATCTCCTGGTACATTAACACTGTAATCCTAACTGAAACTAATTGACTCTTTTAATCTAATCGTTCGGTGAAACCGTCTCACTGTTTATGTTCTCCTGGTACATTAACAACGTAATCCTAATTCTAAATCTTTGAAACTAATAATACTAACATCCTGGGACATTTTTCACACACGGCCATCTGAACCCAAATTAAGCTTGTACAAAACTCGTGCTATGGAAACCAGACAACTGATATACTACATATACTACTTTTCTTATATAAATACATATTTATACAGAAAATTACACCCAGACTCAGGACAAACTGACATGTTCATGCACACAAATGCAAATACTGTAATCCTAACTGAAACTAATTGAATCTTTTAATCTAGTCGTTCGGTGAGACCGACTTACTGTTTATGATCTTTTAATCTAATCGTTCGGTGAGACCGACTCACTGTTTATGATCTCCTGGTACATTAACACTGTAATCTTAACTGGAACTAATTGACTCTTTTAATCTAATCGTTCGGTAAGACCGACACACTGTTTATGATCTCCTGGTACATTAACACTGTAATCCTAACATTTTTTTTTTATATGTCCGGGATGGCAAATGACTCTACTCCACCTAATGGTAAGTGGTAGTAGAGTCCAAACGCGACGACGGCCAGTACAGTCGGGAAGAATGTTCTGAACTAGCCGTCACCACCTTGCCGGCCCGCAAGATGCCTCTTCACGCCTCGATTGAAGGAATCCGGGTTGTAAGAGGAGGGGAACACGTGAACTGGTAAGGAATTCCATTTTTTGGTAGTGCGACAAAGAAAGGAGTTGCCAAACTTCTTTGTGCGCGATGGAATTGATGTCATAGTTAGGCGGTGACATCGAGAACCAGCTCGCGTTGACTTAAGAAGGAAGGGGGAAGCAGGAATTAGAGAGAATAATTCCTCAGAGCACTCGCCGTGATACAGTCGATAGAAAGTGCTCAGTGCTGCTATCTCGCGACGCAATTGTAAAGGTTCAAGGGTGTTTGTGACCTTTACGTCGCCAATAATGCGTACTGCACGTCGCTGCAACCGGTCCAAGGCCTCCAGTAGGTACTTAGCGAAGCCATCCCAAAGGTGCGAGCAATATTCAACGCAAGATCGTACCTGTGTTTTGTATAATAGGCACAGTTGTTGTGGCGTGAAAAAACGCCGCACCTTGTTCAGAACTCCGAGTTTTCGTGAAGCTGTTTTTATAACAGCCTCGATGTAATTATATGCCCTTGGACTAAGGTCGCAGCGAACGTCCATCCCCAGCATGGCGATTTTGCTTTGTATCATCAGCGGTATGCCACAGAGGGAGGGATGAGGGTAAAATGTTGACTTTTTCGCCGTGAGAGCGCATACCTGTGTTTTTTTGGCATTAAACTCAACAAGATTATCAGAACCCCATTTGGCAATGAGCTCTAACGTCCTATCGAGTTCAATGACAAGATTCTCCCGCCTCTCCTCAGTTTCCGCCCGCCCAGCCACTGCGCGTCCGTGGTATCCACCATGCACTGTACTATCATCTGCATAGCAATGTATGTTCCCAAGGGAGAGCATATCATTGATCATGCAGAAGAAAGAGTGTGGGAGATAGCACAGATCCCTGGGGGACCCAAGCATTCACTACATAGAATTGTGAAGCGCAACCATCAACTAAAACACGAAGGCTACGCTTGTGTAGGAAGCTGGCAATCCAGGTGCATAGCTGAGCAGGCAGACCATATGCCGGTAGCTTGGAGAGAAGACTTCTGTGCCAGACCCTGTCGAAAGCCTTGGAGATATCGAGGCTGACAGCCAACGATTCTCCATGCTTGTCGATAGCTTCACCCCAGAGGTGTGTTACGTACGCTAGAAGATCACCTGTGGACCGTTTTGGTCGAAACCCGTACTGACGATCATTAATTAGACAGTGATCTTCTAGGTAATGGATCAGTTGGTTGTTTAGAATCCGTTCCATCACCTTACAAAGAACTGAGGTGATAGCTATTGGTCGATAATTTGCCGGGTCAGACCGATCCCCTTTTTTGGGAACCGCTTGCACATTAGCTCTTCTCCAAGCCTCCGGCACACATCCCGAAGAAAGAGAAAGTTGGAACAGGCGCGTTAACACAGTAGACAGCTCCGCCGCGCACTTCTTCAGCACAATGGCTGGTATTCCATCAGGACCGCTAGCTTTCCGTATATCAAGTGATTGCAGCTCCGCACGCACATCACGTTGCCTGATTTTGATGTCAGGCATCGTGTGGCCACATGAAGATATTGTTGGTGGTTGCGCACTACAATCATCGATCACAGAGTTGTCGGCAAAGAGTTTAGCCAGGAGGTCGGCTTTCTCCTGCGCACTGTGAGCTAGCGATCCGTCCGGATTTCTGAGCGGTGGCAGCGAAGGTTGGCAGAAATTGTTTTGCACAGACTTGGTCAGACGCCAGAAGCTACGGGAGCCCCTAGGATGCGAAATAAGGTCATGACCAATCCGTACAATGCGCTGTGCATCCGCTCTCGTGTATGCCTTCCTACAGGACTTGGAATTTTTATTGTAGTTTGCTTTCAGTGAGTCAATGTTAGATGCCCCGCTAATGCAGCCGTTGATCCACGTGCGATATGCCGCCTGCTTAGATGATACAGCGTCGGCACATTCACGAGTGAACCAACGGTTATGCGTACCCCTATTGATGAGATCTGAGCTAGGAATGTATTCCATTCCTAACATGATCTCATCAGCAACAGCAGCGGCACTAGCTGTCGGGTCATTCCCACTGAAGCAACGTTCCTTCCAAGGACTGTCCCAATCTGCCGACTTATAGTGCCAAACGCGACGTTTGCATACCGCTGATGGCGGCAGCTTGGCCTGTGGCACTTTGGTAGATATAAGGCCGTGATCCGAAGAACCAAGTGGAGCTTGAACCACAACCTGATATTCCACCGGGTGAGAAGTCAGCAGAAGATCCAGTAGAGATGGCGCTTGCCCATCAATGTCTGGGATCCTGGTGGGCTGATCAACCAGTTGGGTCAAGTCGTGTGTGAGAGCAAAAGCATGAGCAGTTCTTCCAGCATGGTCAGTTTTGAGGGATTTCAACCATGATTCATGGTGAGCATTAAAATCCCCCAAAAACACCAATTCCGCGTTAGGAAACTGCTCTTGCGCAGCATCTGCCACCCGACTAAGATGGTCAAATAATCGGCTTGTCTCCAAGTCACCATCGTGGGATCTGTAGAGGCACACGTAGACTCGACTCTGACGAACCAGGTCCACACGTACCACCAACATGGAGAAGGAGGGGTCCTCCAAGCAGCGCAATCGGTGATAAAAAACACCCGCCCTGACGAACAAGCATACTCCGGCTTTCGCTTTAAAAGATTCTTCTAGCATGTAGCCGGGATAGTTAAGGTAGCTGGTGTCGGCAGGGCGGAGTATTTGCGTCTCCGTGAGAAACAGCATTGATTATAATTGAAACTAATTGACTCTTTTAATCTAATTTTTCGGTGAAACCGTCTCACTGTTTATGTTCTCCTGGTACATTAACAACGTAATCCTAATTCTATAAAATTTAAATTTAAAATGGCGTCATGATTATGTTTAAAAATATATAATATTTTAATAAATTTAAATAACACAATACGAATTTGAAAATGGGGTCTTTTCAAAATAACAGAATATGACATAACAGAGCATTTTTTAATATTCTTGAGGATGGTTATCACACAAATGCTATTTCTGATGTTAGGTCTGCTATTCTTTTAATAATTATTGTTATTTAGCTTAGCGGTATTTTTTTCCATTCATGTTGCCGCAGAGTCTTAAACACAGGCCATTCCTTATATATTCAAAATGGCGCCTAATAAGAATAAAATATAATTTTCAAGCAGTGATGAATCGCTTGAATTTTGTAAAAATTTACCAAAATAGTAATATATAATTTTGTTTTGGTACATATTCAAATTTAGTATTGCATAAGTTAGGTAATAGACGAAATTTCATTTATATTTATAACTGATCAGAATATGATTGACGGGAATAGTTCTTGCTTATAATGCCTGAAGTTCTCAAAAAAAATATGACCGAGTTATTACAACTTATACCTAAATACCTGGATGTTTATTTTTTAATTTATATATAATTAACATTACTTTATGCTGCAATTTTTTTAAATTTGTTATGTGTAATATAATAATCAGGTTAGTAAGGGTTTGAATATGTTTTTTTATTTAAAAAAATAACTTTTAACGCGACACGTTTTCTTAGACCAAAAACGTAAATGATACTAATTATCTTTGTTTAAAAAAAATCTTATTGCGCCCTTATATTGAAAAACAATTTATCCCATACTTATCAACCATTAATTGCTTTTATTAAATTATGTTTAATATTATTGTAGTTTAATTAATATCGATACCACAGATAGCTATAAAAATATTAATTAATACAAATCATAAAAAGTCAATGTCATATCGTCTAAAGTATAAATCGGCATTAAATAATCCGATCATTGATAGTTAGATATCGTAATGTTATATAAATATGTATCATTAACTTAAAATTGCAATTTATAAACAGGAACTGGATATATCATTAATGTACAAAGTTTAAATACAAAAATATGAAAGCTAATTTTGGCTTACCTCTTGAGGTAGTGATTATATTAATGGCGCCAAAATTGTAATTCAAAATGGCGTCATGACGTTTGTGTTTTTAAAATGCTAAGCATGTTTTTTTTTTTAAATAAATACAAAAATTATTTTACCGTACAACATTATTGTTTTAAATTTATAATCAATTTTTATTGGAGTCTTACATATCAGCTCGGCTTAATGCAAAAGTAACATCGGCATTGTAAGTGCTACCATTAACAAAAAAAAAAAAAAATACAAACCTAAAGATTTGTTCCTTGGGGCGTGATTATCATTTTAAAAACAGTTACGTTATATATGTATGCATAGAAATATGTTATTTCATTTAAATAGAAAATAACTAGAGTATTAAAGCCACAAGAGCAGACAAAGGCAAATTAACAACTGACATTGAATTGGCGCGATATCATTGGTCGAGATTTTGAATTATTTGTGATATTCATTATGGATTTGCGAAAAAATTGCGTTTTATTCGGGAAAGTAGTTAAGCTGAGCTATTAGCGAATATCACGGGATATGGAAATATAAAGTTAGTTTATATTTACTCCTACGATTGGAATATACTAAATATACATTTCAACTAATTGTAAAAGGTGTATTAAATACAATATTAACACGTACATAGTGCTATTTTGATTTTAAATAAGAATATTTAATTTAAATCTCAGTTTATTTGAAATTTTAAGTCAACTAACTTCTAAATAAGTTATTATTGTAACAATTTAACATACGATAAGATTATCATAGTCGTGTCACCGTGGCGTCACGGAAGGGTAGATAGGCAAACATGGTATAACTAAGAATTTAATGTTTTTGAATGTACATATTTTCAAATATAAAGACTTATAACCTTTTTCTGTTGCGATTTTTGTTTCTCTTTTTTAATTTCGAATAGGAAGGCAAATGAAATTTTGGTGGTAATTCTCCACCGCGTCATTGGCGTTTTAAGAAATATTAACCATCATTTATATTGTCAATGTGCCACCAACATTGGGAACCAAGATGTAATATCCATTGTGTATGTACGTTATTTCATAAACCTAGTTATATAATTATTTAATATTAACTAGAAATTGGATGTATTATATATATATATATATATATAAGCCTTTATATATTGCAATATTATTTATACATAAGCATAGACGTTTTGCATGTATGTTATATACGTAATAAAAACTCTGACACTGATTAATTAACTGACTGAATAAAAATGAGTTATGAGTGAAAATTTGCTCGATCACATATGATGGTTTATTAAAAATTTGTCCGCTAGTGTTAAATATATGAAAGTTTATATGGATGGTCCACATTTTTTTTATACAGTGTTGCCAACTTGGGGGTTTTCCCCCTAAATAGGGCTATGTCAGATGAAATCAAATAGGATATTTTCAGGTTAGACATTTTTAGGAGGAACATGTTTTAAAGAAATTCTCTCCGGGGATTAACTCTTCAGCTTCATTTAATTGAGTATATTTCAAGTTTACTAATGCTACTTGCAGTACTTGATTTGCTTTTTTTTAACATCATATTATAAATGTATTTTGTATTTGTTTCAATTCATCCGTTAGGAGGATGCTTCTAAGAGGTTGGCAACACTGTTTTTATGTAACATAAAAATACCATCATCGTTTGTCGTTTTTTGTAATTTAATCCGCAAGGCTAAACGCCCCCCACGCAATCATGAAGTGAACACGACAAGAAAACTGGTTACAGATACAATTAATATATTTAATTTATCTAGAATATTCTAGAGAGAACTCGAATTTTACATTGGAGCCGTGTTCTATAGAATTCATGGTATGTACGGGAAGGTTTGCGTGACCCGGCCGATGGCTCTGTAACAAAACAATTTCGTTAATATATAAAAATGGCTGTTTGTGTATCTGTTTGTGATTAATAGAGTTCGGACCGTTTGAATCACCATCATAGTTGAAATTTAGATGTATGTCTCATGGATGATTTTATAATATCCACTTCGTTGTAACGCCGCTAGATGGCGCTGTACCAGATTAACAGCCACCTTCCGGGTTTTGCTAGTAAAGTACAAAAGTGTCTGTTGGTCGAAGATATCTCTTCTTAAGAACAAAACTTATTCCAACATGATTCAAAACAGTTACAGTATATAAATGTCCCACAGCTGGGCTAAAACCTCTCCTTCTCAGGAGAAGGTTTGAGCTTATTCCACAACCTGCTTCGATGCATGGATTTCCTTCACCGAACACTTATAAATTAAATGTATGAAAGTCAGTGGAGCTAGCAATCTCGGATACCAACACTGAGCTGACGATATACTTTATTGGCACAACAATTCAACTGTAATTAGAAGTTATCGTTGGGTTCGTTGAGCGGTACCTGGTCCCCAGCCCCGCCGTGAACAGCAGCCGGCGGCCCCGCACGAGGTACTCCGGACAGCGGGCGAACCTGAACAGCACGGAGGCCCCCTCGCCCGCCCTCAGCAAGTTGCTCGGAGACATTATACCCTAAAGCGAAAAATATACCCGTGGTCAGCAATGCGATGAGCAGCCCGATGGTAAATGGTCACCACCGCCCATAGACATTGACACCGCAATAAATATTAACCATCGCTCACATCACCAATGCGTCACCAACCTTGGGAACTAAGATGTTATGTCCATCGTGCCTGCAGTTACACTGTTTTACTCACCAACAACAATGCTATTGCTGTTTGGCGGCAGAATATATTATGAGTGTGTGGTAACTGGTGGTAAGGGCATTGTGCAAACCCGCCTGGGTAGGTACCATCCACTCATCAGATATTCTACCGCTAAACAGGAATATAACATAAAAAAATAAATATCATTATCATACTTAAGTATTTTACGCAACACCACCAACTATACCAAACTTAAACTATTTAATTCCACTCCGCAAAGTGAGTTTGATGTATGTATTCGTTACCTCGATAATGGCCGTCTGACGCACGTTCCCGACATGCACAGAGCACTGGAACCCTGGGTAGATGGCCGTGGAGTGTCTCAGGACATGCTCGGATGCCTTTTATATTCAATCAAATTTAATTCATAATTTAATTCATCATCATTTCATTCATCACGCATTACTGGTGGTAGGGCTTTGTGCAAGCTCGTCTGGGTAGGTACCACCCACTCATCAGATATTCTACCGCAAAACAGCAATACTTGATATTGTTGTGTTCCGGTTTGAAGGGTGAGTGAGCCAGTGTAATTACAGGCACAAGGGACATAAAATCTTAGTTCCCAAGGTTGGTGGCGCATTGGATATGTAAGCGATGGTTGACATTTCTTACAATGCTAATGTCTAAGAGCGTTGGTGACCACTTATCATCAGGTGGCCCATATGCTCGTCCGCCTTCCTCTTCTATAAAAAAAAAAAAAAACATATTATATTGCAGTCTGTGCTAATATTGCTAGCATATAAAAAAACAGCCGAGATGGTCCAGGCACCACTGAATTTTCATGTGCTTAATTTGTGATTATAATTCATCTCGTACTTTACGATGAAGGAAAACATCGTGAGGAAACCTGCTTGTGTCTAATTTCACTGAAATTCTGCCACATGTGTATTCCACCAAACCGCACTGGAGCAGCGTGGTGGAATAAGCTCCAAGCCTTCTGCTCAAAAAAGGGAGAGGAGGCCTTTAGCCCAGCTGTAGGACATTCACATGTTGTTACGGATAAAAAAAACACACACACACAATGTGCTGTGCAAACACATACAAATCTATAGTCGATTCCAATAGCAAGTAGAGTATATAAGCAACTTTGACCTTGAAATTTGGTCGAAATCTTAATATTCTGTGGTATTGACTATGGATTCGCGAAAAATTTAGCGTTTTGGTTATCTGTGAAGTTGTTATCGGAACTTTGTAAGTAAAACTAAAGTGTATATAAGTGGTTAAGTGTAACAGTGTCGTGTTGTATATAGAGATATATTGATCGAGAAGTGTTTGTACTGTACAATACAGCAGAGCTGGTAGCGAATCGCATGGAATCGCATATCTAAGGTTTGCTAATCTTTTAAAAACGAGTAGAGTTTTCTGCTCACCTGAAAGTATATACAGCCTCTAGGGTCGTTTGGGTCTTCGAGGAACACCAGGTCGTCACACACGCACTTGTCCTGCGTGTCGCTCGACACGTGCGCGTCGCTGTACTTGCTCCCGTCGTCCGACACGTACACGTTCGTGCACTTCGTGTCCGATGTCTTCGTGAGGCTGTTCTTCACGTTGGCGATGTCCTGGAGGATATTCTTGTTCTGTCTCCTCGCGTTCTTTCGATTCTTCTCCGAAGCTTGCGATTGATACTAGTTCTGATATCTGTAACGATGAATTTTGAAAATAAAAAAATATATCACTTTTTTAATTTCGTATAGGTACGCTGGCAAATGACCACCTTATGGTAAGTGGTCGTCACTACCCATAGACTTTGTCACAGTCTATTAATCACCCCTAACATCGTAATGCGCCATCAACCTTGGGGATTAAGATATTACGTCTCTTGTGCCTATAGTTACACTGTCTAACTCATCTTTCAAACTAGCACACAATAATACTAAGTATTGCCATGGCGGTAGAGACGTTATTCAAAAAAGCCTTTTTAAATCGTTTGTATAATATAATTTTAAATATAAAGCTACAACCAGTATGGCTACTCTGTAAGAACATTCTCTCACTCATCATCATCATGTCAACATTTCACCGGAGAGTGATGAATCTAAAATTCTAGAATAGCACTACTGGCCGCATATATATATTCTGTCTTAAATACATGTAAGTTTTTATTTAGTAATAAGGTTTGAATTAGCGACCCACCTGTCGTCCTCTGCAAGTCCCGGGCAGACAGCCTCCGAAGGTGGGCCGCTCGTGTCCCGCGGCGTAGCCCCCCGGCCGCGCTAGCAGCACCATGCCCTGCCGCAGTCCCGGCGGGAAGCGACCTAGGCCCAGCGATGCCGACTGTCCCGCGCGCACGTTGCCGCACGGGACGCGGTTGCGGTATATCGTGAGCACGGATATCTCCGCGAACTCGCCGGACTCCAGAGGTCCAGGAGGGGGGGGGGGTGTTAAATATACGTCGCTCTATTCATCTCACAACTAATAGAACACAACGCACCTATGATAAGTTCGACGCCCTCGTAGAGTCGCCCTCGCGCGAGCAGTCCCCCCACGACGGGCCCCGTCGAGTCCCCTACGTGGAAAATTTCGTCTATTTGAAACTCGCACGCCTCCTGTAAAGTGACATAAATTATAACATTTATAATTTAATAAAAAGGATACTAGTCAACTGCGCAACATATGGTTCACTCACGTCCTCGGGGCGCTGCAGGTCGCGGCGCGCCAGCAGGCACGTGTGCAGCGCGTTGAGGCCGGCACCGCGCACGTAACTCACCGGGAACACGGCCACCCTGCCGGCCGACACTACTGTGATTTGCGTTCAACTATATATATATATATCTGATCCGAAACTAAGCAGAGCTTCTACTATGGCAACCAGACAACTGATATACTATTGTATAGACAATTACACACAGACTCAGAAAAACAGACATGTTAATGCACACAATTGTGTGTCCTGAGTGGGAACCGAACCCAACAACCTTTGGCGTGAAAGGCAAAAATCTAGCAAGGGTGGTTGGCGTAGCTATAGACAATACTATTACCATTACCAATAGTATGGAACTCGTTTTAAGGTCATACATAAGAGTTCACCCAGAAACACTTCGGGTTTAAATAAAGGCTTGTGAAGCTACTCACTCCTCATCCTTTTTGATTTCCTCGTCTAGATTGTCTATGGTGTCCAGTATCGACTTTTGCGGCGCAACGCAGTTCCTTGCCATATTCTCGTCAGTTATTAACAGCGGTTATGTAATAATACCAATATATACCATTACTTTAAACTTAAATAAATCTATAAATTATACAGCATCCCTGATTTATCATCTCGTGCTCCTTGAAGAACATCGCGAGGAAACCTGCATGTTTCCAATTACAATATATACTAATATTATAAATGGGAAAGTAAATATATCTGTTTTTCTGTTAAACTTTCCCCCCCCCGGCTTCTCTTTATATTATATGTGTGTGGACGGGCAATTGGGCCACCTGATGGTAAGTGGTCACCATCACCCAAAAGCATTGATGTAAGAAATAATAACCTAGTTTATAAGCTAGTCTTTATAGATGCTATTTAAAATAAAATCACTGACCTTATTAGCGGGTTCCAACAATTGAGCCAGCCTCGCTACAACAGCGTTGATGTTGCTAACCAGTTCACACTCGTTGATGACTGCGAAGAACGGCATGTCCAAAGCCAGCAGAAGACCGATGTGTTCTTCTGTGATGCAAGTTATACCGGCTGTTGCCGAAATCTAGAAATAAAAAAAAAAACTTTATAGTATAAGTTGATAATATGACTACAGTGCCATCTATATTATTATCTTGTAGCTGAATTAAAAAACTTACAGCCACTGGGTCGCTGTGACCCTGGCCCCTCGGGCCAAAAATTAAAGACACGACAGGTTAGGGGGCAACCCCGCAGCCCGTACCCAGACTGGCCTAGGCCAGTTAGGAGGAACCAACTCTCTCTCTTAAAAAACTTTCATTAATAAGACGTATTGCTCGATAAGGGTTTATAAATATGATAAAAAATTGTGTTTAAACTCTTACATAGTTTAATTGTAGCAAAAGAGTTTAGTTTTTTGCCGATTATTTTTAGTAGGATCTACATTTTGAGCCGGTGTTAGGTTTATATATTATTACCTGAATAAATTATTTTGATTTTGAGCTGTTTGTAAAAAATGTATTAATAAGATAAGATATTTATTCAATAAAATGAAAATTAACTTTTGGTTTGATATGTCAGGACTCCAAAAAAATCCTTACCTAATAATAATTTGAAAACACGTTATCAGGGCTATAGAAAAAGACTTAGGATACCTAAAATCTGAGCCCACCCCCACACGTATGGGAACTAGTAATAAATAAACATACTTACAACGAGCATGGCGTAGTGCGGGGAGTAACCCGTGAACCCGTGGAGCGTGGTATGTTGGTACTTGCTGTGGCCCGCCAGGTCCAGGAAAGACACCAGCTTGGCGCTCCTCTCTCCGATGCGCTCCGCTGTCATCAGCTCGGAACAACCGTAGTTGACGACATTACCCCGATTATATGAATGTAATACATTATATGACTTTCATTTTAGGTATAAGTAATACCGGGTAGTGTTGCATGTCGATAGTCCATTATCGATAAAATCGATAGTTATGGACTATCGATAATCAATGATTTTTCGATAGTATTGACGTTTTGCCTTAAATGTCTTGTGGATGATGTAATGAAAGGCAATTGAGTATAGATATATGTATGTAATATAATTTACAATATTTAATTGTTACGACGATATTACAGTGCGATGTTAGAATGGCGACTGGCGACAGAACATATAATAATGTATTAATTGACAATGTAGCATATCGAATATCGACTTGTTTCTAGGTGCCATTATGGACAGTGATTTTTGCTTACATTAATAAAAGTTAATACGTAGGCACAACGTATTGATTGTTTGACGAGCCGGTAGGCGTGGTTGGTAGTTACTTGCCTTTCATGCCAAAGGTCGTGGGTTCGATTCCCACCCAGGACAGACATTTGTGTGCATGAACATGTCTGTTTGTCCTGAGTCTGGGTGTAATTATCTATATAAGTAGGTATTTACAAAAGAAATGTAGTTTATGTAGTATATCAGTTGTCTGGTTTCCACAGCACGAGTTTTGTACAAGCTTAATTTGGGATCAGATGGCCGTGTGTGAAAAATGTCCCAGGATATTATTATTATTAGTTTCAAATATTTAGAATTAGGATTTCGTTGTTAATTTACCAGGAGAACATAAACAGTGAGTCGGTCTCACCGAACGATTACATTAAAAGAGTCAATTAGTTTCAGTTAGGATTTCAGTGTTAATGTACCAGGAGATCATAAACAGTGAGACGGTTTCACCGAACGATTAGATTAAAAGAGTCAATTAGTAGCAGTTAGGATTACAGTGTTAATGTACCAGGAGATCATAAACAGTGTGTCGGTCTCACCGAACGATTAGATTAAAAGAGTTAATTTTGACTAGACGTTTGGCGCGGTTGGTAGATACTTGCCTTTTCACGCTGAAGGTTGTGGTTTCGATTCCCACCCAGGACAGACATTTGTGTGCATGAACATGTCTGTTTGTCCTGAGTCTGAGTGTAATTTTCTGTATAAGTATGTATTTACAAAAGAAAAGTAGTATATGTAGTATATCAGTTGTCTGGTTTCCACAGCACGAGTTTTGTACAAGCTTAATTTGGGATCAGATGGCCTTGTGTGAAAAATGTCCCAGGATATTATTATTATTAGTTTCAAATATTTAGAATTAGGATTTCGTTGTTAATTTACCAGGAGAACATAAACAGTGAGTCGGTCTCACCGAACGATTACATTAAAAGAGTCAATTAGTTTCAGTTAGGATTTCAGTGTTAATGTACCAGGAGATCATAAACAGTGAGACGGTTTCACCGAACGATTAGATTAAAAGAGTCAAATAGTTGCAGTTAGGATTACAGTGTTAATGTACCAGGAGATCATAAACAGTGTGTCGGTCTCACCGAACGATTAGATTAAAAGAGTCAATTAGTTTCAGATAGGATTACAGTGTTAATGTACTAGGAGATCATAAACAGTGAGTCGGTCTCACCGAACGATTAGATTAAAAGAGTTAATTTTGACTAGACGTTTGGCGCGGTTGGTAGATACTTGCCTTTTCACGCCGAAGGTTGTGGTTTCGATTCCCACCCAGGACAGACATTTGTGTGCATGAACATGTCTGTTTGTCCTGAGTCTGAGTGTAATTTTCTGTATAAGTATGTATTTACAAAAGAAAAGTAGTATATGTAGTATATCAGTTGTCAGGTTTCCATAGCACGAGTTTTGTACAAGCTTAATTTGGGATCAGATGGCCGTGTGTGAAAAATGTCCCAGGTTATTATTATTATTAGTTTCAAAGATTTAGAATTAGGATTACGTTGTTAACGTACCAGGAGAACATAAACAGTTAGACGGTTTCACCGAACGATTAGATTAAAAGAGTCAATTAGTTGCAGTTAGGATTACAGTGTTAATGTACCAGGAGATCATAAACAGTGAGTCGGTCTCACCGAACGATTAGATTATAAGAGTCAATTAGTTCCAGTTAGGATTACAGTGTTAATGTACCAGGAGATCATAAACAGTGAGACGGTTTCACCGAACGATTAGATTAAAAGAGTCAATTAGTTTCAGTTATGATTACAGTGTTAATGTACCAGGAGTTTTACAGTTTTAATCTACCCGTTCGGTGAGACCGACACACTGTTTATGATCTCCTGTTACATTAACACTGTAATCCTAACTGAAACTAATTGACTCTTTTAATTTATAATTGAATTATAATAATAATGTCCTCCAGACCGATTTCGGCTACGGCGGCCAATCTCAAGATTGATTAGCCAAATACGCAGGAGATATTATAGTGCACAAGTGTGTGCGCAAACACAGGTGCACTCCCTATTCCCTAACTCTCATAATCCGATGGGACGGCAATCCGATACGACCGGAAAGAGTTCAGGCGCAGGACCATCAGCTTTAAGTGCTTTCCGAGGCACGGGAGTGTACACATTTCCAACTTCCAGACTCCGGGCTGCTACTCAGAATTTTCTGACATTTCTGGCTTTTTTTATTTGCCCGACCTGGGAATTGACCCGGAGGGGGTCTGCCTTACATCAAGCCACTAGACCAACGAGGCAGTCATAATTATACGAGGACTTTGAAGAGAATAGATTAGCATCTCAACCAGCCCATTTACCATTTCCCTTATAATAAATTATTTTTTATTGGACAGAGAGTGTCTGACCAGAGACAAATATTAACCATCTACTTGATACTCAAATATCAATATTTGCAAAGAAGATGCTCTGAACATAATGAAGATAGTAGAAAGCGGCACCAGCACCAAGTTGTACTACTACTATAATAATAAAAAATCCAAATACAGTGCAGACTGGCGACATCTAGTGTCTACTACATGTAACATTATGCTAGACATTATAGTTTCATTAAGTTCGTTTAATCATTAATTAAATCATATAATCGACTAAATGGGTACAATGATATTTATGATTATATACTAATGTATGGAATTCGATTAACGCTACAAGATTTACTATTGAGTTTCTTTCTTCGGTTCAGTTCTTCTTGGTAGAATCTGCATATATCCACAACTAGTAGCTTTAAACCTTTGTGAAATAATTCGAATGTACTTATAAGTCTACTTGATTAATTATCACCAACTCAGCAAGCGCGCATTGTCGTGAAACTTTCTTATGAACGCGGGTTGACACAATAATTGCCAATTTATTTTTTACAAAGTGTAGCTTAAATTATAAAGATTTTAAATAAAAAATCCAACATACTTTAATTATTTTTATTATAGTCTAATGATGTGCTAAAAAATGTTTTATTTTTTTTTAATATTGAATGACTGATTTAAAATTTTTTTTAATCTTTGCTAATATATAACATTTTTCTTAGTCAGTAAAAAACATTGTTTTATTTTTTAAGTCACAATCACACGTTTTATTCAAAGCATAATTAAATAAAAAGATTAATTTAGTCTAATAACACCCTAAAATTTTCATAAATCGATGACACGAAGCCAAATTTTTTTTTAAAACTGGCCGTTTACTCTGACAAAATTAAAAAATTAAACAAACACACGTTTCAAATTAATAATCTAAGCGAACTGCCACAGATAATACACAAATAATTATTTAACACCATCATTTCATCGCTTACCATTACTTTATCAAATTAAATTAATTCGGATTAATTGATACTTTGAGGCAAAGAGATCTAATAAAATACGTACTTAAAATTTATGCAATAAGGACTATTATTGTATAAACAATAAGATATGTAAGAAAATTTTAAAGTCGTTAAGAAGAAGATAAAAGTTAAAATGAATCTTAGTGGAATATATATATAAAATACAAATTTGATGATAAATATAGAGTAAATGTAAAAAATACACTTATAAATATACATTTTTTTAGTAGGATTTCTTTTTAGGTATTTTTAGTTCATACAAATTATAAATTAAAATATTTACTTACAATTGTTTTTACAGATGAAAAACGAAACAGCAAATTATTTAATTAATTTTGTACCCATAAATATTTCTGAATTTCAAAATGGCGTCACTTAAATATGTCTTACGTTTGCCGTTACATAAATACGTACATTTAACTTAAAATAGCAAGTTATATCAGCTTACAGGAACTAGAAAAATCATTTAGATTTAACGTACAAAATTTAAATACTTCGACAAAAGATGTGTATACAACAATACAATAATATTAATCGCGCCAAAATTGAAATTTAAAATGGTGTCATGATTATGTTTAGTAAATATTTAATATTTTAATAAATTTAAATAACACAATACGAATTTTAAAATGGGGTCTTTTCAAAATAACAGAACATGACATAACAGAGCATTTTTTAATATTCTTGAGGATGGTTATCACTCAAATGCTATTTCTGATGTTAGGTCTGCTATTCTTTTAATAATTATTGTTATTTAGCTTAGCGGTATTTTTTTCCATTCATGTTGCCGCAGAGTCTTAAACACAGGCCATTCCTTATATTTTCAAAATGGCGCCTAATAAGAATAAAATATAATTTTCAAGCAGTGATGAATCGCTTGAATTTTGTAAAAATTTACCAAAATAGTAATATATAATTTTGTTTTGGTACATATTCAAATTTAGTATTGCATAAGTTAGGTAATAGACGAAATTTCATTTATATTTATAACTGATCAGAATATGATTGACGGGAATAGTTCGTGCTTATAATGCCTGAAGTTCTCAAAAAAATATGACCGAGTTATTACAACTTATACCTAAATACCTGGATGTTTATTTTTTTAATTTATATATAATTAACATTATTTTATGCTGCAATTTTTTTAAATTTGTTATGTGTAATATAATAATCAGATTAGTAAAGGTTTGAATATGTTTTTTTATTTAAAAAAATAACTTTTAACGCGACACGTTTTCTTAGACCAAAAACGTAAATGATACTAATTATCTTTGTTTAAAAAAAATCTTATTGCGCCCTTATATTAAAAAACGATTTATCCCATACTTATCAACCATTAATTGCTTTTATTAAATTATGTTTAATATTATTGTAGTTTAATTAATATCGATGCTACAGATAGCTATAAAAATATTAATTAATACAAATCATAAAAATTCAATGTCATATCGTCTAAAGTAAAATCGGCATTAAATAATCCGATCATTGATAGTTAGATATCGTAATGTTATATAAATATGTATCATTAACTTAAAATTGCAATTTATAAACAGGAACTGGATATATCATTTAATGTACAAAGTTTAAATACAAAAATATGAAAGCTAATTTTGGTTTACCTCTTGAGGTAGTGATTATATTAATGGCGCCAAAATTGTAATTCAAAATGGCGTCATGACGTTTGTGTTTTTAAAATGCTAAGCATGTTTTTTTTTTTTAATAAATACAAAAATTATTTTACCGTACAACATTATTGTTTTAAATTTATAATCAATTTTTATTGGAGTCTTACATATCAGCGCGGCTTAATGCAAAAGTAACATCGGCATTGTAAGAGCTACCATTAACAAAAAAAAAAAATACAAACCTAAAGATTTGTTCCTTGGGGCGTGATTATCATTTTAAAAACAGTTACGTTATATATGTATGCACATAAATATGTTATTTCATTTAAATAGAAAATAACTAGTGTATTAAAGCCACAAGAGTAGACAAAGGCAAATTAACAACCGACATTGAATTGGCGCGATATCATTAGTCGAGATTTTGAGTTATCTATGATATTCATTATGGATTTGCGAAAAAATTGCGTTTTATTCGGGAAAGTAGTTAAGCTGAGATATTAGCGACTATCACGGGATATGGAAATATAAAGTTAGTTTATATTTACTCCTACGCTTGGAATATACTAAATATACATTTCAACTAATTGTAAAAGGTGTATTAAATACAATATTAACACGTACATAGTGCTATTTTGATTTTAAATAAGAATATTTAATTTAAATCTCAGTTTATTTGAAATTTTAAGTCAACTAACTTCTAAATAAGTTATTATTGTAACAATTTAACATACGATAAGATTATCATAGTCGTGTCACCGTGGCGTCACGGAAGGGTAGATAGTCAAACATGGTATAACTAAGAATTTAATGTTTTTGAATGTACATATTTTCAAATATAAAGACTTATAACCTTTTACTGTTGCGATTTCTGTTTCTCTTTTTTAGTTTCGAATAGGAAGGCTAATGTAATTTTGGCGGTAATTCTCCACCGCGTCATTGGCGTTTTAGGAGGCCTTTAGCCTCCTCTCCCTTTTTGAGGAGAAGGTTTGGAGCTTATTCCACCACGCTGCTCCAATGCGGGTTGGTGGAATACACATGTGGCAGAACTTCGATGAAATTAGATACATGCAGGTTTCCTCACGATGTTTTCCTTTACCGAAAAGCACCAGGCCCAGCGATGCCGACTGTCCTGCGCGCACGCTGCCGCACGGGACGCGGTTGCGGTATATCGTGAGCACGGATATCTCCGCGAACTCGCCGGACTCCAGAGGTCCTGTGGTGGGGGGTGGTGTTAAATATACGTCGCTCTATTCATCTCACAACTAACAGAACGCAACGCACCTATGATAAGTTCGTCGCCCTCGTAGAGTCGCCCTCGCGCGAGCAGTCCCCCCACGACGGGCCCCGTCGAGTCCCCTACGTGGAAAATTTCGTCTATTTGAAACTCGCACGCCTTCTGTAAAGTGACATAAATTATAACATTTATAATTTAATAAAAAGGATACTAGTCAACTGCGCAACATATGGTTCACTCACGTCCTCGGGGCGCTGCAGGTCGCGGTGCGGCGCCAGAGCCAGCAGGCACGCGTGCAGCGCGTTGAGGCTGGCGCCGCGCACGCAGCTCACCGGGAACACGGCCACCCTGCCGGCCGACACTACTCTGATTTGCGTTCAACTATATATATATATATCTGATCCGAAACTAAGCAGAGCTTGTACTATGGCAACCAGACAACTGATATACTATTGTATAGACAATTACACACAGACTCAGGAAAAACAGACATGTTAATGCACACAATTGTCTGTCCTGAGTGGGAACCGAACCCACAACCTTTGGCGTGAAAGGCAGGTACCTACCAACCACGCCAAACGGCTCGTCATATAATATAAATACTATAATATTATATTATAATATAAATACTATAATATATAGGTATATTGCCAATTTCTGTATTTATTCTGGATGTTCCGAAAATGTCATTATATGTAACAGAGTCGAACAAGCAATGTAATTCAAAATTATTTTATGTTATTTTTAGGAAGTTCGAGTAAGCTGGCTGGTTAAGGTCTGTTCTACCTTTTTGGATAATACACAGTGGATTGTTTAGCAGAATTTCAGTGAAATTTGATAATTATAAATGCAGGCTGTCTCACGATATTTTTAAACGCAAACTAATCACATGAAAATTCACTGGTGCTTGTTTAGGTTTGAAACAGTCATTATTGTTTAAGGTAGTGTTATATGTATTTCACTATGCCTGCTCGATATATATATTATGATTGACGGGAATAGTTCGTGCTTATAATGCCTGAAGTTCTCAAAAAAATATGACCGAGTTATTACAACTTATACCTAAATACCTGGATGTTTATTTTTTTAATTTATATATAATTAACATTATTTTATGCTGCAATTTTTTTAAATTTGTTATGTGTAATATAATAATCAGATTAGTAAAGGTTTGAATATGTTTTTTTATTTAAAAAAATAACTTTTAACGCGACACGTTTTCTTAGACCAAAAACGTAAATGATACTAATTATCTTTGTTTAAAAAAAATCTTATTGCGCCCTTATATTAAAAAACGATTTATCCCATACTTATCAACCATTAATTGCTTTTATTAAATTATGTTTAATATTATTGTAGTTTAATTAATATCGATGCTACAGATAGCTATAAAAATATTAATTAATACAAATCATAAAAATTCAATGTCATATCGTCTAAAGTAAAATCGGCATTAAATAATCCGATCATTGATAGTTAGATATCGTAATGTTATATAAATATGTATCATTAACTTAAAATTGCAATTTATAAACAGGAACTGGATATATCATTTAATGTACAAAGTTTAAATACAAAAATATGAAAGCTAATTTTGGTTTACCTCTTGAGGTAGTGATTATATTAATGGCGCCAAAATTGTAATTCAAAATGGCGTCATGACGTTTGTGTTTTTAAAATGCTAAGCATGTTTTTTTTTTTTAATAAATACAAAAATTATTTTACCGTACAACATTATTGTTTTAAATTTATAATCAATTTTTATTGGAGTCTTACATATCAGCGCGGCTTAATGCAAAAGTAACATCGGCATTGTAAGAGCTACCATTAACAAAAAAAAAAAATACAAACCTAAAGATTTGTTCCTTGGGGCGTGATTATCATTTTAAAAACAGTTACGTTATATATGTATGCACATAAATATGTTATTTCATTTAAATAGAAAATAACTAGTGTATTAAAGCCACAAGAGTAGACAAAGGCAAATTAACAACCGACATTGAATTGGCGCGATATCATTAGTCGAGATTTTGAGTTATCTATGATATTCATTATGGATTTGCGAAAAAATTGCGTTTTATTCGGGAAAGTAGTTAAGCTGAGATATTAGCGACTATCACGGGATATGGAAATATAAAGTTAGTTTATATTTACTCCTACGCTTGGAATATACTAAATATACATTTCAACTAATTGTAAAAGGTGTATTAAATACAATATTAACACGTACATAGTGCTATTTTGATTTTAAATAAGAATATTTAATTTAAATCTCAGTTTATTTGAAATTTTAAGTCAACTAACTTCTAAATAAGTTATTATTGTAACAATTTAACATACGATAAGATTATCATAGTCGTGTCACCGTGGCGTCACGGAAGGGTAGATAGTCAAACATGGTATAACTAAGAATTTAATGTTTTTGAATGTACATATTTTCAAATATAAAGACTTATAACCTTTTACTGTTGCGATTTCTGTTTCTCTTTTTTAGTTTCGAATAGGAAGGCTAATGTAATTTTGGCGGTAATTCTCCACCGCGTCATTGGCGTTTTAGGAGGCCTTTAGCCTCCTCTCCCTTTTTGAGGAGAAGGTTTGGAGCTTATTCCACCACGCTGCTCCAATGCGGGTTGGTGGAATACACATGTGGCAGAACTTCGATGAAATTAGATACATGCAGGTTTCCTCACGATGTTTTCCTTTACCGAAAAGCACGAGATGAATTATAACAGAAATTAAGCACATGAAAATTCAGAGGTGCTTGCACGGGTTTGAACCCACGTTCATCGGTTAAGATTCACGCGTTCTTACCACTGGGCCATCTCGACCTTATAATCGTTATATAAATCGTTTGTATAATATAATTTTAAATATAAAGCTACAACCAGTAAACCAGTACTCTGTAAGAACATTCTCTCACTCACCGCAGAAAACGGTAATAATTGTAACATTTTACCACGCATCATCATCATGTCAACATTTTACAGGAGAGTGATGAATCTAAAATTCTAGAATAGCACTACTGGCCGCGTATGTATATTCTGTCTTAAATACATGTAAGTTTTTATTTAGTAATAAGGTTTGAATTAGCGACCCACCTGTCGTCCTCTGCAAGTCCCGGGCGGACAGCCTCCGAAGGTGGGCCGCTCGTGTCTCGCGGCGTAGCACCCCAGCCGCGCTAGCAGCACCATGCCCTGCCGCAGTCCCGGCGGGAAGCGACCCAGGCCCAGCGATGCCGACTGTCCTGCGCGCACGCTGCCGCACGGGACGCGGTTGCGGTATATCGTGAGCACGGATATCTCCGCGAACTCGCCGGACTCCAGAGGTCCTGGGGTGGGGGGTGGTGTTAAATATACGTCGCTCTATTCATCTCACAACTAACAGAACGCAACGCACCTATGATAAGTTCGTCGCCCTCGTAGAGTCGCCCTCGCGCGAGCAGTCCCCCCACGACGGGCCCCGTCGAGTCCCCTACGTGGAAAATTTCGTCTATTTGAAACTCGCACGCCTTCTGTAAAGTGACATAAATTATAACATTTATAATTTAATAAAAAGGATACTAGTCAACTGCGCAACATATGGTTCACTCACGTCCTCGGGGCGCTGCAGGTCGCGGTGCGGCGCCAGAGCCAGCAGGCACGCGTGCAGCGCGTTGAGGCTGGCGCCGCGCACGCAGCTCACCGGGAACACGGCCACCCTGCCGGCCGACACTACTCTGATTTGCGTTCAACTATATATATATATATCTGATCCGAAACTAAGCAGAGCTTGTACTATGGCAACCAGACAACTGATATACTATTGTATAGACAATTACACACAGACTCAGGAAAAACAGACATGTTAATGCACACAATTGTCTGTCCTGAGTGGGAACCGAACCCACAACCTTTGGCGTGAAAGGCAGGTACCTACCAACCACGCCAAACGGCTCGTCATATAATATAAATACTATAATATTATATTATAATATAAATACTATAATATATAGGTATATTGCCAATTTCTGTATTTATTCTGGATGTTCCGAAAATGTCATTATATGTAACAGAGTCGAACAAGCAATGTAATTCAAAATTATTTTATGTTATTTTTAGGAAGTTCGAGTAAGCTGGCTGGTTAAGGTCTGTTCTACCTTTTTGGATAATACACAGTGGATTGTTTAGCAGAATTTCAGTGAAATTTGATAATTATAAATGCAGGCTGTCTCACGATATTTTTAAACGCAAACTAATCACATGAAAATTCACTGGTGCTTGTTTAGGTTGGAAACAGTCATTATTGTTTAAGGTAGGTAGTTATATGTATTTCACTATGCCTGCTCGATATATATATTTAAAAAAAAACACACAGAAAGTGACTTGGGAACAGATAAGTAACATTCCTTTTGAATACAATAACATAACATGAATGACAAATTTCATTATCAAAATAATCACAACAGATAACCGATAAGGCATTTTAATGTTTTTATTAGTCATAACAGATTAGAAAAAGTTAAATTTAAAAAAATCTTTTTGTATGTTTACTATAAAATATGTTTATAAATGTTATATTATTTTATAAGAAAGGGGGGTAAGGGGGGAACGGAACTACCATCTAAACCGACCCAATTGCCAACCTCACCTGCACGTGGTGCTCCCTGCTAGATAACAAACGAGGCTCTGGCGACCGATCAATGGCGGTATAACCATACGCACCATGATTGGAAAAAGGGAAACAGCGACCTTGAGGTACAAGTAACCTCTAAAATGTCTGGTGCAGAAGGCAAGGGGAAACCACTGCACTATTATTCCCTAGTTATCGTCAGCTTTATGGAAAAGTCTAAGAAAGAAATGGCTCCGAGTTTCTGGCGTCCCTTAGATGGGACAGGGGTGCTAAGAATCTCCAGGTGTAAAAAACAACAAATGAATATAGGAACGTGGAACGTCAGAAGCTTGAAGAGTCCTGAAAAAGTCTACAATGTCTACAAAGAAATGCAACGAATGAAGATTAACATCATGGGACTAAGTGAGATTAGATGGATAGGCAAAGGTAAACACCAAATAGATAATAATTACACCATGTATTACTCTGGTTCTGAGGATAGCTCCAACAAGTATGGAGTGGGAGTAATCATAAACACAAAATACATTAATACACCTGTTAACTTAGTACCAAAATCAAACCGATCCATGTTAATATCATGTAGACTCAAACAACTAAAGAAGAGAACACAGTACCACGCAATAGACGTGAGGAAACTTAAAGAACTTAACATCCAAGATAAAGTGGCGAAAGAAATAAACGAGTGGGCAGCAGATGAGAAACCTGGGATAATGCGTACGGTGGAGGAAGAGTGGTGTTCAATGAAGAACAAAATATTAAACATCAATAAGACACACTTGAAAAGAGATTGGATTCCTAAGCAGAGTTGGATGACAGAAAAAATATATGATCTTATCGAAGAAAGGAGAATCTAAAAGAATTCCGACAATAGTAAGTATACTGAGATTGATAAGAAAATTCTGCGTGAAGTTCGTTATGCTACAGATGCTTGGTATCAGTGCAAGTGTGATTTTGTGGAGGACCTTTATGCTAAACATGATGCATTTAACCTGCATAAGGAAATAAAATCTTTGGTAGGACACAAAAAGACGTCTCACCAACTTACGGATGAAAATAATATTCCCATATTAGATATATCAGGAAAAAAACACCTATGGGAACAATACATTTCATCAATATACCGACGCTTTCCGAAGCATAGCGGTAAATTGTGATCCAAATGAGGGATATCCTATCCTGAAAAATGAAGTCACAAACGCTCTTAAAAAAGCTAAAACGGGAAAATCAACCGGACCGGATAATGTTCCCATAGAGGTACTCAAACTTATTGAAGACGAAAATATTAACTTCCTGGTTAAATTCTTTAACTTGGTATACGACTCTGGCCACTTACCCAAAGACTGGCTAACCTCAACTTTTATTACGCTTCCTAAGAAGACCAACGCAAGAAGGTGCGAAGAGTTTCGAACGATTAGCCTTATGAGCCAAGTATTGAAACTATTTCTGAATATCATCCACGAGCGAATAAGAGCTAAACGCGACGAACATCTCGCAGATAGTCAGTTTGGTTTTCGAATAGGAGTGGGCACGAGAGAGGCTCTTTTCGCAATGCAGGTTCTCGTACAAAAATGCAGAGACATGCAACAAGACGTTTTCCTTTGTTTCATCGATTACGAAAAAGCCTTTGACAGAGTACTGCATGTCCGTCTAATTGCAATATTACATGATATCGGCTTAGATGACAAAGATGTACGTATTATCCAGAATCTGTATTGGAACCAGAAGGCTACTGTACGAGTTGACAATGAGGAGACTGATGAGGTAGGAATAAAGAGAGGAGTCCGACAGGGCTGTATATTATCACCCACGCTATTTAATTTGTACTCGGAACAAATAATAGCAGAAGCAATTGAAGGCCAAGAAAGTGGAGTCAAAATAAATGGCCGGTATATTAACAACATCAGATACGCTGACGATACAGTCCTAATAGCATCATCTCCTGAAGAGCTGCAATTAATTATGAGCTGTGTTAATGAGTGCAGTGAAAACGCTGGTCTGAGGATGAACCTATCAAAAACGAAGATCATGGTGTTATCTAAACATAGCTTCGATGACATTGCTATCATTGTAGCAGGCCAAAAAATTGAGAGGGTGCGCAAGTACAAATATCTGGGGACATGGCTTAATGACACCTGGAGCTGTGAACAGGAGGTAAAGACTCGCATCGAAATAGCTCGAAGTGCCTTCTGCACGTTGAAAAAAGTACTCTGCAATCGCAGACTTAAGATCCCTGTGCGCATACGACTCCTACATTGTTACATCTGGCCTATACTTCTTTACGGATGCGAGGCGTGGACAATTAAAGAAGATCTCAAAAAACGTATAGAAGCTTTCGAGATGTGGGCTTATAGACGTATGTTGGCCATTAGTTGGACTCAAAAGGTCTCGAACGTGGAAGTTCTGCGACGCGTCAACCAAAAACGGCAACTTTTGGAGACTGTCAAGAAGAGAAAAGTTGCATATCTTGGACACGTGCTTAGGCATGAAAGATATGAACTTATGCAACTGATTATGATGGGAAAAGTTGCCGGAAGGAGAGCTGTTGGGCGCAGAAAAAAGTCTTGGCTGTGCAACATCCGTGAATGGACGGGAATCGCGAGTGCTGTCGAACTCTTTCGCCTCGCGAAGAACAAGAAGGAGTATTTCAAGCTGACTGCCAACCTTCGCTAGTCGGAGTGGCACTCGAAGAAGAAGAAGAAATGATCCAGAGACTTCATTCGAATTTATTTCTAAATTAGATTTTTTTTTACCAGTATCTATGCTAGTTGTGTACAAAACATTCTGCCTTGATAAAAATATATTTGTTGCTTGTTACAAAAAGACTACTATTTACTTTATAGACTAATAGTCTGAGTTTCTTTCACTGGTTCGACACAGGGCTGGGTGTTACTTTTAACCGGTGGAAGTTTCTAGTTTGACTATTTATTTATTTATTTATTTAAGGAAAACAACACCATATAATACAAAATACAAGCATTAAAAATAAAAAAATACAAAAAATAGAGCCAATTACTGATTTCCATTGAGTTATGCAAACTTAATATCAGTAAACAGAAGTAGCAACACACAGTTTTGGTAAAAAAAAAAATGTAAGTAACAAAATATCTATAAAAAAAAATACAAAATAAATAAAATAAAAAAAAGAATGAATATAAATTAGGCGACACAGACTATGTTGTGGATGGGTGTCGTAGTGCTAACTGCACTGTTGTTTTGTGTGTGTATAAGTAGGTAGGTAGGTAGTAGGGAAGGTTGTATTTATGTGTTTAAGTGTTTGTATGTATGTGTTTAGGTGTATGTAAATTTTGTATGAGTTCGAATGGTTAAGTAGAATTTTGAGCCGTGAGAATGTCTTTTTTAAATGATTTAATCGACCGATGAAAGATGTCGATGTGCGAGTATTTTTTATTATATAGTGTGAAAACGCGCGGCAATATAGAGTTTGCAGCGTAACGCGAATTGGATAAAGGGACGTGTAACAGATTCGAATATGCATAACGAGTTCGCTTTTTAGGTACATTAAGAAGAACGCGCGAGCGCAACTCAGGCGAGTCTAGCTTACCAGAGACCAAATCATGTAGAAATATCATATCTAAAGTTTCACGTCGATCTGTCAAGCTGGATATGCGATAAAGATTACAAGCATCCCTGTAGTTTGTGTTACTGTAAGTTTTAAAGTTCAGATATTTTTATAATATTCTTGTGTATGGCCTCAACTCCTTCGATATATTTAAAATATTGAGGATTCCAAACACAACTAGCATACTCTAATATGCTTCTCACATAAGAGAAATAGGCTATTTTTAGACAATTAATGTCGCGAAAAGGTTTGCATGTTCTATTTATAAAACCTAGTAGTTTATAGGCCTTATTAGTTATATAATCTATGTGATGATTAAATAGTAGTTTCGAGTCTAGGAGAACGCCTAAATCACGAACCAGGTTGGTTTTCTTTACAGGAACGCCATTCATTGTGTAACCATAAGTATGTGTATTTATTTTTCGAGTAAAAGTAATTTGCGAACATTTATTTACGTTAATGGAGATCCTATTCATTGTATAATAATTACATAATCTATCCAAATCACTCTGAAGTAATAAACAATCTTCTATTTTGTTAATTTTTCTATATACTTTTTTGTCATCGGCGAACATTAAAAAGTTTGAATATTTAAAGCAAGCACCAATATCAAACAAATAAGTATTATAGAGAAGAGGCCCTAAGTGTGACCCCTGAGGGACACCAGAACAAGAGCCACCAATTCTTACAGCTTGTCTTCTGTTAGATATATAAGATTTAAACCAACGAAAGAGATCACCACGAATTCCTAAGCCGTGTAATTTATGTAGAATGATGACATGGTCTACACGATCGAACGCTTTTTCGAAGTCAGTGTAGACCACGTCAGTTTGAGCACCTGAGTCCATATTATTGTGAATATCACTAATGAAAATTGACAAATTAGATACTGTAGACCGATTTTTCATAAAACCATGCTAATTATACGAAATGGCTCTCGCGAGGAAAGGGTATAGTTTGTGATATACTAGCTTTTCTAATATTTTACTTGAAATATTCAAAATAGATATAGGTCGATAATTTTCTATCTCTATCTTGGGGCCTTTCTTATGAATAGGAACTATAAGTGCCTCCTTCCATTTAGCGGGAAACACGCCTTCCTTCAACGACTTATTAAATATTAGAGTTAAAGGCAAAGATAATTCAATAGCGCAAGATTTAAAAAAAATTGAAGGTATGTTGTCACTACCAGAGCCTTTTTGAGTATCGAGAGATGTTAATAATTTTAAAACTTCCTCTTCAGTAACAGTGAAAGAGTGGTAAGTATCGTCCGTCACTGAAGGTATTTCGTGTAATAAGTTGTCGTAGCTAGGCGCATGTTTAATAAAGACATTTTTGAAAAAGTCACTAAAACCAGAACATATTTCTTTTTCGTTATTGTAAATTTGATTACCACAGCGTAAGGAACTTGGATACGAACTTTGATTATTACGTTTGGAAGAAATATGTTCGTGAAGAAGTTTAGGTGAGTTTTTAATGCCTGCTTGTATTCCAAAAATGTAGGAGTCGTAGCATTCAGCTTGAATACGCTTTTGTCTGTCGCGAAGCAATTTAAATTCATCATAATCGAGAGGGTTACTATGTATTTTCCATTTGCGATGTGCAGTATATTTTTCTTTAGTTATAGAAATCAACGCTTTAGAGTACCAGACTGGATAGCTATACTTTCCACCCGAAAGAGACTTTGGCACGAAGGAATTCCTTGTTTCATACAGTATTTCATAAAAACTATGAAGTGACTCCTCACACGACTTATCAATGAACAATGCATTCCAATTAACACTAGACAGGTATTCTCTAATTTTAATATAATCAGCTTTATGAAATTTGTATTTTATATTTTTTAAAAGGCGATGTTGCGATATGAATATATCAGAACAATCTATTTCTAGTGCTGGGTGATACTTATCTTCGACTAATAAAGGATCGCACGAAACTGACACTTTTGGTGAGGTATTGGTAATAATAAGGTCTAAAATATTATTGGAACAATTGCAATGCTCATTGACTTGTCTAAGTCCAAGGAACTCAATAGTGTTCATAAAATTAGCTACAGCAGCTTGACTTTGTGTTGTACCCTTTTTTAAACACAAGGGTCCTCGATGTGTCCAATCGAGGTTGGGGATATTGAAATCACCCAAAAAGAATACATAATCATTAGGGTGGGATCGTATAACATTAGACAATGAATCTAGAGCCAGTGTGAAGCGATGAGAATGCAGAGAGTCACCCGGTATGTACGTTACACCAAAATGAATTGCGTGACACTGAGTATTAGCGAAAACTCGTGCTTTAACTGATATCCAAATAATTTCAATTCCCTCCCCAACAAATTCATTTCTAGCTTCGGCTTGAAAAACATTTTTAGCACATATTAATACACCGCCACCAATGCCTTTAACTGAAGTATACTTATTACGATCACACCTAAAAACATCATATCTATTATCACATATTTCATCGGCTAAGAAACTATCATTAAGCCAGGTTTCAGTAATAAAGATTAAGTCAAAGTCATGGCTAAGAATATTCTTATGTAAGTCATCCAATTTAGTGCGAAGACCGCGGACGTTCTGGTAGTAACAGTTTATCGATGGTTTCATGATGGTTGGGTAGAAATTAAAGCATTACTAAGACACTCATTAAAATGGAACAAAATAATTGTAAAGCTAAGTGATCTAAGACGGTCAAAAGTCAACATAACCAATATTAAAGCAGTATGTCTGAGAGTGTTTGTATGAGTGATGGAAAGTGTGTGTGCGTCGCCTTTAAGTGTAAATTTTTTTATTACAACTAAAAAGCAAAAATATAAGAAAAAGTATTGCGGAAAAGTGTAAAAATTAAAAAAAAATCTAATAATACATACAATTTTTTAGTTATTAAATCATTTTTATAAGGTCCTTTTCTGAGTTTATTGCGATGGCCTGTGATTTTTCGTTTTTTCGAACAAAAATTAGACAGTTTTTTGTCCACACAAATTTGTACGCTTTTTCGGATGCAAGTGATTTACATTTCTGAAGTAACATCTTGTTTTGTAGTGTAAGATGATCTTTCACGAAAATTTTATTTGGGTTGCCAGCAATGTTTATTTCTTTCGTCGTGATACCACGCGTTTTCTTTAGGCCGGAGAGAATACTGTCTTTAATAAGTCTGTTTTTAAGTTTAGCGACTATTACTTTTGGTCTGCCATTGATACTTCTTTTAGGTTGCACTCTATTTGCAAATTCAATATCATTACACTCTAGTTGAACACCTGCATGTCTACTAATATTAATTACAATATCTCTCACGCACTCATTTTTTAGTTCTGGAACGCCTATAATTTCTATATTCTGTTGCCGCGCCCATTGCTGATGTTTTGAGTTTTGATAAATAAGATCATCTACACCTTCTTGTAACGATGATACATGAGCTTTTAAAGCGGAATTTTCCTCGGATAGTTTGCTATGCTCCGCTTGCAATTCCGTGTGAGATGATATGAGGCTATGTTTTTTTTTTTTTTTAATTCTAAAAAAAAAAAAGGGCTTTTTCGCATAAGCGAACATGCCGCCCTGGTTGAGAATTCTTAGGAGGGTACAAAATATAATATATTAAACTTAAAAATACCTTAATTAATCACAGATCTAAGACTTAATTTGGACAACATTTTTGCGAGATTTGACGTCGGATCTGACAGAATGACATTGCATTGTCCAACAGACTTTATATCCAAATTAAGTCTAGTTCTAAGAGATTCGTTCTGAGCACATTCCATCAATACGTGCAAAAGATCATCAGGTACATTACAAGTTGAGCAGTTTGGAGAAGTTGATTTCCGCATCAGAAATGCAAACTTATTGCATGGGATGTGCCCAGACCGAAGCCGCAGAATTAATTTCGTTTCATTAAAATTCATGTTACTATTCTCAATCCAAGGATATCTGCATGGATGAGGCTGGATCGTACGGTACCATATACCTTTCTCCTTAGCTCTTTCGTCAAAGTACTCTTTCCATAAATCATAGCAATGCACTTTTAGATTTGGCAAGTAACTTTCAAATGAAGGTGTAAAGAGGACTTCAACACCGTCAGATATAGCTTCTTTGGCTAGTACATCTACTTGTTCATTCCCTTCTATGCCTACGTGAGATGGTATCCATTGAAAGAAAATTACTTTGTCATCTGATTGTAACTTAGATAGAAGCTTTAGAATCGCGTAAGCTACAGGTAACCCTCGACAGATCGAGGTACACCGAGCTAGGTGTTGAAGCGCGCTTTTGGAGTCTGACAAGATAACTACTTTACTGTAGCTTGTACACTCAATATAGCCTAAAGCCTCTAAAATAGCCACAAGCTCAGCTTCCATTATAGATACCTCTATTTTAATTTGGAATTTAGAATAAATGTTCAAATTGAAATCCAAAAATGCAGCTCCTATTCCATATTTGTCTTTCGAACCATCTGTAAATATTTTTTGACAGTTGGAGTAATTCGAATTTATGTATTTTATACAAGTATTTCGCAAACTAATTTGATGATACTCTCGCTTAGAACCGGTAAATCCTTCGATATTTGTTTTTAGAATGCTTGAAATATCAATACTAGTTACCCATTGATCTAATGAAAACATGCCTAAACTTGAGAAAGAGTTGCATGGTTGAGATTTGTACATCTCGGAAATTTGTGTAAGTAGAGGTTTTTTCTTGTTAGTCCAGAATCTGTCATGTGTCAGATTTGTTAATTGATTAATTAATGAAAAAGAAGTATTATTATAGAGTGATCTGTTTTTAAGCCACAATTTTCCTGCCAAATATAATCTTCTTAAATACAAAGGAGGTAAACAAAGTTCACTCTCCATCACATGTATGGGAGTGGTCCTTATAAACCCTCCAATGTTTCGCATTGCTTGATTTTGAATTTTGTCCAATTTCGATAAATTGGTTTTACAACAGTTGTCATACAAAAATGAACCATAATCTAATCTACTTCTAAGTAACGTTATATACAGCTTACGAATATGTTTTGGATGGACTCCCCAACCTGATCCTGTTAACACCTTAAATATATTTAAAAACTTAGACACCCTAGACACAATCTCTTTAATATGTTTAGTCCATCTAAGACCGCGATCCAGCCACATCCCCAGGTACTTAACATTATCCACGACTTCCAAAACTACATCATTTAGAGTAATAGTAATATTGTGCAATTTGTGCCCTCTTGAAAAAATACATATTTTGCTTTTTGTTGATGAAATTTCTAAATTAATATCATGGAATTTTTTGGCTATACAATCAAAAGCAGTTTGTAATCGGCTTTGAATGTCAACTAAATTATCAGAAGAAGTAAATATTACAAAGTCATCGGCATATTGCGAAAAACTAATATAATCCATCGAATTAATAGTATCACATATATCAATTGTTGCAACATTAAATAGTAATGGAGATATAGGATCTCCCTGTGCAAGGCCTACTCCCGTACATCTTACAATTTTAAAGTCTTGGCCTTCAATAATCAGACATCGTTTATGTAAAAAATCCCACAAATAATTACAAAGCATACTGCCTACACCTAATTGATCTAATTTACAAATAAGATATGTAACATCAACATTGTTATAAGCATTTTCTACGTCTATAAAACACCCCACTGTCATTAGATTTTTACTAAATCCAATTTGTACACTAGATACGAAGTCTGTTAGATTATCTAAGCAAGAGCGGGTTTTTCTAAACCCTTTTGTTGGTTCGGAAAATATATGATTTTTTTCAAGATACCATTCGATTCTATTCTTTAAGATAGCATGAAAAATTTTGCATATACATGACATCAGGGATATTGGCCTAAGAGATGATACTTGGGTACAGTCCCGGCCAGGCTTAGGAATGAGAAGTATGCAAATGTATCGCCATTGATTAGGAACTATATTACTATTGAGGAACATATTATAAATTTTTAGTAACGTAGTCTTTCCTATAGTAGGTAAATTAAAAATCATTGAATATGAGACATCGTCTAAACCTGGTGCCGTGTCCTTAGATTTTAAACATTTTTCTAATTCATGTGTCGAAATGATGGATTCTAATTTTAAGTTTCGAGATGTACAGCGAGGGTGGCATGGAGTAACAAAATCGGGTGTAAGGTTATTTAACATCGTTTCGGCTACAGTTTGGCCACCATTCGCTTAGCAAATTTGTGTCCTTTTATCCATCTCATTCGCATCCACATTTGATTAACAGAAGTTTCCTCATTTATTGAAGAGCAAAAGTCCCACCATTCCTTATTCTTTGCTTTTCTAATGAGCCTTTGAACGTCAGATATTTTGGCTTTCAGTTCTTCTAATTTAATAGGTGTTGGGTTTTTCCGAAACTCTGATAATGCCAGTCTCCTTTCCGCTACGGCTTTAGAAAGTTCCGGTTTCCAGTAGGTTTTTGTGACAAATTTAGGACTAGGGTTGACACATACCTTAGTATATGGAATGCATAAATTTGCTGCTTTATTAATTATGTTAACAAAAACATCGTAAGCTTTTTGGGGTTCAACTGGCAAACTTATTTGTACTAGGTCATTTTCTATCGATTTCCTATATTTTTCCCAATCTGCTAATTTGTAATTCCGTTTTTTGTTAAATATAGGGTTATAGTTAGAAGATGTTGATAATTTTATGATGAGGTGGTCGCTGCCTAGACATTCATTGGTAACATTCCAGGAGAACCCCAATGCAATATCCGACGAAACTATAGAGATGTCAGGACTCGACTTTTGTAATACACCATTTGCAAGTTTTATGCGCGTATGGCTACCATCATTAAGCGTAACAAAATCATGGTCCATTAGTGCGTCAAATATTTGCATTCCTCTGACGTCAGTTTTATTGGACCAGTTTGGGTGGTGTCCATTGAAGTCACCGAGTATTATAGTCCTTCTATGAGAAATTGAGAATATAAAATCCCAATCTGCGTTTGTTGTACAAGCACTCGGGGGGCAGTACACTGAAATTATGTTTTCTAATCTTTCACAGTTCAATACCCTAACAGAAATAATCTCAATGGCTGTATTTCCACTTTGAATTGACAGAGGCTCAGTTTTAAAGGATCTATGAGCCACTATAGCGACACCCCCATAAGAGTCATCCCGGTCCAACCTGTAAATATTATAGTTTGTAAGTTTGAATGTATTTACTGAACTAAGCCACGTTTCACACAATGAAGCAAAATGTATTTTTTCCTGACACAGTAATTGTTCCAACTCAAGTATTTTTGGTTTTAAGCTTTGTGCATTGCAATATATTAATATTAATACTGTTCATAATTAAATATTAATCCTTGAAAAAAAGGCAAACTTGAGATGTTTTGTAATATCCAAGAGATAATCCACTCGACACAATTTTGCTAACTTTTCTATTTTATCATTTATTGAAATATTGCTGTTACAAAAAATATTAATAAATTCTTTAACTAGACAAGTAAACGGTATATCTCTTGATAGTCTCTTTCCCTTTTGCCTACTCTTTTCCCTTTTCGAATAATAAGACACACTTTCCTCGGAGTCTGTAACCATCATATTTTCTTCATCGCTGTTTGCTTCCAGTACTTGTTTTTTTTCCTTTTCTTTGTTCTTCTTTTTAGCGTCACTTGTGTTTCTATTCTTTACTTTATTAGTAATTTCTGTCTTCCTCGCACGAGTTGATGCAACTTGTGCATACGTCAGGGCTTCCGTGGTAGATTTCGCCGGGGATTGATGATTTGTAGGTGCCGGCGTTGGGGCACGAGGATCAGGATAACTTTGGTTCGCTGGGAGCGTAGCCTCCTTTGCATTAAGTTGCGGCGGAACGTACATTGTAATAGCTTTTCGGTATGAGACATTAAACTCGGCCATTATTTCCCGTATCTTTTTTTCCCTACGATATTCCGGGCAGCTTCGATCTAACGCCATGTGGTCTTTAGAGCAGTTATTGCACTTATACACTGTCGTTGGGCAGTTATCATGTTTCCCACCACACTTTGGACAAAATACTGTTTTCGTAGGACACATCTTAATAGTATGCCCGAACCGCCAGCATCTAGAGCATTGCGTCACTGGAAACATATAGGGCTCAACTTTCACTTGCATGCTATAAATGTGTATGTAGGCAGGCAAAGACGGCCCTTTAAATCCAAGCCTGACTGCTTCACTGTCTGTCCAACCTCCCTCTACTTCAGCTCGACGCTTAAGTCTTTTCAAACTAGCTACCTCATATACGCTAGTGATCGCATCTAGCAATTCTTCTTCAGACAAATTCGATTAACGCTACAAGATTTACTATTGAGTTTCTTTCTTCGGTTCAGTTCTTCTTGGTAGAATCTGCATATATCCACAACTAGTAGCTTTAAACCTTTGTGAAATAATTCGAATGTACTTATAAGTCTACTTGATTAATTATCACCAACTCAGCAAGCGCGCATTGTCGTGAAACTTTCTAATGAACGCGGGTTGACACAATAATTGCCAATTTATTTTTTACAAAGTGTAGCTTAAATTATAAAGATTTTAAATAAAAAAATCCAACATACTTTAATTATTTTTATTATAGTCTAATGATGTGCTAAAAAATATTTTTTTTTTTTTTAAATATTGAATGACTGATTTAAAATTTTTTTTAATCTTTGCTAATATATAACATTTTTCTAAGTCAGTAAAAAACATTGTTTTATTTTTTAAGTCACAATCACACGTTTTATTCAAAGCATAATTAAATAAAAAGATTAATTTAGTCTAATAACACCCTAAAATTTTCATAAATCGATGACACGAAGCTAACTTTTATTAAAACAGGCCGTTTACTCTGACAAAATTAAAAAATTAAAAAAACACACGTTTCAAATTAATAATCTAAGCGAACTGCCACAGATAATACACAATTAATTATTTAACACCATCATTTCATCGCTTACCATTACTTTATCAAATTAAATTAATTCGGATTAATTGATACTTTGAGGCAGAGATCTAATAAAATACGTACTTAAAATTTATGCAATAAGGACTATTATTGTATAAACAATAAGATATGTAAGAAAATTTTAAAGTCGTTAAGAAGAAGATAAAAGTTAAAATGAATCTTAGTGGAATATATATATAAAATACAAATTTGATGATAAATATAGAGTAAATGTAAAAAATACACTTATAAATATACATTTTTTTAGTAGGATTTCTTTTTAGGTATTTTTAGTTCATAAAAATTATAAATTAAAATATTTACTTACAATTGTTTTTACAGATGAAAAACGAAACAGCAAATTATTTAATTAATTTTGTTCCCATAAATATTTCTGAATTTCAAAATGGCGTCACTTAAAAATGTCTTACGTTTGCCGTTACATAAATACGTACATTTAACTTAAAATAGCAAGTTATATCAGCTTACAGGAACTAGAAAAATCATTTAGATTTAACGTACAAAATTTAAATACTTCGACAAAAGATATGTATACAACAATATTTGAAATTTCAAAATGGTGTCATGATTATGTTTAAAAATATTTAATATTTTAATAAATTTAAATAACACAATACGAATTTGAAAATGGGGTCTTTTCAAAATAACAGAATATGACATAACAGAGCATTTTTTAATATTCTTGAGGATGGTTATCACTCAAATGCTATTTCTGATGTTAGGTCTGCTATTCTTTTAATAATTATTGTTATTTAGTTTAGCGGTATTTTTTTCCATTCATGTTGCCGCAGAGTCTTAAACACAGGCCATTCCTTATATATTCAAAATGGCGCCTAATAAGAATAAAATATAATTTTCGAGCAGTGATGAATCGCTTGAATTTTGTAAAAATTTACCAAAATAGTAATATATAATTTTGTTTTGGTACATATTCAAATTTAGTATTGCATAAGTTAGGTAATAGACGAAATTTCATTTATATTTATAACTGATCAGAATATGATTGACGGGAATAGTTCGTGCTTATAATGCCTGAAGTTCTCAAAAAAATATGACCGAGTTATTACAACTTATACCTAAATACCTGGATGTTTATTTTTTAATTTATATATAATTAACATTATTTTATGCTGCAATTTTTTTAAATTTGTTATGTGTAATATAATAATCAGGTTAGTAAAGGTTTGAATATGTTTTTTTATTTAAAAAATAACTTTTAACGCGACACGTTTTCTTAGACCAAAAACGTAAATGATACTAATTATCTTTGTTTAAAAAAGATCTTATTCAACCATTAATTGCTTTTATTAAATTATGTTTAATATTATTGTAGTTTAATTAATATCGATGCCACAGATAGCTATAAAAATATTAATTAATACAAATCATAAAAAGTCAATGTCATATCGTCTAAAGTAAAATCGGCATTAAATAATCCGATCATTGATAGTTAGATATCGTAATGTTATATAAATATGTATCATTAACGTAAAATTGCAATTTATAAACAGGAACTGGATATATCATTTAATGTACAAAGTTTAAATACTAACAATATGAAAACTAATTTTGGTTTACCTCTTGAGGTAGTTATTATATTAATGGCGCCAAAATTGTAATTCAAAATGGCGTCATGACGTTTGTGTTTTTAAAATGCCAAGCATGTTTTTTTTTTAAATAAATACAAAAATTATTTTACCGTACAACATTATTGTTTTAAATTTATAATCAATTGTTATTGGAGTCTTACATATCAGCGCGGCTTAATGCAAAAGTAACATCGGCATTGTAAGAGCTACCATTAACAAAAAAAAAAATACAAACCTAAAGATTTGTTCCTTGGGGCGTGATTATCATTTTAAAAACAGTTACGTTATATATGTATGCATATAAATATGTTATTTCATTTAAATAGAAAATAACTAGTGTATTAAAGCCACAAGAGTAGACAAAGGAAAATTAACAAGCTGAGAAGCTTAACTAGCTGAGCTGTTAGCGAATATCACGGGATATGGAAATATAAAGTTAGTTTATATTTACTCCTACGATTGGAATATACTAAATATACATTTCAACTAATTGTAAAAGGTGTATTAAATACAATATTAACACGTACATCGTTCTATTTTGATTTTAAAGAAGAATATTTTATTTAAATCTCAGTTTATTTGAAATTTTAAGTCAACTAACTTCTAAATAAGTTATTATTGTAACAATTTAACATACGATAAGATTATCATAGTCCTGTCACCGTGGCGTCACGGAAGGGTAGATAGGCAAACATGGTATAACTAAGAATTTAATGTTTTTGAATGTACATATTTTCTATAAAGACTTATAATCTTTTACTGTTGCGATTTCTGTTTCTCTTTTTTAATTTCGAATAGGAAGGCTAATGTAATTTTGGTGGTAATTCTCCACCGCGTCATTGGCGTTTTAAGAAATATTAACCATCATTTATATTGTCAATGTGCCACCAACATTGGGAACCAAGATGTAATATCCATTGTGTATGTACGTTATTCCATAAATCTAGTCATATAATTATTTAATATTAACTAGAAATTGGATGTATGTGTGTACATACATAAGAAGCCATTAGTTCCATATTATATTTTCTATAAGCCTTTATATATTGCAATATTATTTATACATAAGCATAGACGTTTTGCATGTATGTTATATACGTAATAAAAACTCTGACACTGATTAATTAAGTGACTGAATTATGAGTGAAAATGTGCTCGATCACATATGATGGTTTATTAAAAATTTGTCCGCTAGTGTTAAATATATGAAAGTTTATATGGATGGTCCGCATTTTTTTTATACAGTGTTGCCAACTTGGGGGTTTTCCCCCTAAATAGGGCTATGTCAGATGAAATCAAATAGGATATTTTCAGATCAGACATTTTTTAGGAGGAACATTTTTTTAAAGAAATTCTCTCCGGGCATTTTTTTTTTTTTTTTTTTTTTTTTTTTTTTTTTTTTTTTTTTTTTTTTTTTTTTTTTTATATATATGCCCCGGGATGGCAAATGACTCTACTCCACCTGATGGTAAGTGGTAGTAGAGTCCAAACGCGACGACGGCCAGTACAGTCGGGAAGAATGTTCTGTACTAGCCGTCCCCGCCTTGCCGGCCCGCAAGATGCCTCTTCACGCCTCGTTTGAAGGAACCCGGGTTGTAAGAGGAGGGGAACACGTGAGCTGGTAAGGAATTCCATTTTTTGGTAGTGCGACAAAGAAAGGAGTTGCCAAATTTCTTTGTGCGCGATGGAATTGATGTCACAGTTAGGCAGTGACATCGAGAACCAGCTCGCGTGGACTTAAGAAGGAAGGGGGAAGCAGGAATTAGAGAGAATAATTCCTCAGAGCACTCCCCGTGATACAGACGATAGAAAGCTCTCAGTGCTGCTATCTCGCGACGCAATTGTAAAGGTTCAAGGGTGTTTGTGACCTTTACGTCGCCAATAATGCGTACTGCACGTCGCTGCAACCGGTCCAAGGCCTCCAGTAGGTACTTAGCGGAGCCATCCCAAAGGTACGAGCAATATTCAACGCAAGACCGTACCTGTGTTTTGTATAACAGGCACAGTTGTTGTGGCGTGAAAAAACGCCGCACCTTGTTCAGAACTCCGAGTTTTCGTGAAGCTGTTTTTATAATAGCCTCGATGTAATTATATGCCCTTGGACTAAGGTCGCAGCGAACGTCCATCCCCAGCATGGCGATCTTGCTTTGTATCATCAGCGATGTACCACAGAGGGAGGGATGAAGGTAAAATGGTGACTTTTTCGCTGTGAGAGCGCACACCTGTGTTTTCTTGGCATTAAACTCAACAAGATTATCAGAACCCCATTTGGCGATGAGCTCTAATGTCCTATCGAGTTCAATAACAAGATTCTCCCGCCTCTCCTCAGTTTCCGCCCGCCCAGCCACTGCGCGTCCGTGGTATCCACCATGCACTGTACTATCATCTGCATAGCAATGTATGTTCCCAAGAGAGAGCATATCATTGATATGCAAAAGAAAGAGTGTGGGAGATAGCACAGATCCCTGGGGGACGCCAGCATTCACTACATAGAATTGTGAAGCGCAACCATCTACTAAAACACGAAGGCTACGCTTGTGTAGGAAGCTGGCAATCCAGGTACATAGCTGAGCAGGCAGACCATATGCCGGTAGCTTGGAGAGAAGATTTCTGTGCCAGACCCTGTCGAAAGCCTTGGAGATATCGAGGCTGACAGCCAACGATTCTCCATGCTTGTCGATAGCTTCACCCCAGAGGTGCGTTACGTACGCTAGAAGATCACCTGTGGACCGTTTTGGTCGAAACCCGTACTGACGATCATTAATTAGACAGTGATCTTCTAGGTAATGGATCAGTTGGTTGTTTAGAATCCGTTCCATCACCTTACAAAGTACTGAGGTGATAGCTATTGGCCGATAATTTGCCGGGTCAGACCGATCCCCTTTTTTGGGAACCGCTTGCACATTAGCTCTTCTCCAAGCCTCCGGCACACATCCCGAAGAGAGAGAAAGTTGGAACAGGCGCGTTAACACAGGAGACAGCTCCGCCGCGCACTTCTTCAGCACAATGGCTGGTATTCCATCGGGACCGCTAGCTTTACGTATATCGAGTGATTGCAGCTCCGCACGCACATCACGTTGCCTGATTTTGATGTCAGGCATCGTGTGGCCACATGAAGGTATTGTTGGTGGCTGCACACTACAATCATCGATCACAGAGTTGTCGGCAAAGAGTTTAGCCAGGAGGTCGGCTTTCTCCTGCGGACTGTGAGCTAGCGATCCGTCCGGATTTCTGAGCGGTGGCAGCGAAGGTTGGCAGAAATTGTTTTGCACAGACTTGGTCAGACGCCAGAAGCTACGGGAGCCCCTAGGATGCGAAATAAGGTCATGACCAATCTGTACAATGCGCTGTGCATCCGCTCTCGTGTATGCCTTCCTACAGGACTTGGAATTTTTATTGTAGTTTGCTTTCAATGAGTCAATGTTAGATGCCCCGCTAATGCAGCCGTTGATCCACGCGCGATATGCCGCCTGCTTAGATGATACAGCGTCGGCACATTCACGCGTGAACCAACGGTTACGCGTACCCCTATTGATGAGATCTGAGCTAGGAATGTAGTATTCCATTCCTAACATGATCTCATCAGCAACAGCAGCGGCACTAGCTGTCGGGTCATTCCCACTGAAGCAACGTTCCTTCCAAGGGACTGACGCATAGTAATCGTGCATACCATCCCAATCTGCCGACTTATAGTGCCAAACGCGACGTTTGCATACCGCTGATGGCGGCAGCTTGGCCTGTGGCACTTTGGTAGATATAAGGCCGTGATCCGAAGAACCAAGTGGAGCTTGAACCACAACCTGATATTCCACCGGGTGAGAAGTCAGCAGAAGATCCAGTAGAGAAGGCGCTTGCCCATCAATGTCTGGGATCCTGGTGGGCTGATCAACCAGTTGGGTCAAGTTGTGTGTGAGAGCAAAAGCATGAGCAGTTCTTCCAGCATGGTCAGTTTTGAGGGATTTCAACCATGATTCATGGTGAGCATTAAAATCCCCCAAAAACACCAATCCGCGTTAGGAAACTGCTCTTGCACAGCATCTGCCACCCGACTAAGATGGTCGAATAATCGGCTTGTCTCCAAGTCACCATTGTGGGATCTGTAGAGGCACACGTAGACTCGACTCTGACGAACCAGGTCCACACGTACCACCAATATGGAGAAGGAGGGGTCCTTCAAGCAGCGCAATCGGTGACAACAAACATCCGCCCTGACGAACAAGCATACTCCGGCTTTCGCTTTAAAAGATTCTTCAAGCATGTAGCCGGGATAGTTAAGGTAGCTGGTGTCGGCAGGGCGGAGTATTTGCGTCTCCGTGAGAAACAACATTGCTGGCCGTGCTGTCTCGAGATGGTGGTGGACAGCGTTGAGGTTAGCGTGGAGTCCTCGGATGTTAGAGAACTCGACCTCAAACAGCGTGGGTATGGTGGGGAGGTGCACCGCTGAACGACCGTTATTTCTTATTTGCGCTACCATTTGGAAAAATTAGGAAAAGAGACGTGAAGCGAGCGACGTATTGCCACGATAGGGATGGGCAAAGTATGGAGGCGTGTTTTCCCAAATGTTTGCCAAAAAGGAAAATATACTGATCCGCCGGACGGAAGGGCCTCCGAACCCCCCCCGGAAGTGGCCGCCGGGACCCCACCTTCTGGTCACCAACCGGCACGACGGTCCACCCCGAGATTATGCGTGGCCTGGTGGGGCAGCCTCGCGAGCTGGTTAGGCACGCTCGGGCCCCTGTACTATGCCACGGGCGGCCAGCGGAACAGCCGTTTCTTCGGGTCTCCCTGTCCGGCAGGTCATTACAGTTTCCCCCGGCATTGGTTCAACAGCCGTCTCCACTGGACCAACACCCATCGCGGCAATACTCGCTCGGGCACTGGCTGTACGCTGGCTGACCTCGAAACGCGGCTGCAAGCCACTTCACGAGTTTTTCACCATGCGTACGGTGGTAACAAGCCAGGCGGATGTTAGCATCCTACCACCAGATGAGCAGATGGTCGCTCAGATATCCCTTAGTCGCCTCTTACGACATCCATGGGAAAGAGAGGGGCAGTGAAATGTATTCTTTCTCCGTCACTGCACGGATAATGTATTCTTTCTCCGTCACTGCACGGATAGATAACGTCTCAGTTCCCAAGGTTGGTGGCGCATTTGCGATGTAAGCGATGGTTAACATTTCTTACAATGCCTATGTCTATGGGCGTTAGTGACAATTTTATTGAGGTTGTGCTCGTGAAATATATCGATGCGATGCTCGTAGTTCCACTCGGGGCCGATAGGTGGCGCCGTTTCGAGTGACGTACAACGTTAAGCGGCATGTCAAAAGCATAATAATGCCCCGGATACACACGTGTGAAGCTGTTAGTTAGCGAATCGTTTAATTAAAATGAATTTTGATAGGCGGTTGACATTCAGCGAGATATTTTTTTTTTTATAGAATAGGAAGGCGGACGAGCATATGGGCCACCCGATGGGAAGTGGTCATCGACGTCCATAGACATTGGCATTGTAAGAAATGTTAATCATCGCTCACATCATCAATGCGCCACCAACCTCAGGAACTAAGATGCTATGTCCCCCGTGCCTGTATTTACACTGGCTCACTCACCCTTCAAACCGGAACACAACAATACCGAGTACCGCTGGTCTGCGGTAGAATATCTGACTCACCAGTAAAAATATATCGTATTGTCACCCCGACACCTCAACACGTGCCCCCCCCCCCGCAGCTGAAGTGGTGGCTGCGCTCGGGCGGCGGCGCGGCGGTGTACGTGGTGGGCGTGCGCGACTGCGGCGCGCTGCGCGGGCTGCGGGCGGGCGCGCTGCGGGCTTCGCTGCGCGCGCTGCGGGACATGGCGCGCGCGCTCGGCGCCGCGCTAGTGGGTGCGCGGGCCCGCCGCGTGGCGCCCGCGCGCGCCGTCTCCGAGGTGTACATCCGCAAGGTGGGCACGCCTGGAACTGGTACACCGAGGGGCCGCGAGGCCGCGATCGAGACGGAGATGGTTTGTCGATGTGTGCTTATAACGTTGCCATAGTACCCGCGTTCCCTGTTTTGGGAGATTTTCGGGACTTAATTAAAACTAAATAGGGTTATTAAATTTTACTTTTTAATGTTTATTATACATTTTTTTATTATTATATTTTTTTGTTTTCCTCCTACACCCGAAAACCGTTGCATTGTTTGTTTTTGTTTCAGTTATCAATAGTACTTCGGCATCTTTATATGGTACTGGATTAGCGTTCTCCTCATAAAGAATGGTTGCCACATATATTTCTATGTTACCCTCTTGACTCGGAATCTAATAATATTATAAATTAATGAAGAATGTTAAATCATGTTGTCGTTAGAAAACTATAAATAGGATAACGAATAAATTAAAATAACATATATACATATAACGAAGCACTTTAGTTTATTAATGGACGCTGTATTTATTTGTTTCATTGTCGACGAGTCGATATTTTTTATCGAATATCGGGACTTTTTTTAGCCGATGCTTTCAGCACTTACATGATAAATAATTATAGGTTATGAATAATAAAAACTGGAAAATCATATTATCTTTAGGATTTAAATGCGATATAAGGTTCCGTCATGCTGTGGCATAAATAAACATCACTGAGAAACTATATTATCTGTCGCTTTAACATGAAATAATACGACACTGCACCATTGTATAACCATCGATATGATATAAGGATTGTTTCTCGGCCTTTACACTGGATTAGAATCGTTTTCTAACATAAATATAAGCGAAAATTGAACATAAAACACAATGAACGCACCAACTGTCAAGTTTCAACAAAACCAAAACTGGTTACACGATAAGGGTCAAAAGATTTGATAATTCTATCTCTGTCTAAACCTGTCTACGCTACAGTACGTACTCGGTTCGCAGCTGGCGGACACGCAGCAGAGCGTCGAGCTGCGGGTCGCGGTGATGGGGGCGAACGAGGCGGGCAAGTCGACGCTCATAGGCGTTCTCACTCAAGGTACGTTCGTTATTATCTTGTTGAAGTCGTGAGTTCTAGTAACTAAATTAAATATTGAGTATTTAATTACAGGCACAAGGGACATAACATCTTAGTTCCCAAGGTTGGTGGCGCATTGGCGATGTAAGCGATGGTTAACATTTCTTGCAATGCCAATGTCTATGGGCGTTGGTGACCACTTACCATCAGGTGGCCCATATGCTCGTCCGCCTTCCTATTCTATAAAAAAAAATATTTAAAAATATTTAAGGCTTCGTATCCAGAAGTTTTTATTCGATTATCATGTAGAGATCCTATACGTGTGTACTCGTAATAAGGAGATGACGCCTTATCCCAGCTGTGGGTAAAAATGCTGTTACATTTTTAAACAAATTAAATGATACCTACTCAGTCGGGACAAATACCGACTTTGTTAATATTATATTGTAATATCATTTTTTTTATCCTCAGATAAATATTTTATGGTCAAGAACATACCATGAATTCTATAGAACACGGCTCCAAAGTAAAATTCGAGATCTCTCTAGAATATTCTAGATAAATTAAATATATTAATTGTATCTGTAACAAGTTTTCTTGTCGTGTTCACTTCATGATTGCGTGGGGGACGTTTCGCCTTGCGGATTTAATTACAAAAAACGACAAACGATGATGGTATTTTTATGTTACATAAAAACAGTGTTGCCAACCTCTTAGAAGCATCCTCCTGACGGATGAATTGAAACAAATACAAAATACATTTATAATATGATGTTAAAAAAAAGGCAAATCAAGTACTGCAAGTAGCATTAGTAAACTTGAAATATACTCAATTAAATGAAGCTGAAGAGTTAATCCCCGGAGAGAATTTCTTTAAAAAATGTTCCTCCTAAAAAATGTCTAACCTGAAAATATCCTATTTGATTTCATCTGACATAGCCCTATTTAGGGGGAAAACCCCCAAGTTGGCAACACTGTATAAAAAAAATGTGGACCATCCATATAAACTTTCATATATTTAACACTAGCGGACAAATTTTTAATAAACCATCATATGTGATCGAGCAAATTTTCACTTTAAAAAATCAGTTTTATTCAGTCAGTTAATTAATCAGTGTCAGAGTTTTTATTACGTATATAACATACATGCAAAACGTCTATGCTTATGTATAAATAATATTGCAATATATAAAGGCTTATATATATATATATATATTATATTTTCATATATATATATATATATATATATATATATATATATATATATATATATATATATATATATAAATATATATATATATATATATATATATATATATATATATATATATATATATATATATATATATATATATATATGAAAATATAATATATATATATATATGAAAATATAATATGGAACTAATGGCTTCTTATGTATGTACACACATACATCCAATTTCTAGTTAATATTAAAAAATTATATGACTAGATTTATGGAATAACGTACATACACAATGGATATTACATCTTGGTTCCCAATGTTGGTGGCACATTGACAATATAAATGATGGTTAATATTTCTTAAAACGCCAATGACGCAGTGGAGAATTACCACCAAAATTACATTAGCCTTCCTATTCGAAACTAAAAAAGAGAAACAGAAATCGCAACAGTAAAAGGTTATAAGTCTTTATAAAAAATATGTACATTCAAAAACATTAAATTCTTAGTTATACCATGTTTGCCTATCTACCCTTCCGTGACGCTACGGTGACAGGACTATGATAATCTTATCGTATGTTAAATTGTTACAATAATAGTGTGCGAGTAATTGTTATTTTGCTTGGACGTTTTTCATTGTTTTTATTATATTGTGAGTATCGCTTATCAGTTCTCGGAATTGTTTGCTAACGGCCGGTTCTAGTGGACTGGACCGGTTAGTGATATTTAGACCTTATCGCAATGAGTGTGGATCCAATCTTGAGTGAAGTGGGAGAAGTATGCGAGGAAGAAATAATAGTACCCTCACCAATTATTGAATACGGCGAAAATAGACTAGCTAAAAGAAGCAGGGAAGATGAAGGGGATGAGGAATGGGTTGAAATCAGAAATAGAAAAGCAAGGCGAAGGGAAGTGAGGGGTATTATAGATATTTGCATTTCCTCAACAAATATTTTACCCAAACAATTTGCTTTAGCCAAAATATTCAGGGATCAGGGAATTACCGACATAAGCCGCGTTAAATATATAAACCCATATAAAATAATCGTGGAGGTAACTAACGCGTGCAGTATGGAGAAATTAACTTCCTGCGAATACCTTCTCGGGTTGGGATGGAGATTTCAACGACCGATGGAAGTTGCTCTTTCCTATGGCGTTATCAAACATATAGAGCTGAATTTGTCTGAAGAAGAATTGCTAGATGCGATCACTAGCGTATATGAGGTAGCTAGTTTGAAAAGACTTAGGGTCCGTTCACACAGACCGGCTCGGAGAGGAGAGCAGATTTTTATCACGTTGGAAACAGTGTTTTGAGTGATTGTAGTAAAGTTTATTTTTGCATTTGCACCTTTTTTGTCATTAAAAATGCCTGAACGCGCTTCGTGTGAAGTAATAAAAGGAGCCGACCGGCTCCGCTTGCGTGCTCTTTCTCGCTCGCGCAGCCGATGGGCTCCGATTGCGTGCTCTTTCTCTATCGCGTAGCCGATCGGCTCCGATTGCGTGCCCGCTGCGGCCGCGCCGACCGCCATTTTGATAGCAACATTTGAACGTAATAGTTGTGCGTACTTGTACGAAAAGATGAATGATGAAAAATTAATAATACTCGTGTCAAAATATGAGTGTTTATTTGACATAACCAAGCCATCATATAGCGATCGGATAATGAAAGACAATGCATGGGAGGAAATTAGCAAATGTCTCGGAATAAGTGGTAAGTAAGGTTTTCATTGTTTTACACCTACCCCCAGATACTCAAACGAATTTTAAAGCAAGGGCTTCTTAAACTCGTGCTGCGACGTGTTAGATTCAAAGTCAAAATAGGAATAACATGAGTTTAAATGCGCCCTTACTTTAAAAACTCGTTTGAGTATCTGATCGTTAGAATATACTTATGTAGTAGACAATTTTTATTAAATATAACTTAAGAAACTCGCGTAGCCACTTGATCTTGCCAATCTAAAGCACCACTTGATGAAAAATAATCCTTAAATTTATTCCTTGTGGTTAGAACTGCGTCGCTATTAGAACTGTTTTCATTATTATTGTCTGTTATTGCTGTTAATAAATTTATATTGCTGTGAAATTCATTCTCTTGTCCTGGCGTCCGATTTTCTATTAAAAAATTATGTAAACATGTAGTTGCTAATATAATTAAATCACAGTACTTCGGCTGAATTTTCATTCGTTTTTGATAAATTTCAAATCTTTGAGTTAGCATTCCAAATGCACATTCTACGACTTTTCTTGCCCTGCTTAAACGCAGATTAAATACTTTTTTTGATAATTCTGTTCTTGCTTGTTCTCTTGGATACGGCCGCAATATATTATTGCTCAAAGGAAATGCCTCGTCTCCTATAAAAACATGTGGTAAGCTTTCAGTGGTACTAGGTAGAGGTTTATTTGGGGGCAGCTTTAACTTATTGGTGTTGAGTTTTTTCCAAAATTTTGAATTCTGTAAAATTCCGCCGTCGCTATTTTTACCATATGATCCGACATCAACAATTAAAAAACTGTATTTCGCGTCGACCACAGCTAGTAACACTGTACTGAAAAAGTTTTTATAATTATAGTATAAGCTTCCACTATTATCTGGTGCCTGTATATTGACATGCTTTCCGTCTATAGCGCCCAAACAGTTAGGAAAATTCCAAATATTAAAGAAATCACGTGAAACCTTTTCCCACATTTCTTCATCTGGCATCTGCATAACTATGGGCATCAAAACATCACAAATTACTCTGATTGTCTCATGAATAATTGAATGAACTGTAGAAATTCCCATTCGAAAATTAAATGACAAGTTTTTGAAACTGCAACCAGTGATGAGGAATCTGTAAAAATAAAACAAACACACAAAATAGAAATATAAGACTGCCGTACCAAAACGAACTATAAAATAAAAAAGAGTTATGTTATTAATTTTTCATTTCTGTTCTTTCCAGTGACGCAGTGCCAGGATCGTTGGAAGAAACTGCGAGATAACTTCAGAAAAGCCTATTATAACCGAAAAGGCAAGAGTGGCGATGGTGCAACTACGTCCAAATTGATAAAATTTGAAAAAGAACTTTCTTTTATAATACCATTTTTTCGCAATCGAAACCAAATATCTAATGTAACATTATCATCGGATGATTCAGAGCCTGGCACACCAATACCACCACCATCGACATCATCTAAACGTTCTGACCATTCTGAAGTTGAATCGCTTGCAAGTACTTCTGGCTCGAAAAAGAGACCACGCTTAAGCAAAGATGTTGCTACGGTTTTCGAAGAGTATCTTGAAGAAAAAAGAAATACTACACCCCGTGACAAGGCATTACGTAATTTTTTTTTGTCTATGTCAGATACAGTGGAAACATTCCCAAAAGAAGTCCAAGCACGAATTAAAAGGCGCGTGTTTAACATTGTTAATGAAGCTGAATTAAGTCTGTATGAAAATAGTACAGATTTGAATTATTCTTTGTCTATAAATTCACCGCCATCGACTAATCAATCTACTTACCTAGTGTCAAACGAAACCTATATTCCTCAAAACTATCCAGATCAGACTACTTACGGGTACAATACCAGCACACAAAATACAAAATAATAAACAATCAAAAACAATAATAATTATAATAATAATAATTAAACACACACAAATCTGTACTATTTAATTACATTTCATTAACGTAAATAATGCTTAATAAATGGAGGGCTGTGATTTTGTGATCTATTTAGATGTTTGTGTTATTTAACATGATTAGTATAAGTAATTTACATTTCATTAACGTAAACAATGCTTAATAAATGGAGGGCTGTGATTTTGTGATCTAAATAACATGATTAGTATAAATAATTGTTTTTTATTTACCTTAAAGTTACCGTTAACCTTTCTTCGGCTGTAATGGTGCAACGATAATTTGTAGTCTTTTTTGTTATATGTACTCTTAACAAATCTGTCAATTTCAAAAATTGCCAATATTCCATACGATAATACTCATAAAATTTTAGGCTATCTCTCTTCAATTCCTCGAAAATGGTGTGAAACTCCCCATGGATTAGTCTGTTTTTCCAAATATGTTTTACCCATATTTGTTTCCGCTTGCGCTTACGTTTCCTATGTTCTATTTCAAGTAATCTTGCTAACAAATATATTTCTTCGTCGGAGCTATCTAAATCCATGTTTCGAAAAGCACACGTTAACACACCGAAAACAAAACTTAGACTGCGCGGAATACTGGCACTGCCTTTGTAGTGTATCCACCCGACTCCGAGCGCATCCGACCGGCTCCGAGCACATCCAACCGCACCCGCTTTCAGATCTCTTCCAGCCGGTCGATGTGAAATAGTTGGCGGCTCCGCTCCGGCCAATTCCAAGCGTATACGACCCGGTCTGTGTGAAAAGAAAAAAGCAGGCCGATGCTCTCCGAGCCGGTCTGTGTGAACGGACCCTTAAGCGTCGAGCTGAAGTAGAGGGAGGTTGGACAGACAGTGAAGCAGTCAGGCTTGGATTTAAAGGGCCGTCTTTGCCTACCTACATACACATTTATAGCATGCAAGTGAAAGTTGAGCCCTATATGTTTCCAGTGACGCAATGCTCTAGATGCTGGCGGTTCGGGCATACTATTAAGATGTGTCCTACGAAAACAGTATTTTGTCCAAAGTGTGGTGGGAAACATGATAACTGCCCAACGACAGTGTATAAGTGCAATAACTGCTCTAAAGACCACATGGCGTTAGATCGAAGCTGCCCGGAATATCGTAGGGAAAAAAAGATACGGGAAATAATGGCCGAGTTTAATGTCTCATACCGAAAAGCTATTACAATGTACGTTCCGCCGCAACTTAATGCAAAGGAGGCTACGCTCCCAGCGAACCAAAGTTATCCTGATCCTCGTGCCCCAACGCCGGCACCTACAAATCATCAATCCCCGGCGAAATCTACCACGGAAGCCCTGACGTATGCACAAGTTGCATCAACTCGTGCGAGGAAGACAGAAATTACTAATAAAGTAAAGAATAGAAACACAAGTGACGCTAAAAAGAAGAACAAAGAAAAGGAAAAAAAACAAGTACTGGAAGCAAACAGCGATGAAGAAAATATGATGGTTACAGACTCCGAGGAAAGTGTGTCTTATTATTCGAAAAGGGAAAAGAGTAGGCAAAAGGGAAAGAGACTATCAAGAGATATACCGTTTACTTGTCTAGTTAAAGAATTTATTAATATTTTTTGTAACAGCAATATTTCAATAAATGATAAAATAGAAAAGTTAGCAAAATTGTGTCGAGTGGATTATCTCTTGGATATTACAAAACATCTCAAGTTTGCCTTTTTTTCAAGGATTAATATTTAATTATGAACAGTATTAATATTAATATATTGCAATGGAATGCACAAAGCTTAAAACCAAAAATACTTGAGTTGGAACAATTACTGTGTCAGGAAAAAATACATTTTGCTTCATTGTGTGAAACGTGGCTTAGTTCAGTAAATACATTCAAACTTACAAACTATAATATTTACAGGTTGGACCGGGATGACTCTTATGGGGGTGTCGCTATAGTGGCTCATAGATCCTTTAAAACTGAGCCTCTGTCAATTCAAAGTGGAAATACAGCCATTGAGATTATTTCTGTTAGGGTATTGAACTGTGAAAGATTAGAAAACATAATTTCAGTGTACTGCCCCCCGAGTGCTTGTACAACAAACGCAGATTGGGATTTTATATTCTCAATTTCTCATAGAAGGACTATAATACTCGGTGACTTCAATGGACACCACCCAAACTGGTCCAATAAAACTGACGTCAGAGGAATGCAAATATTTGACGCACTAATGGACCATGATTTTGTTACGCTTAATGATGGTAGCCATACGCGCATAAAACTTGCAAATGGTGTATTACAAAAGTCGAGTCCTGACATCTCTATAGTTTCGTCGGATATTGCATTGGGGTTCTCCTGGAATGTTACCAATGAATGTCTAGGCAGCGACCACCTCATCATAAAATTATCAACATCTTCTAACTATAACCCTATATTTAACAAAAAACGGAATTACAAATTAGCAGATTGGGAAAAATATAGGAAATCGATAGAAAATGACCTAGTACAAATAAGTTTGCCAGTTGAACCCCAAAAAGCTTACGATGTTTTTGTTAACATAATTAATAAAGCAGCAAATTTATGCATTCCATATACTAAGGTATGTGTCAACCCTAGTCCTAAATTTGTCACAAAAACCTACTGGAAACCGGAACTTTCTAAAGCCGTAGCGGAAAGGAGACTGGCATTATCAGAGTTTCGGAAAAACCCAACACCTATTAAATTAGAAGAACTGAAAGCCAAAATATCTGACGTTCAAAGGCTCATTAGAAAAGCAAAGAATAAGGAATGGTGGGACTTTTGCTCTTCAATAAATGAGGAAACTTCTGTTAATCAAATGTGGATGCGAATGAGATGGATAAAAGGACACAAATTTGCTAAGCGAATGGTGGCCAAACTGTAGCCGAAACGATGTTAAATAACCTTACACCCGATTTTGTTACTCCATGCCACCCTCGCTGTACATCTCGAAACTTAAAATTAGAATCCATCATTTCGACACATGAATTAGAAAAATGTTTAAAATCTAAGGACACGGCACCAGGTTTAGACGATGTCTCATATTCAATGATTTTTAATTTACCTACTATAGGAAAGACTACGTTACTAAAAATTTATAATATGTTCCTCAATAGTAATATAGTTCCTAATCAATGGCGATACATTTGCATACTTCTCATTCCTAAGCCTGGCCGGGACTGTACCCAAGTATCATCTCTTAGGCCAATATCCCTGATGTCATGTATATGCAAAATTTTTCATGCTATCTTAAAGAATAGAATCGAATGGTATCTTGAAAAAAATCATATATTTTCCGAACCAACAAAAGGGTTTAGAAAAACCCGCTCTTGCTTAGATAATCTAACAGACTTCGTATCTAGTGTACAAATTGGATTTAGTAAAAATCTAATGACAGTGGGGTGTTTTATAGACGTAGAAAATGCTTATAACAATGTTGATGTTACATATCTTATTTGTAAATTAGATCAATTAGGTGTAGGCAGTATGCTTTGTAATTATTTGTGGGATTTTTTACATAAACGATGTCTGATTATTGAAGGCCAAGACTTTAAAATTGTAAGATGTACGGGAGTAGGCCTTGCACAGGGAGATCCTATATCTCCATTACTATTTAATGTTGCAACAATTGATATATGTGATACTATTAATTCGATGGATTATATTAGTTTTTCGCAATATGCCGATGACTTTGTAATATTTACTTCTTCTGATAATTTAGTTGACATTCAAAGCCGATTACAAACTGCTTTTGATTGTATAGCCAAAAAATTCCATGATATTAATTTAGAAATTTCATCAACAAAAAGCAAAATATGTATTTTTTCAAGAGGGCACAAATTGCACAATATTACTATTACTCTAAATGATGCAGTTTTGGAAGTCGTGGATAATGTTAAGTACCTGGGGATGTGGCTGGATCGCGGTCTTAGATGGACTAAACATATTAAAGAGATTGTGTCTAGGGTGTCTAAGTTTTTAAATATATTTAAGGTGTTAACAGGATCAGGTTGGGGAGTCCATCCAAAACATATTCGTAAGCTGTATATAACGTTACTTAGAAGTAGATTAGATTATGGTTCATTTTTGTATGACAACTGTTGTAAAACCAATTTATCGAAATTGGACAAAATTCAAAATCAAGCAATGCGAAACATTGGAGGGTTTATAAGGACCACTCCCATACATGTGATGGAGAGTGAACTTTGTTTACCTCCTTTGTATTTAAGAAGATTATATTTGGCAGGAAAATTTTGGCTTAAAAACAGATCACTCTATAATAATACTTCTTTTTCATTAATTAATCAATTAACAGATCTGACACATAACAGATTCTGGACTAACAAGAAAAAACCTCTACTTACACAAATTTCCGAGATGTACAAATCTCAACCATGCAACTCTTTCTCAAGTTTAGGCATGTTTTCATTAGATCAATGGGCAACTAGTATTGATATGTCAAGCATTCTAAAAACAAATATCGAAGGATTTACCGGTTCTAAGCGAGAGTATCATCAAATTAGTTTGCGAAATACTTGTATAAAATACATAAATTCGAATTACTCCAACTGTCAAAAAATATTTACAGATGGTTCGAAAGACAAATATGGAATAGGAGCTGCATTTTTGGATTTCAATTTGAACATTTATTCTAAATTCCAAATTAAAATAGAGGTATCTATAATGGAAGCTGAGCTTGTGGCTATTTTAGAGGCTTTAGGCTATATTGAGTGTACAAGCTACAGTAAAGTAGTTATCTTGTCAGACTCCAAAAGCGCGCTTCAACACCTAGCTCGGTGTACCTCGATCTGTCGAGGGTTACCTGTAGCTTACGCGATTCTAAAGCTTCTATCTAAGTTACAATCAGATGACAAAGTAATTTTCTTTCAATGGATACCATCTCACGTAGGCATAGAAGGGAATGAACAAGTAGATGTACTAGCCAAAGAAGCTATATCTGACGGTGTTGAAGTCCTCTTTACACCTTCATTTGAAAGTTACTTGCCAAATCTAAAAGTGCATTGCTATGATTTATGGAAAGAGTACTTTGACGAAAGAGCTAAGGAGAAAGGTATATGGTACCGTACGATCCAGCCTCATCCATGCAGATATCCTTGGATTGAGAATAGTAACATGAATTTTAATGAAACGAAATTAATTCTGCGGCTTCGGTCTGGGCACATCCCATGCAATAAGTTTGCATTTCTGATGCGGAAATCAACTTCTCCAAACTGCTCAACTTGTAATGTACCTGATGATCTTTTGCACGTATTGATGGAATGTGCTCAGAACGAATCTCTTAGAACTAGACTTAATTTGGATATAAAGTCTGTTGGACAATGCAATGTCATTCTGTCAGATCCGACGTCAAATCTCGCAAATGTTGTCCAAATTAAGTCTTAGATCTGTGATTAATTAAGGTATTTTTAAGTTTAATATATTATATTTTGTACCCTCCTAAGAATTCTCAACCAGGGCGGCATGTTCGCTTATGCGAAACAGCCCTATCATCAATACATATAACATCAATATAAACATAGCCTCATATCATCTCACACGGAATTGCAAGCGGAGCATAGCAAACTATCCGAGGAAAATTCCGCTTTAAAAGCTCATGTATCATCGTTACAAGAAGGTGTAGATGATCTTATTTATCAAAACTCAAAACATCAGCAATGGGCGCGGCAACAGAATATAGAAATTATAGGCGTTCCAGAACTAAAAAATGAGTGCGTGAGAGATATTGTAATTAATATTAGTAGACATGCAGGTGTTCAACTAGAGTGTAATGATATTGAATTTGCAAATAGAGTGCAACCTAAAAGAAGTATCAATGGCAGACCAAAAGTAATAGTCGCTAAACTTAAAAACAGACTTATTAAAGACAGTATTCTCTCCGGCCTAAAGAAAACGCGTGGTATCACGACGAAAGAAATAAACATTGCTGGCAACCCAAATAAAATTTTCGTGAAAGATCATCTTACACTACAAAACAAGATGTTACTTCAGAAATGTAAATCACTTGCATCCGAAAAAGCGTACAAATTTGTGTGGACAAAAAACTGTCTAATTTTTGTTCGAAAAAACGAAAAATCACAGGCCATCGCAATAAACTCAGAAAAGGACCTTATAAAAATGATTTAATAACTAAAAAATTGTATGTATTATTAGATTTTTTTTTAATTTTTACACTTTTCCGCAATACTTTTTCTTATATTTTTGCTTTTTAGTTGTAATAAAAAAATTTACACTTAAAGGCGACGCACACACACTTTCCATCACTCATACAAACACTCTCAGACATACTGCTTTAATATTGGTTATGTTGACTTTTGACCGTCTTAGATCACTTAGCTTTACAATTATTTTGTTCCATTTTAATGAGTGTCTTAGTAATGCTTTAATTTCTACCCAACCATCATGAAACCATCGATAAACTGTTACTACCAGAACGTCCGCGGTCTTCGCACTAAATTGGATGACTTACATAAGAATATTCTTAGCCATGACTTTGACTTAATCTTTATTACTGAAACCTGGCTTAATGATAGTTTCTTAGCCGATGAAATATGTGATAATAGATATGATGTTTTTAGGTGTGATCGTAATAAGTATACTTCAGTTAAAGGCATTGGTGGCGGTGTATTAATATGTGCTAAAAATGTTTTTCAAGCCGAAGCTAGAAATGAATTTGTTGGGGAGGGAATTGAAATTATTTGGATATCAGTTAAAGCACGAGTTTTCGCTAATACTCAGTGTCACGCAATTCATTTTGGTGTAACGTACATACCGGGTGACTCTCTGCATTCTCATCGCTTCACACTGGCTCTAGATTCATTGTCTAATGTTATACGATCCCACCCTAATGATTATGTATTCTTTTTGGGTGATTTCAATATCCCCAACCTCGATTGGACACATCGAGGACCCTTGTGTTTAAAAAAGGGTACAACACAAAGTCAAGCTGCTGTAGCTAATTTTATGAACACTATTGAGTTCCTTGGACTTAGACAAGTCAATGAGCATTGCAATTGTTCCAATAATATTTTAGACCTTATTATTACCAATACCTCACCAAAAGTGTCAGTTTCGTGCGATCCTTTATTAGTCGAAGATAAGTATCACCCAGCACTAGAAATAGATTGTTCTGATATATTCATATCGCAACATCGCCTTTTAAAAAATATAAAATACAAATTTCATAAAGCTGATTATATTAAAATTAGAGAATACCTGTCTAGTGTTAATTGGAATGCATTGTTCATTGATAAGTCGTGTGAGGAGTCACTTCATAGTTTTTATGAAATACTGTATGAAACAAGGAATTCCTTCGTGCCAAAGTCTCTTTCGGGTGGAAAGTATAGCTATCCAGTCTGGTACTCTAAAGCGTTGATTTCTATAACTAAAGAAAAATATACTGCACATCGCAAATGGAAAATACATAGTAACCCTCTCGATTATGATGAATTTAAATTGCTTCGCGACAGACAAAAGCGTATTCAAGCTGAATGCTACGACTCCTACATTTTTGGAATACAAGCAGGCATTAAAAACTCACCTAAACTTCTTCACGAACATATTTCTTCCAAACGTAATAATCAAAGTTCGTATCCAAGTTCCTTACGCTGTGGTAATCAAATTTACAATAACGAAAAAGAAATATGTTCTGGTTTTAGTGACTTTTTCAAAAATGTCTTTATTAAACATGCGCCTAGCTACGACAACTTATTACACGAAATACCTTCAGTGACGGACGATACTTACCACTCTTTCACTGTTACTGAAGAGGAAGTTTTAAAATTATTAACATCTCTCGATACTCAAAAAGGCTCTGGTAGTGACAACATACCTTCAATTTTTTTTAAATCTTGCGCTATTGAATTATCTTTGCCTTTAACTCTAATATTTAATAAGTCGTTGAAGGAAGGCGTGTTTCCCGCTAAATGGAAGGAGGCACTTATAGTTCCTATTCATAAGAAAGGCCCCAAGATAGAGATAGAAAATTATCGACCTATATCTATTTTGAATATTTCAAGTAAAATATTAGAAAAGCTAGTATATCACAAACTATACCCTTTCCTCGCGAGAGCCATTTCGTATAATTAGCATGGTTTTATGAAAAATCGGTCTACAGTATCTAATTTGTCAATTTTCATTAGTGATATTCACAATAATATGGACTCAGGTGCTCAAACTGACGTGGTCTACACTGACTTCGAAAAAGCGTTCGATCGTGTAGACCATGTCATCATTCTACATAAATTACACGGCTTAGGAATTCGTGGTGATCTCTTTCGTTGGTTTAAATCTTATATATCTAACAGAAGACAAGCTGTAAGAATTGGTGGCTCTTGTTCTGGTGTCCCTCAGGGGTCACACTTAGGGCCTCTTCTCTATAATACTTATTTGTTTGATATTGGTGCTTGCTTTAAATATTCAAACTTTTTAATGTTCGCCGATGACAAAAAAGTATATAGAAAAATTAACAAAATAGAAGATTGTTTATTACTTCAGAGTGATTTGGATAGATTATGTAATTATTATACAATGAATAGGATCTCCATTAACGTAAATAAATGTTCGCAAATTACTTTTACTCGAAAAATAAATACACATACTTATGGTTACACAATGAATGGCGTTCCTGTAAAGAAAACCAACCTGGTTCGTGATTTAGGCGTTCTCCTAGACTCGAAACTACTATTTAATCATCACATAGATTATATAACTAATAAGGCCTATAAACTACTAGGTTTTATAAATAGAACATGCAAACCTTTTCGCGACATTAATTGTCTAAAAATAGCCTATTTCTCTTATGTGAGAAGCATATTAGAGTATGCTAGTTGTGTTTGGAATCCTCAATATTTTAAATATATCGAAGGAGTTGAGGCCATACACAAGAATATTATAAAAATATCTGAACTTTAAAACTTACAGTAACACAAACTACAGGGATGCTTGTAATCTTTATCGCATATCCAGCTTGACAGATCGACGTGAAACTTTAGATATGATATTTCTACATGATTTGGTCTCTGGTAAGCTAGACTCGCCTGAGTTGCGCTCGCGCGTTCTTCTTAATGTACCTAAAAAGCGAACTCGTTATGCATATTCGAATCTGTTACACGTCCCTTTATCCAATTCGCGTTACGCTGCAAACTCTATATTGCCGCGCGTTTTCACACTATATAATAAAAAATACTCGCACATCGACATCTTTCATCGGTCGATTAAATCATTTAAAAAAGACATTCTCACGGCTCAAAATTCTACTTAACCATTCGAACTCATACAAAATTTACATACACCTAAACACATACATACAAACACTTAAACACATAAATACAACCTTCCCTACTACCTACCTACCTACTTATACACACACAAAACAACAGTGCAGTTAGCACTACGACACCCATCCACAACATAGTCTGTGTCGCCTAATTTATATTCATTCTTTTTTTTATTTTATTTATTTTGTATTTTTTTTTATAGATATTTTGTTACTTACATTTTTTTTTTTACCAAAACTGTGTGTTGCTACTTCTGTTTACTGATATTAAGTTTGCATAACTCAATGGAAATCAGTAATTGGCTCTATTTTTTGTATTTTTTTATTTTTAATGCTTGTATTTTGTATTATATGGTGTTGTTTTCCTTAAATAAATAAATAAATAAATAGTCAAACTAGAAACTTCCACCGGTTAAAAGTAACACCCAGCCCTGTGTCGAACCAGTGAAAGAAACTCAGACTATTAGTCTATAAAGTAAATAGTAGTCTTTTTGTAACAAGCAACAAATATATTTTTATCAAGGCAGAATGTTTTGTACACAACTAGCATAGATACTGGTAAAAAAAAATCTAATTTAGAAATAAATTCGAATGAAGTCTCTGGATCATTTCTTCTTCTTCTTCGAGTGCCACTCCGACTAGCGAAGGTTGGCAGTCAGCTTGAAATACTCCTTCTTGTTCTTCGCGAGGCGAAAGAGTTCGACAGCACTCGCGATTCCCGTCCATTCACGGATGTTGCACAGCCAAGACTTTTTTCTGCGCCCAACAGCTCTCCTTCCGGCAACTTTTCCCATCATAATCAGTTGCATAAGTTCATATCTTTCATGCCTAAGCACGTGTCCAAGATATGCAACTTTTCTCTTCTTGACAGTCTCCAAAAGTTGCCGTTTTTGGTTGACGCGTCGCAGAACTTCCACGTTCGAGACCTTTTGAGTCCAACTAATGGCCAACATACGTCTATAAGCCCACATCTCGAAAGCTTCTATACGTTTTTTGAGATCTTCTTTAATTGTCCACGCCTCGCATCCGTAAAGAAGTATAGGCCAGATGTAACAATGTAGGAGTCGTATGCGCACAGGGATCTTAAGTCTGCGATTGCAGAGTACTTTTTTCAACGTGCAGAAGGCACTTCGAGCTATTTCGATGCGAGTCTTTACCTCCTGTTCACAGCTCCAGGTGTCATTAAGCCATGTCCCCAGATATTTGTACTTGCGCACCCTCTCAATTTTTTGGCCTGCTACAATGATAGCAATGTCATCGAAGCTATGTTTAGATAACACCATGATCTTCGTTTTTGATAGGTTCATCCTCAGACCAGCGTTTTCACTGCACTCATTAACACAGCTCATAATTAATTGCAGCTCTTCAGGAGATGATGCTATTAGGACTGTATCGTCAGCGTATCTGATGTTGTTAATATACCGGCCATTTATTTTGACTCCACTTTCTTGGCCTTCAATTGCTTCTGCTATTATTTGTTCCGAGTACAAATTAAATAGCGTGGGTGATAATATACAGCCCTGTCGGACTCCTCTCTTTATTCCTACCTCATCAGTCTCCTCATTGTCAACTCGTACAGTAGCCTTCTGGTTCCAATACAGATTCTGGATAATACGTACATCTTTGTCATCTAAGCCGATATCATGTAATATTGCAATTAGACGGACATGCAGTACTCTGTCAAAGGCTTTTTCGTAATCGATGAAACAAAGGAAAACGTCTTGTTGCATGTCTCTGCATTTTTGTACGAGAACCTGCATTGCGAAAAGAGCCTCTCTCGTGCCCACTCCTATTCGAAAACCAAACTGACTATCTGCGAGATGTTCGTCGCGTTTAGCTCTTATTCGCTCGTGGATGATATTCAGAAATAGTTTCAATACTTGGCTCATAAGGCTAATCGTTCGAAACTCTTCGCACCTTCTTGCGTTGGTCTTCTTAGGAAGCGTAATAAAAGTTGAGGTTAGCCAGTCTTTGGGTAAGTGGCCAGAGTCGTATACCAAGTTAAAGAATTTAACCAGGAAGTTAATATTTTCGTCTTCAATAAGTTTGAGTACCTCTATGGGAACATTATCCGGTCCGGTTGATTTTCCCGTTTTAGCTTTTTTAAGAGCGTTTGTGACTTCATTTTTCAGGATAGGATATCCCTCATTTGGATCACAATTTACCGCTATGCTTCGGAAAGCGTCGGTATATTGATGAAATGTATTGTTCCCATAGGTGTTTTTTTCCTGATATATCTAATATGGGAATATTATTTTCATCCGTAAGTTGGTGAGACGTCTTTTTGTGTCCTACCAAAGATTTTATTTCCTTATGCAGGTTAAATGCATCATGCTTAGCATAAAGGTCCTCCACAAAATCACACTTGCACTGATACCAAGCATCTGTAGCATAACGAACTTCACGCAGAATTTTCTTATCAATCTCAGTATACTTACTATTGTCGGAATTCTTTTAGATTCTCCTTTCTTCGATAAGATCATATATTTTTTCTGTCATCCAACTCTGCTTAGGAATCCAATCTCTTTTCAAGTGTGTCTTATTGATGTTTAATATTTTGTTCTTCATTGAACACCACTCTTCCTCCACCGTACGCATTATCCCAGGTTTCTCATCTGCTGCCCACTCGTTTATTTCTTTCGCCACTTTATCTTGGATGTTAAGTTCTTTAAGTTTCCTCACGTCTATTGCGTGGTACTGTGTTCTCTTCTTTAGTTGTTTGAGTCTACATGATATTAACATGGATCGGTTTGATTTTGGTACTAAGTTAACAGGTGTATTAATGTATTTTGTGTTTATGATTACTCCCACTCCATACTTGTTGGAGCTATCCTCAGAACCAGAGTAATACATGGTGTAATTATTATCTATTTGGTGTTTACCTTTGCCTATCCATCTAATCTCACTTAGTCCCATGATGTTAATCTTCATTCGTTGCATTTCTTTGTAGACATTGTAGACTTTTTCAGGACTCTTCAAGCTTCTGACGTTCCACGTTCCTATCTTCATTTGTTGTTTTTTACACCTGGAGATTCTTAGCACCCCTGTCCCATCTAAGGGACGCCAGAAACTCGGAGCCATTTCTTTCTTAGACTTTTCCATAAAGCTGACGATAACTAGGGAATAATAGTGCAGTGGTTTCCCCTTGCCTTCTGCACCAGACATTTTAGAGGTTACTTGTACCTCAAGGTCGCTGTTTCCCTTTTTCCAATCATGGTGCGTATGGTTATACCGCCATTGATCGGTCGCCAGAGCCTCGTCTGTTATCTAGCAGGGAGCACCACGTGCAGGTGAGGTTGGCAATTGGGTCGGTTTAGATGGTAGTTCCGTTCCCCCCTTACCCCCCTTTCTTATAAAATAATATAACATTTATAAACATATTTTATAGTAAACATACAAAAAGATTTTTTTAAATTTAACTTTTTCTAATCTGTTATGACTAATAAAAACATTAAAATGCCTTATCGGTTATCTGTTGTGATTATTTTGATAATGAAATTTGTCATTCATGTTATGTTATTGTATTCAAAAGGAATGTTACTTATCTGTTCCCAAGTCACTTTCTGTGTGTTTTTTTTTAAATATATATATCGAGCAGGCATAGTGAAATACATATAACACTACCTTAAACAATAATGACTGTTTCAAACCTAAACAAGCACCAGTGAATTTTCATGTGATTAGTTTGCGTTTAAAAATATCGTGAGACAGCCTGCATTTATAATTATCAAATTTCACTGAAATTCTGCTAAACAATCCACTGTGTATTATCCAAAAAGGTAGAACAGACCTTAACCAGCCAGCTTACTCGTACTTCCTAAAAATAACATAAAATAATTTTGAATTACATTGCTTGTTCGATTCTGTTACATATAATGACATTTTCGGAACATCCAGAATAAATACAGAAATTGGCAATATACCACTTCAATAAAAAAAAAATAACCAATGCCAGAAATGAAAATATGATGTGTTGCCAAAACAATTTATAAAGCTTTTATTTTACAATAATACTATAATTATGAAATCGATTTTCAATATTTATTTGTTAAAATAAAACTTCAAAATATACAAGCGCTGTCCCGCAGTTTTATTCGCATTCTATCCAATTGAAGTTAAACAAAATGACGCCCTGAATTCGAGCCTTTTATGAGACTAATTTGTTTATAAAAAAAGGAATGTGAATAAAACCTCGGGCGGAACTAATTTGAAGCCTAGCAGTAGTATTTATATTATATGACGAGCCGTTTGGCGTGGTTAGTAGGTACCTGCCTTTCACGCCGAAGGTTGTGGGTTCGATTCCCACCCAGGACAGACATTTGTGTGCATGAACATGTCTGTTTGTCCTGAGTCTGGGTGTAATTATCTATATAAGTATGTATTTACAAAAGAAAAGTAGTATATGTAGTATATCAGTTGTCTGGTTTCCATGGCACAAGTTCTGCTTAATTTGGGATCAGATGGCAGTGTGTGAATAAAGTCCCAGGATATTATTATTATTATTATACATAGAGCTATACAATAAATATTAGTTGGCGGTTCTGTGGTCGCGTTATCGTATGTTTATTGAATGAGCAAATAAATATTCGCTTTCAAATTGAGTTCCAATTTTAAATTAAGGCTTAGTTTGTTTTAATTTTTGTTATTTTCAACGTTAGGTAGTAATTATTAATATAAAACAATATACTTTTATTTAATTCTCGATGTCACCGCTTAACTGTGACATCAATTCCATCGCGAACAAAGAAATTTGGCAACTCCTTTCTTTGTCGCACTTCCAAAAAATGGAATTCCTTACCAGCTCACGTGTTCCCCTCCTCTTACAACCCGGGTTCCTTCAAACGAGGCGTGAAGAGGCATCTTGCGGGCCGGCAAGGCGATGGCGGCTAGTGCAGAACGTTTTTCCCGTCTGTACTGGCCGTCGTCGCGTTTGGACTCTACTACCACTTACCATCAGGTGGAGTAGAGTCATTTGCCCTCCCGGCGAATATAAAAAAAAAAAAAAAATTCGTGTCGTTTCGTCTCAGTAGAATCCACACGTGAGTCCGATGAAATTATGCCACTTCACTGTATCAGATTATATAGACTTTAGATAAAACAGTTCAGTGCCTTCTTCTCCTCTGTTAAAGGATTATTTTTTTTGAGCTTTAGTGTTATTCATAAAAAAATAAATTAAAGAGTAGAAAAAATTACGGTCGAAATATGCAAATTCATATATGTCTACAGAACTTGTACCTATGTAAGTATGTTTATAGATGTAGTAAGGGCTAGCTAATGTCGATAATATTAGTATATATGTTATTTTAAAGTTGCCGTCATGATTTTTCTTTAATACAATGATTATAAGAAAAAACTATGACAGGTTTTTTTTTGACGTCAAAGAAAATGACGCCCTGAATTCGAGCATTTTACAAGATACAAAAAAAAGACAAGTATCTACTGCTGCTTTACGCTTTAAGGTCTTATATCCCTCTATGAAGGTTAGGAGCTGTTTCAGGTTACTGCATTACCCTCGTGGTTAGAAGCGCGTTATTATAGAGATTACTAACTCCGTAATATTTTAAGGGCTTAAATAAAATGTTTTTACGGAAGGACAGACAAAAAAAAATTACTTATTTTTGAGTCAGAAATCTTCGCAGTTTTACACAGAACACCTCACCAAAACTCATACACAATCGAATGATTAGTTCAAGAACGTTTACATAACGACAAACATACTTACAAACATTCCTTTTCATTTATTAATATGCTTAATGTTATTATGTATATTAGTAGTTTTATTCAAAACATAGAGCCGAGATGGCCCAGTGGTAACAACGCGTGAATCTTAACCGATGATCGTGGGTTCAAACCCGGCCAAGCACCACTGAATTTTCATGTGCTTAATTTGTGATTATAATTCATCTCTTGCTTTACGGTGAAGGAAAACATCGTGAGGAAATTTGCATGTGTCTGATTGCACTGAAATTCTGCCACATGTGTATTCCACCAACCGGCATCGGAGCAGCGTTGTGGAATAAGCTGCAAACCTTCTCCTCAAAAAGAGGAAAGGAGGACTTTAGCCCAGCAGTGGGACATTCACAGGCTGTAACGGATTCAAAGCATGCTAATTTTATTTTTATCGTGTCAGTGAACTCTATTTAAATTTATTTATAATAAGAAAATTCACGATTGTCACGTTAAGAGTCTAAATTTAAAGAGGGTGACACTGCGAAGTACATCTATTTATATAATAATAGTTTTCGACCCATGTTTGAGGGACTGAGACAGATGTATGTCCTTTGTCCTTTTCTGTTACAATGTCAACATTTTTTCGGTCATGATAATCGGTCGAGAAGTTAAAACGTACAAGCGTAACAAAGAAACAAACACACTTTCACATTCATAATATTAGTAAGGATTCTTTTGACCCTGTTGGTCTAGAAGCGATATATAAGGCCGCTGATCTCCTCAGTTCAATCCCCGGGTGGGGCTGATAGAAAGTTATTGGGTTATTCTTTTGAAAGTTCTCAATAGCAGCTCGGAGTTTGGATGTTAGATGTGTGTTCATACCCGTGCCTCGGAAAGCATGTAAAGCCGTTTGTCAAGCGCTTGGACTCCCTTCGGTTGTTGTTGTATTGTTGAAACGTAAGCAATGAAGTTCTGAACAAAAATATCATCTATACTTAATATTATAAATGCGAAAGTAACTGTATGTCTGTTACGCTTTCACGGCTTAACCACCCCCCTATAACACGCGTGCGAAACTGCGAGTGTTAACTAGTATTCTACAAAACAAAAATAAGCTTAATAAACATAACTAAATCTAAAAGTATAAGTAAGACATTCTAAAATAATTGTCTAACCATAAATCAATAAAATAACAAATAAAAAGCAAAAATTCACGCGAGTCTTGGTTCCAAAATGTCTTATACCATTCTAATCGCGCGCGGATTATACATATTTCTTCCATTTGTTTAATATTTAAATTTCATTATTGACGGGCCGGTTGGCGTGGTTGGTAGACACTTACCTTTCACGCCGAAGGTTGTTGGTTCGATTCCCACCAGGACAGATATTCGTGTGCATGAACATGTCTGTTTGTCCCTAGTCTGGTTGTAATTATCTATATAAGTGTGTATTTACAAAAGAAAAGTAGTATATGTAGTATATCAATTGTCTGATTTCCGTAGTACGAGCTCTGCTTAGTTTGGGATCAGATGGCCGTGTGTGAATAATGTCCCAGGATATTATTATTATTCGAACAATAATGGGTAATCTAATTTTTCAGACAAAAATGGACTCGTTCTTCAGCCTCTTCGATCCGTCAGATGACAATACGAACAGACAGAATAATAAGAAAAAACATAAAAACGATCAAGAGAACGGCAGGAAGAACCCAGACGCACCCAAGGGTATGTACAAACTTTTGTATATATGTAATAAGTTTATTTATTGAAATAAAAACTAAAGTCGTTGCTATGTTAAGCGAAATTTATTCTTTTTTATATCATATCACAAATTACTTCTGCAAACAAAGTATGAGTACAAATTATAATTATTTACTAACCCGTAAAAAGAAACAACATTAAAAGCTATTGCTTCAAATATTTTTTTACAATCTGAATTGTTTCTTTTTTAAAAAAAACGTCGTTAACATTTTATTATATTAAGCCAGTGTGAATTTCTCTAATTATAGAATGACACATGACATAATGCAAAGTGTTGCCACAACAGATAATACTTGGACGTATTAAGTCGAAGTTAATGCACGTGGAATTTAAATTTAATGAAGAGCCCAAAGAGCTTCATTTACATATATATAAAATACTGGCATATAAACGCACAGCCCAAACTACTGCGACATGAAAATTTGCATACGGGTTCCTTTTACGCAATACGTTAGCACTTAGGAAGGATTTTTGAAAATTTAACCCTGCAGAAGCAACTCGGGCAGGAAGAACAGAAGGAAGAAGAACAAAGTATCGGCAGCAAAGGACGACCTAACAACAGCATGGCAGAGTTCATCACAAGAAGTACCGGAACGGTTGAATAATCAATCGTCGATACCAAAGGTCTGTGACGAGAAAATCGGAAAGAACGTCAACGATTTGAAATCGGAAGACGATTTTAAGAAGACGAAGAGGAAACCGACCAATGATGATAAGGATGCAACGAGAAGTGGGACAAAGTTTGCCGATAGAGTGTACAATGTCATCGATAAGTTGGAGAAGGTCAGGATAAAGGACGATATGTATTTAGCTGGTGATTTCAATTCCGAGGACTTGGAGAGTGACTTCTTCTACAGCTCTGATGATATGGAAGACTTCTGCGATGATACGTAAGTGATGTTTTTTGTTAATTAAAAAAAAGTATTATAATTTATCTGTTGTAAAGTAGTAAAGTAAAGTAACAGTCTGTGTATGTCCCACTGCTGGGCTAAGATCTCATGTGGTAAAATTTCAGTGAAATTAGACACATGCAGGTTTCCTCACGATGTTTTCCTTCACCGTAAAGCACGAGATGAATTATAATGACAAATTAAGCACATGAAAATTCAGTGGTGCTTGCCCGGGCTTGAACCCACGATCATCGTTCAAGATTCACGCGTTCTTACCACTAGACCATCTCATCTCTTATGTGTTGTAATTTTGGGTAATTATACGTTTTTTCTTAAGGCTTTGCTTGCTTTCCACGGTATGGAAGAGCAAGAAACAATAACATATCTATTCGCTTCACCCGGAATTTCAATCAAGGCTTTATATTTAAGCTCATTAACTAACATCTAGACTAAAAGAGTCAATTAGTTTCAGAGATGTAGAATTAGGATTACAGTGTTAATGTACCAGGAAATCATAAACAGTGAGTCGGTCTCACCGAACGATTACATTAAAAGAGTCAATTAGTTTCAGTTAGGATTACACTGTTAATGTACAAGGAGATCATAAACAGTGAGTCAGTCTCACCGAATGATTAGATTAAAGGAGTCAATTAGTTTCAGTTAGGATTACAGTGTTAATGTACCAGGAGATCATAAACAGTGAGTCGGTCTCGCCGAACGATTAGATTAAAAGAGTCAATTAGTTTCAGTTAGGATTACAGTGTTAATGTACCAGGAGATCATAAGCAGTGAGTCGGTCTCACCGAACGATTAGATTAAAGGAGTCAATTAGTTTCAGTTAGCATTACAGTGTTAATGTACCAGGAGATCATAAACAGTGAGTCGGTCTCACCCAACGTTTAGATTAAAAGAGTTAATTTTGACGAGACGTTGGGCACGGTTAGTAGATACTTGCCTTTTCACGCCGAAGGTTGTGGGTTCGATTCCCACCCAGGACAGACATTTGTGTGCATGAACATATCTGTTTGTCCTGAGCTGGGTGTAATTTTCTGTATAAGTATGTATTTACAAAAGAAAAGTAGTATATGTAGCATATTGTTGAATATGTGAATAATATATAATATTATTATTAATTATTTGAGGATAATTACTGAGCGCAATAAAAGACGTCCATTCAGTTGAGCGTTTAATAGCGAGAGACCACCATATATGGGTTTACAATTACCCACAGTTATAAAAGTAATATTCTAAAACTACCCCATACATTACACCCTCACCCTTAATTACTTATACATTACTTAGAATTAACTTAACCTAACTTAAAAATAAATTATATAATATTAGTTGCCTAATCAAATTCGAATCGAAATCGTTCAACTGGTTTCCTAATGCGCTGGGAACGAATCGATGGTGGAACATCTACCTGAGTCTCAGGGGATATCGATGGTGGAATACTAAGTTCCGTGTTGGATGATTCAGCCGACTCAGTCGTCGGTATTTCTAGCTGTGGCTCAGATATGGGGTGATCACTCGGCATGTTTTGGTTTTGTGGTGGCGATTTTGACGTAGATAAATCAAAGCTTACCCAACGTTTTTTTATCTGATTAACGTGTCTTTTGATAGGTGGACCGTCATCCCTACCTATGAGGTAATTACGAGACCCAAAATTACCATCTATTTTACCTTTTATCCATTTCTTTCCTTCCCCATAATTCCTTACCCAGACATTATCCCCTTGTTTAAATTGCCTTATAACTCCTTTTCCTCTTTCTATTTGCTTATTTTGCACCTCCCGTACTCTATCTTACATCGCCCAATCCCTATGCAATAAGTCTAGTCTTGATCTTATACGCCTACGTTGTAAAATCATGGCAGGTGAAAGACCCGTGGTACTTTGATCGACGTTCCTGTATGCTAATAAATAGGTTTGCAATGCGGCATCGATATCGCAACCATCCCTTAACGACTTTTTTATTGCCCGTTTGCATAACTTAACAGCGCCTTCCGCTGCTCCATTACTAGACGGATGATACACGGGGGAGAATGTAACCTTAATACCGTTGTTCCTCATAAAATTGGCATATTCTTTGCTCGAGAAAGGCGGCCCATTATCCGAAACAATTTCTTTAGGCAAACCGAACCTAGCGAAAGTTTCCCGTAAAACTTTAATAACAGCAGCCGCGGTCGTATTTGGCATGTTAAAAATTTCTAACCATTTCGATATGGAGTCTATTAAAACTAAAAATGTTTTACCGTTAAGCGGTCCTAAGAAGTCAATGTGTATTCTTGACCATGGCTCCGGACTAAAAGGCCATGGCTTGATCGGAGCTTTCGCTGGTGCTGCGTTTTCCATCGCACACGTAACACACTCATTACAAGTGCGTTCAATGTCGGCGTCGATACCGGGCCACCAAACGTAACTACGTGCAATGCTCTTCATCTTTACTATACCTAAATGACCAACGTGTATTTCCTTTAGCAACTCAGATGTTAATGATTTAGGTATTACTAAGCGGTATCCCCAAATTATACACCCCGCATCTAAATACAATTCATTACGACGTACAAAATATGGCTTAAGATCTTCATCGTCGCACGCCTTGGACCACCCGGATTGTAAGTATAAAATTACTTTCTTAAGTATGTTATCCTTATTCTGATGTTCTACTACTGTCTTCCGTGTTATAGGTAAAAAAATTTGTATGAAATTAACGTAAGTTTTCTCCTCTACTTGTAGTTTCCCTTCTCCCGTTGGAAATCTAGATAAAGCATCGGCCGCGTTCTTATTACTTTGAACGTATTCAATATTATAATTATAACCAGCTAAAATAACGGCCCACCGTTGCATTCTGCTAGCCGCTATTGTAGGGATACCATGTTTATCACCGAAAATAGCTACCAACGGTTTATGATCCGTGCGTAACGTAAATTTCCTTCCGTATAAGTACGTGTGAAATTTTTTAATGCCATAAATAATAGCTAAAGCTTCCTTTTCTATTTGAGCATACGATTTCTCAGCAGCATTAAGTACCCGAGACGCATAAGCTATAGGTCGCTCCCCTTTAGTGGTTATATGTGAAATTACAGCCCCTACTCCATAACTACTAGCGTCAGTTGTTAGAATTAAGGGTAAGTCAGGTGAATAATGTGCTAAAATTTCACTAGATGTTAACAATTGCTTAACCTTATTAAAAGCTATATTACTTTCTGTATTCCATTCATATTTTTTTTCCTTTTTTAATAAAATATACAATGGTGCTAAAATTGTACTAATGTTTGGAACAAATCTAGCGTAATACATAACTAATCCTAAAAATGAGCGCAATTCGGATACATTATTCGGTATGCGAACCTTCTGAATTGCTTCAATCTTATTTGGGCATGTATGAACCCCTTCTTTACTAATTACAAAGCCTAAATATGTAACAGAGTCGGCAAAGAACGTACACTTATCTTTTTTAATTTTTAAACCATATATTTGTAATCGATTAAATACCTCGTGAAGTGTTTTTAAATGTGATTGGTCGTCCTCCCCGGTAATTATCACATCATCTAGGAAAACACCCACTCGAGGCATATCCGAAAATAGTTGTTCTAACAATCTTTGAAAAATACCTGGACTCGAAGCCAAACCATAAATCAGTCTATTATACCTAAATAAGCCCTTGTGAGTGTTTATTACAGTGTATTTTTTTGATTCATCAAGTTCAAGTTGTGCATAGGCTTGAGACAGATCTAACTTAGTAAATTTGATACCCCCGTGTAATTTAACTAACAGATCCTCGACTCTCGGTAAAGGAAAACGATCCACCTCCAAGCACTTATTTAATGTTAATTTAAAATCACCACATACGCGTATTGTGCCGTCCTTTTTCATTACCGGTACGATCGGTGTAGCCCAGTCAGATGTAGTAACCGGCGTGATCACTCCATCCCGTACCAGCTGATCCAGCGCCCGCTCCACAGGCTCGCGAAGTGCGTAAGCGAGCGGTCGTGCGCGCATGAACACCGGCTTCGCGTCGGGTCGCAGCCGAAAACCAACCGTTCCACCATTGAATCGTCCCAGCCCGTCCGAAAACACTTCACAATATCTGGAACTGAATTCATTAAAATTAAACAGCTTGGAATTAAAATCAATACTATTACAATTCATAATAGGAATCTCGATCTGTAACTCGCTAATCCAATGCCTGCCTAACAGATTCGTTTTTGCATCTTTTATAATAAACAAATCCAACGATTTTCTTTTATTTTTGTAATTAACTATAGGACTTATTTTACCAACGGGTTTTACAATTTCTCCAGTATAATAGCGTAAATTTAAATCACACTTTCGAATTAAATTATGTGACAGATATTTCTTATAGCAATTATAACTAATGCATGATATCGCACTGCCCGTGTCTATTTCCATACAAAGAACACAGTTATCAATATTGATACTAATTGTGTATGGTGCAAATTTTTTTAAATAACTACTTATAGAAAAATTGTTTACCTCCTCACTGCCCGAGCCTTCGTTTTCTGTGCATACGGAACTATCATTTTTTACGATGTTTAATGACACCTGCCTTTGTAGTACTGGACAAACCTTTTTTAAATGACCTTGTTCGTTGCAAACTCGACATATATAAAGTCTAAATTTACACCGATTTACTTGATGATTTGCACCACAAACGTCACACACTTGTTTAAAAGTCGTTCCCTTCTTTTGTAGTGCGAAGTCATTCATATTATTATCGCTCCGCCTGCTAATTATCGCTCCGCTTGTGAGGCTTGTACCACTGCTTAAAACCGGTTCTCGCGTTCCTACGTTCATATATTTTTGTAGATGTTTCCCTGTGCTTCTTCTCCTGGACGTAATCTGGTTTATAGATTCCTCCGCCTCTGATATGCCGTCACCTAATCTCCTGGTACGACCTTCTACCAAGGCTGCATCCGCCTCTGCAGCTTCCATTGTCACTGCGAGTTTAAACGCCGAATCGAACGTTATATTATCCTCCGCAAACATTCTTTGACGGATACAGTCACTGTTAATACCACATACAAATTGATTCCTCAAATTATCCAATAATGTTTCCGAACAAAAACCGCAATGTTTCGTCAATTTCTTTAATGCCGCCGCATATTCCGCCACGGACTCATTATGACGTTGCACTCTTTGTCTGAATTTGAACCGCTCCGCCAATACACTCGGTTTTGGTTGAAGATGGCGTCGCATAACATCCACCAGCTCTTCAAAGCTTTTCGCAGATGGTTTGACTGGTGTACATAAATTCACCATCAGTTCGTACGCGTCACTTCCGATCACCGTTATCAGTGTCGCTACTCGTATCGCCGGTTTCACATCGTTAACAATAAAATACTGTTCCAACCGATCCACATACATTTGTATGTGGATCGGTTGGAACAGTATTTTATTATTATTCCAATCGTCCTTGCCAAGGTCGAAGTGTTCCAGTTTTCCCACCGACATAGTAATAAAAACGATGCGTCACACACGTAGTTTCTTTACTACTCGTCGCCACTGTTGAATATGTGAATAATATATAATATTATTCATAATTATTTGAGGATAATTACTGAGCGCAATAAAAGACGTCCATTCGGTTGAGCGTTTAATAGCGAGAGACCACCATACATGGGTTTACAATTACCCACAGTTATAAAAGTAATATTCTAAAACTACCCCATACATTACAAACACGACAAGAAAACTGGTTACAGATACAATTAATATATTTAATTTATCTAGAATATTCTAGAGAGATCTCGAATTTTACATTGGAGCCGTGTTCTATAGAATTCATGGTATGTACGGGAAGGTTTGCGTGACCCGGCCAATGGCTCTGTAACAAAACAATTTCGTTAATATATAAAAATGGCTTTGTGTATCTGTTTGTGATTAATAGAGTTCGGACCGCTTGAATCACCATTATAGTTGAAATTTAGATGTATGTCTCATGGATAATTTTATAATATCCACTTCGTTGTAACGCCGCTAGATGGCGCTGTACCACATCACCGGCCGCCTACCAGGTTTTGCTATTATAGTATAAAAGTGTCAGCTGGTCCAAGACATCTCTTCTTAAGAACAAAACTTATTCCAATATGATTCAAAACAGTAACAGTCTATAAATGTCCCACAGCTGGGCTAAAACCTCTCCTTCTCAGGAGAAGGTTTGAGCTTATTCCACAACCTGCTTCGATGCATGGATGATTTTCTTTCACCGAACACTTATAAATTAAATATGTGAAAGTCAGTGGAGCTAGCGATCTCGGATACCAACACTGAGCTGACGATATACTTTATTGGCTCAACAATTCAACTGTAATTAGAATTTAACGTTGGGTTCGTTGAGCGGTACCTGGTCCCCAGCCCCGCCGTGAACAGCAGCCGGCGGCCCCGCACGAGGTACTCCGGACAGCGGGCGAACCTGAACAGCACCCTCGCCCGCCCTCAGCACGTTGTTCGGAGACATTATACCTTAAAGCGAAAAATATACCCGTGGTCAGCGATGAGATGAGCAACCCGATGGTAAGTGGTTACCACCGCCCATAGACATTGACACCGCAATAAATATTAACCATCGCTTACATCACCAATGCGTCACCAACCTTGGGAACTAAGATGTTACGTCCCTCGTGCCTGTAGTAACACTGTTTTACTCACCAATGCTATTGCTGTTTGGCGGCAGAATATATTATGAGTGTGTGGTAACTGGTGGTAAGGGCATTGTGCAAACCCGCCTGGGTAGGTACCACCCACTCATCAGATATTCTACCGCTAAACAGGAATATAACATAAAAAAATAAATATCATTATCATACTTAAGTATTTTACGCAACACCACCAACTATACCAAAATTAAACTATTTAATTCCACTCCGCAAAGTGAGTTTGATGTATGTATTCCTTACCTCGATAATGGTCGTCTGACGCACGTTCCCGACATGCACAGAGCACTGGAACTCTGGGTAGATGGCCGTGGAGTGTCTCAGGACATGCACGGATGCCTGTTACGTTCAATCAAATTTAATTCATTACCACATTACATATTATATTGCACAGTCTGTGCTAATATTGCTAGCATATAAAAAAAACCGAGATTATCCAGGCACCACTGAATTTTCATGTACTTAATTTGTGATTGTAATTCATCTCGTACTTTACGATGAAGGAAAACATCGTGAGGAAACCTGCATGTGTCTAATTTCACTGAAATTCTGCCACATGTGTATTCTATCAAACCGCACTGGAGCAGCGTGGTGGAATAAGCTCCAAACCTTCTCCTCAAAAAAGGGAGAGGAGGCCTTTAGCCCAGCAGTAGGACATTCATGTGCTGTTACGGATAAAAAAACACACACACACACAATGTGCTGTGCAAACATATACAAATCTATAGTCGTATAAATTTAGCGTTTTGGTTATCTGTAATTAACCATAACCATATTTACGTTAAAATTTTACTTTGTCATAAATAGTTATATTTTATGTAACATCAAAATTAGTCCACTTCCCTGTTAAAACAGTAGTGGAAACTTAACTGGCATAAGTGTTAAAATATGATTATTATATTAAGTTGTAATATACGATATGCTGTATGTTTCCCTAATAAAAAAAAAAAATAAATAAATAAAAAAAAAAAGTTTTTATCGGAACTTTGTAAGTAAAACTAAAGTGTATATAAGTGGTTAAGTGTAACAGTGTCGTGTTATATATAGAGATATATTGATCGAGAAGTGTTTGTAGTGTACAATACAGCAGAGCTGGTAGCGAATCGCATGGAATCGCATATCTAACGAAAAACGAGTAGAGTTTTCTGCTCACCTGAAAGTACACATCCTCTAGAAGTATACAGCCTCTAGAGTCGTTTGGGTCTTCGAGGAACACCAGGTCGTCACACACGCACTTGTCCTGCGTGTCGCTCGACACGTGCGCGTCGCTGTACTTGCTCCCGTCGTCCGACACGTACACGTTCGTGCACTTCGTGTCCGATGTCTTCGTGAGGCTGTTCTTCACATTGGCGATGTCCTGGAGGATATTCTTGTTCTGTCTCCTCGCGTTCTTTCGATTCTTATCCGAAGCTTGCGATGAGTGGACTAGTTCTGATATCTGTAACAATGAATTTTGACTACCCATAGATTTTGTCACAGTCTATTAATCATCCCTATCATCGTAATGCGCCATCAACCTTGGGGATTAAGATATTACGTCTCTTGTGCCTATAGTTACACTGTCTAACTCATCTTTCAAAATAGCACACAATAATACTAAGTATTGCCATGGCGGTAGAAACGTTATTCAAAAAAGCATTTTTAAATCGTTTGTATAATATAATTTTAAATATAAAGCTACAACCAGTATGGCTACTCTGTAAGAACATTCTCTCACTCATCATCATCATCATCATGTCAACATTTCACCGGAGAGTGATGAATCTAAAATTCTAGAATACTGGCCGCGTATATATATTCTGTCTTAAATACTTGTAAGTTTTTATTTAGTAATAAGGTTTGAATTAGCGACCCACCCGTCGTCCTCTGCAAGTCCCGGGCGTACAGCCTCCGAAGGTGGGCCGCTCGTGTCCCGCGGCGTAGCCCCCTGGCCGCGCCAGCAGCACCATGCCCTGCCGCAGTCCCGGCGGGAAGCGCCCCAGGCCCAGCGACGCCGACTGTCCCGCGCGCACGCTGCCGCACGGGACGCGGTTGCGGTATATCGTGAGCACGGATATCTCCGCGAACTCGCCGGACTCCAGAGGTCCTGGGGGGGGGGTGTTAAATATACGTCGCTCTATTCATATCACGACTAACAGAACGCAACGCACCTATGATAAGTTCGTCGCCCTCGTAGAGTCGCCCTCGCGCGAGCAGTCCCCCCACGACGGGCCCCGTCGAGTCCCCTAAGTGGAAAATGTGTTAATGCACACAATTGTCTGTCCTGAGTGGGAACCTAACCCACAACCTTTGGCGTGAAAGGCAAGTATCTAGCAAGGGTGGTTGGCGTAGCTATAGACAATACTATTACCATTACCAATAGTATGGAACTCGTTTTAAGGTCATACATAAGAGTTCACCCAGAAACACTTCGGGTTTAAATAAAGGCTTGTGAAGCTACTCACTCCTCATCCTTTTTGATTTCGTTGTCTAGATTGTCTATGGTGTCCAGTATCGACTTTTGCGGCGCAACGCAGTTCCTTGCCATATTCTCGTCAGTTATTAACAGCGGTTTCTGTAATAATATTTTGGCTGGATTGACATTCAGCGAGATAATTTTTTTTCTTATAGAATAGGAAAGCGGACGAGCATTTGGCTATCTGATGGTAAGTGGTCACTAACGCCCATAGACATAGGCATTGTAAGAAATGTTAACCATCGCTTACATCGCAAATGCGCCACCAACCTTGGGAACTGAGACGTTATGTCCCTTGTGCCTGTAATTATACTGTCTCACTCATCCTTCAAACCGGAACACAACAATACCAAGTACTGCTATTTTGCGGTAGAATATCTGATGAGTGGGTGATACCTACATAGTTAGCTACCTTAGTGATATATAATATTATATATTTAATATTATTTATTATTCACTTGCGTCACCAGGTGCTGGAAGCGTCGTTCGCACGGCGAGACCAGCTGCAGTTTGTACTCGACGTTCCCGAAACGAGGCTCCGGGGGTAGACTCCCGTAGCACTCGTCGCCGGAATCGTCGGCGTCGGATGTTCTGAGGGCCAAATCGAATATATTTAACATTGATCTTATTTCGATTAATGCCATCCGCGTTCGGTGAGACCGTCTCACTGTTTATGTTCTCCTGGTACATTAACAACGTAATCCTAACTGAAACTAATTGACTCTTTTAATCTAATCGTTCGGTGAAACCGTCTCACTGTTTATGTTCTCCTGGTACATTAACAACGTAATCCTAATTCTAAATCTTTGAAACTAATAATAATAATATCCTGGGACATTTTTCACACACGGCCATCTGATCCCAAATTAAGCTTGTACAAAACTCGTGCTATGGAAACCTGACAACTGATATACTACATATACTACTTTTCTTTTGTAAATACATACTTATACAAAAATTTACACCCAGACTCAGGACAAACAGACATGTTCATGCACACAAATGTCTGTCCTGGGTGGGAATCGAACCCACAACCTTCGGCGTGAAAAGGCAAGTATCTACCAACCGCGCCAAACGTCTCGTCAAAATTAACTCTTTTAATCAAATCATTCGGTGACACCGACTCACTGTTTATGATCGCCTGGTACATTAACACTGTAATCCTAACTGAAACTAATTGACTCTTTTAAGCTAATCGTTCGGTGAGACCGACTCACTGTTTATGATCTCCTGGTACATTAACACTGTAATCCTAATTGAAACTAATTGACTCTTTTAATCTAATCGTTCGTTGAGACCGACTTACTGTTTATGATCTTTTAATCTAATCGTTCGGTGAGACCGACTCACTGTTTATGATCTCCTGGTACATTAACACTGTAATCCTAACTGGAACTAATTGACTCTTTTAATCTAATCGTTCGGTGAGACCGACACACTGTTTATGATCTCCTGGTACATTAACACTGTAATCCTAACTTTTTTTTTTTATATGTTCGGGATGGCAAATGACTTTACTCTACCTGATGGTAAGTGTTAGTAGAGTCCAAACGCGACGACGGCCAGTACAGTCGGGAAGAATGTTCTGAACTAGCCGTCACCGCCTTGCCGGCCCGCAAGATGCCTCTTCACGCCTCATTTGAAGGAACCCGGGTTGTAAGAGGCGGGGAACACGTGAGCTGCTAAGGAATTCCATTTTTTGGTAGTGCGACAAAGAAAGGAGTTGCCAAATTTCTTTGTGCGCGATGGAATTGATGTCACAGTTAGGCGGTGACATCGAGAACCAGCTCGCGTAGACTTAAGAAGGAAGGGGGAAGCAGGAATTAGAGAGAATAATTCCTCAGAGCACTCGCCGTTATACAGTCGATAGAAAGCGCTCAGTGCTGCTATCTCGCGACGCAATTGTAAAGGTTCAAGGGTGTTTGTGACCTTTACGTCGCCAATAATGCGTACTGCACGTCGCTGCAACCGGTCCAAGGCCTCCAGTAGGTACTTAGCGGAGCCATCCCAAAGGTGCGAGCAATATTCAAAGCAAGATCGTGCCTGTGTTTTGTATAACAGGCACAGTTGTTGTGGCGTGAAAAAACGCCGCACCTTGTTCAGAACTCCGAGTTTTCGTGAAGCTGTTTTTATAATAGCCTCGATGTAATTATATGCCCTTGGACTAAGGTCGCAGCGAACGTCCATCCCCAGCATGGCGATTTTGCTTTGTATCATCAGCGGTATGCCACAGAGGGAGGGATGAGGGTAAAATGGTGACTTTTTCGCTGTGAGAGCGCATACCTGTGTTTTCTTGGCATTAAACTCAACAAGATTATCAGAACCCCATTTGGCAATGAGCTCTAACGTCCTATCGAGTTCAATGACAAGATTCTCCCGCCTCTCCTCAGTTTCCGCCCGCCCAGCCACTGCGCGTCCGTGGTATCCACCATGCACTGTACTATCGTCTGCATAGCAATGTATGTTCCCAAGAGAGAGCATATGATCAATGAGATCATGCAGAAGAAAGAGTGTGGGAGATAGCACAGATCCCTGGGGGACCCCAGCATTCACTACATAGAATTGTGAAGCGCAACCATCAACTAAAACACGAAGGCTACGCTTGGGTAGGAAGCTGGCAATTCAGGTGCATAGCTGAGCAGGCAGACCATATCCGGCAGCTTGGAGAGAAGACTTCTGTGCCAGACCCTGTCGAAAGCCTTGGAGATATCGAGGCTGACAACCAACGATTCTCCATGCTTGTCGATAGCTTCACCCCAGAGGTGTGTTACGTACGCTAGAAGATCACCTGTGGACCGTTTTGGTCGAAACCCGTACTGACGATCATTAATTAGACAGTGATCTTTTTTTTTTTTTATAGAATAGGAAGGCGGACGAGCATATGGGCCACCTGATGGTAAGTGGTCACCAACGCTCTTAGACATTAGCATTGTAAGAAATGTCAACCATCGCTTACATATCCAATGCGCCACCAACCTTGGGAACTAAGATTTTATGTCCCTTGTGCCTGTAATTACACTGGCTCACTCACCCTTCAAACCGAAACACAACAATACCAAGTACTGCTGTTTTGCGGTAGAATATCTGATGAGTGGGTGGTACCTACCCAGACGGGCTTGCACAAAGCCCTACCACCAGTAATCTTCTAGGTAATGGATCAGTTGGTTGTTTAGAATCCGTTCAATCACCTTACAAAGTACTGAGGTGATAGCTATTGGTCGATAATTTGCCGGGTCAGACCGATCCCCTTTTTTGGGAACCGCTTGCACATTAGCTCTTCTCCAAGCCTCCGGCACACATCCCGAAGTTGGAACAGGCGCGTTAACACAGGAGACAGCTCCGCCGCGCACTTCTTCGGCACAATGGCTGGTATTCCATCAGGAACGCTAGCTTACAGCGTCGGCACATTCACGAGTGAACCAACGGTTACGCGTACCCCTATTGATGAGATCTGAGCTAGGAATGTAGTATTCCATTCCTAACATGATCTCATCAGCAACAGTAGCGGCACTAGCTGTCGGGTCATTCCCACTGAAGCAACGTTCCTTCCAAGGGACTGACGCATAGTAATCGCGCATACCGTCCCAATCAGCCGACTTATAGTGCCAAACGCGACGTTTGCATACCGCTGATGGCGGCAGGTTGGCCTGTGGCACTTTGGTAGATATAAGGCCGTGATCCGAAGAACCAAGTGGAGCTTGAACCATAACCTGATATTCCACCGGGTGAGAAGTCAGCAGAAGATCCAGTAGAGAAGGCGCTTGCCCATCAATGTCTGGGATCCTGGTGGGCTGATCAACCAGTTGGGTCAAGTCGTGTGTGAGAGCAAAAGCATGAGCAGTTCTTCCAGCATGGTCAGTTTTGAGGGATTTCAACCATGATTCATGGTGAGCATTAAAATCCCCCAAAAAACACCAATTCCGCGTTAGGAAACTGCTCTTGCACAGCATCTGCCACCCGACTAAGATGGTCAAATAATCGGCTTGTCTCCAAGTCACTATTGTGGGATCTGTAGAGGCACACGTAGACTCGACTCTGACGAACCAGGTCCAGACGTACCACCAACATGGAGAAGGAGGGGTCCTCCAAACAGCGCAATCGGTGATAACAAACACCCGCCCTGACGAACAAGCATACTCCGGCTTTCGCTTTAAAAGATTCTTCTAGCATGTAGCCGGGATAGTTAAGGTAGCTGGTGTCGGTAGGGCGGAGTATTTGCGTCTCAGTGAGAAACAGCATTGATTATAACTGAAACTAATTGACTCTTTTAATCTAATTGTTCGGTGAAACCGTCTCACTGTTTATGTTCTCCTGGTACATTAACAACGTAATCCTAATTCTAAATGTTTGAAACTAATAATAATAATATTCAATGTCAATCAGTCAATTAGTTTCCGTTAGGATTACAGTGTTAATGTACCAGGAGATCATAAACAGTGAGTCGGTCTCACCGAACGATTAGATTAAAAGAATTTTGACGAGACGTTTGGCGCGGTTGGTAGATACTTGCCTTTTCACGCCGAAGGTTGTGGGTTCGATTCCCACCCAGGACAGACATTTGTGTGCATAAACATGTCTGTTTGTCCTGAGTCTGGGTGTAATTTTCTGTATAAGTATGTATTTACAAAAGAAAAGTAGTTAGTAGTTTTACTGGTGGTAGGGCTTTGTGCAAGCTCGTCTGGGTAGGTACCACCCACTCATCAGATATTCTACCGCAAAACAGCAATACTTGATATTGTTGTGTTCCAGTTTGAAGGGTGAGTGAGCCAGTGTAATTACAGGCACAAGGGACATAAAATCTTAGTTCCCAAGGTTGGTGGCGCATTGGCTATAAGCGATGGTTGACATTTCTTACAATGCCAATGTCTAAGAGCGTTTGGTGACCACTTACCATCAGGTGGTCCATATGCTCGTCCACCTTCCTATTCTATAAAAAAAAAAAAAAAATATGTAATATATCAGTTGTCAGGTTTCCAAAGCACGAGTTTTGTAAGAGCTTAATTTGGGATCAGATGGCCGTGTGTGAAAAATGTCCCAGGATATTATTATTATTAGTTTCAAAGATTTAGAATTAGGATTACGATGTTAATGTACCAGGAGAACATAAACAGTGAGACGGTCTCACCGAACGATTAGATTAAAAGAGTCAATTAGTTTCAGATAGGATTACAGTGTTAATGTACCAGGAGATCATAAACAGTGAGTCGGTCTCACCGAACGCGGATGGCATTAATCGAAATAAGATCAATGTTAAATATATTTGATTTGGCCCTCAGATCATCCGACGCCGACGATTCCGGCGACGAGTGCTACGGGAGTCTACCCCCGGAGCCTCGTTTCTTGAAGTTGATTTTTCAATTCACTTTTGTATTCTATATATGACTCCTCACATTGATTATATATATCATTAGAAAAATACTTAAAATCTTTTCTATTTTCCTTCTTGATATGTGCTATAACTTGATCATGACCAGATTTAAATGTTTGCCATGTGTTTTCTAGCGTCTCCAAACGTGTCTCTAGATAACTTAAAGTAATCCTTTGTTTTGGTGATTTATTGTAATTTCGTTTTCCTTTCAATATTTGATCAAATTTCTCTTCCTGAACACTAATTATTTGATTTATGTCTTCCATTGTTAATATTAAATTAAAGTTCCAAAGTAGTAAGTACAAAACAGATACACAAATTTTTCAAGTCCAAAGTCACTAAATTTTTCTAAGTTCCGAAGACAAAAATTTTACAAGTCCGAAATTCACTAAATTTTTCTAAGTGTTTTATTGATCGAATTTTGCTGTCCCATTTACTTGTTTTTTCTAAGTGTTTAGTTTTATTAAACGGAATTTTCTAAGTCTATATTGAAGTCCACTTTACAAAATTTTATTCTAAGTCCTGACACTTCAAATATTTTCTAAGTTCACATCTGTTAATTTAAGCTTACGTACGCACTTTAAATCCGGCTCGAAGGACCAAACTGTTCACACAATTGAAATATAATTTACTACTTAACACGATAAATTAAAACACACCTTGGAATATATAATGTATTGAAAGACAAAAAAATATAACATTTTTAAACACTTTATGGTTTTATCTTGGGTTCTGGCCAGCGCGATTCAGAATTGAGACTCTTTTGGTTAACGCCATCTACCGACAAATAGCATAACTAACTTAACCGAACAAACACAATGAACGCACCAACTGTCAAGTTTCAACAAACACCAAAACTGGTTACACGATAAGGGTCAAAAGATTTGATAATTCTATCTCTGTCTAAACCTGTCTACGCTACAGTACGTACTCGGTTCGCAGCTGGCGGACACGCAGCAGAGCGTCGAGCTGCGGGTCGCGGTGATGGGGGCGAACGAGGCGGGCAAGTCGACGCTCATAGGTGTTCTCACTCAAGGTACGTTCGTTATTATCTTGTTGAAGTCGTGAGTTCTAGTAACTAAATTAAATATTGAGTATTTAATTACAGGCACAAGGGACATAACATCTTAGTTCCCAAGGTTGGTGGCGCATTGGCGATGTAAGCGATGGTTAACATTTCTTGCAATGCCAATGTCTATGGGCGTTGGTGACCACTTACCATCAGGTGGCCCATATGCTCGTCCGCCTTCCTATTCTATAAAAAAAAATATTTAAAAATATTTAAGGCTTCGTATCCAGAAGTTTTTGATTCGATTATCATGTAGAGATCCTATACGTGTGTACTCGTAATAAGGAGATGACGCCTTATCCCAGCTGTGGGTAAAAATGCTGTTACATTTTTAAACAAATTAAATGATACCTACTCAGTCGGGACAAAAACCGACTTTGTTAATATTATATTGTAATATCATTTATTTTATCCTCAGATAAATATTTTATGGTCAAGAAACTTAGTTGTAATTACAATGGCAGTATAAAATTTGATCTTGAAATTGTAATGACGTCATTGGTTGATGGTATGTGAGCTGTTTGTAGTGCGCATTACAATAGTTTTTCTTTTCTACAGGTGAACTCGATAACGGTAGAGGGAGCGCTCGCCTGAACATGTTCAGGCATTTGCACGAAGTGAAAAGTGGTAGGACGTCCTCGCTCAGCCACGAGATACTCGGCTTCGATGCTCAGGTGCGCTAATGATTATTTTGACGTTTATTTAAATTAATAACAATCCCCCACCCACTTGAAAAGCCCGGGCAAACACCACTGCACTTTGATGTGCTTAATTAATGGGCACATTGTCAGGAGATCTGCTTTTATGGGATGAAGTATTGCTATGTATATCCATCAACCCGCATTGAAGCTGCAAGTTAGAACTCCAAATCACAAGTGGAGGGGAGGTCTTAGCCCAGCAGAGGTGTTATTTTTTTTTATAATAAGTAAATAGAAAAAAAAGTAAAAGTAAGTTGTACACTAGAAGTGAGATTTGGAAGCGTGTAAAGACATTGTTTGCGCCTGAACTCTCTAATTTTCACCCTGGGATTATGTAAATATCTATGTCCCACTGCTTGGCTAATCCCTCTTTCCCTTTGATGAGGAGCTTATTCCAATGCGCTGTTCCAATTTAGTGGTGCTAATCTGGGTTTTAACACGCTATCATTGGTAACGATTTACACATTCTATTCACTACCATCTCGGTTCTCAATAGGATTAAGAGTTTGTGGGAATAGAGACTCTCTGTGCTTGCACGCGCACACAAGTACCATTATTAGTCCCGTGCAGTTGTCTAAACCGTTCGTATCCGTAACAGCCTGTGAATGTCCCACTGCTGGGCTAAAGGCGGGTTGGTGGAATACACATGTGGCAGAATTTCAGTGAAATTAGACACATGCAGGTTTCCTCACGATGTTTTCCTTCACCGTCAAGCAGAGATGAATTATAATCACAAATTAAGCACATGAAAATTCAGTGGTGCTTGCCCGGGTTTGAACTCACGATCATTGGTTAAGATTCAGGCGTTCTTACCACTGGGCCATCTCGGCTACAAGTTGTCTAAACATCTTTATCTAGTTTTCATACTCATTTTTCAATTATATTAATCTTTGTAAAAGCTTCCGTTATTCTATTATCCAGTTGTATGATGGCGTATGTTACACCCCGTTAACGATAGATGGCGCTCATTCGAAATGTCACATTCCTGAATCGCGCTGTCTAGATATTCGCTACGGAGTATATATAGTGTAGAAGTGATTGTTCTTGTAATCTAATAAATTGTAGTTTCATTTACCTAATCCCAGGTATCAGTGTTGCAGAACTATCGATAGTTTGACCTCGAAAACTATTATCGACAGTACTTCCGAAAGTATCGTCTTGTGTCAATATTGTCGATATTATCGATAGTTACTATAGCTCTCTATAATAACTCGTTTGCCTGCCTCGTTGGTCTAGTGGCTTGATATAAGACCGCAGACCCCGAAGGTCCTGGGTTCAATACCCAGGTCGGGCCAATAAAAATTTATTGAGTTTTTCTGTCAGAAAATTCTCAGTAGCAGCCCGGAGTCTGGAAGTTGGAAGTGTGTACACTCCCGTGCCTCGGAAAGCACGTAAAGCCGTTGGTCCTGCGCCTGAACTCTTTCCGGTCGTTTCGGATCACCGTCCCATCGGATTATGGGAGTTAGGGAATAGAGAGTGCACCTGTGTTTGCGCACACACTTGTGCACTATAATATCTCCTGCGTAGTTGGCTAATCTCTCTTGAGATTGGCCGCCGTGGCCGAAATCGGTCTGGAGGACATTATTATTATTAATACTATTGATAACAGCAATCCATAGGTATTCATTCGATAGTAACGATTTAATAAAACTTCATTAATAATAGTGTTGTTACTGGGCCTACTACATTACTTATCTTGAGAAAGCAATAATATAATAATAATAATAATAATAATAATATTGGACATTATTCACACACGGTCATCTGATCCCAAATTAAGCAGAGCTTGTGTTATGGAAACCAGACAACTGATATACTACATATACTACTTTTCTTTTGTAAATACATACTTATATAGATAATTACACCCAGACTCAGGACAAACAGACATGTTCATGCACACAAATGTCTGTCTTGGGTGGGAATCGAACCCACGACCTTTGGCATGAAAGGCAAGTAACTACCAACCACGCCTACCGGCTCGTCAAAAAATCAATACGTTGTGCCTACGTATTAACTTTTATTAATGTAAGCAAAAATCACTGTCCATAATGGCACCTAGAAACAAGTCGATATTCGATATGCTACATTGTCAATTAATACATTATTATATGTTCTGTCGCCAGTCGCCATTCTAACATCGCACTGTAATATCGTCGTAACAATTAAATATTGTAAATTATATTACATACATATATCTATACTCAATTGCCTTTCATTACATCATCCAAAAGACATTAAAGGCAAAACGTCAATACTATCGAAAAATCATTGATTATCGATAGTCCAAAACTATCGATTTTATCGATAATGGACTATCGACATGCAACACTACCCGGTATTACTTATACCTAAAATGAAAGTCATATAATGTATTACATTCATATAATCGGGGTAATGTCGTCAACTACGGTTGTTCCGAGCCGATGACAGCGGAGCGCATCGGAGAGAGGAGCGCCAAGCTGGTGTCTTTCCTGGACCTGGCGGGCCACAGCAAGTACCAACGTACCACGCTCCACGGGCTCACGGGTTACTCCCCGCACTACGCCATGCTCGTTGTAAGTATGTTTATTTATTACTAGTTCCCATACGTGTGGGGGGGGGCTCAGATTTTAGGTATCCTAAGTCTTTTTCTATAGCCCTGATAACGTGTTTTCAAATTATTATTAGGTAAGGATTTTTTTGGAGTCCTGACATATCAAACCAAAAGTTAATTTTCATTTTGTTGAATAAATATCTTATCTTATTAATACATTTTTTTACAAACAGCTCAAAATCAAAATAATTTATTCAATCAATCAATCAATCAACAGCCAATCGTTGTCCACTGCTGAACATAGGCCTCTCCCAAGGTGCGCCAAAGCTCCCTGTCCTCCGCCTTCCGCATCCAGTTGGTGCCCGCCACCTTCTTAAGGTCGTCGGTCCACCTGGCTGGAGGGCGCCCTACGCTGCGCTTGCCGATTCGCGGTCTCCACTCTAGGACTCGTCTGCTCCAACGGCCATCGGTCCTACGACATACGTGACCAGCCCACTGCCACTTCAGCCTGCTAATTTTGCAAGCTATGTCGGTGACTCCGGTTCTTTTCCGGATAATCTCATTTCTGATCTTATCCTTCAAAGATACTCCGAGCATAGCTCGCTCCATAGCACGCTGAGCGACTTTGAATTTGTGGACTAGTCCCGCAGTTAGTGTCCACGTTTCGGCACCATATGTCATGGCAGGTAAGACGCGTTGGTTGAAGACTTTCGTCTTCAAACATTGCGGTATAGACGACTTGAGGACTTGACGAAGGTTACCAAATGCTGCCCATCCCAAGCGAATTCTTCGATCGGCTTCCTTCTCGAAGTTGTTCCTACCGACTTGTATTATCTGTCCTAGGTAGGTATATTCACTAACAACTTCGAGAGGTTTTCCCTCGACGTATATCGGTCCCGGCACGACATGCCTATTGAACATGACCTTGGTCTTGTCCAAGTTCATATCGAGACCGACACACCGGGAAGACTCGCCTAGGCTACGCAGCATTTCGGTGAGTTGTTCCAGCGACTCTGATATGATGACGATATCGTCGGCAAATCGAAGGTTTGAGATGTACTCGCCGTTTACATTGACTCCATACCTAGTCCAATCCAGCGTTTTGAAAACGTCTTCCAACGCGTTGGTGAACAGTTTCGGGGATATTACATCCCCCTGTCTCACCCCTCTGCACAGTTGGATCGCCTTCGTCTTACAGTCCTGGATGTGGACAGTCATTGTAGCGGCGTTGTACAGACATCTCAGTACCTCGATATATCTCCAATCGATATGACATCTCTGCAATGAGTCGAGCACTGCCCAGGTTTCGATGGAGTCGAAGGCTTTCTCGTAGTCCACAAATGCCATACACAGCGGCTGATTGTACTCTTCGGTCTTCTGCACAATCTGCCGAACAGTATGGATGTGGTCCACGGTGCTGTAGCCTGATCGAAAGCCGGCTTGCTCTGGGGGCTGGAACTCGTCAAGTCGTCTGGCGAGACAGTTCGTGACGACTCTTGAGAACAGCTTATACACGTGACTCAGGAGGGAGATGGGTCTGTAGTTTTTCAAGAGGGTTTTATCACCTTTCTTGAAAAACAGTACCACCTCACTCCCGCTCCACGTTTCCGGGGTCTTGCCATGTTGGATGACGGAATTAAAGAGGCTTGCTAGCTCTTTCAGGACCGGAGTCCCGCCTGCCTTAAGCAACTCTGTTGTGATTCCGTCATCTCCCGGAGCTTTGTTGTTTTTAAGCTATTCTAGAGCCGCCCTAATCTCTCCTTGGTCAACGACCGGGAGCTCCTCGGAGTAATGGCGCATAAGAGGGGCGCGCTGGTCATCAATACTGATTCCCACGGGTTTATCCGATCTTGAAGAGAACAACTGCCCATAAAACCTCTCTACTTCTCCGATAATCTCAGGCCTAGAGGTAACGACCCCACCATTTTCAGTTTTAAGTTTTGTCAGACGCGGCCTCCCAAACTTGCGAGCGAACACTTTCGATCCCCGATTTTGCTCAATCGCAGCCTTGATGGCACGGGTATTGGAGCGTCGGAGATCACGTCGCGTCAGCGTTTTTATTGTTCGGTTTAAGGCCTTATCTGACAAAAACGATGGTAGTTCTCGTCGTTTTCTCATGAGCTCGAGTGTCTCAGCAGAGAGTTTTGGTGCGTTGTCTCTTCTCTGTGGCGGAAAACACTTGCGGGATGTGTTTTGCAGTATTTTGACCAGCGTGTCGGTTCTCTCATCAATGCTGCTTATGGTTTCCAACTGATTTTTTTGGAGTCCTGACATATCAAACCAAAAGTTAATTTTCATTTTGTTGAATAAATATCTTATCTTATTAATACATTTTTTACAAACAGCTCAAAATCAAAATAATTTATTCAGGTAATAATATATAAACCTAACAGCGGCTCAAACTGTAGATCCTACTAAAATAATCGGCAAAAAACTAAACTCTTTTGCTACAATTAAACTATGTAAGAGTTTAAACACAATTTTTTATCATATTTATAAACCCTTATCGAGCAATACGTCTTATTAATGAAAGTTTTTTAAGAGAGAGAGTTGGTTCCTCCTAACTGGCCTAGGCCAGTCTGGGTACGGGCCGCGGGGTTGCCCCCTAACCTGTCGTGTCTTTAATTTTTGGCCCGAGGGGCCAGGGTAACAGCGACCCAGTGGCTGTAAGTTTTTTAAATCAGCTACAAGATAATATTATAGATGGCACTGTAGTCATATTATCAACTTGTACTATAAAGTTTTTTTTTATTTCTAGATTTCGGCAACAGCCGGTATAACTCGCATCACAGAAGAACACATCGGTCTTCTGCTGGCTTTGGACATGCCGTTCTTCGCAGTCATCAACAAGTGTGAACTGGTTAGCAACATCAATGCTGTTGTAGCGAGGCTGGCTCAATTGTTGGAACCCGCTAATGAGGTCAGTGATTTTATTTTAAATAGCATCTATAAAGACTAGCTTATAAACTAGGTTATTATTTCTTACATCAATGCTTTTGGGTGATGGTGACCACTTACCATCAGGTGGCCCAATTGCCCGTCCACACACATATAACATAAAGAGAAGCCGGGGGGGGGAAAGTTTAACAGAAAAACAGATATATTTACTTTCCCATTTATAATATTAGTATATATTGTAATTGGAAACATGCAGGTTTCCTCGCGATGTTCTTCAAGGAGCACGAGATGATAAATCAGGGATGCTGTATAATTTATAGATTTATTTAAATTTAAAGTAATGGTATATATTGGTATTATTACAGAAACCGCTGTTAATAACTGACGAGAATATGGCAAGGAACTGCGTTACGCCGCAAAAGTCGATACTGGACACCATAGACAATCTAGACAACGAAATCAAAAAGGATGAGGAGTGAGTAGCTTCACAAGTCTTTATTTAAACCCGAAGTGTTTCTGGATGAACTCTTATGTATGACCTTAAAACGAGTTCCATACTATAATAAATAGGTAATGGTAATAGTATTGTCTATAGCTACGCCAACCACCCTTGCTAGATACTTGCCTTTCACGCCAAAGGGTGTTGGGTTCGGTTCCCACTCAGGACACACAATTGTGTGCATTAACATGTCTGTTTTTCCTGAGTCTGTGTGTAATTGTCTATACAATAGTATATCAGTTGTCTGGTTGCCATAGTACAAGCTCTGCTTAGTTTCGGATCAGATATATATATATAGTTGAACGCAAATCACAGTAGTGTCGGCCGGCAGGGTGGCCGTGTTCCCGGGGAGCTGCGTGCGCGGTGCCGAACTCAACGCGCTGCACGCGTGCCTGCTGGCGCGCCGCGACCTGCAGCGCCCCGAGGACGTGAGTGAACCATATGTTGCGCAGTTGACTAGTATCCTTTTTATTAAATTATAAATGTTATAATTTATGTCACTTTACAGGAGGCGTGCGAGTTTCAAATAGACGAAATTTTCCACGTAAGGGACTCGACGGGGCCCGTCGTGGGGGGACTGCTCGCGCGAGGGCGACTCTACGAGGGCGACGAACTTATCATAGGTGCGTTGCGTTCTGTTAGTTGTGAGATGAATAGAGCGACGTATATTTAACACCACCCCCCTCCCCCCCAGGACCTCTGGAGTCCGGCGAGTTCGCGGAGATATCCGTGCGCACGATATACCGCAACCGCGTCCCGTGCGGCACCGTGCGCGCGGGACAGTCGGCGTCGCTGGGCCTGGGTCGCTTCCCGCCGGGACTGCGGCAGGGCATGGTGCTGCTAGCGCGGCCAGGGGGCTACGCCGCGGGACACGAGCGGCCCACCTTCGGAGGCTGTCCGCCCGGGACTTGCAGAGGACGACAGGTGGGTCGCTAATTCAAACCTTATTACTAAATAAAAACTTACATGTATTTAAGACAGAATATTTATTAATAGAATATAAATTAAGCGGCCAGTAGTGCTATTCTAGAATTTTAGATTCATCACTCTCCGGTGAAATGTTGACATGATGATGATGAGTGAGAGAATGTTCTTACAGAGTAGCAATACTGGTTGTAGCTTTATATTTAAAATTATATTATACAAACGATTTAAAAAGGCTTTTTTGAATAACGTTTCTACCGCCATGGCAATACTTAGTATTATTGTGTGCTAGTTTGAAAGATGAGTTAGACAGTGTAACTATAGGCACAAGAGACTTAATATCTTAGTTCCCAAGGTTGATGGCGCATTACGATGTTAGGGGTGGTTAATAGACTGTGACAAAGTCTATGGGTAGTGACGACCACTTACCATAAGGTGGTCATTTGCCAGCGTACCTATACGAAATTAAAAAAGTGATATATTTTTTTATTTTCAAAATTCATCGTTACAGATATCAGAACTAGTCCACTCGTCGCAAGCTTCGGAGAAGAATCGAAAGAACGCGAGGAGACAGAACAATAATATCCTCCAGGACATCGCCAACGTGAAGAACAGCCTCACGAAGAAATCGGACACGAAGTGCACGAACGTGTACGTGTCGGACGACGGGAGCAAGTACAGCGACGCGCACGTGTCGAGCGACACGCAGGACAAGTGCGTGTGTGACGACCTGGTGTTCCTCGAAGACCCAAACGACCCTAGAGGCTGTATATACTTTCAGGTGAGCAGAAAACTCTACTCGTTTTTAAAAGATTAGCAAACCTTAGATATGCGATTCCATGCGATTCGCTACCAGCTCTGCTGTATTGTACACTACAAACACTTCTCGATCAATATATCTCTATATACAACACGACACTGTTACACTTAACCACTTATATACACTTTAGTTTTACTTACAAAGTTCCGATAACAACTTCACAGATAACCAAAACGCTAAATTTTTCGCGAATCCATAGTCAATACCACATAATATTAAGATTTCGACCAAATTTCAAAGTCAAAGTTGCTTATATACTCTACTTGCTATTGGAATCGACTATAGATTTGTATGTGTTTGCACAGCACATTGTGTGTGTGTGTTTTTTTATCCGTAACAGCATGTGAATGTCCTACTGCTGGGCTAAAGGCCTCCTCTCCCTTTTTTGAGCAGAAGGCTTGGAGCTTATTCCACCACGCTGCTCCAGTGCGGTTTGATGGAATACACATGTGGCAGAATTTCAGTGAAATTAGACACATGCAGGTTTCCTCACGATGTTTTCCTTCATCGTAAAGTACGAGATGAATTATAATCACAAATTAAGCACATGAAAATTCAGTGGTGCCTGGACCATCTCGGCTGTTTTTTTATATGCTAGCAATATTAGCACAGACTGTGCAATATAATATGTAATGCGGTCATGAATTAAATTTGAATGAATGTAACAGGCATCCGTGCATGTCCTGAGACACTCCACGGCCATCTACCCAGGGTTCCAGTGCTCTGTGCATGTCGGGAACGTGCGTCAGACGGCCATTATCGAGGTAACGAATACATACATCAAACTCACTTTGCGGAGTGGAATTAAATAGTATAATTTTAGTATAGTTGGTGGTGTTGCGTAAAATACTTAAGTATGATAATGATATTTATTTTTTTATGTTATATTCCTGTTTAGCGGTAGAATATCTGATGAGTGGGTGGTACTTACCCAGGCGGGTTTGCACAATGCCCTTACCACCAGTTACCACACACTCATAATATATTCTGCCGCCAAACAGCAATAGCATTGTTGTTGGTGAGTAAAACAGTGTAACTGCAGGCACGAGGGACATAACATCTTAGTTCCCAAGGTGGTGACGCATTGGTGATGTAAGCGATGGTTAATATTTATTGCGGTGTCAATGTCTATGGGCGGTGGTGACCACCTACCATCGGGTTGCTCATCTCATCGCTGACCACGGATATATTTTTCGCTTTAGGGTATAATGTCTCCAAACAACGTGCTGAGGGCGGGTGAGGGGGCCTCCGTGCTGTTCAGGTTCGCCCGCTGTCCGGAGTACCTCGTGCGGGGCCGCCGGCTGCTGTTCACGGCGGGGCTGGGGACCAGGTACCGCTCAACGAACCCAACGATAACTTCTAATTACAGTTGAATTGTTGAGCCAATAAAGTATATCGTCAGCTCAGTGTTGGTATCCGAGATTGCTAGCTCCACTGACTTTCACACATTTAATTTATAAGTGTTCGGTGAAGGAAATCCATGCATCGAAGCAGGTTGTGGAATAAGCTCAAACCTTCTCCTGAGAAGGAGAGGTTTTAGCCCAGCTGTAGGACATTTATCTACTGTAACTGTTTTGAATCATGTTGGAATAAGTTTTGTTAGTCATGTTGGAATAATAAACTAATATTTAAATTAAATATTCTTATTTAAAATCAAAATAGCACTATGCACGTGTTAATATTGTATTTAATACACCTTTTACAATTAGTTGAAATGTATATTTAGTATATTCCAATCGTAGGAGTAAATATAAACTAACTTTATATTTCCATATCCCGTGATAGTCGCTAATAGCTCAGCTTAACTACTTTCTCGAATAAAACGCAATTTTTTCGCAAATCCATAATTAATATCACAGATAACTCAAAATCTCGACCAATGATATCGCGCCAATTCAATGTCGGTTGTTAATTTGCCTTTGTCTACTCTTGTGGCTTTAATGCACTAGTTATTTTCTATTTAAATGAAATAACATATTTATATGCATACATATATAACGTAACTGTTTTTAAAATGATAATCACGCCCCAAGGAACAAATCTTTAGGTTTGTATTTTTTTTTTGTTAATAGTAGCTCTTACAATGCCGATGTTACTTTTGCATTAAGCCGCGCTGATATGTAAGACTCCAATAAAAATTGATTATAAATTTAAAACAATAATGTTGTACGGTAAAATAATTTTTGTATTTATTTAAAAAAAAATCATGCTTAGCATTTTAAAAACACAAACATCATGACGCCATTTTGAATACAATTTTGGCGCCATTAATATAATCACTACCTCAAGAGGTAAACCAAAATTAGCTTTCATATTGTTAATATTTAAACTTTGTACATTAAATGATATATCCAGTTCCTGTTCATAAATTGCAATTTAAAGTTAATGATACATATTATATAACATTACGATATCTAACTATCAATGATCGGATTATTTAATGCCGATTTTACTTTAGACGATATGACATTGAATTTTTATGATTTGTATTAATTAATATTTATATAGCTATCTGTGGCATCGATATTAATTAAACTACAATAATATTAAACATAATTTAATAAAAGCAATTAATGGTTGAATAAGATTTTTTTTAAACAAAGATAATTATTATCATTTACGTTTTTGGTCTAAGAAAACGTGTCGCGTTAAAAGTTATTTTTTAAATAAAAAAACATATTCAAACCTTTACTAACCTGTTTATTATATTACACAACAAATTAAAAAAAATTGCAGCATAAAATAATGTTAATTATATATAAATTAAAAAATAAACATCCAGGTATTTAGGTATAAGTTGTAATAACTCGGTCATATTTTTTTGAGAACTTCAGGCATTATAAGCACGAACTATTCCCGTCAATCATATTCTGATCAGTTATAAATATAAATGAAATTTCGTCTATTACCTAACTTATGCAATACTAAATTTGAATATGTACCAAAACAAAATTATATATTACTGTTACGGCTTCAGGAAGCGCCTACTAAATAAATATAGCAATTCCGCATACACTAATTCATTTTACATTACTTTTAATTTTTTACCTACCTACATAAATATTTTTGTTTTTATATAACTTTTTACTATCGAACGAACGCTGTGTCTCTGTATCAAAAGTGAATAATATACTTTTACTCCGAGGTTAAATCGTTTGATTTCAACTTCCATTAGAACCCACTAAAGTTCTAACATTGGCGACCGTGACAGGACACTATCAAAAATAGTATATTATAGTAAAGTCCAAAAATCATCTTCTTCATACACCGCGTGTTTCGGAACTTGGATTGTGAAGGCCAATCTGAAAGAAAACGCAAACGAAAAAGAAAACGCTGCAGTGACATTCGAAACGACGAGATCATAAAAGAAACAATAATTTTGGAGCACAGCAAGCTTAAGGTCAATGGTTAAACGGGGTCCACTATCATTCACGGCCAGCGTAGCATCCAAAGCAACGCATCCTGGTTCCAAGAACGAGGAATTAAAGAAAGGTGCCCTGGTTATTCCTTAGCCTAATTATTTCCAAATATTTTTCACTAAAGTCCATCATACCTACTTCCTATTTTCTCCGTATTCTCTGTGTTTCATTTGCGTAAAGAAGTTATATCTCAAACTACATTTAATTTTAATACAATTAGATTAACAATATAAGTGATTAGTTTATTAAAAATATAGTTTTCGTAATAAGTTAAAGGAAATATTGTTTAATAAAATAGTATCCACAAAATAATTAACACTTTTTGAAAATTACATTATATACCTAAAAATAAGTAAAAATATAAAAGATTAAAATTTAATACATTTTACAATTGCATTTTTTTTTTTTCATTGTGTTTGCCGAACATTCCAGATCGCGGCCGTTAGCCGTCGCGTTGCGCGAGCTACGTAGCGGTTTGAAGCGCTGATTCATCGTGTGCCAGCGCTGCAAAGCGGCTTAGGCCCAGCTGACCCAAGTGTCGTCACTCGAGGAGATTAAGATAAGATTTAATATTTTTATTTTTAATCTTAATTTTGTTGACGATTCCTTTTAATAGTTGTTTTATGTACTGTGTTCTACCTATTTAATTAAATACAGTTACTTACAATATATACATACATACAAAAGCATATTTTTTTTTATATTATATTATAAATTAGTAAAGAAGTTTAAAATATAATCATGGCATTATCGAATACTAAAACTTTACAGGATTTGTTTACAAGACGCAGTTCTATTAAAGGTCAAATAACTAAATTTAAAAATTATTTGGAAAAAATTACTACTTTCACTGAATTATCAAATCTTGAAATTGCTGAATTAACTTTGAAATGTAATAAATTTGAGGGATTGTCAACAAAGTTTGATGAGCTGCAGAATCAGATTGAGGTTCTTAATTCTGAAAATTTATACTCAGAAATCGATTAAAGAGACAACATTGAGCAGGATATTATTTTGACGATTGCATCTGCTAAAACTTTGTTAAATAAATTTAATACTAAAGACGACTTAAAGCGTGAATCATTTGTACAAGAAAGCCAATGTAGTCTCGATCAAGATTTAAATGTTAAACTACCTAAAATTCAAATTCAAAAATTTTATGGTGCTTACTTTCGTTGGTTGGACTTTCGCGATACCTATTTGACTTTAATACATAATAATGACCGCGTCCCGATAATTAATAAATTTCATTATTTGATTTCATACTTAGAGGGTGACGCGGCGCGAATTATTTCAAATCTCGAAGTGTCAGCGGCGAATTATAATAACGCTTGGAGTTTACTCTTGGAGCGTTATGACAACAAAAGACTACTTATCCACCATCATTTAAATTCTTTATTTAACGTACAAAATATAACACGGGAATCAGAAAAATCATTGAGATACTTAGTTGATCACGTCTCTAAGAATATTCGAGCTCTGTCAACCCTGGGGCTGCCTACAGAGCATTGGGATATGATTATCATATTCATGTTGTCTTCTAAACTAGACAACACTACCCTACTAAAATGGGAGGAGCTTAGTAATACCATTAATGACGTACCGAAGTTAGATAAATTTTATAATTTTTTAAATAATCGTGCTGATGTTCTTGAGTCAGTAAATAGAAATAGAATTAATAATCAAAATAAAAATCAAAATAGCATTACTTCAAATGACAATAAATTACAAAAACCTATTATACAAACTAAAAAAATATTTACACACGTTAATCAAAATTAACAAAATGCATTTTTATGTATTATTTGTAATCAAAACCATAAAATTTACGATTGTGATATTTTTAAATCTAAAAGTGAACAAGAAAGGTTTGCTGATGTGGCAAAGTATAAACTCTGTGCTAATTGTTTGCGCCAAGGTCATCCTACTGCTGAATGTCGAATGGGACCCTGCCGTAAGTGCAAGGGTAAGCATAATACCATGCTTCATAAACCTACTTCAGAGGACCAGACGAATTCATCTGTTAATTTTAGTAAGCAGAGTAATAATGTTCTTTTATCAACAGCCTTAATAGAAGTTTGCAATCCGTACACGGGCAAGGCAGAACGTGTTAGAGCATTATTAGACTCAGGTAGTCAATCGTCTTTTATTAGTGAGTCATTAAAAAAACGCTTATCTCTCTCTTCTAATCCTATTGACATTAAAGTCATGGGTATTGGCAATAATATAGCGAGTAATATAGCCGAAAGCTGTGTAGTGACAATTAAATCTTTGAATACTTCATTTTGTACAACTTTTTCTTGATTTGTACTTGCTGAATTGACAGGAGAACTACCTAACACTCTTATTGATAAATATATTTTCAAATTGCCTAAAGATTTAAAGTTAGCCGATCCATCTTTTTATATGCCTGGACCAGTTGATTTTTTAGTTGGTGCAGATATATTTTGGAATCTATTAAAATGCGATCAAAGGGTATTAGGTCCGAATTTACCAATTCTAAGAAATTCCTTGTTAGGTTGGTTGATAGCAGGTCCAATAAATGTAAACGTTAAAGAACATATTTACTGTAATCACACTATTACTCCTAAAGGTAATAATAATTCTGAAATTGACAATTTATTAACTAAATTTTGGCAACTTGAAGAGGTTCCTACTAAAACCGTTTTAAGTGAATCCGAAAAGACTTGCGAAGAACATTTTCTAAATAATACCTTTCGCACTAACACAGGTAGGTTTTGTGTAAAATTGCCATTGATCGATACGCCAGATTGTCTTGGAGATTCATTTACTTTGGCTAAGAAACGATTTCTTTACTTAGAAAAACGATTTCGGAAAAATTATCTTTTGAAATCACAATATATAGATTTTATAAATGAATATGCCGATTTAGGTCATCTATCAGAATCTGTTATTTAAAATCCGGAAAACTCATATTTCTTATGTCATCATGCTGTTTATAAAGAAAGTAGTGAATCAACCAAGTTGCGAGTTGTGTTTGATGGCTCTGCTGCAACATCATCAGGCTTTTCTCTAAACAACCTTTTATTGGTGGGGCCAAACCTACAGGATTCTCTTTTCTCCATTTTAATTCGTGCAAGACAACATAAATATCTGTTAACTGGTGACATAGAAAAGATGTATCGACAAATACTTGTTAACGATACTGATCGCGATTTGCAGCTTATATTATGGAGAAAAGGCGAGTCCTTACCCCTCAAAACCTTACGTTTAAATACCGTGACTTACGGAACGTCAAGCGCGAGTTATTTGAGCACGAGATGCCTATGGCAGATTGGTGATGAATGTGAGAATAGTCTAATAAAAAATATTATACAGAAGGATTTTTATGTGGATGACTTAATAACAGATGCTGATGAAGAAAATCAATTACGTTTTATTAAGGATTCAGTAATTAAAGCGTTACATACAGGTTGTTTTAATCTACGGAAATTTAAGTCAAATTTGCCAAATTTTCAAAATGATGGTACGGATAAACAAGATAATTTAACTTTCAGTGAATCATCGAACGCACTCGGACTTGGTTGGAATCCAAACAATGACAATTTGCATTTCCCTATAATATTAGTTTCAAAATCTGAATTAATAACTAAACGCAGTATCATGTCAAATTCATTCAAAATATTTAATCCTTTAGGACTACTCAGTCCATATATTATTTTAGTTAAAATAATATTACAAATGTTATGGAAGGCCAAAGTTGATTGGGATGAGCCTGTCCCTAATGATATTAAAATGAAATGGGAAAATTTTAATGACAACCTATTATATTTGTCTCAAATGCAGATTCCAAGACGCACTATATGTGATTCTCCCACGATTATAGAATTTCATTCTTTTAGTGACGCTTCTGAAGTCGCATTTGGTGCTTGTATTTACATACGCTCTGTAGACCAAAATCATAAATTTAATATAAGGCTTTTGTGTGCTAAATCGAAAGTTGCACGTTTGCAACCTATGACCATACCAAGTTTGGAGCTTTGTGCAGCTCTTCTATCAGCAAGGTTAACTAATAGCGTCCTCAAGTCTATAAGGTATAACCCAGCTCGTGTTTATCATTGGTGTGATTCCAAGGTGGTTCTGGGTTGGATCAATGGCAATCCTAGTAAATTAAAAACATTTGTGGCAAATAGAGTTGTCGAGATCAAAGAGACCACAAATATCTCATCATGGCGTTATGTTCCTACTAAATGCAATCCAGCTGATCTTATTTCAAGAGGCGTTGAAGCTATAAATTTAGTGAACAACGATCTATGGTGGTCCGGACCAACTTTTCTTAATCAATTAGAATCCGAATGGCCAATTACTAATTTTAATTACAAAGACTTGCCTGAAATAAAATCTGCTGTTGTAATTAATTCAACTGAACCTATTATAAAAATAGAAAATTATTCATCCTTCTCAAAAGTACAAAGAACCATTGCTTATGTCAAACGTTTTATCTATAATTTAAAAAATGCGTCTAACAGACATACTGGTTATTTAAGTACTAAAGAATTAAATGAGGCTTTTTTCTTTCTGTGTGGCATCGCTCAACAACAGAGTTTTCCACAAGAATTAAATACTTTGGCCAATAAATGCAGCCTAAGTCCTAAATGTAAAATTTTATCTTTGGCGCCTTTTCTAGATAATTTAAATTTGATTAGAGTAGGTGGAAGGATAGATGCGTCAGATTATAAATTTGATAAAAGACATCCAATATTGTTAGATTCGTCTCACCATTTAACTAAATTACTTTTTAATCGTGAACACATAGCTAATCTTCATGCAGGTCCTCAGCTTTTAGTGTCAATTGTGAGAGAACGAATATGGCCTTTAAATGGAAGGCGTCTAGCACGACGCACAGTCTACAACTGTGTTCGATGTAGACGAATTCAGGGTAAAACTTTGTATCCAAAAATGGGTGATTTGCCATTACAAAGAGTTACAGCTGATTTCCCTTTCCTCTCCGTTGGCATAGATTTTGCGGGACATTTCCTAATTTTAAATCGCAAGGGACGAGGTGCTAAGACAATAAAATGTTATTTATGTCTCTTTGTTTGTCTACGTTACAAGTGTATACATCTAGAAGCCGTTAGCGACTTGTCAAAGGATGCCTTTATTATGAAACTTGTTGTTTGAAGATTTGTTGCGCGTCGTGGTAAGCCCATCGAATTTTTTTGCGACAATGGCCGTAATTTCGTAGCTGCGGCTAAAGAAATCGTTTCATTTTTAAAATATATTGCTGAACCTATATCTGATTATGCGGCTCAGGAGGGTATAAAGTTTAATTTTTCGCCATCGTATGCTCCTCATTTTGGCGGCATTTGGGAGGCTGGAGTAAAATCGGCAAAACATCATATTAGGCGCGTTATGGGAAACTCGTATCTAACGTTTGAAGAGATATCTATTCTCTTTGCGCAAATTGAAGCCGTCCTTAATAGTCGTCCTCTTTGCCCCTTATCCTCATCTCCTCATGACTACCTTCCGCTCACTCCAGGGCACTTCCTTATTGGAAGACCACTACGTGCAATACCAGTATCTGAATCTATTTTAGCGAATGTTAACGAAACCCAATTAAGCAGATATGCACGTGTTGAACTTATACGCAAACACTTTTGGCAAAGATGGCAAAGGGAATATTTGGGCGAATTGCAACAGCGTGTTAAATGGAAACTAATATGTCTAAATTAAATGTAAACGACCTTGTTCTGTTACAAGAGGACAACACGCCACCACTATCTTGGCGCCTTGGACGAGTTCTTCGATTATTTCCTGGACCAGATGGTATCTCCCGAGTCGCGGACATCTCTACTACAACCGGTTGCGTAAGGCGGCCGCTAGTGCGACTCTGCCCGATACCTACTGTGGACGATCTAAAGGCGGGGAAGATGTTACGGCTTCAGGAAGCGCCTACTAAATAAATATAGCAATTCCGCATACACTAATTCATTTTACATTACTTTTAATTTTTTACCTACCTACATAAATATTTTTGTTTTTATATAACTTTTTACTATCGAACGAACGCTGTGTCTCTGTATCAAAAGTGAATAATATACATGTAATGAATTTTGAAAATTTTGAAAATGAATTTTGTAAATTTTTACAAAATTCAAGCGATTCATCATTGCTTGAAAATTATATTTTATTCTTATTAGGCGCCATTTTGAATATATAAGGAATGGCCTGTTTTTAAGACTCTGCGGCAACATGAATGGAAAAAAATACCGCTAAGCTAAATAACAATAATTATTAAAAGAATAGCAGACCTAACATCAGAAATAGCATTTGAGTGATAACCATCCTCAAGAATATTAAAAAATGCTCTGTTATGTCATATTCTGTTATTTTGAAAAGACCCCATTTTCAAATTCGTATTGTGTTATTTAAATTTATTAAAATATGAAATATTTTTAAACATAATCACGCCATTTTAAATTTAAATTTTGGCGCGATTCATATTATTGTATTGTTGTATACATATCTTTTGTTGAAGTATTTAAATTTTGTACATTAAATCTAAATGATTTTTCTAGTTCCTGTAAGCTGATATAACTTGCTATTTTAAGTTAAATATACGTATTTATGTAACACAAACGTAAGACATTTTTAAGTGACACCATTTTGAAATTCAGAAATATTTATGGGAACAAAATTAATTAAATAATTTGCTGTTTCGTTTTTCATCTGTAAAAACAATTGTAAGTAAATATTTTAATTTATAATTTGTATGAACTAAAAATACCTAAAAAGTAATCCTACTAAAAAAATGTATATTTATAAGTGTATTTTTTACATTTACTCTATATTTATTATCAAATTTGTATTTTATATATATTCCACTAAGATTCATTTTAACTTTTATCTTCTTCTTAACGACTTTAAAATTATCTTACATATCGTATTGTTTATACAATAATAGTCCTTATTGCATAAATTTTAAGGACGTATTTTATTAGATCTCTTTGCCTCAAAGTATCAATTTATCCGAATTAATTTAATTTGATAAAGTAATGGTAAGCGATGAAATGATGGTGTTAAATAATTAATTGTGTATTATCTGTGGCAGTTCGCTTAGATTATTAATTTGAAACGTGTGTTTCTTTAATTTTTTAATTTTGTCAGAGTAAACGGCCAGTTTTAATAAAAGTTAGCTTCGTGTCATCGATTTATGAAAATTTTAGGATGTTATTGGACTAAATTAATCTTTTTATTTAATTATGCTTTGAATAAAACGTGTGATTGTGACTTAAAAAATAAAACAATGTTTTTTACTGACTTAGAAAAATGTTATATATTAGCAAAGATTAAAAAAAAATTAAGACATTTTTTAGCACGTCATTAGACTATAATAAAAATAATTAAAGTATGTTGGATTTTTTATTTAAAATCTTTATAATTTAAGCTACACTTTGTAAAAAATAAATTGGCAATTATTGTGTCAACCCGCGTTCATAAGAAAGTTTTACGACAATGCGCGCTTGCTGAGTTGGTGATAATTAATCAAGTAGACTTATAAGTACATTCGAATTATTTCACAAAGGTTTAAAGCTACTAGTTGTGGATATATGCAGATTCTACCAAGAAGAACTGAACCGAAGAAAGAAACTCAATAGTAAATCTTGTAGCGTTAATCGAATTCCATCATTAGTGGTTTTCCATGACTCATTTAGTCATTTTTTTTGTTTATTTCCATAATTTATGTTTGTTTATCCTTATCCAGATCCTAGGTCATCTTTTATTTAAATTTTATTATGAATTAACAAACACACTAGGTTCACATAAACAATATTAATATCAAAATACTTCATTCAACATTGAAGCATTACACTTGCTTATTGATAGTCAAACTAGAAACTTCCACTGGTTAAAAGTAACACCCAGGCCTGTGTCGAACCAGTGAAAGAAACTCAGACTATTAGTCTATAAAGTAAATAGTAGTCTTTTTGTAATAAGCAACAAATATATTTTTATCAAGGCAGAATGTTTTGTACACAACTAGCGTAGATACAGGTAAAAAAAAATCAAATTTAGAAATAAATTCGAATGAAGTCTCTGGATCATTTCTTCTTCTTCTTCGAGTGCCACTCCGACTAGCGAAGGTTGGCAGTCAGCTTTAAATACTCCTTCTTGTTCTTCGCGAGGCGAAAGAGTTCGACAGCACTAGCGATTCCCGTCCATTCACGGATGTTGCACAGCCAAGACTTTTTTCTGCGCCCAACAGCTCTCCTTCCGGCAACTTTTCCCATCATAATCAGTTGCAAAAGTTCATATCTTTCATGCCTAAGCACGTGTCCGAGATATGCAACTTTTCTCTTCTTGACAGTCTCCAAAAGTTGCCGTTTTTGGTTGACGCGTCGCAGAACTTCCACGTTCGAGACCTTTTGAGTCCAACTAATGACCAACATACGTCTATAAGCCCACATCTCGAAAGCTTCTATACGTTTTTTGAGATCTTCTTTAATTGTCCACGCCTCGCATCCGTAAAGAAGTATAGGCCAGATGTAACAATGTAGGAGTCGTATGCGCACAGGGATCTTAAGTCTGCGATTGCAGAGTACTTTTTTCAACGTGCAGAAGGCACTTCGAGCTATTTCGATGCGAGTCTTTACCTCCTGTTCACAGCTCCAGGTGTCATTAAGCCATGTCCCCAGATATTTGTACTTGCGCACCCTCTCAATTTTTTGGCCTGCTACAATGATAGCAATGTCATCGAAGCTATGTTTAGATAACACCATGATCTTCGTTTTTGATAGGTTCATCCTCAGACCAGCGTTTTCACTGCACTCATTAACACGGCTCATAATTAATTGCAGCTCTTCAGGAGATGATGCTATTAGGACTGTATCGTCAGCGTATCTGATGTTGTTAATATACCGGCCATTTATTTTGACTCCACATTCTTGGCCTTCAATTGCTTCTGCTATTATTTGTTCCGAGTACAAATTAAATAGCGTGGGTGATAATATACAGCCCCGTCGGACTCCTCTCTTTATTTCTACCTCATCAGTCTCCTCATTGTCAACTCGTACAGTAGCCTTTTGGTTCCAATACAGATTCTGGATAATACGTACATCTTTATCATCTAAGCCGATATCATGTAATATTGCAATTAGACGGTCATGCAGTACTCTGTCAAAGGCTTTTTCGTAATCGATGAAACAAAGGAAAACGTCTTGTTGCATGTCTCTGCATTTTTGTACGAGAACCTGCATTGCGAAAAGAGCCTCTCTCGTGCCCACTCCTATTCGAAAACCAAACTGACTATCTGCGAGATGTTCGTCGCATTTAGCTCTTATTCGCTCGTGGATGATATTCAGAAATAGTTTCAATACTTGGCTCATAAGGCTAATCGTTCGAAACTCTTCGCACCTTCTTGCGTTGGTCTTCTTAGGAAGCGTAATAAAAGTTGAGGTTAGTCAGTCTTTGGGTAAGTGGCCAGAGTCGTATACCAAGTTAAAGAATTTAACCAGGAAGTTAATATTTTCGTCTTCAATAAGTTTGAGTACCTCTATGGGAACATTATCCGGTCCGGTTGATTTTCCCGTTTTAACTTTTTTAAGAGCGTTTGTGACTTCATTTTTCAGGATAGGATATCCGTCATTTGGATCACAATTTACCGCTATGCTTCGGAAATCGTCGGTATATTGATGAAATGTATTGTTCCCATAGGTGTTTTTTTCCTGATATATCTAATATGGGAATATTATTTTCATCCGTAAGTTGGTGAGTCGTCTTTTTGTGTCCTACCAAAGATTTTATTTCCTTATGCAGGTTAAATGCATCATGTTTAGCATAAAGGTCCTCCACAAAATCAAACTTGCACTGATACCAAGCATCTCTAGCATAACGAACTTCACGCCGAATTTTCTTATCAATCTCAGTATACTTGCTATTGTCGGAATTCTTGTAGATTCTCCTTTCTTCGATAAGATCATATATTTTTTCTGTCATCCAACTCTGCTTAGGAATCCAATCTCTTTTCAAGTGTGTCTTATTGATGTTTAATATTTTGTTCTTCATTGAACACCACTCTTCCTCCACTGTACGCATTATCCCAGGTTTCTCATCTGCTGCCCACTCGTTTATTTCTTTCGCCACTTTTTCTTGGATGTTAAGTTCTTTAAGTTTCCTCACGTCTATTGCGTGGTACTGTGTTCTCTTCTTTAGTTGTTTGAGTCTACATAATATTAACATGGTTCGGTTTGATTTTGGTACTAAGTTAACAGGTTTATTAATGTATTTTGTGTTTATGATTACTCCCACTCCATACTTGTTGGAGCTATCCTCGGAACCAGAGTAATACATGGTGTAATTATTATCTATTTGGTGTTTAGCTTTGCCTATCCATCTAATCTCACTTAGTCCCATGATGTTAATCTTCATTCGTTGCATTTCTTTGCAGACATTGTAGACTTTTTCAGGACTCTTCAAGCTTCTGACGTTCCACGTTCCTATCTTCATTTGCTGTTTTTTCCACCTGGACGCCAGGAACTCGGGGCCATTTCTTTCTTAGACTTTTCCATAAAGCTGACGATAACTAGGGAATAATAGTGCAGTGGTTTCCCCTTGCCTTCTGCACCAGACATTTTAGAGGTTACTTGTACCTCAAGGTCGCTGTTTCCCTTTTTCCAATCATGGTGCGTATGGTTATACCGCCATTGATCCGTCGCCAGAGCCTCGTCTGTTATCTAGCAGGGAGCACCACGTGCAGGTGAGATTGGCAATTGGGTCGGTTTAGATGGTAGTTCCGTTCCCCCCTTACCCCCCTTTCTTATAAAATAATATAACATTTATAAACATATTTTATAGTAGACATACAAAAAGATTTTTTTAAATTTAACTTTTTCTAATCTGTTATGACTAATAAAAACATTAAAATGCCTTATCGGTTATCTGTTGTGATTATTTTGATAATGAAATTTGTCATTCATGTTATGTTATTGTATTCAAAAGGAATGTTACTTATCTGTTCCCAAGTCACTTTCTGTGTGTGTTTTTTTTAATATATATATCGAGCAGGCATAGTGAAATACATATAACACTACCTTAAACAATAATGACTGTTTCAAACCTAAACAAGCACCAGTGAATTTTCATGTGATTAGTTTGCGTTTAAAAATATCGTGAGACAGCCTGCATTTATAATTATCAAATTTCACTGAAATTCTGCTAAACAATCCACTGTGTATTATCCAAAAAGGTAGAACAGACCTTAACCAGCCAGCTTACTCGTACTTCCTAAAAATAACATAAAATAATTTTGAATTACATTGCTTGTTCGACTCTGTTACATATAATGACATTTTCGGAACATCCAGAATAAATACAGAAATTGGCAATATACCACTTCAATAAAAAAAAAAATAACCAATGCCAGAAATGAAAATATGGTGTGTTGCCAAAACAATTTATAAAGCTTTTATTTTACAATAATACTATAATTATGAAATCGATTTTCAATATTTATTTGTTAAAATAAAACTTCAAAATATACAAGCGCTGTCCCGCAGTTTTATTCGCATTCTATCCAATTGAAGTTAAACAAAATGACGCCCTGAATTCGAGTCTTTTATGAGACTAATTTGTTTATAAAAAAAGGAATGTGAATAAAACCTCGGGCGGAACTAATTTGAAGCCTAGCAGTAGTATTTATATTATATGACGAGCCGTTTGGCGGTGTTGAAAGGTACCTGCCTTTCACGCCGAAGGTTGTGGGTTCGATTCCCACCCAGGACAGACATTTGTGTGCATGAACATGTCTGTTTGTCCTGAGTCTGGGTGTAATTTTCTGTATAAGTATGTATTTACAAAAGAAAAGTAGTATATGTAGTATATCAGTTGTCTGGTTTCCATAGCACGAGTTTTGTACGAGCTTAATTTGGGATCAGATGGCCGTGTGTGAAAAATGTCCCAGGATATTATTATTATTAGTTTCAAAGATTTAGAATTAGGATTACGTTGTTAATGTACCAGGAGAACATAAACAGTGAAACGGTTTCACCGAACGATTAGATTAAAAGAGTCAATTAGTTTCAGTAAGAATTACAGTGTTAAAGTACCAGGAGATCATAAACAGTGAGTCGGTCTCACCGAACGATTAGATTAAAAGAGTCAATTAGTTTCAGTTAGGATTACAGTGTTAATGTACCAGGAGATCATAAACAGTGAGACGGTCTCACCGAACGATTAGATTAAAAGAGTCAATTAGTTTCAGATAGGATTACAGTGCTAATGTACCAGGAGATTATAAACAGTGAGTCGGTCTCACCGAACGATTAGATTAAAAGAGTCAATTAGTTCCAGTTAGGATTACAGTGTTAATGTACCAGGAGATCATAAACAGTGAGTCGGTCTCACCGAACGCGGATGGCATTAATTGAAATAAGATCAATGTTAAATATATTCGATTTGGCCCTCAGAACATCCGACGCCGACGATTCCGGCGACGAGTGCTACGGGAGTCTAACCCCGGAGCCTCGTTTCGGGAACGTCGAGTACAAACTGCAGCTGGTCTCGCCGTGCGAGCGACGCTTCCAGCACCTGGTGACGCAAGTGAATAATAAATAATATTAAATATATAACATTATATATAACTTAGGTAGCTAACTGGGCAGGTATCACCCACTCATCAGATATTCTACCGCAAAACAGCAGTACTTGGTATTGTTTTGTTCCGGTTTAAAGGGTGAGTGAGACAGTATAATTACAGGCACAAGGGACATAACGTCTCAGTTCCCAAGGCTTCGTATCCAGAAGTTTTTGATTCGATTATCATGTAGAGATCCTATACGTGTGTACTCGTAATAAGGAGATGACGCCTTATCCCAACTGTGGGTAAAAATGCTGTTACATTTTTAAACAAATTAAATGATACCTACTCAGTCGGGACAAAAACCGACTGTGTTAATATTATATTGTAATATCATTTATTTTATCCTCAGATAAATATTTTATGGTCAAGAAACTTAGTTGTAATTACAATGGCAGTATAAAATTTGATCTTGAAATTGTAATGACGTCATTGGTTGATGGTATGTGAGCTGTTTGTAGTGCGCAATACAATAGTTTTTCTTTTCTACAGGTGAACTCGATAACGGTAGAGGGAGCGCTCGCCTGAACATGTTCAGGCATTTGCACGAAGTGAAAAGTAGTAGGACGTCCTCGATCAGCCACGAGATACTCGGCTTCGATGCTCAGGTGCGCTTATGATTATTTTGACGTTTATTTAAATTAAAAACAATCCCCCACCCACTTGCAAAGCCCGGGCAAACACCACTGCACTTTGATGTGCTTAATTAATGGGCACATTGTCAGGAGATCTGCTTTTATGGGATGAAGTATTGCTATGTATATCCATCAACCCGCATTGAAGCTGCAAGTTAGAGCTCCAAATCACAAGTGGAGGGGAGGTCTTAGCCCAGCAGAAGCGTTTTTTTTTTTATAATAAGTAAATAGAAAAAAAAAGTAAAAGTAAGTTGTACACTGGAAGTGAGATTTGGAAGCGTGTAAAGACATTGTTTGCGCCTGAACTCTCTAATTTTCACCCTGGGATTATGTAAATGTCTATGTCCCACTGCTTGGCTAATCCCTCTTCTCCCTTTGATGAGGAGCTTATTCCAATACGCTGTTCCAATTTAGTGGTGCTAATCTGGGTTTTAACACGCTATCATTGGTAACGATTTACACATTCTATTCACTACCATCTCGGTTCTCAATAGGATTAAGAGTGTGTGGGAATAGAGACTGTCTGTGCTTGCACGCACACACAAGTACCATTATTAGTCCCGTGCATTTGTCTAAACCGTTCGTATCCGTAACAGCCTGTGAATGTCCCACTGCTGGGCTAAAGGCGGGTTGGTGGAATACACATGTGGCAGAATTTCAGTGAAATTAGACACATGCAGGTTTCCTCACGATGTTTTCCTTCACCGTCAAGCAGAGATGAATTATAATCACAAATTAAGCACATGAAAATTCAGTGGTGCTTGCCCGGGTTTGAACTCACGATCATTGGTTAAGATTCAGGCGTTCTTACCACTGGGCCATCTCGGCTACAAGTTGTCTAAACATCTTTATCTAGTTTTCACACTTTTCCCATCTCTATCGTGGCAATACATCGCTCGCTTCACGTCTCTTTTCCATTTTATTTTTCCCAAATGGCGCAACAAAACAGAAATAACGGTCGTACAGCGGTGCACACCCCCACCATACCCTCGCTGTTTGAGGTCGAGTTCTCTAACATCCGAGGACTCCACACTAACCTCAACGCTGTCCACCACCATCTCGAGACAGCACGGCCAGCAATGTTGTTTCTCACGGAGACACATATACTCCGTCCTGCCGATACCAGCTACCTTAATTATCCCGGCTACACGCTTGAAGAATCCTTTAAAGCGAAAGCCGGAGTATGCTTGTTCGTCAGGACGGATGTTTGCTGTCACCGACTGCGCTGCTTGGAGGACCCCTCCTTCTCCTTGTTGGTGGTACGTGTGGACCTGGTTCGTCAGAGCCGAGTCTACGTGTGCCTCTACAGATCCCACAATGGTGACTTGGAGACAAGCCGATTATTTGACCATCTTAGTCGGGTGGCAGATGCTGCGCAAGAGCAATTTCCTAACGCGGAATTGGTGTTTTTGGGGGATTTTAATGCTCACCACGAATCCTTGTTGAAATCCCTCAAAACTGATCATGCTGGAAGGACTGCTCATGCTTTTGCTCTCACACATGACTTGACCCAACTGGTTGATCAGCCCACCAGGATCCCAGACATTGATGGGCAAGCACCTTCTCTACTGGACCTTCTGCTGACTTCTCACCCGGTGGAATATCAGGTTGTGGTTCAGGCTCGTCTTGGCTCTTCGGATCAATGCCTTATTTCTACCAGAGTGCCACAGGCCAAGCTGCTGCCACTAGCGGTATGCAAACGTCGCGTTTGGCACTATAAGTCGTCGGATTGGGACGGTATGCGCGATTACTATGCGTCGGTCCCTTGGAAGGAACGTTGCTTCAGTGGGAATGACCCGACAGCTAGTGCCGCTGCTGTTGCTGGCGAGATCATGCTGGGAATGGAATACTACATTCCTAGCTCAGATCTCGTCAGTAGGAGTACGCGTAACCGTTGGTTCACTCGTGAATGTGCCGATGCTGTATCAGCTAAGCAGGCGGCATATCGCAAGTGGATCAACGGCTGCATTAGCGGGGCATCTAACATTGACTCACTGAAAGCAAACTATAATAAAAATTCCAAGTCCTGTAGAAAGGCATACACGAGAGCGGATGCACAGCGCATTGTACAGATTGGTCATGACCTTGTTTCGCATCCTAGGGGCTCCCGTAGCTTCTGGCGTCTGACCAAGTCTGTGCAAAACAATTTCTGCCAACCTTCGCTGCCACCGCTCAGAAATCCGGACGGATCGCTAGCTCACAGTCCGCAAGAGCAAGCTGATCTCCTGGCTAAACTCTTTGCCGACAATTCCGTCATCGATGATTGTAGTGAACTGCCACCTACAATACCTGCATGTGGCCATACGATGCCTGACATTAAAATCAGGCAACGTGATGTGCGTGCGGAGCTGCAATCACTTGATGTACGGAAAGCTAGCGGTCCCGATGGAATACCAGCCATTATGCTGAAGAAGTGCGCGGTGCTCCTGTGTTAACGCGCCTGTTCCAACTTTCTCTCTCTTCGGGAAGTGTGCCGGAGGCTTGGAGAAGAGCTAATGTGCAAGCGGTTCCCAAAAAAGGGGATCGGTCTGACCCGGCAAATTATCGGCCAATAGCTATCACCTCAGTACTTTGTAAGGTTATGGAACGGATTTTAAACAACCAACTGATCCATTACCTAGAAGATCACTCTTTAATTAATGATCGTCAATACGGGTTTCGACCAAAACGGTCCACAGGTGATCTTCTAGCGTACGTGACGCACCTCTGGGGTGAAGCTATCGACAAGCATGGAGAATCGTTGGTTGTCAGCCTCGATATCTCCAAGGCTTTCGACAGGGTCTGGCACAGAAGTCTTCTCTCCAAGCTGCCGGCATATGGTCTGCCTGCTCAGCTATGCACCTGGATTGCCAGCTTCCTACACAAGCGTAGCCTTCGTGTTTTAGTTGATGGTTGCGCTTCACAATTCTATGTAGTGAATGCTGGGGTCCCCCAGGGATCTGTGCTATCTCCCACACTCTTTCTTTTGCATATCAATGATATGCTCTCTCTTGGGAACATACATTGCTATGCAGACGATAGTACAGTGCATGGTGGATACCACGGACGCGCAGTGGCTGGGCGAGCGGAAATTGAGGAGAGGCGGAAGAATCTTGTCATTGAACTCGATAGGACGTTAGAGCTCATCGCCAAATGGGGCTCTGATAATCTTGTTGAGTTTAATGCCAAGAAAACACAGGTATGCGCTCTCACGGCGAAAAAGTCAACATTTTCCCCTCTTCCCTCCCTCTGTGGTACTCCGCTGGTGATGCAAAGCAAAATCGCCATGCTGGGGATTGACGTTCGCTGCGACCTTAGTCCAAGGGATTACATCGAGGCTGTTATAAAAACAGCTTCACGGAAACTCGGAGTTCTGAACAAGGTGCGGCGCTTTTTCACGCCACAACAACTGTGCCTGCTGTACAAAACACAGGTATGGTCTTGCGTGGAATATTGCTCGCACCTTTGGGATGGCTCCGCTAAGTACCTACTTGAGGCCTTGGACCGGTTGCAGCGACGTGCCGTACGCATTATTGGCGACGTAAAGGTCACAAACACCCTTGAACCTTTACAATTGCGTCGTGAGATAGCAGCACTGAGCGCTTTCTATCGACTGTATCACGGCGAGTGCTCTGAGGAATTATTCTCTCTAATTCCTGCTTCCCCCTTCCTTCTTAAGTTTCTTAAGTTCTCGATGTCACCGCCTAACTGTGACATCAATTCCATCGCGAACAAAGAAATTTGGCAACTCCTTTCTTTGTCGCATTTCCAAAAAATGGAATTCCTTACCAGCTCACGTATTCCCCTCCTCTTACAACCCGGGTTCCTTCAAACGAGGCGTGAAGAGGCATCTTGCGGGCCGGCAAGGCGAAGGCGGCTAGTGCAGAACGTTTTTCCCGTCTGTACTGGCCGTCGTCGCATTTGGACTCTACTACCACTTACCATCAGGTGGAGTAGAGTCATTTGCCCTCCCGGCGATATAAAAAAAAAAAAAATAGCTACTGCAGTATGCTCTTATAAACTATATTTAACGATTTTTTTCCTTCAGCATAAACATGCAGATTTTTTGCTTTGGAAACACGTGAGCAAGCCACATAGAGCTGACCGTGAGAAAAACATGGCGTGCCTAAATGTATGCCTGCTACCTTTAAGGTTTGCTCCTGCGATTTGTTGATCGTCATTGAAAATGCGACTTTTAACGGTAACTGCAGGCGTTTAAAATTGAATGGCAAGTTATTGGGGTTTTTTTTTTTTTTTTATAGAATAGGAAGGCGGACGAGCATATGGGCCACCTGATGGTAAATGGTCACCAACGCTCTTAGACATTGGCATTGTAAGAAATGTTAACCATCGCTTACATATCCAATGCGCCACCAACCTTGGGAACTAAGATTTTATGTCCCTTGTGCCTGTAATTACACTGGCTCACTCACCCTTCAAACCGGAACACAACAATATCAAGTATTGCTGTTTTGCGGTAGAATATCTGATGAGTGGGTGGTACCTACCCAGACGAGCTTGCACAAAGCCCTACCACCAGTATGATTGGGATGCGCGGTATAAGAACATTGTCTCCCTTGGCTTCTCCAGTTAAAATTGTGGCCTTCACAATGTGCCTTCCTAGTTCGGTAACTCGCATTGATATACATCACGTTATTTACAATATTATAAATCAACCAAAAAAGGACCAATTACTAACCTACCTACAACCTCTGTAATTTACAAAAAAAAGAAGGAATTCTGTATAATGAACAGGTAAGTAACCTATATCTATTAATTTAAATAAAAATGAAGTATCTTATTTAAGTGTAACTCCTAACCAAAAAAAAACTGCCAATACCTAATCTTGGGCCTATATTACTTGAAGTACAATCCGTTTTTAAAAAATCGCTATAACCATGAAAATTCGCAAAACGGAGACAACAGTCAACGATGTCTGCCCTCACGCTTCTGCCCGCGTTCGGGTCGCGCACTCAGCGATGAGCGCCTTCTTCCCCCACACAAGTGTGTCGCACCGCCCGCCACCGCCGCCGGAGGCGAACCGCGCCGTACCGCTCGCTACACCGCACCCGTAGTATCGCGCATTTAAACTAAATGATGTCTATCATACATTACATAATTATGTGTAACTAACGTTTATGGCAGCGCACGCCAGAATAGCTCGCAGAAAGGTAGGTTTTTTCCTAGTTACTTGACATTTAATGTCATATTTTGGACAGCTCACACAATATCTTTATAAATTGTAGCCTATGTGTTATTCTGATGTATAAGCTATATTATTGGAAAGTTTAATTGAAATCCATTCAGTAGTTTTTGCGTGAAAGAGTAACAAACATCCATCCACACATACAAACTTTCACGTTTATAATAGTAGTAGGATTCTGTTATTTTGAAAAGACCCCATTTTCAAATTCGTATTGTGTTTTTTAAATTTATTAAAATATTAAATATTTTTAAACATAATCATGACACCATTTTAAATTTCAATTTTGGCGCGATTAATATTATTGTATTGTTGTATACATATCTTTTGTCGAAGTATTTAAATTTTGTACGTTAAATCTAAATGATTTTTCTAGTTCCTGTAAGCTGATATAACTTGCTATTTTAAGTTAAATGTACGTATTTATGTAACGGCAAACGTAAGACATTTTTAAGTGACGCCATTTTGATATTCAGAAATATTTATGGGAACAAAATTAATTAAATAATTTGCTGTTTCGTTTTTCATCTGTAAAAACAATTGTAAGTAAATATTTTAATTTATAATTTGTATGAACTAAAATACCTAAAAAGTAATTCTACTAAAAATGTATATTTATAAGTGTATTTTTTACATTTACTCTATATTTATCATAAAAGTTGTATTTTATATATATTCCACTAAGATTCATTTTAACTTTTATCTTCTTCTTAACGACTTTAAAATTTTCTTACATATCTTATTGTTTATACAATAATAGTTAATTATTACATAAATTTTAAGTACGTATTTTATTAGATCTCTTTGCCTCAAAGTATCAATTAATCCGAATTAATTTAATTTGATAAAGTAATGGTGAGCGATGAAATGATGGTGTTAAATAATTAATTGTGTATTATCTGTGGCAGTTCGCTTAGATTATTAATTTGAAACGTGTGTTTCTTTAATTTTTTAATTTTGTCAGAGTAAACGGCCAGTTTTAATAAAAGTTAGCTTCGTGTCATCGATTTATGAAAATTTTTATCGGAACTTTGTAAGTAAAACTAAAGTGTATATAAGTGGTTAAGTGTAACAGTGTCGTGTTATATATAGAGATATATTGATCGAGAAGTGTTTGTAGTGTACAATACAGCAGAGCTGGTAGCGAATCGCATGGAATCGCATATCTAACGAAAAACGAGTAGAGTTTTCTGCTCACCTGAAAGTATATACAGCCTCTAGGGTCGTTTGGGTCTTCGAGGAACACCAGGTCGTCACACACGCACTTGTCCTGCGTGTCGCTCGACACTTGCGCGTCGCTGTACTTGCTCCCGTCGTCCGACACGTACACGTTCGTGCACTTCGTGTCCGATGTCTTCGTGAGGCTGTTCTTCACATTGGCGATGTCCTGGAGGATATTCTTGTTCTGTCTCCTCGCGTTCTTTCGATTCTTATCCGAAGCTTGCGATGAGTGGACTAGTTCTGATATCTGTAACAATGAATTTTGAAAATAAAAAAATATATCACTTTTTTAATTTCGTATAGGTACGCTGGTAAATGACCACCTTATGGTAAGTGGTCGTCACTACCCATAGATTTTGTCACAGTCTATTAATCACCCCTAACATCGTAATGCGCCATCAACCTTGGGGATTAAGATATTACGTCTCTTATGCCTATAGTTACACTGTCTAACTCATCTTTCAAACTAGCACACAATAATACTAAGTATTGCTATTTGGCGGTAGAAACGTTATTCAAAAAAGCATTTTTAAATCGTTTGTATAATATAATTTTAAATATAAAGCTACAACCAGTATGGCTACTCTGTAAGAACATTCTCTCACTCATCATCATCATCATCATGTCAACATTTCACCGGAGAGTGATGAATCTAAAATTCTAGAATACTGGCCGCGTATATATATTCTGTCTTAAATACTTGTAAGTTTTTATTTAGTAATAAGGTTTGAATTAGCGACCCACCCGTCGTCCTCTGCAAGTCCCGGGCGGACAGCCTCCGAAGGTGGGCCGCTCGTGTCCCGCGGCGTAGCCCTCTGGCCGCGCCAGCAGCACCATGCCCTGCCGCAGTCCCGGCGGGAAGCGCCCCAGGCCCAGCGACGCCGACTGTCCCGCGCGCACGCTGCCGCACGGGACGCGGTTGCGGTATATCGTGCGCCCGGATATCTCCGCGAACTCGCCGGACTCCAGAGGTCCTGGAGGGGGGGGGGTGTTAAATATACGTCGCTCTATTCATCTCACAACTAACAGAACGCAACACACCTATGATAAGTTCGTCGCCCTCGTAGAGTCGCCCTCGCGCGAGCAGTCCCCCCACGACGGGCTCCGTCGAGTCCCCTACGTGGAAAATGTGTTAATGCACACAATTGTCTGTCCTGAGTGGGAATCGCACCCACAACCTTTGGCGTGAAAGGCAAGTATCTAGCAAGGGTGGTTGACGTAGCTATAGACAATATTATTACCATTACCAATAGTATGGAACTCGTTTTAAAGTCATATATAAGAGTTAACTCAGAAACACTTCGGGTTAAATAAAGGCTTGTGAAGCTACTCACTCCTCATCCTTTTTGATTTCCTCGTCTACATTGTCTATGGTGTCCAGTATCGACTTTTGCGGCGCAACGCAGTTCTTTGCCATATTCTCGTCAGTTATTAACAGCGGTTTCTGTAATAATATTTTGGCTGGATTGACATTCAGCGAGATAATTTTTTTCTAATAGAATAGGAAAGCGGACGAGCATATGGGCCACCTGATGGTAAGTGGTCACTAACGCCCATAGACATAGGCATTGTAAGAAATGTTAACCATCCCTTACATCGCAAATGCGCCACCAACCTTGGGAACTGAGACGTTATGTCCCTTGTGCCTGTAATTATACTGTCTCACTCATCCTTCAAACCGGAACACAACAATACCAAGTACTGCTATTTTGCGGTAGAATATCTGATGAGTGGGTGATGCCTACATAGTTAGCTACCTAAGTGATATATAATATTATACATTTAATATTATTTATTATTCACTTGCGTCACCAGGTGCTAGAAGCGTCGCTCGCACGGCGAGACCAGCTGCAGTTTGTACTCGACGTTCCCGAAACGAGGCTCCGGGGGTAGACTCCCGTAGCACTCGTCGCCGGAATCGTCGGCGTCGGATGTTCTGAGGGCCAAATCGAATATATTTAACATTGATCTTATTTCGATTAATGCCATCCGCGTTCGGTGAGACCGACTCACTGTTTATGATCTCCTGGTACATTAACACTGTAATCCTAACTGGAACTAATTGACTCTTTTAATCTAATCGTTCGGTGAGACCGACTCACTGTTTATGATCTCCTGGTACATTAACACTGTTATCCTAACTGGAACTAATTGACTCTTTTAATCTAATCGTTAGGTGAAACCGTCTCACTGTTTATGTTCTCCTGGTACATTAACAACGTAATCCTAATTCTAAATCTTTGAAACTAATAATAATAATATCCTGGGACATTTTTCACACACGGCGATCTGATCCCAAATTAAGCCTGTACAAAACTTGTGCTATGGAAACCTGACAACTGATATACTACATATACTACTTTTCTTTTGTAAATACATACTTATACAGAAAATTACACCCAGACTCAGGACAAACAGACATGTTCATGCACACAAATGTCTGGCCTGCGTGGGAATCGAACCCTCAGCCTTCGGCCTGAAAAGGCAAGTATCTACCAACCCCGCCAAACGTCTCGTCAAAATTATTTTAATCTAATCGTTCGGTGAGACCGACTCACTGTTTATGATCTCCTGGTACATTAACACTGTAATCCTAACTTTTTTTTTTTTTATATGTCCTGGATAGCAAATGACTCTACTCCACCTGATGGTAAGTGGTAGTAGAGTCCAAACGCGACGACGGCCAGTACAGTCGGGAAAAACGTTCTGCACTAGCCGCCTTCGCCTTGCCGGCCCGCAAGATGCCTCTTCCAGCCTCGTTTGAAGGAACCCGGGTTGTAAGAGGAGGGGAACACGTGAGCTGGTAAGGAATTCCATTTTTTGGTAGTGCGACAAAGAAAGGAGTTGCCAAATTTCTTTGTGCGCGATGGAATTGATGTCACAGTTAGGCGGTGACATCGAGAACCAGCTCGCGTGGACTTAAGAAGGAAGGGGGAAGCAGGAATTAGAGAGAATAATTCCTCAGAGCACTCGCCGTCATACAGTCGATAGAAAGCGCTCAGTGCTGCTATCTCGCGACGCAATTGTAAAGGTTCAAGGGTGTTTGTGACCTTTACGTCGCCAATAATGCGTACTGCACGTCGCTGCAACCGGTCCAAGGCCTCCAGTAGGTACTTAGCGGAGCCATCCCAAAGGTGCGAGCAATATTCAACGCAAGATCGTACCTGTGTTTTGTATAACAGGCACAGTTGTTGTGGCGTGAAAAAACGCCGCACCTTGTTCAGAACTCCGAGTTTTCGTGAAGCTGTTTTTATAATAGCCTCAATGTAATTATATGCCCTTGGACTAAGGTCGCAGCGAACGTCCATCCCCAGCATGGCGATTTTGCTTTGTATCATTAGCGGTATGCCACAGAGGGAGGGATGAGGGTAAAATGGTTACTTTTCCGCTGTGAGAGCGCATACCTGTGTTTTCTTGGCATTAAACTCAACAAGATTATCAGAACCCCATTTGGCAATGAGCTCTAACGTCCTATCGAGTTCAATGACAAGATTCTCCCGCCTCTCCTCATTTTCCGCCCGCCCAGCCACTGCGCGTCCGTGGTATCCACCATGCACTGTACTATCGTCTGCATAGCAATGTATGTTCCCAAGAGAGAGCATATCATTGATCATGCAGAAGAAAGAGTGTGGGAGATAGCACAGATCCCTGGGGGACCCCAGCATTCACTACATAGAATTGTGAAGCGCAACCATCAACTAAAACACGAAGGCTACGCTTGTGTAGGAAGCTGGCAATCCAGGTGCATAGCTGAGCAGGCAGACCATATGCCGGCAGCTTGGAGAGAAGACTTCTGTGCCAGACCCTGTCGAAAGCCTTGGAGATATCGAGGCTGACAGCCAACGATTCTGCATGCTTGTCGATAGCTTCACCTCAGAGGTGTGTTACGTACGCTAGAAGATCACCTGTGGACCGTTTTGGTCGAAACCCGTACTGACGATCATTAATTAGACAGTGATTTTCTAGGTAATGGATCAGTTGGTTGTTTAGAATCCATTCAATCACCTTACAAAGTACTGAGGTAATAGCTATTGGTCGATAATTTGCCGGGTCAGACCGATCCCCTTTTTTGGAAACCGCTTGCACATTAGCTCTTCTCCAAGCCTCCGGCATACATCCCGAAGAAAGAGAAAGTTGGAACAGGCGCGTTAACACAGGAGACAGCTCCGCCGCGCACTTCTTCAGCACAATGGCTGGTATTCCATCAGGACCGCTAGCTTTCCGTATATCAAGTGATTGCAGCTCCGCACGCACATCACGTTGCCTGATTTTGATGTCAGGCATCGTGTGGCCACATGAAGGTATTGTTGGTGGCTGCGCACTACAATTTATTATAATTGAAACTAATTTACTCTTTTAATCTAATCGTTCGGTGAAACCGTCTCACTGTTTATGTTCTCCTGGTACATTATCAACGTAATCCTAATTCTAAATATTTGAAACTAATAATAATAATATCCTGGGACATTTTTCACACACGGCCATCTGATCCCAAATTAAGCTTGTACAAAACTCGTGCTATGGAAACCAGACAACTGATATACTACATATACTACTTTTCTTTTGTAAATACAGAAAATTACACCCAGACTCAAGACAAACAGACATGTTCATGCACACAAATGTCTGTCCTGGGTGGGAATCGAACCCACAACCTTCGGCGTGAAAAGGCAAGTATCTACCAACCGCGCCAAACGTCTCGTCAAAATTAACTCTTTTAAACTAATCGTTCGGTGAGACCGACTCACTGTTTATGATCTCCTGGTGCATTAACACTGTAATCCTAACTGAAACTAATTGACCCTTTTAATCTAATCTTTCGGTGAGACCGACTCACTGTTTATGATCTCCTGGTACATTAACACTGTAATCCTAACTGGAACTAATTGACTCTTTTAATCTAATCGTTCGGTGAGACGGACTCACTGTTTATGATCTCCTGGTACATTAACACTGTAATCCTAACTGAAACTAATTGACTCTTTTAATCTAATCGTTCGGTGAGACCGACTCACTGTTTATGATCTCCTTGTACATTAACACTGTAATCCTAACTGAAACTAATTGATTCTTTTAATCTAATCGTTCGGTGAGACCGACTCACTGTTTATGATCTCCTGGTACATTAACACTGTAATCCTAACTGAAACTAATTGACTCTTTTAATGTAATCGTTCGGTGAGACCGACTCACTGTTTATGATCTCCTGGTACATTAACACTGTAATCCTAATTCTAGATCTCTGAAACTAATTGACTCTTTTAATCTAGATGTTAGTTAATGAGCTTAAATATAAAGCCTTGATTGAAATCCCGGGTGAAGCGAATAGATATGTTATTGTTTCTTGCTCTTCCATACCGTGGAAAGCAAGCAAAGCCTTAAGAAAAAACGTATAATTACCCAAAATTACAAAACATAAGAGATGAGATGGTCTAGTGGTAAGAACGCGTGAATCTTGAACGATAATCGTGGGTTCCAACCCGGGCAAGCACCTCTGAATTTTCATGTGCTTAATTTCTGTTATAATTCATCTCGTGCTTTTCGGTAAAGGAAAACATCGTGAGGAAACCTGCATGTGTCTAATTTCACTGAAATTCTGCCACATGTGTATTCCATCAAACCGCACTGGAGCAGCGTGGTAGAATAAGCTCCAAGCCTTCTCCTCAAAAAACGGAGAGGAGGCCTTTAGCCCAGTAGTAGGACATTCACGTGCTGTTACGGATAAAAAAACACACACACACACAATGTGCTGTGCAAACATATACAAGTCTATAGTCGATTTCAATAAGTAGTATATAAGCAACTTTGACCTTGAAATTTGGTCGAAATCTTAATATTCTGTGGTATTGACTATGGATTCGCGAAAAATTTAGCGTTTTGGTTATCTGTGAAGTTGTTATCGGAACTTTGTAAGTAAAACTAAAGTGTATATAAGTGGTTAAGTGTAACAGTGTCGTGTTGTATATAGAGATATATTGAAGTGATGAGTGAGTGAAAATTCAGTGGTGCCTGGATCATCTCAGCTGTTTTTTTATATGCTAGCAATATTAGCACAGACTGTGCAATATAATATGTAATGCGGTCATGAATTAAATTTGATTGAATGTAACAGGCATCCGTGCATGTCCTGAGACACTCCACGGCCATCTACCCAGGGTTCCAGTGCTCTGTGCATGTCGGGAACTTGCGTCAGACGGCCATTATCGAGGTAACGAATACATACATCAAACTCACTTTGCGGAGTGGAATTAAATAGTTTATTTTGGTATAGTTGGTGGTGTTGCGTAAAATACTTAAGTATGATAATGATATTTATTTTTTTATGTTATATTCCTGTTTAGCGGTAGAATATCTGATGAGTGGGTGGTACCTACCCAGGCGGGTTTGCACAATGCCCTTACCACCAGTTACCACACACACTTATAATATATTCTGCCGCCAAACAGCAATAGCATTGTTGTTGGTGAGTAAAACAGTGTAACTGCAGGCACGAGGGACATAACATCTTAGTTCCCAAGGTTGGTGACGCATTGGTGATGTAAGCGATGGTTAATATTTATTGCGGTGTCAATGTCTATGGGCGGTGGTGACCACTTATCATCGGGTTGCTCATCTCATCGCTGACCACGGGTATATTTTTCGCTTTAGGGTATAATGTCTCCGAGCAACTTGCTGAGGGCGGGCGAGGGGGCCTCCGTGCTGTTCATGTTCGCCCGCTGTCCGGAGTACCTCGTGCGGGATGCTGTTCACGGCGGGGCTGGGGACCAGGTACCGCTCAACGAACCCAACGATAACTTCTAATTACAGTTGAATTGTTGAGCCAATAAAGTATATCGTCAGCTCAGTGACATTTATATACTGTAACTGTTTTGAATCATGTTGGAATAAGTTTTGTTCTTAAGAAGAGGTATCTTCGACCAACAGACACTTTTGTACTTTACTAGCAAAACCCGGAAGGTGGCTGTTAATGTGGTACAGTGCCATCTAGCGGCGTTACAACGAAGTGGATATTATAAAATCATCCATGAGATATACATCTAAATTTCAACTAATTTATGCTGTTTATAAATTGCAATTTTAAGTTAATGATACATATTTATATAACATTACGATATCTAACTATCAATGATCGGATTATTTAATGCCGATTTTACTTTAGACGATATGACATTGACTTTTTATGATTTGTATTAATTAATATTTTTATAGCTATCTGTGGCATCGATATTAATTAAACTACAATAATATTAAACAAAATTAATAAAAGCAATTAATCGTTGATAAGTATGGGATAAATCGTTTTTCAATATAAGGGCGCAATAAGATTTTTTTTTAACAAAGATAATTAGTATCATTTACGTTTTTGGTCTAAGAAAACGTGTCGCGTTAAAAGTTATTTTTTTAAATAAAAAAACATATTCAAACCTTTACTAACCTGATTATTATATTACACATAACAAATTTAAAAAAATTGCAGCATAAAATAATGTTAATTATATATATATTAAAAAATAAACATCCAGGTATTTAGGTATAAGTTGTAATAACTCGGTCATATTTTTTTGAGAACTTCAGGCATTATAAGCAAGAACTATTCCCGTCAATCATATTCTGATCAGTTATAAATATAAATGAAATTTCGTCTATTACCTAACTTATGCAATACTAAATGTGAATATGTACCAAAACAAAATTATATATTACTATTTTGGTAAATTTTTACAAAATTCAAGCGATTCATCACTGCTTGAAAGTTATATTTTATTCTTATTAGGCGCCATTTTGAATATAAAAGGAATGGCCTGTGTTTAAGGCTCTGCGGCAACATGAATGGAAAAAAATACCGCTAAGCTAAATAACAATAATAATTAAAAGAATAGCAGACCTAACATCAGAAATAGCATTTGTGTGATAACCATCCTCAAGAATATTAAAAAATGCTCTGTTATGTCATATTCTGTTATTTTGAAAAGACCCCATTTTCAAATTCGTATTGTGTTATTTAAATTTATTAAAATATTAAATATTTTTAAACATAATCATGACGCCATTTTAAATTTAAATTTTGGCGCGATTCATATTATTGTATTGTTGTATACATATCTTTTGTCGAAGTATTTAAATTTTGTACATTAAATCTAAATGATTTTTCTAGTTCCTGTAAGCTGATATAACTTGCTATTTTAAGTTAAATATACGTATTTATGTAACACAAACGTAAGACATTTTTAAGTGACACCATTTTGAAATTCAGAAATATTTATGGGAACAAAATTAATTAAATAATTTGCTGTTTCGTTTCTCATCTGTAAAAACAATTGTAAGTAAATATTTTAATTTATAATTTGTATGAACTAAAAATACCTAAAAAGTAATCCTACTAAAAAAAATGTATATTTATAAGTGTATTTTTTACATTTACTCTATATTTATCATCAAATTTGTATTTTATATATATTCCACTAAGATTCATTTTAACTTTGATAAAGTAATGGTAAGCGATGAAATGATGGTGTTAAATAATTAATTGTGTATTGTCTGTGGCAGTTCGCTTAGAATATTAATTTGAATTAATTAATTTGAAACGTGTGTTTCTTTAATTTTTTAATATTGTCAGAGTAAACGGCCAGTTTTAATAAAAGTTAGCTTCGTGTCATCGATTTATGAAAATTTTAGGGTGTTATTAGACTAAATTAATCTTTTTTATTTAATTATGCTTGGAATAAAACGTGTGATTGTGACTTAAAAAATAAAACAATGTTTTTTACTGTCTTAGAAAAATGTTATATATTAGCAAAGATTAAAAAAAATTTTAAATCAGTCATTCAATATTAAAAAAAAATTAAAACATTTTTTAGCACATCATTAGACTATAATAAAAATAATTAAAGTATGTTGGATTTTTTATTTAAAATCTTTATAATTTAAGCTACACTTTGTAAAAAATAAATTGGCAATTATTGTGTCAACCCGCGTTCATAAGAAAGTTTCACGACAATGCGCGCTTGCTGAGTTGGTGATAATTAATCAAGTAGACTTATAAGTACATTCGAATTATTTCACAAAGGTTTAAGGCTACTAGTTGTAGATATGTGCAGATTCTACCAAGAAGAACTGAACCGAAGAAAGAAACTCAATATTAAATCTTGTAGCGTTAATCGAATTCCATCATTAGTGGTTTTCCATGACTCATTTAGTCATTTTTTCTGTTTATTTCCATAATTTATGTTTGTTTATCCTTATCCAGATCCTAGGTCATCTTTTATTTAAATTTTATTATGAATTAACAAACACACTAGGTTCACATAAACAATATTAATATCAAAATACTTTATTCAACATTGAAGCATTACACTTGCTTATTGATAGTCAAACTAGAAACTTCCACCGGTTAAAAGTAACACCCAGCCCTGTGTCGAACCAGTGAAAGAAACTCAGACTATTAGTCTATAAAGTAAATAGTAGTCTTTTTGTAATAAGCAACAAATATATTTTTATCAAGGCAGAATGTTTTGTACACAACTAGCATAGATACTGGTAAAAAAAATCAAATTTAGAAATAAATTCGAATGAAGTCTCTGGATCATTTCTTCTTCTTCTTCGAGTGCCACTCCGACTAGCGAAGGTTGGCAGTCAACTTTAAATACTCCTTCTTGTTCTTCGCGAGGCGAAAGAGTTCGACAGCACTCGCGATTCCCGTCCATTCACGGATGTTGCACAGCCAAGACTTTTTTCTGCGCCCAACAGCTCTCCTTCCGGCAACTTTTCCCATCATAATCAGTTGCATAAGTTCATATCTTTCATGCCTAAGCACGTGTCCGAGATATGCAACTTTTCTCTTCTTGACAGTCTCCAAAAGTTGCCGTTTTTGGTTGACGCGTCGCAGAACTTCCACGTTCGAGACCTTTTGAGTCCAACTAATGGCCAACATACGTCTATAAGCCCACATCTCGAAAGCTTCTATACGTTTTTTGAGATCTTCTTTAATTGTCCACGCCTCGCATCCGTAAAGAAGTATAGGCCAGATGTAACAATGTAGGAGTCGTATGCGCACAGGGATCTTAAGTCTGCGATTGCAGAGTACTTTTTTCAACGTGCAGAAGGCACTTCGAGCTATTTCGATGCGAGTCTTTACCTCCTGTTCACAGCTCCAGGTGTCATTAAGCCATGTCCCCAGATATTTGTACTTGCGCACCCTCTCAATTTTTTGGCCTGCTACAATGATAGCAATGTCATCGAAGCTATGTTTAGATAACACCATGATCTTCGTTTTTGATAGGTTCATCCTCAGACCAGCGTTTTCACTGCACTCACTAACACGGCTCATAATTAATTGCAGCTCTTCAGGAGATGATGCTATTAGGACTGTATCGTCAGCGTATCTGATGTTGTTAATATACCGGCCATTTATTTTGACTCCACATTCTCGGCCTTCAATCGCTTCTGCTATTATTTGTTCCGAGTACAAATTAAATAGCGTGGGTGATAATATACAGCCCTGTCGGACTCCTCTCTTTATTTCTACCTCATCAGTCTCCTCATTGTCAACTCGTACAGTAGCCTTCTGGTTCCAATACAGACTCTGGATAATACGTACATCTTTGTCATCTAAGCCGATATCATGTAATATTGCAATTAGACGGTCATGCAGTACTCTGTCAAAGGCTTTTTCGTAATCGATGAAACAAAGGAAAACGTCTTGTTGCATGTCTCTGCATTTTTGTACGAGAACCTGCATTGCGAAAAGAGCCTCTCTCGTGCCCACTCCTATTCGAAAACCAAACTGACTATCTGCGAGATGTTCGTCGCATTTAGCTCTTATTCGCTCGTGGATGATATTCAGAAATAGTTTCAATACTTGGCTCATAAGGCTAATCGTTCGAAACTCTTCGCACCTTCTTGCGTTGGTCTTCTTAGGAAGCGTAATAAAAGTTGAGGTTAGCCAGTCTTTGGGTAAGTGGCCAGAGTCGTATACCAAGTTAAAGAATTTAACCAGGAAGTTAATATTTTCGTCTTCAATAAGTTTGAGTACATCTATGGGAACATTATCCGGTCCGGTTGATTTTCCCGTTTTAGCTTTTTTAAGAGCGTTTGTGACTTCATTTTTCAGGATAGGATATCCCTCATTTGGATCACAATTTACCGCTATGCTTCGGAAATCGTCGGTATATTGATGAAATGTATTGTTCCCATAGGTGTTTTTTTCCTGATATATCTAATATGGGAATATTATTTTCATCCGTAAGTTGGTGAGTCGTCTTTTTGTGTCCTACCAAAGATTTTATTTCCTTATGCAGGTTAAATGCATCATGTTTAGCATAAAGGTCCTCCACAAAATCACACTTGCACTGATACCAAGCATCTCTAGCATAACGAACTTCACGCCGAATTTTCTTATCAATGCCAGAAATGAAAATATGGTGTGTTGCCAAAACAATTTATAAAGCTTTTATTTTACAATAATACTATAATTATGAAATCGATTTTCAATATTTATTTGTTAAAATAAAACTTCAAAATATACAAGCGCTGTCCCGCAGTTTTATTCGTATTCTATCCAATTGAAGTTAAACAAAATGACGCCCTGAATTCGAGCCTTTTATGAGACTAATTTGTTTATAAAAAAAGGAATGTGAATAAAACCTCGGGCGGAACTAATTTGAAGCCTAGCAGTAGTATTTATATTATATGACGAGCCGTTTGGCGTGGTTGGTAGGAACCTGCCTTTCACGCCGAAGGTTGTGGGTTCGATTCCCACCCAGGACAGACATTTGTGTGCATGAACATGTCTGTTTGTCCTGAGTCTGGGTGTAATTATCTATATAAGTATGTATTTACAAAAGAAAAGTAGTATATGTAGTATATCAGTTGTCTGGTTTCCATGGCACAAGCTCTGCTTAATTTGGGATCAGATGGCCGTGTGTGAATAAAGTCCCAGGATATTATTATTATTATTATACATAGAGCTATACAATAAATATTAGTTGGCGGTTCTGTGGTCGCGTTATCGTATGTCTATTGTATGAGCAAATAAATATTCGCTTTCAAATTGAGTTCCAATTTTAAATTAAGGCTTAGTTTGTTTTAATTTTTGTTATTTTCAACGTTAGGTAGTAATTATTAATATAAAACAATATACTTATATTTAATTTCGTGTCGTTTCGTCTCGGTAGAATCCACACGTGAGTCCGATGAAATTATGCCACTTCACTGTATCAGATTATATAGACTTTAGATAAAACAGTTCAGTGCCTTCTTCTCCTCTGTTTAAGGATTCTTTTTTTTGAGCTTTAGTGTTATTCATAAAAAAAATAATTAAAGAGTAGAAAAAATTACGGTCGAAATATGCTAATTCATATATGTCTACAGAACTTGTACCTATGTAAGTATGTTTATAGATGTAGTAAGGGCTAGCTAATATCGATAATATTAGTATATATGTTATTTTAAAGTTGCCGTCATGATTTTTCTTTAATACAATGAATATAAGAAAAAACTATGACAGGTTTTTTTTTGACGTCAAAGAAAATGACGCCCTGAATTCGAGCATTTTACAAGATACAAAAAAAAAAGACAAGTATCTACTGCTGCTTTAAGCTTTAAGGTCTTATATCCCTCTATGAAGGTTAGGAGCTGTCTCAGGTTACTGCATTACCCTCGTGGTTAGAAGCGCGTTATTATATAGATTACTAACCCTGTAATATTTTAAGGGCTTAAATAAAATGTTTTTACGAAAGGACAGACAAAACAAAATTACTTATTTTTGAGTCAGAAATCTTCGCAGTTTTACACAGAACACCTCACCAAAACTCATACACAATCGAATGATTAGTTCAAGAACGTTTACATAACGACAAACATACAAACATTCCTTTTCATTTAATAATATGCCTAATGTTATTATGTATATTAGTAGTTTTATTCAAAACATAGAGCCGAGATGGCCCAGTGGTAACAACGCGTGAATCTTAACCGATGATCGTGGGTTCAAACCCGGCCAAGCACCACTGAATTTTCATGTGCTTAATTTGTGATTATAATTCATCTCTTGCTTCACGGTGAAGGAAAACATCGTGAGGAAATCTGCATGTGTCTGATTACACTGAAATTCTGCCACATGTGTATTCCACCAACCGGCATCGGAGCAGCGTTGTGGAATAAGCTGCAAACCTTCTCCTCAAAAAGAGGAGAGGAGGACTTTAGCCCAGCAGTGGGACATTCACAGGCTGTTACGGATTCCAAGCATGCTAATTTTATTTTTATCGTGTCAGTGAATGATCTCCTGGTACATTAACACTGTAATCCTAACTGAATCTAATTGACTCTTTTAATCAATCTTTCGGTGAGACCGACTCACAGTTTTTGATTTCCTGGTACATTAACACTGTAATCCTAACTGGAACTAATTGATTCTTTTAATCTAATCGTTCGGTGAGACCGACTCACTGTTTATGATCTTCTGGTACATTAACACTGTAATCCTAACTGAATCTAATTGACTCTTTTAATCTAATCGTTCGGTGAGACCGACTCACAATTTATGATTTCCTGGTACATTAACACTGTAATCCTAACTGGAACTAATTGACTCTTTTAATTTAATCGTTCGGTGAGACCGACTCACTGTTTATGATCTCCTGGTACATTAACACTGTAATCATAACTGGAACTAATTGACTCTTTTAATCTAATCGTTCGGTGAGACCGTCTCACTGTTTATGATCTCCTGGTACATTAACACTGTAATCCTAACTGAAACTAATTGACTCTTTTAATCTAATCGTTCGGTGAGACCGACTCACTGTTTATGATCTCCCGGTACATTAACACTGTAATCATAACTGGAACTAATTGACTCTTTTAATCTAATCGTTCGGTGAGACCGACACACTGTTTGTGATCTCCTGGTACATTAACACTGTAATCCTAACTGAAACTAATTGACTCTTTTAATCGAATCGTTCGGTGAGACCGACTCACTGTTTATGATCTCCTGGTACATTAACACTGTAATCCTAACTGGAACTAATTGTCTCTCTTAATTTAATCGTTCGGTGAGACCGACTCACTGTTTATGATCTCCTGGTACATTAACACTGTAATCCTAACTGGAACTAATTGTCTCTTTTAATTTAATCGTTCGGTGAGACCGACTCACAGTTTATGATCTCCTGGTACATTAACACTGTAATCCTAACTGAAACTAATTGACTCTTTGAATCTAATCGTTCGGTGAAACCGTCTCACTGTTTATGTACTCCTGGTACATTAACAACGTAATCCTAATTCTAAATCTTTGAAACTAATAATAATAACATCCTGGGACATTTTTCACACACGGCCATCTGATCCCAAATTAAGCTTGTACAAAACTCGTGCTATGGAAACCAGACAACTGATATACTACATATATTACTTTTCTTATGTAAATACATATTTATACAGAAAATTACACCCAGACTCAGGACAAACAGACATGTTCATGCACACAAATGCAAACACTGTAAATCTAACTGAAACTTATTGACTCTTTTAATCTAATCGTTCGGTGAGACCGACTTACTGTTTATGTTCTTTTAATCTAATCTTTCGGTGAGGCCGACTTACTGTTTATGATCTTTTAATCTAATCGTTCGGTGAGACCGACTCACTTTTTATGATCTCCTGGTACATTAACACTGTAATCCTAACTGGAACTAATTGACTCTTGTAATCTAATCGTTCGGTGAGACCGACACACTGTTTATGATCTCCTGGTACATTAACACTGTCATCCTAACTGAAACTAATTGACTCTTTTAATCTAATCGTTCGGTGAGACCGACAAACTGTTTATGATCTCCTGGTACATTAACACTGTAATCCTAACTGGAACTAATTGACTCTTTTAATTTAATCGTTCGGTGAGACCGACTCACTGTTTATGATCTCCTGGTACATTAACACTGTAATCATAACTGGAACTAATTGACTCTTTTAATCTAATCGTTCGGTGAGACCGTCTCACTGTTTATGTTCTCCTGGTACATTAACACTGTAATCCTAACTGAAACTAATTGACTCTTTTAATCTAATCGTTCGGTGAGACCGACTCACTTTTTATGATCTCCTGGTACATTAACACTGTAATCATAACTGGAACTAATTGACTCTTTTAATCTAATCGTTCGGTGAGACCGTCTCACTGTTTATGATCTACTGGTACATTAACACTGTAATCCTAACTGAAACTAATTGACTCTTTTAATCTAATCGTTCGGTGAGACCGACTCACTGTTTATGATCTCCTGGTACATTAACACTGTAATCCTAACTGAAACTAATTGACTCTTTTAATCTATAATTGAATTATAATAATAATGTCCTCCAGACCGATTTCGGCTACGGCGGCCAATCTCAAGATTGATTAGCCAAATACGCAGGAGATGTTATAGTGCACAAGTGTGTGCGCAAACACACGTGCACTCCCTATTCCCTAACTCTCATAATCCGATGGGACGGCAATCCGATACGACCGGAAAGAGTTCAGGCGCAGGACCATCAGCTTTAAGTGCATTCCGAGGGACGGGAGTGTACACATTTCCAACTTCCAGACTCCGGGCTCATGACTCAGAATTTTCTGACAGACAAACCCAATAGCTTTTTTTATTTGCCCGACCTGGGAATTGACCCGGAGGGGGTCTGCCTTACATCAAGCCACTAGACCAACGAGGCAGTCATAATTATACGAGGACTTTGAAGAGAATAGATTAGCATCTCAACCACCCCATTTACCATTTCCCTTATAATAAATTATTTTTTATTGGACAGAGAGTGTCTGACCAGAGACAAATATTAACCATCTACTTGATACTCAAATATCAATATTTGCAAAGAAGATGCTCTGAACATAATGAAGATAGTAGAAAGCGGCACCAGCACCAAGTTGTGCTACTATAATAAAAAATCCAAAAACAGTGCAGACTGGCGACATCTAGTGGCTACTACATGTAACATTATGCTAGACATTATGGTCAGTTCGTTTAATCATTAATTAAATCATATAATCGACTAAATGGGTACAATGATATTTATGATTATATACTAATGTATGGAATTCGATTAACGCTACAAGATTTACTATTGAGTTTCTTTCTTCGGTTCAGTTCTTCTTGGTAGAGTCTGCATATATCCACAACTAGTAGCTTTAAACCTTTGTGAAATAATTCGAATGTACTTATAAGTCTACTTGATTAATTATCACCAACTCAGCAAGCGCGAATTGTCGTGAAACTTTCTTATGAACGCGGGTTGACACAATAATTGCCAATTTATTTTTTACAAAGTGTAGCTTAAATTATAAAGATTTTAAATAAAAAATCCAACATACTTTAATTATTTTTATTATAGTCTAATGATGTGCTAAAAAATGTTTTAATTTTTTTTTAATATTGAATGACTGATTTAATTTTTTTTTTAATCTTTGCTAATATATAACATTTTTCTAAGTCAGTAAAAAACATTGTTTTATTTTTTAAGTCACAATCACACGTTTTATTCCAAGCATAATTAAATAAAAAAGATTAATTTAGTCTAATAACACCCTAAAATTTTCATAAATCGATGACATGAAGCTAACTTTTATTAAAACTGGCCGTTTACTCTGACAAAATTAAAAAATTAAAGAAACACACGTTTCAAATTAATATTCTAAGCGAACTGCCACAGACAATACACAATTAATTATTTAACACCATCATTTCATCGCTTACCATTACTTTATCAAAGTTAAAATGAATCTTAGTGGAATATATATAAAATACAAATTTGATGATAAATATAGAGTAAATGTAAAAAATACACTTATAAATACAATTTTTTTAGTAGGATTACTTTTTAGGTATTTTAATTCATACAAATTATAAATTAAAATATTTACTTACAATTGTTTTTACAGATGAAAAACGAAACAGCAAATTATTTAATTAATTTTGTTCCCATAAATATTTCTGAATTTCAAAATGGTGTCACTTAAAAATGTCTTACGTTTGTGTTACATTAATACGTATATTTAACTTAAAATAGCAAGTTATATCAGCTTACAGGAACTAGAAAAATCATTTAGATTTAATGTACAAAATTTAAATACTTCAACAAAAGATATGTATACAACAATACAATAATATTAATCGCGCCAAAATTTAAATTTAAAATGGCGTCATGATTATGTTTAAAAATATATAATATTTTAATAAATTTAAATAACACAATACGAATTTGAAAATGGGGTCTTTTCAAAATAACAGAATATGACATAACAGAGCATTTTTTAATATTCTTGAGGATGGTTATCACACAAATGCTATTTCTGATGTTAGGTCTGCTATTCTTTTAATAATTATTGTTATTTAGCTTAGCGGTATTTTTTTCCATTCATGTTGCCGCAGAGTCTTAAACACAGGCCATTCCTTATATATTCAAAATGGCGCCTAATAAGAATAAAATATAATTTTCAAGCAGTGATGAATCGCTTGAATTTTGTAAAAATTTACCAAAATGTAATATATAATTTTTTTTTTGGTACATATTCAAATTTAGTATTGCATAAGTTAGGTAATAGACGAAATTTCATTTATATTTATAACTGATCAGAATAAGATTGACGGGAATAGTTCGTGCTTATAATGCCTGAAGTTCTCAAAAAAATATGACCGAGTTATTACAACTTATACCTAAATACCTGGATGTTTATTTTTTAATTTATATATAATTAACATTATTTTATGCTGCAATTTTTTTAAATTTGTTATGTGTAATATAATAATCAGGTTAGTAAAGGTTTGAGTCTGTTTTTTTATTTAAAAAAATAACTTTTAACGCGACACGTTTTCTTAGACCAAAAACGTAAATGATACTAATTATCTTTGTTTAAAAAAAATCTTATTGCGCCCTTATATTGAAAAACGATTTATCCCATACTTATCAACGGTTAAATGCTTTTATTAAATTATGTTTAATATTATTGTAGTTTAATTAATATCGATACCACAGATAGCTGTAAAAATATTAATTAATACAAATCATAAAAAGTCGACTCTTAGACCAACTCTGCCTCAGGTCGAAGCTGGTTGCGAAAGCTTCCAGCTGGAACTACAGAACCGATTTGCCATGTTGGAAACCAGGCAGGGCATTGACGACGCCACCAATGGTCTGGTGCGTGTCATCCGCGAGGTAGGCCAGAATTACTTTCGACAAAAGAGCAATGGACGTAAGTCGAAGCTCTCAGGCGAAACTCTGAACGAGATGACGAAGAGACGAGAACAGCAGAACATGACGCCATCTGAGTGTCAGGCACTTAACAGGAAGGTTAAAAAACTAATAAGGCGTGACACAAGACGAGCGAATACCCGGAATATTGAAGATGCTATAGCACTCAATAGGGGCTCAAAGGTTTTTGCAAAGTCACATACCTCCTGTTGTCACCTGACAAAACTCAGAACCATACAAGGCACAACCGTCACCTCAAAACCAGAGATTCTAGCTGAAGTCGAAAAGTACTATGGCGATTTATACTTATCACGAGTACCTCCACCTGAGTCCCACAGTGCGGATGACCCACGAGCCAGACTAACACGCCATCTATCAGACGATCTTCCCGACATCGATTTGAGCGAGATTAGGATTGCTCTCGGGCAACTTGGAAACAACAAGGCTCCAGGAGATGACGGAATTACCTCAGAGCTTCTCAAAGCAGGAGGCACACCAGTTCTGAGAGAGCTGGCTAACATCTTTAATTCCGTCCTCCACAATGGTATAACACCGAAGACATGGAGCAGAAGTGTGGTGGTGCTGTTTTTCAAGAAGGGCGATAAAGCTCTTCTGAAAAACTACCGCCCCATTTCACTTTTAAGCCATGTTTACAAATTGTTTTCGAGGGTAATCACGAATCGTCTTGCCCGAAAATTCGATGACTTCCAACCCGTGGAACAGGCTGGGTTTCGAAAAGGCTTCAGTACCGTAGACCACATACACACACTAAGGCAAATAATACAGAAGACCGAGGAATATAATCAGCCTCTATGCCTAGCGTTTGTGGACTACGAAAAAGCCTTCGATACCATCGAGACCTGGGCTGTTCTGGAATCCATGCAGAGATGCCTAATTGACTGTCGGTATGTCCAGGTGGTAAAGTGTTTGTACGAAGCCGCAACCATGACCGTCCAAGTACAAGATCAGAGCACAAGACCAATCCAATTGCATCGCGGGGTAAGACAGGGAGATGTAATATCACCGAAACTCTTTACCAATGCATTGGAGGACGTCTTCAAGACGCTCGATTGGAACGGACGCGGCATTAATATAAATGGTCAACACATTACACATCTGCGATTTGCCGACGACATTGTCATCATGGCGGAGACTCTGCAGGATTTGGAAGAGATGCTAAACAGCCTGAGCGATTCTTCAAGACAAGTAGGTCTCGGGATGAACATTGAAAAGACCAAAATTATGGCAAACCGTCATGTATCCCCGAGACCAGTGGTCGTAAATGGCTCTCCACTTGAAGTTGTGCAGGAATATATCTACCTGGGCCAAACTATACAACTTGGCCGGCACAACTTTGAGAAGGAGGCTAAAAGAAGAATACGTTTGGGCTGGGCGGCATTCGGGAGGTTACGTCATATTTTTGAATCGTCGATCCCACAGTCGCTTAAGACCAGGGTCTTCAATCAGTGCGTCCTACCTGTAATGACTTACGGTGCCGAAACGTGGACACTTACCGTAGGACTGGTCCACCAATTTAAGGTCGCTCAGCGAGCAATGGAACGCGCGATGCTTGGGGTTTCTCTGGCAGATAGAATCCGAAATGAGGACATTCGCCAGAGAACTAAAGTCACCGACATCGCGCTTAGAATTAGCTCGCTGAAGTGGAAGTGGGCTGGTCATGTCTCCAGGCGCATTGATGGCCGATGGAGCCGACACGTGTCGGAGTGGAGACCACGCTTAGGCAAACGTAGTGTAGGACGCCCTGTGACAAGATGGGCCGACGATTTAAAAAAGGTGGCAGGTTCGGGATGGATGCGGACTGCCCAAGATCGGGATGGTTGGCGTTCTATGGGGGAGGCTTTCGTCCAGCAGTGGACGGCAAAAGGCTGAAAAAAAAAAATAATAAAAAAAAAAAAAGTCAATGTCATATCGTCTAAAGTAAAATCGGCATTAAATAATCCGATCATTGATAGATAGATATCGTAAATAATATAAATATGTAGTAGTAAATAATATAAAAAATGTAATAAATATGTATCATTAACTTAAAATTGCAATTTATAAACAGGAACTTGATATATCATTTAATGTAGAAAGTTTAAATACAAAAATATGAAAGCTAATTTTGGTTTACCTCTTGAGGTAGTGATTATATTAATGGCGCCAAAATTGTAATTCAAAATGGCGTCATGACGTTTGTGTTTTTAAAATGCTAAGCATGTTTTTTTTTTTAAATAAATACAAAAATTATTTTACCGTACAAAATTATTGTTTTAAATATATAATCAATTTTTATTGGAGTCTTACATATCAGCGCGGCTTAATGCAAAAGTAACATCGGCATTGTAAGAGCTACCATTAACAAAAAAAAAAATACAAACCTAAAGATTTGTTCCTTGGGGCGTGATTATCATTTTAAAAACAGTTACGTTATATATGTATGCATATAAATATGTTATTTCATTTAAATAGAAAATAACTAGTGTATTAAAGCCACAAGAGTAGACAAAGGCAAATTAACAACCGACATTGAATTGGCGCGATATCATTGGTCGAGATTTTGAATTATCTGTGATATTCATTATGGACTTGCGAAAAAATTGCGTTTTATCCGAGAAAGTAGTTAAGCTGAGCTATTAGCGACTATCACGGGATATGGAAATATAAAGTTAGTTTATATTTACTCCTACGATTGGAATATACTAAATATACATTTCAACTAATTGTAAAAGGTGTATTAAATACAATATTAACACGTACATAGTGCTATTTTACATTTAAATAAGAATATTTAATTTAAATCTCAGTTTATTTGAAACTTTAAGTCAACTAACTTCTAAATAAGTTATTATTGTAACAATTTAACATACGATAAGATTATCATAGTCCTGTCACCGTGGCGTCACGGAAGGGTAGATAGGCAAACATGGTATAACTAAGAATTTAATGTTATTGAACGTACATATTTTCAAATATAAAGACTTATAACCTTTTACTGTTGCGATTTCTGTTTCTCTTTTTTAATTTCAAATAGGAAGGCATATGAAATTTTGGTGGTAATTCTCCACCGCGTCATTGGCGTTTTAAGAAATATTAACCATCATTTATATTGTCAATGTGCCACCAACATTGGGAACCAAGATGTAATATCCATTGTGTATGTACGTTATTCCATAAATCTAGTCATATAATTATTTAATATTAACTAGAAATTGGATGTATGTGTGTACATACATAAGAAGCCATTAGTTCCATATTATATTTTCATATATATATCCTACTACTATTATAAACGTGAAAGTTTGTATGTGTGGATGGATGTTTGTTACTCTTTCACGCAAAAACTACTGAATGGATTTCAATTAAACTTTCCAATAATATAGCTTATACATCAGAATAACACATAGGCTACAATTTATAAAGATATTGTGTGAGCTGTCCAAAATATGACATTAAATGTCAAGTAACTAGGAAAAAACCTACCTTTCTGCGAGCTATTCTGGCGTGCGCTGCCATAAACGTTAGTTACACATAATTATGTAATGTATGATAGACATCATTTAGTTTAAATGCGCGATACTACGGGTGCGGTGTAGCGAGCGGTACGGCGCGGTTCGCCTCCGGCGGCGGTGGCGGGCGGTGCGACGCACTTGTGTGGGGGAAGAAGGCGCTCATCGCTGAGTGCGCGACCCGAACGCGGGCAGAAGCGTGAGGGCAGACATCGTTGACTGTTGTCTCCGTTTTGCGAATTTTCATGGTTATAGCGATTTTTTAAAAACGGATTGTACTTCAAGTAATATAGGCCCAAGATTAGGTATTGGCAGTTTTTTTTTGGTTAGGAGTTACACTTAAATAAGATACTTCATTTTTATTTAAATTAATAGATATAGGTTACTTACCTGTTCATTATACAGAATTCCTTCTTTTTTTTGTAAATTACAGAGGTTGTAGATAGGTTAGTAATTGGTCCTTTTTTGGTTGATTTATAATATTGTAAATAACGTGATGTATATCAATGCGAGTTACCGAACTAGGAAGGCACATTGTGAAGGCCACAATTTTAACTGGAGAAGCCAAGGGAGACAATGTTCTTATACCGTGCATCCCAATCATACCCAATAACTTGCCATTCAATTTTAAACGCCTGCAGTTACCGTTAAAAGTCGCATTTTCAATGACGATCAACAAATCGCAGGAGCAAACCTTAAAGGTAGCAGGCATACATTTAGGCACGCCATGTTTTTCTCACGGTCAGCTCTATGTGGCTTGCTCACGTGTTTCCAAAGCAAAAAATCTGCATGTTTATGCTGAAGGAAAAAAATCGTTAAATATAGTTTATAAGAGCATACTGCAGTAGCTATTTTTTTTTTTTTTTATATCGCCGGGAGGGCAAATGACTCTACTCCACCTGATGGTAAGTGGTAGTAGAGTCCAAATGCGACGACGGCCAGTACAGACGGGAAAAACGTTCTGCACTAGCCGCCTTCGCCTTGCCGGCCCGCAAGATGCCTCTTCACGCCTCGTTTGAAGGAACCCGGGTTGTAAGAGGAGGGGAATACGTGAGCTGGTAAGGAATTCCATTTTTTGGAAATGCGACAAAGAAAGGAGTTGCCAAATTTCTTTGTTCGCGATGGAATTGATGTCACAGTTAGGCGGTGACATCGAGAACTTAAGAAACTTAAGAAGGAAGGGGGAAGCAGGAATTAGAGAGAATAATTCCTCAGAGCACTCGCCGTGATACAGTCGATAGAAAGCGCTCAGTGCTGCTATCTCACGACGCAATTGTAAAGGTTCAAGGGTGTTTGTGACCTTTACGTCGCCAATAATGCGTACGGCACGTCGCTGCAACCGGTCCAAGGCCTCAAGTAGGTACTTAGCGGAGCCATCCCAAAGGTGCGAGCAATATTCCACGCAAGACCATACCTGTGTTTTGTACAGCAGGCACAGTTGTTGTGGCGTGAAAAAGCGCCGCACCTTGTTCAGAACTCCGAGTTTCCGTGAAGCTGTTTTTATAACAGCCTCGATGTAATCCCTTGGACTAAGGTCGCAGCGAACGTCAATCCCCAGCATGGCGATTTTGCTTTGCATCACCAGCGGAGTACCACAGAGGGAGGGAAGAGGGGAAAATGTTGACTTTTTCGCCGTGAGAGCGCATACCTGTGTTTTCTTGGCATTAAACTCAACAAGATTATCAGAGCCCCATTTGGCGATGAGCTCTAACGTCCTATCGAGTTCAATGACAAGATTCTTCCGCCTCTCCTCAATTTCCGCTCGCCCAGCCACTGCGCGTCCGTGGTATCCACCATGCACTGTACTATCGTCTGCATAGCAATGTATGTTCCCAAGAGAGAGCATATCATTGATATGCAAAAGAAAGAGTGTGGGAGATAGCACAGATCCCTGGGGGACCCCAGCATTCACTACATAGAATTGTGAAGCGCAACCATCAACTAAAACACGAAGGCTACGCTTGTGTAGGAAGCTGGCAATCCAGGTGCATAGCTGAGCAGGCAGACCATATGCCGGCAGCTTGGAGAGAAGACTTCTGTGCCAGACCCTGTCGAAAGCCTTGGAGATATCGAGGCTGACAACCAACGATTCTCCATGCTTGTCGATAGCTTCACCCCAGAGGTGCGTCACGTACGCTAGAAGATCACCTGTGGACCGTTTTGGTCGAAACCCGTATTGACGATCATTAATTAAAGAGTGATCTTCTAGGTAATGGATCAGTTGTTTGTTTAAAATCCGTTCCATCACCTTACAAAGTACTGAGGTGATAGCTATTGGCCGATAATTTGCCGGGTCAGACCGATCCCCTTTTTTGGGAACCGCTTGCACATTAGCTCTTCTCCAAGCCTCCGGCACACTTCCCGAAGAGAGAGAAAGTTGGAACAGGCGCGTTAACACAGGAGACAGCTCCGCTGCGCACTTCTTCAGCACTATGGCTGGTATTCCATCGGGACCGCTAGCTTTCCGTACATCAAGTGATTGCAGCTCCGCACGCACATCACGTTGCCTGATTTTAATGTCAGGCATCGTATGGCCACATGCAGGTATTGTAGGTGGCAGTGCACTACAATCATCGATGACGGAATTGTCGGCAAAGAGTTTAGCCAGGAGATCAGCTTGCTCTTGCGGACTGTGAGCTAGCGATCCGTCCGGATTTCTGAGCGGTGGCAGCGAAGGTTGGCAGAAATTGTTTTGCACAGACTTGGTCAGACGCCAGAAGCTACGGGAGCCCCTAGGATGCGAAACAAGGTCATGACCAATCTGTACAATGCGCTGTGCATCCGCTCTCGTGTATGCCTTTCTACAGGACTTGGAATTTTTATTATAGTTTGCTTTCAGTGAGTCAATGTTAGATGCCCCGCTAATGCAGCCGTTGATCCACGCGCGATATGCCGCCTGCTGAGCTGATACAGCATCGGCATATTCACGAGTGAACCAACGGTTACGCGTACTCCTACTGACGAGATCTGAGCTAGGAATGTAGTATTCCATTCCCAGCATGATCTCGCCAGCAACAGCAGCGGCACTAGCTGTCGGGTCATTCCCACTGAAGCAACGTTCCTTCCAAGGGACCGACGCATAGTAATCGCGCATACCGTCCCAATCCGCCGACCTATAGTGCCAAACGCGACGTTTGCATACCGCTAGTGGCGGCAGCTTGGCCTGTGGCACTCTGGTAGAAATAAGGCTGTGATCCGAAGAGCCAAGAGGAGCCTGAACCACAACCTGATATTCCACCGGGTGAGAAGTCAGCAGAAGGTCCAGTAGAGAAGGTGCTTGCCCATCAATGTCTGGGATCCTGGTGGGCTGATCAACCAGTTGGGTCAAGTCATGTGTGAGAGCAAAAGCATGAGCAGTCCTTCCAGCATGGTCAGTTTTGAGGGATTTCAACCAGGATTCGTGGTGAGCATTAAAGTCCCCCAAAAACACCAATTCCGCGTTAGGAAATTGCTCTTGCACAGCATCTGCCACCCGACTAAGATGGTCAAATAATCGGCTTGTCTCCAAGTCACCATTGTGGGATCTGTAGAGGCACACGTAGACTCGGCTCTGACGAACCAGGTCCACACGTACCACCAACATGGAGAAGGAGGGGTCCTCCAAGCAGCGCAGTCGGTGACAGCAAACATCCGTTCTGACGAACAAGCATACTCCGGCTTTCGCTTTGAAGGATTCTTCAAGCGTGTAGCCGGGATAATTAAGGTAGCTGGTATCGGCAGGACGGAGTATTTGTGTCTCCGTGAGAAACAACATTGCTGGCCGTGCTGTCTCGAGATGGTAGTGGACAGCGTTGAGGTTAGTTTGGAGTCCTCGGATGTTAGAGAACTCGACCTCAAACAGCGAGGGTATGGTGGGGGTGAGCACCGCTGTACGACCGTTATTTCTTTTTTGTTGCGCCATTTGGGAGAAATTAAATGGAAAAGAGACGTGAAGCGAGCGATGTATTGCCACGATAGGGATGGGCAAAGTGTGGAGGCGTGTTTCCCCAAGTGGTTGCCAAAAGGAAAAATACACTGACCCGCCGGACGGAAGGGCCCCCGAACCCCCCCGGAAGTGGCCGCCGGGACCCCACCTACCGGTCACCAACCGGCACGACGGTCCACCCCGAGATTATGCGTGGCCTGGTGGGGTAGCCTCACGAGCTGGTTAGGCACGCTCGGGCCCCTGTACTATGCAAAGATAACTATAGGCTAGATAACTATAGGCCTATGATCAGGGTTCTGCAGTGCCTAATTACCGTATATTTATTATATTGCCAATTTTCTTATGTTAAAATATTGTCAAGCAGTTATATTTTTCAAATGCGACTCAAAAAATATTTATGTCATAATGTTAGTTCTTTTCTACGCCACGCTAATATAAGCTACTCCAAATACTAATCCTGCGTAGACGAAGTCGCGGGCACCAGCTAGTATATATATATATATAAGCCTTTAAATATTGCAATATTATTTATACATAAGCATAGACGTTTTGCATGTATGTTATATACGTAATAAAAACTCTGACACTGATTAATTAACTAACTGAATAAAAATGAGCTATGAGTGAAAATTTGCTCGATCACATATGATGGTTTATTAAAAATTTGTCCGCTAGTGTTAAATATATGAAAGTTTATATAGATGGTCCACATTTTTTTTATACAGTGTTGCCACCTTGGGGGTTTTCCCCCTAAATAGGGCTATGTCAGATGAAATCAAATAGGATATTTTCAGGTTAGACATTTTTTAGGAGGAACATTTTTTAAAGAAATTCTCTCCGGGGATTAACTCTTCAGCTTCATTTAATTGAGTATATTTCAAGTTTACTAATGCTACTTGCAGTACTTGATTTGCTTTTTTTTAACATCATTTTATAAATGTATTTTGTATTTGTTTCAATTCATCCGTCAGGAGGATGCTTCTAAGAGGTTGGCAACACTGTTTTTATGTAACATAAAAATACCATCATCGATTGTCGTTTTTTGTAATTTAATCCGCAAGGTGAAACGCCCCCCATGCAATCATGAAGTGAACACGACAAGAAAACTGGTTACAGATACAATTAATATATTTAATTTATCTAGAATATTCTAGAGATTAGATTATACTACTACTATATATTAGATTCAGGCATCTCGAATTTTATATTGGAGCCGTGTTCTATAGAATTCATGGTATGTACGGGAAGGTTTGCGTGACCCGGCCAATGGCTCTGTAACAAAAAAATTTCGTTAATATATAAAAATGGCTGTTTGTGTATCTGTTTGTGATTAATAGAGTTCGGACCGTTTGAATCACCATCACAGTTGAAATTTAGATGTATGTCTCATGGATGATTTTATAATATCCACTTCGTTGTAACGCCGCTAGATGGCGCTGTACCACATTAACAGCCACCTTCCGGGTATTGCTAGTAAAGTACAAAAGTGTCTGTTGGTCGAAGATATCTCTTCTTAAGAACAAAACTTATTCCAACATGATTCAAAACAGTCACAGTATATAAATGTCCCACAGCTGGGCTAAAACCTCTCCTTCTCAGGAGAAGGTTTGAGCTTATTCCACAACCTGCTTCGATGCATGGATGATTTTTCTTTCACCGAACACTTATAAATTAAATATGTGAAAGTCAGTGGAGCTAGCGATCTCGGATACCAACACTGAGCTGACGATATACTTTATTGGCTCAACAATTCAACTGTAATTAGAAGTTATCGTTGGGTTCGTTGAGCGGTACCTGGTCCCCAGCCCCGCCGTGAACAGCAGCCGGCGGCCCCGCACGAGGTACTCCGGACAGCGGGCGAACCTGAACAGCATCCTCGCCCACCCTCAGCACGTTGTTCGGAGACATTATACCCTAAAGCGAAAAATATATCCGTGGTCAGCGATGAGATGAGCAACCCGATGGTAAGTGGTCACCACCGCCCATAGACATTGACACCGCAATAAATATTAACCATCGCTTACATCAACAATGCGTCACCAACCTTGGGAACTAAGATGTTATGTCCCTTGTGCCTGCAGTTACACTGTTTTACTCACCAACAACAATGCTATTGCTGTTTGGCGGCAGAATATATTATAAGTGTGTGTGGTAACTGGTGGTAAGGGCATTGTGCAAACCCGCCTGGGTAGGTACCACCCACTCATCAGATATTCTACCGCTAAACAGGAATATAACATAAAAAAATAAATATCATTATCATACTTAAGTATTTTACGCAACACCACAAATTATACCAAAATTAAACTATTTAATTCCATTCCGCAAAGTGAGTTTGATGTATGTATTCGTTACCACGATAATGGCCGTCTGACGCACGTTCCCGACATGCACAGAGCACTGGAACCCTGGGTAGATGGCCGTGGAGTGTCTCAGGACATGCACGGATGCCTGTTACATTCAATCAAATTTAATTCATGACCGCATTACATATTATATTGCACAGTCTGTGCTAATATTGCTAGCATATAAAAAAAACAGCCAAGATGGTTCAGGCACCACTGAATTTTCATGTACTTAATTTGTGATTATAATTCATCTCGTACTTTACGATGAAGGAAAACATCGTGAGGAAACCTGCATGTGTCTAATTTCACTGAAATTCTGCCACATGTGTATTTACCAAACCGCACTGGAGCAGCGTGGTGGAATAAGCTCCAAGCCTTCTCCTCAAAAAAGGGAGAGGAGGCCTTTAGCCCAGCAGTAGGACATTCACGTGCTGTTACGGATAAAAAAACACACACACACACAATGTGCTGTGGAAACATATACAAGTCTATAGTCGATTCCAATAGCAAGTAGAGTATATAAGCAACTTTGACCTTGAAATTTGGTCGAAATCTTAATATTCTGTGGTATTGACTATGGATTCGCGAAAAATTTAGCGTTTTGGTTATCTGTGAAGTTGTTATCGGAACTTTGTAAGTAAAACTAAAGTGTATATAAGTAGTTAAGTGTAACAGTGTCGTGTTATATATAGAGATATATTGATCGAGAAGTGTTTGTGGTGTACAATACAGCAGAGCTGGTAGCGAATCGCGTGTAATCGCATATCTAAGGTTTGCTAATCTTTTAAAAACGAGTAGAGTTTTCTGCTCACCTGAAAGTATATACAGCGTCTAGGGTCGTTTGGGTCTTCGAGGAACACCAGGTCGTCACACACGCACTTGTCCTGCGTGTCGCTCGACACGTGCGCGTCGCTGTACTTGCTCCCGTCGTCCGACACGTACACGTTCGTGCACTTCGTGTCCGATGTCTTTGTGAGGCTGTTCTTCACGTTGGCGATGTCCTGGAGGATATTCTTGTTCTGTCTCCTCGCGTTCTTTCGATTCTTCTCCGAAGCTTGCGACGAGTGGACTAGTTCTGATAGTCCCGCGGCGTAGCCCCCGGCCGCGCTAGCAGCACCAAGCCCTGCCGCAGTCCCGGCGGGAAGCGACCCAGGCTCAGCGACGCCGACTGTCCCGAGCGCACGCTGCCGCACGTGACGCGGTTGCGGTATATCGTGCGCACGGATATCTCCGCGAACTCGCCGGAATCCAGAGGTCCTGGGGGGGGGGGGGTGTTAAATATACGTCGCTCTATTCATCTCACAACTAACAGAACGCAACGCACCTATGATAAGTTCGTCGCCCTCGTAGAGTCGCCCTCGCGCGAGCAGTCCCCCCACTACGGGCCCCGTCGAGTCCCTTACGTGGAAAATTTCGTCTACTTGAAACTCGCACGCCTCCTGTAAAGTGACATAAATTATAACATTTATAATTTAATAAAAAGGATACTAGTCAACTGCGCAACATATGGTTCACTCACGTCCTCGGGGCGCTGCAGGTCGCGGCGCGGCACCAGCGCCAGCAGGCACGCGTGCAGCGCGTTGAGGCCGGCGCCACGCACGCAGCTCACCGGGAACACGGCCACCCTGCCGGCCGACACTACTGTGATTTGCGTTCAACTATATATATATATATAACTAGTTGAACGCAAATCACAGTAGTGTATATATATATATATATATATCTGATCCGAAACTAAGCAGAGCTTGTACTATGGCAACCAGACAACTGATACTGTACACAATTGTCTGTCCTGAGTGGGAACCGAACCCACAACCTTTGGCGTGAAAGGCAAGTATCTAGCAAGGGTGGTTGGCGTAGCTATAGACAATATTATTACCATTACCAATAGTATGGAACTCCTTTTAAAGTCATATATAAGAGTTCACCCAGAAACACTTCGGGTTAAATAAAGGCTTGTGAAGCTACTAACTCCTCATCCTTTTTGATTTCCTCGTCTACATTGTCTATGGTGTCCAGTATCGACTTTTGCGGCGCAACGCAGTTCCTTGCCATATTCTCGTCAGTTATTAACAGCGGTTTCTGTAATAATACCAATATATACCATTACTTTAAATTTAAATAAATCTATAAATTAAACAGCATCCCTGATTTATCATCTCGTGCTCCTTGAAGAACATCGCGAGGAAACCTGCATGTTTCCAATTACAATATAAACTAATATTATAAATGGGAAAGTAAATATATCTATTTGTCTGTTAAACTTTCCCGCCCCCCCTCCCCCCGGCTTCTCTTTATGTTATATGTGTGTGGACGGGAAATTGGGCCACCTGATGGTAAGTGGTCACCATCACCCAAAAGCATTGAGGTAAGAAATAATAACCTAGTTTATAAGCTAGTCTTTATAGATGCTATTTAAAATAAAATCACTGACCTTATTAGCGGGTTCCAACAATTGAGCCAGCCTCGCTACAACAGCATTGATGTTGCTAGCCAGTTCACACTTGTTGATGACTGCGAAGAACGGCATGTCCAAAGCCAGCAGAAGACCGATGTGTTCTTCTGTGATGCGAGTTATACCGGCTGTTGCCGAAATCTAGAAATAAAAAAAAACTTTATAGTACAAGTTGATAATATGACTACAGTGCCATCTATAATATTATCTTGTAGCTGATTTAAAAAACTTACAGCCACTGGGTCGCTGTGACCCTGGCCCCTCGGGCCAAAAATTAAAGACACGACAGGTTAGGGGGCAACCCTGCGGCCCGTACCCAGACTGGCCTAGGCCAGTTAGGAGGAACCAACTCTCTCTCTTAAAAAACTTTCATTAATAAGACGTATTGCTCGATAAGGGCTTATAAATATGATAAAAAATTGTGTTTAAACTCTTACATAGTTTAATTGTAGCAAAAGAGTTTAGTTTTTCGCCGATTATTTTTAGTAGGATCTACAGTTTGAGCCGGTGTTAGGTTTATATATTATTACCTGAATAAATTATTTTGATTTTGAGCTGTTTGTAAAAATGTATTATTAAGATAAGATATTTATTCAATAAAATGAAAATTAACTTTTGGTTTGATATGTCAGAACTCCAAAAAAATCCTTACCTAATAATAATTTCAAAACACGTTATCAGGGCTATAGAAAAAGACTTAGGATACCTAAAATCTGAACACCCCCCCACACGTATGGGAACTAGTAATAAATAAACATACTTACAACGAGCATGGCGTAGTGCGGGGAGTAACCCGTGAGCCCGTGGAGCGTGGTGCGTTGGTACTTGCTGTGGCCCGCCAGGTCCAGGAAAGACACCAGCTTGGCGCTCCTCTCTCCGATGCGCTCCGCTGTCATCAGCTCGGAACAACCGTAGTTGACGACATTACCCTGATTATATGAATGTAATACATTATATGACTTTCATTTTAGGTATAAGTAATATCGGGTAGTGTTGCATGTCGATAGTCCATTATCGATAAAATCGATAGTTTTGGACTATCGATAATCAATGATTTTTCGATAGTATTGACGTATTGATTTTTTGACGAGCCGGTTGGCGTGGTTGGTAGTTACTTGCCTTTCATGCCAAAGGTCGTGGGTTCGATTCCCACCCAGGACAGACATTTGTGTGCATGAACATGTCTGTTTGTCCTGAGTCTGGGTGTAATTATCTGTATAAGTATGTATTTACAAAAGAAAAGTAGTATATGTAGTATATCAGTTGTCTGGTTTCCATAACACAAGCTCTGCTTAATTTTGGGATCAGATGACCGTGTGTGAATAATGTCCAATATTATTATTATTATTATTTCTATTTAACTTTTAAAGTTTCTCTTCTTTCGAAGAGTTTAAACCGAAAACGCGGGCTGCAGCCAAGCGTTAAGGAGTGTTGCTTATATTAAAAACGTTGATGATAAAGTGGATGATGATATAAACTTTCGGGTAATACGGCAGGTGTTAAGGATTATGGCTTTTTGAAGTATATGGAGGATATACGCTGGCATTTGTAAGGTGTTCAGACTTTGTGTCAAGGATTTTGGCACGATACCTGTGGATGATAGGACTATTGGGACTATGTGTACTGTTTGTGCTTTCCATTGCGTTTTAATTTCTATGGCGAGATCTTGATATTTACTTAACTTTTCAGATGTTGTGGTTTGTATGTTATGTGAATTAGGAACGGCTATATCGATAAGATAAACGATTCTATTGATTTTATCATGAACGGTAATATCTGGTCTATTATAACAGATAGTTTTGTCAGTTATTATTGTTCTATCCCAGTAGATTTTGTGGTTTCTAGTGTCTAATACACTTTCCGGTTTATATTTGTAATATGGATTCATTTCTGTTATAAGTTTTTTACTGGTGGTAGGGCTTTGTGCAAGCTCGTCTGGGTAGGTACCACCCACTCATCAGATATTCTACCGCAAAACAGCAATACTTGATATTGTTGTGTTCCGGTTTGAAGGTTGAGTGAGCCAGTGTAATTACAGGCACAAGGGACATAAAATCTTAGTTCCCAAGGTTGGTGGCGCATTGGCTATAAGCGATGGTTGACATTTCTTACAATGCCAATGTCTAAGGGCGTTTGGTGACCACTTACCATCAGGTGGCCCATATGCTCGTCCACCTTCCTATTCTATAAAAAAAAAAAAAATTTGTATGCTAAATGTTGGTGTATGATTGCAGCCACTTGATCATGTCGATGCTTATAATCGGTCTGTGCGAGAGATTTGCAAGCCCCCGTTATGTGCTGAATAGTTTCAGAGGCTGCGTTACATTGTCTACATAAGTCAGTAGGTTGATTATTATCCTTCATTATGTACTTCCTATAGTTACGAGTTTCTATTATTTGGTCTTGAATGGCGAGCATAAAACCTTCGGTCTCAGGGAAGAGTTCACCTCGTTTGAGCCATTCGTTCGACTTCTTAAACTTTTTTTTACGCCACTGGTGGTGGGCACAGGTTCACTGACAAAATTTATCTCCTGTGCAACATCCACCAGTTGAGCACCGGTTGATGATGAATTTGGTGAAGATGCATAAAAAATTGGTGATGAAGAGGGTATCGATGGGAATAAAGATTTAGAGGATGAATTAGAAGTCGGCGTGGACTCTTCTTCTAACGATGGCATATTTTTTAGTTTTAGACCTAGTTATCATATTATTCCCACGAGTAGCTAGGGACATAAAAGTCAATCACAGCAGAGCCCTGCATTCACTGCGATAAGGGTAAATTAAATTAGAGGTCCCCTTGTCTCTAAAGTTCGCATACTAACGACTAAGCACCCCCTTAGCCATGGAGCCCTCGGCGTACGCTGTTCCACCTTGGCTTGGGTTGTATCTCTCTTGGTCTGTCTTCTCATCTTAGGCTAATCCAACATGAATAGATCTATTGCCCTAAGAATCATTGAAGCGCACAAGCCCCACCACGTCGGCAATGTAAAGATACGTCGGTGGGGTTATCATTTTTATTATTATATTATTATTGCTTTCTCAAGATAAGTAATGTAGTAGGCCCAGTAACAACACTATTATTAATGAAGTTTTATTAAATCGTTACTATCGAATGAATACCTATGGATTGCTGTTATCAATAGTATTAATAATAATAATGTCCTCCAGACCGATTTCGGCCACTGCGGCCAATCTCAAGAGAGATTAGCCAACTACGCAGGAGATATTATAGTGCACAAGTGTGTGCGCAAACACAGGTGTACTCTCTGTTCCCTAACTCTCATAATCCGATGGGACGGCGATCCGAAACGACCGGAAAGAGTTCAGGCGCAGGACCAACGACTTTACGTGCTTTCCGAGGCACGGGAGTGTACACACTTCCAACTTCCAGACTCCGGGCTGCTACTGAGAATTTTCTGACAGAAAAACCCAATAACTTTTTATTGGCCCGACCTGGGAATTGAACCCAGGACCTCCGGGGTCTGCGGTCTTATATCAAGCCACTAGACCAACGAGACAGGCAAACGAGTTATCAATAGTATTGTGAACAGAGAGCTATAGTAACTATCGATAATATCGACAATATTGACACAAGACGATACTTTCGGAAGTACTGTCGATAATAGTTTTCTAGGTCAAACTATCGATAGTTCTGCAACACTGATACCTGGGATTAGGTAAATGAAACTACAATTTATTAGATTACAAAAACAATCACTTCTACACTATATATACTCCGTAGCGAATATCTAGACAGCGCGATTCAGGAATGTGACATTTCGAGTGAGCGCCATCTATCGTTAACGGGGTGTAACATACGCCATCATACAACTGGATAATAGAATAACGGAAGCTTTTACAAAGATTAATATAATTGAAAAATGAGTATGAAAACTAGATAAAGATGTTTAGACAACTTGTAGCCGAGATGGCCCAGTGGTAAGAACGCCTGAATCTTAACCAATGATCGTGAGTTCAAACCCGGGCAAGCACCACTGAATTTTCATGTGCTTAATTTGTGATTATAATTCATCTCTGCTTGACGGTGAAGGAAAACATCGTGAGGAAACCTGCATGTGTCTAATTTCACTGAAATTCTGCCACATGTGTATTCCACCAACCCGCATTTAGCCCAGCAGTGGGACATTCACAGGCTGTTACGGATACGAATGGTTTAGACAACTGCACGGGACTAATAATGGTACTTGTGTGTGCGTGCAAGCACAGACAGTCTCTATTCCCACACACTCTTAATCCTATTGAGAACCGAGATGGTAGTGAATAGAATGTGTAAATTGTTACCAATGATAACGTGTTAAAACCCAGATTAGCACCACTAAATTGGAACAGCGTATTGGAATAAGCTCCTCATCAAAGGGAGAAGAGGGATTAGCCAAGCAGTGGGACATAGACATTTACATAATCCCAGGGTGAAAATTAGAGAGTTCAGGCGCAAACAATGTCTTTACACGCTTCCAAATCTCGCTTCTAGTGTACAACTTACTTTTACTTTTTTTTCTATTTACTTATTATAAAAAAAATAACACCTCTGCTGGGCTAAGACCTCCCCTCCACTTGTGATTTGGAGCTCTAACTTGCAGCTTCAATGCGGGTTGATGGATATACATAGCAATACTTCATCCCATAAAAGCAGATCTCCCGACAATGTGCCCATTAATTAAGCACATCAAAGTGCAGTGGTGTTTGCCCGGGCTTTGCAAGTGGGTGGGGGATTGTTCTTAATTTAAATAAACGTCAAAATAATCATTAGCGCACCTGAGCATCGAAGCCGAGTATCTCGTGGCTGAGCGAGGACGTCCTACCACTTTTCACTTCGTGCAAATGCCTGAACATGTTCAGGCGAGCGCTCCCTCTGCCGTTATCGAGTTCACCTGTAGAAAAGAAAAACTATTGTATTGCGCACTACAAACAGCTCACATACCATCAACCAATGACGTCATTACAATTTCAAGATCAAATTTTATACTGCCATTGTAATTACAACTAATTTTCTTGACCATAAAATATTTATCTCAGGATAAAATAAATGATATTACAATATAATATTAACAAAGTCGGTTTTTGTCCCGACTGAGTAGGTATCATTTAATTTGTTTAAAAATGTAACAGCATTTTTACCCACAGCTGGGATAAGGCGTCATCTCCTTATTACGAGTACACACGTATAGGATCTCTACATGATAATCGAATCAAAAACTTCTGGATACGAAGCCTTATAAATATTTTTTTTTATAGAATAGGAAGGCGGACGAGCATATGGGCCACCTGATGGTAAGTGGTCACCAACGCCCATAGACATTGGCATTGCAAGAAATGTTAACCATCGCTTACATCGCCAATGCGCCACCAACCTTGGGAACTAAGATGTTATGTCCCTTGTGCCTGTAATTAAATACTCAATATTTAATTTAGTTACTAGAACTCACGACTTCAACAAGATAATAACGAACGTACCTTGAGTGAGAACGCCTATGAGCGTCGACTTGCCCGCCTCGTTCGCCCCCATCACTGCGACCCGCAGCTCGACGCTCTGCTGCGTGTCCGCCAGCTGTGAACCGAGTACGTACTGTAGCGTAGACAGGTTTAGACAGAGATAGAATTATCAAATCTTGTGACCCTTATCGTGTAACCATTTTTGGTGTTTGTTGAAACTTGACAGTTGGTGCGTTCATTGTGTTTTATGTTCAATTTTCGCTTATATTTATGTTAGAAAACGATTCTAATCCAGTGTAAAGGCCGAGAAACAATCCTTATATCATATCGATGGTTATACAATGATGCAGTGTCGTATTATTTCATGTTAAAGCGACAGATAATATATCAGTGATGTTTATTTATGCCATAGCATGACGGAACCTTATATCGCATTAAAATCCTAAAGATAATATGATTTTCCAGTTTTTATTATTCATAACCTATAATTATTTATCATGTGAGTGCTGCCAGCATCGGCTAAAAAAAGTCCCGATATTCGATAAAAAATATCGACTCGTATCGACAATGAAACAAATAAATACGGCGTCCATTAATAAACTAAAGTGCTTCGTTATATGTATATATGTTATTTTAATTTATTCGTATAACGCCCATGGACATAGGCATTGTAAGAAATGTTAACCATCGCTTACATTGCAAATACGCCACCAACCTTGGGAACTGAGACGTTATGTCCCTTGTGCCTGTAATTATACTGTCTCACTCACCCTTCAAACCGGAACACAACAATACCAAGTACTGCTGTTTTGCGGTAGAATATCTGATGAGTGGGTGATACCTACCCAGTTAGCTACCTAAGTTGTATATAATGTTATATATTTAATATTATTTATTATTCACTTGCGTCACCAGGTGCTGGAAGCGTCGCTCGCACGGCGAGACCAGCTGCAGTTTGTACTCGACGTTCCCGAAACGAGGCTCCGGGGGTAGACTCCCGTAGCACTCGTCACCGTAATCGTCGGCGTCGGATGTTCTGAGGGCCAAATCGAATATATTTAACATTGATCTTATTTCGATTAATGCCATCCGCGTTCGGTGAGACCGACTCACTGTTTATGATCTCCTGGTACATTAACACTGTAATCCTAACTGAAACTAATTGACTCTTTTAATCTAATCGTTCGGTGAGACCGACTCACTGTTTATGATCTCCTGGTACATTAACACTGTAATCCTATCTGAAACTAATTGACTCTTTTAATCTAATCGTTCGTTGAGACCGTCTCACTGTTTATGATCTCCTGGTACATTAACACTCTAATCCTAACTGAAACTAATTGACTCTTTTAATCTAATCGTTCGGTGAGACCGACTCACTGTTTATGATCTCCTGGTACATTAACACTGTAATCCTAACTGAAACTAATTGACTCTTTTAATCTAATCGTTCGGTGAGACCGACTCACTGTTTATGATCTCCTGGTACATTAACACTGTAATCCTAACTGGAACTAATTGACTCTTTTAATCTAATCGTTCGGTGAGACCGACTCACTGTTTATGATCTCCTGGTAAATTAACACTGTAATCCTAACTGAAACTAATTGACTCTTTTAATGTAATCGTTCGGTGAGACCGACTCACTGTTTATGATCTCCTGGTACATTAACACTGTAATCCTAATTCTACATCTCTGAAACTAATTGACTCTTTTAATCTAGATGTTAGTTAATGAGCTTAAATATAAAGCCTTGATTGAAATTCCGGGTGAAGCGAATAGATATGTTATTGTTTCTTGCTCTTCCATACCGTGGAAAGCAAGCAAAGCCTTAAGAAAAAACGTATAATTACCCAAAATTACAACACATAAGAGATAAGATGGTCTAGTGGTAAGAACGCGTGAATCTTGAACGATGATCGTCGGTTCAAGCCCGGGCAAGCACCACTGAATTTTCATGTGCTTAATTTGTCATTATAATTCATCTCGTGCTTTACGTTACGTTTACGTTTACGTTACGTTTAATTTCTCTGAAATTTTGCCACATGTGTATTCCACCAATCCGCATTGGAGCAGCGTGGTAGAACAAGCTCCATACCTTCTCTTCAAAAAGGGAGAGGAGATCTTAGCCCAGCAGTGGGACATACACAGGCTGTTACTTTACTACTTTACAACACATAAATTATAATACTTTTTTTTAATTAACAAAAAACATCACTTACGTATCATCGCAGAAGTCTTCCATATCATCAGAGCTGTAGAAGAAGTCACTCTCCAAGTCCTCGGAATTTAAATCACCAGCTAAATACATATCGTCCTTTATCCTGACCTTCTCCAACTTATCGATGACGGCGTACACTCTATCGGCAAACTTTGTCCCACTTCTCGTTGCATCCTCATCATCATTGGTCGGTTTCCTCTTCGTCTTCTTAAAATCGTCTTCCGACTTCAAATCGTTGACGTTCTTTCCGATTTTCTCGTCACAGACCTTTGGTATCGACGATTGATTATTCAACGGTTCCGGTACTTCTTGTGATGAACTCTGCCATGCTGTTGTTAGGACGTCCTTCGCCGGCGATACTTTGTTCTTCTTCCTTCTGTTCTTCCTGCCCGAGTTCCTTCTGAAGGGTTAAATTTTCAAAAATCCTTCCTAAGTGCTAACCTATTGCGTAAAAGGAACCCGTATGCAAATTTTCATGTCGCAGTAGCTTGGGCTGTGCGTTTATATGCCAGTATGTTATATATATGTAAATGAAGCTCTTTGGGCTCTTCATTAAATTTAAATTGCACGTGCATTAACTTCGACTTAATACGTCCAAGTATTATCTATTGTGGCAACACTTTGCATTATGTCATGTGTCATTCTATAATTAGAGAAATTCACACTGGCTTAATATAATAAAAAGTTAACGACGTTTTTTTAAAAAAAGAAACAATTCAGATTGTAAAAAAATATTTGAAGCAATAGCTTTTAATGTTGTTTCTTTTTACGGGTTAGTAAATAATTATAATTTGTACTCATACTTTGTTTGCAGAAGTAATTTGTGATATGATATAAAAAAGAATAAATTTCGCTTAACAGAGCAACGACTTTAGTTTTTATTTCAATAAATAAACTTATTACATATATACAAAGGTTTGTACATACCCTTGGGTGCGTCTGGGTTCTTCCTGCCGTTCTCTTGATCGTTTTTATGTTTTCTCTTATTATTCTGTCTGTTATTATTGCCATCTTACGGATCAAAGAGGCTGAAGAACGAGTCCATTTTTGTCTGAATAATTAGATTACCCATTATTGTTCGAATGATCCGTGCAGTGACGGAGAAAGAATACATTTCACTGCCCCTCTCTTTCCCATGGGTGTCGTAAGAGGCGACTAAGGGATATCTGAGCGACCATCTGCTCATCTGGTCGTAGGATGCTAACATCCGCCTGGCTTGTTACCACCGTACGCATGGTGAAAAACTCGTGAAGTGGCTTGCAACCGCGTTTCGAGGTCAGCCAGCGTACAGCCAGAGCCCGAGCGAGTATTGCCGCGATGGGCGTTGGTCCAATTGGAGACGGCTGTTGAACCAATGCCGGGGGAAACTGTATTGACCTGCCGGTCAGGGAGACCCGAAGAAACGGCTGTTCCGCTGGCCGCCCGTAGCATAGTACAGGGGCCCGAGCGTGCCTAACCAGCTCGTGAGGCTGCCCCACCAGGCCACGCATAATCTCGGGGTGGACCGTCGTGCCGGTTGGTGACCGGTAGGTAGGGTCCCGGCGGCCACTTCCGGGGGGGTTCGGGGGCCCTTCCGTCCGGCGGGTCAGTGTATTTTTCCTTTTGGCAACCACTTGGGGAAACACGCCTCCACACTTTGCCCATCCCTATCGTGGCAATACATCGCTCGCTTCACGTCTCTTTTCCATTTAATTTCTCCCAAATGGCGCAACAAAAAAGAAATAACGGTCGTACAGCGGTGCTCACCCCCACCATACCCTCGCTGTTTGAGGTCGAGTTCTCTAACATCCGAGGACTCCACACTAACCTCAACGCTGTCCACCACCATCTCGAGACAGCACGGCCAGCAATGTTGTTTCTCACGGAGACACAAATATTCCGTCCTGCCGATACCAGCTACCTTAATTATCCCGGCTACACGCTTGAAGAATCCTTTAAAGCGAAAGCCGCAGTATACTTGTTCGTCAGGACGGATGTTTGCTGTCACCGACTGCGCTGCTTGGAGGACCCCTCCTTCTCCATGTTGGTGGTGCGTGTGGACCTGGTTCGTCAGAGCCGAGTCTACGTGTGCCTCTACAGATCCCACAATGGTGACTTGGAGACAAGCCGATTATTTGACCATCTTAGTCGGGTAGCAGATGCTGCGCAAGAGCAATTGCCTAACGCGGAATTGGTGTTTTTGGGGGATTTTAATGCTCACCACGAATCCTGGTTGAAATCCCTCAAAACTGACCATGCTGGAAAGACTGCTCATGCTTTTGCTCTCACACATGACTTGACCCAACTGGTTGATCAGCCCACCAGGATCCCAGACATTGATGGGCAAGCACCTTCTCTACTGGACCTTCTGCTGACTTCTCACCCGGTGGAATATCAGGTTGTGGTTCAGGCTCGTCTTGGCTCTTCGGATCAACGCCTTATTTCTACCAGAGTGCCACAGGCCAAGCTGCTGCCACTAGCGGTATGCAAACGTCGCGTTTGGCACTATAACTCGTCGGATTGGGACGGTATGCGCGATTACTATGCGTCGGTCCCTTGGAAGGAACGTTGCTTTAGTGGGAATGACCCGACAGCTAGTGCCGCTGCTGTTGCTGGCGAGATCATGCTGGGAATGGAATACTACATTCCTAGCTCAGATCTCGTCAGTAGGAGTACGCGTAACCGTTGGTTCACTCGTGAATGTGCCGATGCTGTATCATCTAAGCAGGCGGCATATCGCAAGTGGATCAACGGCTGCATTAGCGGGGCATCTAACATTGACTCACTGAAAGCAAACTATAATAAAAATTCCAAGTCCTGTAGAAAGGCATACACGAGAGCGGATGCACAGCGCATTGTACAGATTGGTTATGACCTCGTTTCGCATCCTAGGGGCTCCCGTAGCTTCTGGCGTCTGACCAAGTCTGTGCAAAACAATTTCTGCCAACCTTCGCTGCCACCGCTCAGAAATCCGGACGGATCGCTAGCTCACAGTCCGCAAGAGCAAGCTGATCTCCTGGCTAAACTCTTTGCCGACAATTCCGTCATCGATGATTGTAGTGCACTGCCACGTACAATACCTGCATGTGGCCATACGATGCCTGACATTAAAATCAGGCAACGTGATGTGCGTGCGGAGCTGCAATCACTTGATGTACGGAAAGCTAGCGGTCCCGATGGCATACCAGCCATAGTGCTGAAGAAGTGCGCAGCGGAGCTGTCTCCTGTGTTAACGCGCCTGTTCCAACTTTCTCTCTCTTCGGGAAGTGTGCCGGAGGCTTGGAGAAGAGCTAATGTGCAAGCGGTTCCCAAAAAAGGGGATCGGTCTGACCCGGCAAATTATCGGCCAATAGCTATCACCTCAGTACTTTGTAAGGTGATGGAACGGATTTTAAACAACCAACTGATCCATTACCTAGAAGATCACTCTTTAATTAATGATCGTCAATACGGGTTTCGACCAAAACAGTCCACAGGTGATCTTCTAGCGTACGTAACGCACCTCTGGGGTGAAGCTATCGACATGGAGCAAAGCATGGAGAATCGTTGGTTGTCAGCCTCGATATCGCCAAGGCTTTCGACAGGGTCTGGCACAGAAGTCTTCTCTCCAAGCTACCGGCATATGGTCTGCCTGCTCAGCTATGCACCTGGATTGCCAGCTTCCTACACAAGCGTAGCCTTCGTGTTTTAGTAGATGGTTGCGCTTCACAATTCTATGTAGTGAATGCTGGGGTCCCCCAGGGATCTGTGCTATCTCCCACACTCTTTCTTTTGCATATCAATGATATGCTCTCCCTTGGGAACATACATTGCTATGCAGATGATAGTACAGTGTATGGTGGATACCACGGACGCGCAGTGGCTGGGCGGGAGGAAACTGAGGAGAGGCGGGAGAATCTTGTCATTGAACTCGATAGGACGTTAGAGCTCATCGCCAAATGGGGCTCTGATAATCTTGTTGAGTTTAATGCCAAGAAAACACAGGTATGCGCTCTCACGGCGAAAGAGTCAACATTTTCCCCTCTTCCCTCCCTCTGTGGTACTCCGCTGGTGATGCAAAGCAAAATCGCCATGCTGGGGTGACGTTCGCTGCGACCTTAGTCCAAGGGATTACATCGAGGCTGTTATAAAAACAGCTTCACGGAAACTCGGAGTTCTGAACAAGGTGCGGCGCTTTTTCACGCCACAATAACTGTGCCTGCTGTACAAAACACAGGTACGGTCTTGCGTGGAATATTGGTCGCACTTTTGGGATGGCTCCGCTAAGTACCTACTTGAGGCCTTGGACCGGTTGCAGCGACGTGCCGTACGCATTATTGGCGACGTAAAGGTCACAAACACCCTTGAACCTTTACAATTGCGTCGTGAGATAGCAGCACTGAGCGCTTTCTATCGACTGTATCACGGCGAGTGCTCTGAGGAATTATTCTCTCTAATTCCTGCTTCCCCCTTCCTTCTTAAGTTTCTTAAGTTCTCGATGTCACCGCCTAACTGTGACATCAATTCCATCGCGAACTAAGAAATTTGGCAACTCCTTTCTTTGTCGCACTTCCAAAAAATGGAATACCTTACCTTAACGAGGCGTGAAGAGGCATCTTGCGGGCCGGCAAGGCGAAGGCGGCTAGTGCAGAACGTTTTTCCCGTCTGTACTGGCCGTCGTCGCGTTTGGACTCTACTACCACTTACCATCAGGTGGAGTAGAGTCATTTGCCCTCCCGGCGAATATAAAAAAAAAAAAAAGAATAATAATAATATCCTGGGACATTATTCACACACGGCCATCTGATCCCAAACTAAGCAGAGCTCGTACTACGGAAATCAGACAACTGATATACTACATATACTACTTTTCTTTTGTAAATACATACTTATATAGATAATTACACCCAGACTAGGGACAAACAGACCTGTTCATGCACACGAATATCTGTCCTGGTGGGAATCGAACCAACAACCTTCGGCGTGAAAGGTAAGTGTCTACCAACCACGCCGACCGGCCCGTCAATAATGAAATTTAAATATTCAACAAATGGAAGAAATATGTATAATCCGCGCGCGATTAGAATGGTATAAGACATTTTGGAACCAAGACTCGCGTGGATTTTTGCTTTTTATTTGTTATTTTATTGATTTATGGTTAGACAATTATTTTAGAATGTCTTACTTATACTTTTAGATTTAGTTATATTTATTAAGCTTATTTTTGTTTTGCTTTTAGAATACTTAGAACTTCATTGCTTACGTTTCAACAATACAACAACAACTGATGATGTTGTTGTAAAGTTGAAACGTAGATGAATTATAATCACAAATTAAGCACATGAAAATTCAGTGGTGCTTGGCCGGGTTTGAACCCACGATCATCGGTTAAGATTCACGCGTTGTTACCACTGGGCCATCTCGGCTCTATGTTTTGAATAAAACTACTAATATACATAATAACATTAAGCATATTAATAAATGAAAAGGAATGTTTGTAAGTATGTTTGTCGTTATGTTTTTTTTTTTTTTTTATATTCGCCGGGAGGGCAAATGACTCTACTCCACCTGATGGTAAGTGGTAGTAGAGTCCAAACGCGACGACGGCCAGTACAGACGGGAAAAACGTTCTGCACTAGCCGCCATCGCCCTGCCGGCCCGCAAGATGCCTCTTCACGCCTCGTTTGAAGGAACCCGGGTTGTAAGAGGAGGGGAACACGTGAGCTGGTAAGGAATTCCATTTTTTGGAAGTGCGACAAAGAAAGGAGTTGCCAAATTTCTTTGTTCGCGATGGAATTGATGTCACAGTTAAGCGGTGACATCGAGAATTAAATATAAGTATATTGTTTTATATTAATAATTACTACCTAACGTTGAAAATAACAAAAATTAAAATAAACTAAGCCTTAATTTAAAATTGGAACTCAATTTGAAAGCGGATATTTATTTGCTCATACAATAGACATACGATAACGCGACCACAGAACCGCCAACTAATATTTATTGTATAGCTCTATGTATAATAATAATAATAATATCCTGGGACTTTATTCACACACTGCTATCTGATCCCAAATTAAGCAGAGCTTGTGCCATGGAAACCAGACAACTGATATACTACATATACTACTTTTCTTTTGTAAATACATACTTCTACTTTTCTTTTGTATATACATACTATCAAGTCAGAGGTCGCTACTGCACTCGTAAACATCAACTCCGTCAATTTAATTTGTTTATATTTATTTTTTCGTTTGTTTGCTATAATTGTTTATCCTATTTCAATTCGTGATAATTCAAAGTTTATCAGGAAACGTTATCTCGTCCTCTCTTTAAGTGGATCTCTCTTTTCGAGGTAAATTGAAAACTTTGTGCACCCAAAGAAAAAGTGTTAATGACAGTAATCTTCAATTAAATACTTAAGTGTCTGTGCGTGTATCATCTTAAATTGGTACTTATTACAGTGAGGAGTTTGAACGTTTTTAAAGTGTAAAAAGTGAATCATAGTATTTCTGGTGAACATTTAATAATTATAAACCCAAGTTGTCGGTGCTTGTAATATTACTGTATTCACTTTACCTTCTTTGCAATATTCTAAAACACTCTATTTTCTACTGAAGGATATTTTTACCATATGTGATACATACGCGCTTGGCTCTTCATTACACATGGGTGCTCTGAATACTTGAGACGAGACGGGCACGAGATCGCTTCCCGAAAAAAAAAAGGATTATTTTTCCTTTTTTTTTTTTTTTTTTGATATATTATAAAGAAGATTTTATTTCATATTACTTTTATCTTTCGCCTATAAAGAAAGCATTAACTATGAATAAATTTGGGTGTTGCACATCTACTAAAGCAGATCAAGCCAGCATACTGAACTGTAAGCTCTGTCAGATTTCTTTTCACTATCTCTGTATTTTTCCTCAAAAAGAGAACAAAAAATTGTCATCCGATCTTAAATCATCGTGGATTTGCCCCGATTGCTCACAAAAATGCCGCGTTCCGAACTATCGTAATAAAGATAATACACCTGTTCGTGGCAATGCTCGCGACATCAGCGATAGTAAAGAGGATTCGGCCGACGACAATATAACCCTGCGTGTTCGGCCGAAACAAGACCAGATCGGGCAGTCTCTATCTTTGGATATACAGAATATTATTAAATCGGAATTTAGTGCAATGAAACTGGATTTGAGCAGCATCTCTAATGAAATTACCTCATTAAGACAAGAAATACAGGATATCAAAATAGCTATGGGTTTTATCAACGACGAATACAATAAAATTAATGATAAAATATTTCAAATGGAGACAAAGTTTAAGGCTTTTGATGCTTTAGTTACCAGCGTTGAACACTTAAAGTCTGTATCCGAAAAAATAGAAATGGATATAAATACAAAGGATCAGTGGGCGAGACGCTCTAACATCGAAATCTGTGGTATTCCAGAAAAGAAGGGCGAGAACCTTGTCCACCTCACAGAGGAAATTGCTGTTAAGGCTGGTTTCGACTTGAAGCCCTCGGATATTGATTTTGTAACACGTGTCGCATCTAATAGCCAAGTCAATAAACCCAAACCCATTGTTATCCGTTTGCAAGCGCGCTATAGAAAAGACGATTTTTTGGCTTGCTTGAAAAAGTTGAAGTTAATGTGTAGTGATCTGGGCTTTGCAAAAAATGACTCTCGTATTTATTTTAATGACCATTTAACTAAATTTAATAAAATGCTCTTACAGCGTGCTAAAACTTTATCTAAAGAGCAAAAATATAAATATGTTTGGGTCAAAAATTGCTCAATTATGGTTAGAAAAGGTGACACCAGCCCTGTTATTCATATTGCGAATGTCAATGATTTAAAAAAAATCAAATAGGCGTTATTATGTTTCAATTGTCATTTTTTGTTTTACTTATTGCGTACATAAATAGCTGTTTCTTTTTTCTATGTTCAATCTTAATTAATTTACTTTATTTAAATACAATTTCCCTAAATGCTTTATTACTGCGACTTTATAACAAACTAATGATTACCAAACTTTATTTGCTTGACAAGTGTATGAACATTTTTATTTTTATTATTCTTAAATTTGTGAATATTAATTATGCTTATAATCCTCGGTCACCGTGTTGGATCATAATAATTTAAAAATTTATTATCAAAATGTTCGTGGGTTGCGCACCAAAACTAACTTATTCTATAAAAGTTTGCTTCTTAACGATTTTGACATTATCTGTTTAAGTGAAACCTGGCTATTGGATTCGGTGCTTAGTTCTGAACTTTTTGACTATCGTTATATTGTATATCGATGCGACCGCAACTATCAGGGTCGTGGTGATAAAATGGACGGCGGAGTGCTAGTTGCATTACGTCGTGAGTTTGAAATACACAGTTTTGAAAGGGTAATTTTTGATCAATTTGCAGCTGAAGCCATAGTTGTCACTATTCGTCTTAAACAGTCACGCTTGCTAAACATTTACTGTTGTTACTTTTCTCACTGCCCGCAGCAAGTTGAGTCCGAAAACTACTTTTTTGATTTAATCTCTAAATTACTTTTTGATAAACCTAACGATATTTATTTAATCCTGGGCGATTTTAATGTAAGCAATGGGCAATGGATACAGGTCGAAGATTATATGGAGTTGTCCGACTCTCTCGGAGACTCATTAGTAGCTATATTACACAATTTTCTGTCTTTTTCCAATCTAAAGCAGTATAATGTTATTTGGAACTGTACTGATCGTTTATTAGACTTAGTTTTTTGTAATCGAAACTGTAATGTCTCTAAATGTCCGTTTCCCCTACTCGATGAAGACAAATACCACCCGGCTCTAGAAATTTCTTCATTGCAAGTACATGCCGAATTAATGCGTCACTTTCCCCATTCAATCCGTCTTTTTCATAAAGCAAGTCGTCTCTGAACTGCCCACGATCCAACGCTCGTCAACCGTTATGTTTTTATACTCCCACTTGTCATTCATCACATAATGCTAACTGTTTTCTAATCAGAGCTTGTCGCGAATATAATAAGCATTTTGGGAACATTGATATATTTCATTTATCTTTGATTAAATTTAAAGATAATATTTGTAACAATCTTAAATTAACTTAATTATATATTTTTAATATTGTCCAATAATTTTTCTCTTATTGTGTTAAAGTATTTGAGTGCATTTTATGTTTCATCAATCGGTGGAAACTTCGCTGGATAATGTAATATTTAAATTGTATTATGTAATTAGATTATATTTTATATCTGTTTGTTTCCCAAATATTAAATAAATAAATAAATAAATAAATACTTATATAGATAATTACACCCAGACTCAGGACAAACAGACATGTTCATGTACACAAATGTCTGCCCTGGGTGGGAATCGAACCCACAACCTTCGGCGTGAAAGGCAGGTACCTACCAACCACGCCAAACGGCTCGTCATATAATATAAATACTTTTGCTAGGCTTCAAATTAGTTCCGCCCGAGGTTTTATTCACATTCCTTTTTTTATAAACAAATTAGTCTCATAAAAGGCTCGAATTCAGGGCGTCATTTTGTTTAACTTCAATTGGATAGAATGCGAATAAAACTGCGGGACAGCGCTTGTATATTTTGAAGTTTTATTTTAACAAGTAAATATTGAAAATCGATTTCATAATTATAGTATTATTGTAAAATAAAAGCTTTATAAATTGTTTTGGCAACACACCATATTTTCATTTCTGGCATTGGTTATTTTTTTTTTATTGAAGTGGTATATTGCCAATTTCTGTATTTATTCTGGATGTTCCGAAAATGTCATTATATATAACAGAGTCGAACAAGCAATGTAATTCAAAATTATTTTATGTTATTTTTAGGAAGTACGAGTAAGCTGGCTGGTTAAGGTCTGTTCTACCTTTTTGGATAATACACAGTGGATTGCTTAGCAGAATTTCAGTGAAATTTGATAATTATAAATGCAGGCTGTCTCACGATATTTTTAAACGCAAACTAATCACATGAAAATTCACTGGTGCTTGTTTAGGTTTGAAACAGTCATTATTGTTTAAGGTAGTGTTATATGTATTTCACTATGCCTGCTCGATATATATATTTAAAAAAAAAACACACAGAAAGTGACTTGGGAACAGATAAGTAACATTCCTTTTGAATACAATAACATAACATGAATGACAAATTTCATTATCAAAATAATCACAACAGATAACCGATAAGGCATTTTAATGTTTTTATTAGTCATAACAGATTAGAAAAAGTTAAATTTAAAAAAATCTTTTTGTATGTTTACTATAAAATATGTTTATAAATTTTATATTATTTTATAAGAAAGGGGGGTAAGGGGGGAACGGAACTACCATCTAAACCGACCCAATTGCCAACCTCACCTGCACGTGGTGCTCCCTGCTAGATAACAGACGAGGCTCTGGCGACCGATCAATGGCGGTATAACCATACGCACCATGATTGGAAAAAGGGAAACAGCGACCTTGAGGTACAAGTAACCTCTAAAATGTCTGGTGCAGAAGGCAAGGGGAAACCACTGCACTATTATTCCCTAGTTATCGTCAGCTTTATGGAAAAGTCTAAGAAAGAAATGGCCCCGAGTTCCTGGCGTCCCTTAGATGGGACAGGGGTGCTAAGAATCTCCAGGTGGAAAAAACAACAAATGAAGATAGGAACGTGGAACGTCAGAAGCTTGAAGAGTCCTGAAAAAGTCTACAATGTCTGCAAAGAAATGCAACAAATGAAGATTAACATCATGGGACTAAGTGAGATGTTAGATGGATAGGCAAAGGTAAACACCAAATAGATAATAATTACACCATGTATTACTCTGGTTCCGAGGATAGCTCCAACAAGTATGGAGTGGGAGTAATCATAAACACAAAATACATTAATACACCTGTTAACTTAGTACCAAAATCAAACCGAACCATGTTAATATCATGTAGACTCAAACAACTAAAGAAGAGAACACAGTACCACGCAATAGACGTGAGGAAACTTAAAGAACTTAACATCCAAGATAAAGTGGCGAAAGAAATAAACGAGTGGGCAGCAGATGAGAAACCTGGGATAATGCGTACGGTGGAGGAAGAGTGGTGTTCAATGAAGAACAAAATATTAAACATCAATAAGACACACTTGAAAAGAGATTGGATTCCTAAGCAGAGTTGGATGACAGAAAAAATATATGATCTTTCGAAGAAAGGAGAATCTACAAGAATTCCGACAATAGCAAGTATACTGAGATTGATAAGAAAATTCGGCGTGAAGTTCGTTATGCTAGAGATGCTTGGTATCAGTGCAAGTGTGATTTTGTGGAGGACCTTTATGCTAAACATGATGCATTTAACCTGCATAAGGAAATAAAATCTTTGGTAGGACACAAAAAGACGACTCACCAACTTACGGATGAAAATAATATTCCCATATTAGATATATCAGGAAAAAAACACCTATGGGAACAATACATTTCATCAATATACCGACGATTTCCGAAGCATAGCGGTAAATTGTGATCCAAATGAGGGATATCCTATCCTGAAAAATGAAGTCACAAACGCTCTTAAAAAAGCTAAAACGGGAAAATCAACCGGACCGGATAATGTTCCCATAGATGTACTCAAACTTATTGAAGACGAAAATATTAACTTCCTGGTTAAATTCTTTAACTTGGTATACGACTCTGGCCACTTACCCAAAGACTGGCTAACCTCAACTTTTATTACGCTTCCTAAGAAGACCAATGCAAGAAGGTGCGAAGAGTTTCGAACGATTAGCCTTATGAGCCAAGTATTGAAACTATTTCTGAATATCATCCACGAGCGAATAAGAGCTAAATGCGACGAACATCTCGCAGATAGTCAGTTTGGTTTTCAAATAGGAGTGGGCACGAGAGAGGCTCTTTTCGCAATGCAGGTTCTCGTAGAAAAATGCAGACACATGCAACAAGACGTTTTCCTTTGTTTCATCGATTACGAAAAAGCCTTTGACAGAGAACTGCATGACCGTCTAATTGCAATATTACATGATATCGGCTTAGATGACAAAGATGTACGTATTATCCAGAATCTGTATTGGAACCAGAAGGCTACTGTACGAGTTGACAATGAGGAGACTGATGAGGTAGAAATAAAGAGAGGAGTCCGACAGGGCTGTATATTATCACCCACGCTATTTAATTTGTACTCGGAACAAATAATAGCAGAAGCGATTGAAGGCCGAGAATGTGGAGTCAAAATAAATGGCCGGTATATTAACAACATCAGATACGCTGACGATACAGTCCTAATAGCATCATCTCCTGAAGAGCTGCAATTAATTATGAGCCGTGTTAGTGAGTGCAGTGAAAACGCTGGTCTGAGGATGAACCTATCAAAAACGAAGATCATGGTGTTATCTAAACATAGCTTCGATGACATTGCTATCATTGTAGCAGGCTAAAAAATTGAGAGGGTGCGCAAGTACAAATATCTGGGGACATGGCTTAATGACACCTGGAGCTGTGAACAGGAGGTAAAGACTCGCATCGAAATAGCTCGAAGTGCCTTCTGCACGTTGAAAAAAGTACTCTGCAATCGCAGACTTAAGATCCCTGTGCGCATACGACTCCTACATTGTTACATCTGGCCTATACTTCTTTACGGATGCGAGGCGTGGACAATTAAAGAAGATCTCAAAAAACGTATAGAAGCTTTCGAGATGTGGGCTTATAGACGTATGTTGGCCATTAGTTGGACTCAAAAGGTCTCGAACGTGGAAGTTCTGCGACGCGTCAACCAAAAACGGCAACTTTTGGAGACTGTCAAGAAGAGAAAAGTTGCATATCTCGGACACGTGCTTAGGCATGAAAGATATGAACTTATGGAACTGATTATGATGGGAAAAGTTGCCGGAAGGAGAGCTGTTGGGCGCAGAAAAAAGTCTTGGCTGTGCAACATCCGTGAATGGACGGGAATCGCGAGTGCTGTCGAACTCTTTCGCCTCGCGAAGAACAAGAAGGAGTATTTAAAGTTGACTGCCAACCTTCGCTAGTCGGAGTGGCACTCGAAGAAGAAGAAGAAATGATCCAGAGACTTCAGTAACAGCCTGTTTATGTCCCACTGCTGGACTAAGGCCTCCTCTCCCTTTTTGGGAAGAAGGTTTGGAGCTTATTCCACCACGCTGCTCCAATGCGGGTTGGTGGAATACACATGTGGCAGAATTTCGATGAAATTAGACACATGCAGGTTTCCTCACGATGTTTTCCTTTACCGAAAAGCACGAGATGAATTATAACAGAAATTAAGCACATGAAAATTCAGAGGTGCTTGCCCGGGTTGGAACCCACGATTATCGTTCAAGATTCACGCGTTCTTACCACTAGACCATCTCATCTCTTATGTTTTGTAATTTTGGGTAATTATACGTTTTTTCTTAAGGCTTTGCTTGCTTTCCACGGTATGGAAGAGCAAGAAACAATAACATATCTATTCGCTTCACCCGGGATTTCAATCAAGGCTTTATATTTAAGCTCATTAACTAACATCTAAATTAAAAGAGTCAATTAGTTTCAGAGATCTAGAATTAGGATTACAGTGTTAATGTACCAGGAGATCATAAACAGTGAGTCGGTCTCACCGAACGATTACATTAAGAGTCAATTAGTTTCAGTTAGGATTACAGTGTTAATGTACCAGGAGATCATAAACAGTGAGTCGGTCTCACCGAACGATTAGATTAAAAGAGTCAATTAGTTTCAGTTAGGATTACAGTGTTAATGTACAAGGAGATCATAAACAGTGAGTCGGTCTCACCGAAAGATTAGATTAAAAGGGTCAATTAGTTTCAGTTAGGATTACAGTGTTAATGCACCAGGAGATCATAAACAGTGAGTCGGTCTCACCGAACGATTAGTTTAAAAGAGTTAATTTTGACGAGACGTTTGGCGCGGTTGGTAGATACTTGCCTTTTCACGCCGAAGGTTGTGGGTTCGATTCCCACCCAGAACAGACATTTGTGTGCATGAACATGTCTGTTTGTCTTGAGTCTGGGTGTAATTTTCTGTATTTACAAAAGAAAAGTAGTATATGTAGTATATCAGTTGTCTGGTTTCCATAGCACGAGTTTTGTACAAGCTTAATTTGGGATCAGATGGCCGTGTGTGAAAAATGTCCCAGGATATTATTATTATTAGTTTCAAATATTTAGAATTAGGATTACGTTGATAATGTACCAGGAGAACATAAACAGTGAGACGGTTTCACCGAACGATTAGATTAAAAGAGTAAATTAGTTTCAATTATAATAAATTGTAGTGCGCAGCCACCAACAATACCTTCATGTGGCCACACGATGCCTGACATCAAAATCAGGCAACGTGATGTGCGTGCGGAGCTGCAATCACTTGATATACGGAAAGCTAGCGGTCCTGATGGAATACCAGCCATTGTGCTGAAAAAGTGCGCGGTGCTCCTGTGTTAACGCGCCTGTATCAACTTTCTCTTTCTTCGGGATGTGTGCCGGAGGCTTGGAGAAGAGCTAATGTGCAAGCGGTTCCCAAAAAAGGGCATCGGTCTGACCCGGAAAATTATCGACCAATAGCTATCACCTCAGTAATTTGTAAGGTGATTGAATGGATTCTATCAACCAACTGATCCATTACCTAGAAGATCGCTGTCTAATTAATGATAGTTAGTACGGGTTTCGGCCAAAACGGTCCACAGGTGATCTTCTAGCGTACGTAACACACCTCTGGGGTGAAGCTATCGACAAGCATGGAGAATCGTTGGCTGTCAGCCTCGATATCTCCAAGGCTTTCGACAGGGTCTGGCACAGAAGTCTTCTCTCCAAGTTGCCGGCATATGGTCTGCCTGCTCAGCTATGCACCTGGATTGCCAGCTTCCTACACAAGCGTAGCCTTCGTGTTTTAGTAGATGGTTGCGCTTCACAATTCTATGTAGTGAATGCTGGGTTCCCCCAGGGATCTGTGCTATCTCCCACACTCTTTCTTTTGCATATCAATGATATGCTCTCCCTTGGGAACATACATTGCTATGCAGATGATAGTACAGTGCATGGTGAATACCACGGACGCGCAGTGGCTGGGCGGGCGGAAACTGAGGAGAGGCGGGAGAATCTTGTCATTGAACTCGATAGGACGTTAGAGCTCATTGCCAAATGGGGTTCTGATAATCTTGTTGAGTTTAATGCCAAGAAAACACAGGTATGCGCTCTCACAGCGAAAAAGTCACCATTTTACCCTCATCCCTCCCTCTGTGGCATACCGCTGATGATACAAAGCAAAATCGCCATGCTGGGGATGGACGTTCGCTGCGACCTTAGTCCAAGGGCATATAATTACATCGAGGCTATTATAAAAACAACTTCACGAAAACTCGGAGTTCTGAACAAGGTGCGGTGTTTTTTCACGCCACAACAACTGTGCCTGTTATACAAAACACAGGTACGATCTTGCGTTGAATATTGCTCGCACCTTTGGGATGGCTCCTCTAAGTACCTACTGGAGGCCTTGGACCGGTTGCAGCGACGTGCAGTACGCATTATTGGCGACGTAAAGGTCACAAACACCCTTGAACCTTTACAATTGCGTCGCGAGATAGCAGAACTGAGCGCATTCTATCGACTGTATCACGGCGAGTGCTCTGAGGAATTATTCTCTCTAATTCCTGCTTCCCCCTTCCTTCTTAAGTCCACGCGAGCTGGTTCTCGATGTCACCGCCTAACTGTGACATCAATTCGATCGCGCACAAAGGAATTTGGCAACTCCTTTCTTTGTCGCACTACCAAAAAATGGAATTCCTTACCAGCTCACGTGTTCCCCTCCTCTTACAACCCGGGTTCCTTCAAACGAGGCGTGAAGAGGCATCTTGCGGGCCGGCAAGGTGGTGACGGCTAGTTCAGAACATTTTTCCCGACTGTACTGGCCGTCGTCACGTTTGGACTCTACTACCACTTACCATTAGGTGGAGTAGAGTCATTTGCCATCCCGGACATATATAAAAAAAAAAAGTTAGGATTACAGTGTTAATGTACCAGGAGATCATAAACAGTGTGTCGGTCTTACCGAACGATTAGATTAAAAGAGTCAATTAGTTCCAGTTAGGATTACGTTGTTAATGTACCAGGAGAACATAAACAGTGAGACGGTTTCACCGAACGATTAGATTAAAAGAGTCAATTAGTTTCAGTTAGGATAACAGTGTTAATGTACCAGGAGATCATAAACAGTGAGTCGGTCTCACCGAACGATTAGATTAAAAGAGTCAATTAGTTCCAGTTAGGATTACAGTGTTAATGTACCAGGAGATCATAAACAGTGAGACGGTTTCACCGAACGATTAGATTAAAAGAGTCAATTAGTTTCAGTTATGATTACAGTGTTAATGTACCAGGAGTTTTACAGTTTAAATCTAACCGTTCGGTTCACTGTAATCCTAACTGAAACTAATTGACTCTTTTAATCTATAATTGAATTATAATAATAATGTCCTCCAGACCGATTTCGGCTACGGCGGCCAATCTCAAGATTGATTAGCCAAATACGCAGGAGATATTATAGTGCACAAGTATGTGCGCAAACACAAGTGCACTCCCTATTCCTTAACTCTCATAATCCGATGAGACGGCAATCCGACACGACCGGAAAGAGTTCAGGCGCAGGACCATCGGACATCGGACAATGATATTTATGATTATATACTAATGTATGGAATTCGATTAACGCTACAAGATTTACTATTGAGTTTCTTTCTTCGGTTCAGTTCTTCTTGGTAGAATCTGCATATATCCACAACTAGTAGCTTTAAACCTTTGTGAAATAATTCGAATGTACTTATAAGTCTACTTGATTAATTATTACCAACTCAGCAAGCGCGCATTGTCGTGAAACTTTCTTATGAACGCGGGTTGACACAATAATTGCCAATTTATTTTTTACAAAGTGTAGCTTAAATTATAAAGATTTTAAATAAAAAATCCAACATACTTTAATTATTTTTATTATAGTCTAATGATGTGCTAAAAAATGTTTTAATTTTTTTTTAATATTGAATGACTGATTTAAAAATTTTTTTAATCTTTGCTAATATATAACATTTTTCTAAGTCAGTAAAAAACATTGTTTTATTTTTTAAGTCACAATCACACGTTTTATTCAAAGCATAATTAAATAAACGATTAATTTAGTCTAATAACACCCTAAAATTTTCATAAATCGATGACATGAAGCTAACTTTTATTAAAACTGGCCGTTTACTCTGACAAAATTAAAAAATTAAAGAAACACACGTTTCAAATTAATATTCTAAGCGAACTGCCACAGATAATACACAATTAACTATTTAACACCATCATTTCATCGCTTACCATTACTTTATCAAATTAAATTAATTCGGATTAATTGATACTTTGAGGCAAAGAGATCTAATAAAATACGTACTTAAAATTTATGCAATAAGGACTATTATTGTATAAACAATAAGATATGTAAGAAAATTTTAAAGTCGTTAAGAAGAAGATAAAAGTTAAAATGAATCTTAGTGGAATATATATAAAATACAAATTTGATGATAAATATAGAGTAAATGTAAAAAATACACTTATAAATATACATTTTTTTAGTAGGATTACTTTTTAGGTATTTTTAGTTCATACAAATTATAAATTAAAATATTTACTTACAATTGTTTTTACAGATGAGAAACGAAACAGCAAATTATTTAATTAATTTTGTTCCCATAAATATTTCTGAATTTCAAAATGGTGTCACTTAAAAATGTCTTACGTTTGTGTTACATAAATACGTATATTTAACTTAAAATAGCAAGTTATATCAGCTTACAGGAACTAGAAAAATCATTTAGATTTAATGTACAAAATTTAAATACTTCGACAAAAGATATGTATACAACAATACAATAATATGAATCGCGCCAAAATTGAAATTTAAGATGGCGTCATGATTATGTTTAAAAATATTTAATATTTTAATAAATTTAAATAACACAATACGAATTTGAAAATGGGGTCTTTTCAAAATAACAGAATATGACATAACAGAGCATTTTTTAATATACTTGAGGATGATTATCACTCAAATGCTATTTCTGATGTAAGGTCTGCTATTCTTTTAATAATTATTGTTATTTAGCTTAGCGGTATTTTTGCCATTCATGTTGCCGCAGAGTCTTAAACACAGGCCATTCCTTATATATTCAAAATGGCGCCTAATAAGAATAAAATATAATTTTCAAGCAGTGATGAATCGCTTGAATTTTGTAAAAATTTACCAAAATAGTAATATATAATTTGTTTTGGTACATATTCAAATTTAGTATTGCATAAGTTAGGTAATAGACGAAATTTAATTTATATTTATAACTGATCAGAATATGATTGAATATAATGCCTGAAGTTCTCAAAAAAATATGACCGAGTTATTACAACTTATACCTAAATACCTGGATGTTTATTTTTAATTTATATATAATTAACATTATTTTATGCTGCAATTTTTTTTAATTTGTTATGTGTAATATAATAATCAGGTTAGTAAAGGTTTGAATATGTTTTTTTATTTAAAAAAATAACTTTTAACGCGACACGTTTTCTTAGACCAAAAACGTAAATGATACTAATTATCTTTGTTTAAAAAAAATCTTATTGCGCCCTTATATTGAAAAACGATTTATCCCATACTTATCAACCATTAATTGCTTTTATTAAATTATGTTTAATATTATTGTAGTTTAATTAATATCGATACCACAGATAGCTATAAAAATATTAATTAATACAAATCATAAAAATTCAATGTCATATCATCTAAAGTAAAATCGGCATTAAATAATCCGATCATTGATAGTTAGATATCGTAATGTTATATAAATATGTATCATTAACTTAAAATTGCAATTTATAAACAGGAACTGGATATATCATTTAATGTACAAAGTTTAAATACAAAAATATGAAAGCTGATTTTGGTTTACCTCTTGAGGTAGTGATTATATTAATGGCGCCAAAATTGTAATTCAAAATGGCGTCATGACGTTTGTGTTTTTAAAATGCTAAGCATGTTTTTTTTTAAATAAATACAAAAATTATTTTACCGTACAACATTATTGTTTTAAATTTATAATCAATTTTTATTGGAGTCTTACATATCAGCGCGGCTTAATGCAAAAGTAACATCGGAATTGTAAGAGCTACCATTAAAAAAAAAAAAAAAATACAAACCGAAAGATTTGTTCCTTGGGGCGTGATTATGATTTTAAAAATGTTACGTTATATCTGTATGCATATAAATATGTTATTTCATTTAAATAGAAAATAACTAGTGTATTAAAGCCACAAGAGTAGACAAAGGCAAATTAACAACTGACATTGTATTGGCGCGATATCATTGGTCGAGATTTTGAGTTATCTGTGATATTCATTATGGATTTGCGAAAAAATTGCGTTTTATTCGAGAAAGTAGTTAAGCTGAGCTATTAGCGACTATCACGGGATATGGAAATATAAAGTTAGTTTATATTTACTCCTACGATTGGAATATACTAAATATACATTTCAACTAATTGTAAAAGGTGTATTAAATACAATATTAACACGTACATAGTGCTATTTTGATTTTAAATAAGAATATTTAATTTAAATCTCAGTTTATTTGAAATTTTAAGTCAACTAACTTCTAAATAAGTTATTATTGTAACAATTTAACATACGATAAGATTATCATAGTCGTGTCACCGTGGCGTCACGGAAGGGTAGATAGGCAAACATGGTATAACTAAGAATTTAATGTTTTTGAATGTACATATTTTCAAATATAAAGACTTATAACCTTTTACTGTTGCGATTTCTGTTTCTCTTTTTTAATTTCGAATAGGAAGGCTAATGTAATTTTGGTGGTAATTCTCCACCGCATCATTGGCGTTTTAAGAAATATTAACCATCATTTATATTGTCAATGTGCCACCAACATTGGGAACCAAGATGTAATATCCATTGTGTATGTACGTTATTTCATAAACCTAGTTATATAATTATTTAATATTAACTAGAAATTGGATGTATTGTATATATATATATATATATTTGTATATATATATATATATATATATATAAGCCTTTATATATTGCAATATTATTTATACATAAGCATAGACGTTTTGCATGTATGTTATATACGTAATAAAAACTCTGACACTGATTAATTAACTGACTGAATAAAAATGAGTTATGAGTGAAAATTTGCTCGATCACATATGATGGTTTATTAAAAATTTGTCCGCTAGTGTTAAATATATGAAAAGTTTATATGGATGGTCCATTTTTTTATACAGTGTTGCGAACTTGGGGGTTTTCCCCCTAAATAGGGCTATGTCAGATGAAATCAAATAGGATATTTTCAGGTTAGACATTTTTAGGAGGAACATTTTTTAAAGAAATTCTCTCCGGGGATTAACTCTTCAGCTTCATTTAATTGAGTATATTTCAAGTTTACTAATGCTACTTGCAGTACTTGATTTGCTTTTTTTTAACATCATATTATAAATGTATTTTGTATTTGTTTCAATTCATCCGTCAGGAGGATGCTTCTAAGAGGTTGGCAACACTGTTTCTATGTAACATAAAAATACCATCATCGTTTGTCATTTTTTGAAATTTAATCCGCAAGGCGAAACGCCCCCCATGCAATCATGAAGTGAACACGACAAGAAAACTGGTTACAGATACAATTAATATATTTAATTTATCTAGAATATTCTAGAGAGATCTCGAATTTTACATTGGAGCCGTGTTCTATAGAATTCATGGTATGTACGGGAAGGTTTGCGTGACCCGGCCGATGGCTCTGTAACAAAACAATTTCGTTAATATATAAAAATGGCTGTTTGTGTATCTGTTTGTGATAAATAGAGTTCGGACCGTTTGAATCACCATCATAGTTGAAATTTAGATGTATGTCTCATGGATGATTTTATAATATCCACTTCGTTGTAACGCCGCTAGATGGCGCTGTACCACATTAACTGCCACCTACCGGGTTTTGCTAGTAAAGTACAAAAGTGTCTGTTGGTCGAAGATATCTCTTCTTAAGAACAAAACTTATTCCAACATGATTCAAAACAGTTACAGTATATAAATGTCCCACAGCTGGGCTACAACCTCTCCTTCTCAGGAGAAGGTTTGAGCTTATTCCACAACCTGCTTCGATGCATGGATTTCCTTCACCGAACACTTATAAATTAAATGTGTGAAAGTCAGTGGAGCTAGCAATCTCGGATACCAACACTGAGCTGACAATATACTTTATTGGCTCAACAATTCAACTGTAATTAGAAGTTATCGTTGGTTTCGTTGAGCGGTACCTGGTCCCCAGCCCCGCCGTGAACAGCAGCCGGCGGCCCCACACGAGGTACTCCGGACAGCGGGCGAACCTGAACAGCACGGAGGCCCCCTCGCCCGCCCTCAGCACGTTGTTCGGAGACATTATACCCTAAAGCGAAAAATATACCCGTGGTCAGCAATGCGATGAGCAGCCCGATGGTAAATGGTCACCACCGCCCATAGACATTGACACCGCAATAAATATTAACCATCGCTTACATCACCAATGCGTCACCAACCTTGGGAACTAAGATGTTATGTCCCTCGTGCCTGCAGTTACACTGTTTTACTCACCAACAACAATGCTATTGCTATTTGGCGGCAGAATATATTATAAGTGTGTGTGGTAACTGGTGGTAAGGGCATTGTGCAAACCCGCCTGGGTAGGTAACACCCACTCTTCAGATATTTTACCACTAAACAGGAATATAACATAAAAAAATAAATATCATTATCATACTTAGGTATTTTACGCAACACCACCAACTATACCAAAATTAAACTATTTAATTCCACTCCGCAAAGTGAGTTTGATGTATGTATTCGTTACCTCGATAATGGCCGTCTGATGCACGTTCCCGACATGCACAGAGCACTGGAACCCTGGGTAGATGGCCGTGGAGTGTCTCAGGACATGCACGGATGCCTGTTATATTCAATCAAATTTAATTAATGACCGCATTACATATTATATTGCACAGTCTGTGCTAATATTGCTAGCATATAAAAAATCAGCCGAGATGGTCCAGGCACCACTGAATTTTCATGTGCTTAATTTGTGATTATAATTCATCTCGTACTTTACGATGAAGGAAAACATCGTGAGGAAACCTGCATGTGTCTAATTTCACTGAAATTCTGCCACATGTGTATTCCATCAAACCGCACTGGAGCAGCGTGGTGGAATAAGCTCCAAGCCTTTTGCTCAAAAAAGGGAGAGGAGGCCTTTAGCCCAGCAGTGGGACATTTACAGGCTGTTACTGTACTGAAACGATTTAAAAATGCTTTTTTGAATAACGTCTCTACCGCCAAATGGCAATACTTAGTATTATTGTGTGCTAGTTTGAAAGATGAGTTAGACAGTGTAACTATAGGCACAAGAGACGTAATATCTTAATCCCCAAGGTTGATGGCGCATTACGATGTTAGGGGTGATTAATAGACTGTGACAAAGTCTATGGGTAGTGACGACCACTTACCATAAGGTGGTCATTTGCCAGCGTACCTATACGAAATTAAAAAAGTGATATATTTTTTTATTTTCAAAATTCATCGTTACAGATATCAGAACTAGTCCAATCGTCGCAAGCTTCGGAGAAGAATCGAAAGAACGCGAGGAGACAGTGTGGCAGAACTTCGATGAAATTAGACACATGCAGGTTTCCTCACGATGTTTTCCTTTACCGAAAAGCACGAGATGAATTATAACAGAAATCAAGCACATGAAAATTCAGAGGTGCTTGCCCGGGTTTGAACCCACGTTCATCGGTTAAGATTCACGCGTTCTTACCACTGGGCCATCTCGACCTTATAATCGTTTGTATAATATAATTTTAAATATAAAGCTACAACCAGTAAACCAGTACTCTGTAAGAACATTCTCTCACTCACCGCAGAAAACGGTAATAATTGTAACATTTTACCACACGCATCATCATCATGTCAACATTTCACCGGAGAGTGATGAATCTAAAATTCTAGAATAGCACTACTGGCCGCGTATATATATTCTGTCTTAAATACATGTAAGTTTTTATTTAGTAATAAGGTTTGAATTAGCGACCCAACTGTCGTCCTCTGCAAGTCCCGGGCGGACAGCCTCCGAAGGTGGGCCGCTCGTGTCCCGCGGCGTAGCCCCCCGGCCGCGTTAGCAGCACCAAGCCCTGCCGCAGTCCCGGCGGGAAGCGACCCAGGCCCAGCGACGCCGACTGTCCCGCGCGCACGCTGCCGCACGGGAAATATACGTCGCTCTATTCATCTCACAACTAACAGAACGCAAAATATACGTCGCTCTATTCATCTCACAACTAACAGAACGCAACGCACCTATGATAAGTTCGTCGCCCTCGTAGAGTCGCCCTCGCGCGAGCAGTCCCCCCACGACGGGCCCCGTCGAGTCCCCTACGTGGAAAATTTCGTCTATTTGAAACTCGCACGCCTCCTGTAAAGTGACATAAATTATAACATTTATAATTTAATAAAAAGGATACTAGTCAACTGCGCAACATATGGTTCACTCACGTCCTCGGTGCGTTGCAGATCGCGGCGCGGAGCCAGCGCCAGCAGGCACGCGTGCAGCGCGTTGAGGCCGGCGCCGCGCACGCAGCTCACCGGGAACACGGCCACCCTGTCGGCCGACACTACTGTGATTTGCGTTCAACTATATATATATATATATATCTGATCCGAAACTAAGCAGAGCTTGTACTATGGCAACCTGACAACTGATATACTATTGTATAGACAATTACACACAGACTCAGGAAAAACAGACATGTTAATGCACACAATTGTCTGTCCTGAGTGGGAACCGAACCCACAACCTTTGGCGTGAAAGGCAAGTATACTAGCAAGGGTGGTTGGCGTAGCTATAGACAATACTATTACCATTACCAATAGTATGGAACTCGTTTTAAGGTCATACATAAGAGTTCACCCAGAAACACTTCGGGTTAAATAAAGGCTTGTGAAGCTACTCACTCTTCATCCTTTTTGATTTCCTCGTCTAGATTGTCTATGGTGTCCAGTATCGACTTTTGCGGCGCAACGCAGTTCCTTGCCATATTCTCGTCAGTTATTAACAGCGGTTTCTGTAATAATACCAATATATACCATTACTTTAAATTTAAATAAATCTATAAATTATACAGCATCCCTGATTTATCATCTCGTGCTCCTTGAAGAACATTGCGAGGAAACCTGCATGTTTCCAATTACAATATAATATCTGTATGTAATAGTATCTGCTTATTGTGTAAATTGTGTATGTCTATTATTCCCCTTCCTCCTTCTTTGCGTGGTAGTGTGAGCCTTTGAATACAAGATTTTGGATGATGTTTCCTATATTTAGTGAAGTGAGTGCTTATAGTTCGCTGCAATTTTTTTATGTCACTTTTAGACCATTGTATTATTCCGAAAGAGTACGTAAGTAAAGGTATGGCAAATGTGTTAATAGCTTTTATTGTGTTTTTAGAGTTAAGGTGTGTCTTTAATACGATATTTAATCGGTGCGAGAATTTTGTAAGCAGTTCTTGTTTTGTCGTAGTTTGTAGTATTTGCCTAGATTGTTTGTGGTGGGCACAGGTTCACTGACAAAATTTGTCTCCTGTGCAACATCCGCCAGTTGAGCACCGGTTGATGATGAATTTGGTGAAGATGCATACAAAATTGGTGACGAAGAGGGTATTGATGGGAATAAAGATTTGGAGGATGAATTAGAAGTCTACGTGGACTCTTCTTCTAACGATGGCTCGTTCGCCTGTATATATTTTTTAGTTTTAGACCTAGTTATCATATTATTCCCACGAGTAGCTAGGGACATAAAAGTCAATCACAGCAGAGCCCTGCATTCACTGTGATAAGGGTAAATTAAATTAGAGGTCCCCTTGTCTCTAAAGTTCGCATACTAACGACTAAGCACCCCCTTAGCCATGGAGCCCTCGGCGTACGCTGTTCCACCTTGGCTTGGGTTGTATCTCTCTTGGTCTGTCTTCTCATCTTAGGCCAATCCAACATGAGTAGCTCTATTGGCATAGCCCTAAGAATCATTGAAGCGCACAAACCCCACCACGTCGGCAACGTAAAGATACGTCGGTGGGGTTATCATTATTATTATTATTATATTATTGCTTTCTCAAGATAAGTAATGTAGTAGGCCCAGTAACAACACTATTATTAATGAAGTTTTATTAAATCGTTACTATCGAATGAATACCTATGGATTGCTGTTATCAATAGTATTAATAATAATAATGTCCTCCAGACCGATTTCGGCCACGGCGGCCAATCTCAAGAGAGATTAACCAACTACGCAGGAGATATTATAGTGCACAAGTGTGTGCGCAAACACAGGTGTACTCTCTGTTTCCTAACTCTCATAATCCGATGGGACGTCGATCCGAAACGACCGGAAAGAGTTCAGGCGCAGGACTAACGACTTTACGTGCTTTCCGAGGCACGGGAGTGTACACACTTCCAACTTCCAGACTCCGGGCTGCTACTGAGAATTTTCTGACAGAAAAACCCAATAACTTTTTATTGGCCCGACCTGGGAATTGAACCCAGGACCTCCGGGGTCTGCGGTCTTATATCAAGCCACTAGACCAACGAGGCAGGCAAACGAGTTATCAATAGTATTGTGAACAGAGAGCTATAGTAACTATCGATAATATCGACAATATTGACACAAGACGATACTTTCGGAAGTACTGTCGATAATAGTTTTCGAGGTCAAACTATCGATAGTTCTGCAACACTGATACCTGGGATTAGGTAAATGAAACTACAATTTATTAGATTACAAAAACAATCACTTCTACACTATATACACTCCGTAGCGAATATCTAGACAGCGCGATTCAGGAATGTGACATTTCGAATGAGCGCCATCTATCGTTAACGGGGTGTAACATACGCCATCATACAACTGGATAATAGAATAACGGAAGCTTTTACAAAGATTAATATAATTGAAAAATGAGTATGAAAACTAGATAAAGATGTTTAGACAACTTGTAGCCGAGATGGCCCAGTGGTAAGAACGCCTGAATCTTAACCAATGATCGTGAGTTCAAACCCGGGCAAGCACCACTGAATTTTCATGTGCTTAATTTGTGATTATAATTCATCTCTGCTTGACGGTGAAGGAAAACATCGTGAGGAAACCTGCATGTGTCTAATTTCACTGAAATTCTGCCACATGTGTATTCCACCAACCCGCATTTAGCCCAGCAGTGGGACATTCACAGGCTGTTACGGATACGAATGGTTTAGACAACTGCACGGGACTAATAATGGTACTTGTGTGCGCGTGCAAGCACAGACAGTCTCTATTCCCACACACTCTTAATCCTATTGAGAACCGAGATGGTAGTGAATAGAATGTGTAAATCGTTACCAATGATAGCGTGTTAAAACCCATATTAGCACCACTAAATTGGAACAGCGTATTGGAATAAGCTCCTCATCAAAGGGAGAAGAGGGATTAGCCAAGCAGTGGGACATAGACATTTACATAATCCCAGGGTGAAAATTAGAGAGTTCAGGCGCAAACAACGTCTTTACACGCTTCCAAATCTCACTTCTAGTGTACAACTTACTTTTACTTTTCTTTTCTATTTACTTATTATAAAAAATAACGCCTCTGCTGGGCTAAGCCCTCCCCTCCACTTGTGATTTGGAGCTCTAACTTGCAACTTCGATGCGGGTTGATGGATATACATAGCAATACTTCATCCCATAAAAGCAGATCTCCTGACAATGTGCCCATTAATTAAGCACATCAAAGTGCAGTGGTGTTTGCCCGGGCTTTGCAAGTGGGTGGGGGATTGTTCTTAATTTAAATAAACGTCAAAATAATCATTAGCGCACCTGAGCATCGAAGCCGAGTATCTCGTGGCTGAGCGAGGACGTCCTACCACTTTTCACTTCGTGCAAATGCCTGAACATGTTCAGGCGAGCGCTACCTCTACCGTTATCGAGTTCACCTGTAGAAAAGAAAAACTATTGTATTGCGCACTACAAACAGCTCACATACCATCAACCAATGACGTCATTACAATTTCAAGATCAAATTTTATACTGCCATTGTAATTACAACTAAGTTTCTTGACCATAAAATATTTATCTGAGGATAAAATAAATGATATTACAATATAATATTAACAAAGTCTGTTTTTGTCCCGACTGAGTAGGTATCATTTAATTTGTTTAAAAATGTAACAGCATTTTTACCCACAGCTGGGATAAGGCGTCATCTCCTTATTACGAGTACACACGTATAGGATCTCTCTACATGATAATCGAATCAAAAACTTCTGGATACGAAGCCTTATAAATATATTTTTTTATAGAATAGGAAGGCGGACGAGCATATGGGCCACCTGATGGTAAGTGGTCACCAACGCCCATAGACATTGGCATTGCAAGAAATGTTAACCATCGCTTACATCGCCAATGCGCCACCAACCTTGGGAACTAAGATGTTATGTCCCTTGTGCCTGTAATTAAATACTCAATATTTAATTTAGTTACTAGAACTCACGACTTCAACAAGATAATAACGAACGTACCTTGAGTGAGAACGCCTATGAGCGTCGACTTGCCCGCCTCGTTCGCCCCCATCACCGCGACCCGCAGCTCGACGCTCTGCTGCGTGTCCGCCAGCTGCGAACCGAGTACGTACTGTAGCGTAGACAGGTTTAGACAGAGATAGAATTATCAAATCTTTTGACCCTTATCGTGTAACCAGTTTTGGTTTTGTTGAAACTTGACAGTTGGTGCGTTCATTGTGTTTTATGTTCAATTTTCGCTTATATTTATGTTAGAAAACGATTCTAATCCAGTATAAAGGCCGAGAAACAATCCTTATATCATATCGATGGTTATACAATGGTGCAGTGTCGTATTATTTCATGTTAAAGCGACAGATAATATAGTTTCTCAGTGATGTTTATTTATGCCATAGCATGACGGAATCTTATATCGCATTAAAATCCTAAAGATAATATGATTTTCCAGTTTTTATTATTCATAACCTATAATTATTTATCATGTGAGTGCTGCCAGCATCGGCTAAAAAAAGTCCCGATATTCGATAAAAAATATCGACTCGTCGACAATGAAACAAATAAATACGGCGTCCATTAATAAACTAAAGTGCTTCGTTATACAGGGTTACAGGGTAATATGTCACGATCCTTTTAAAGGGTTATAGTTCAGGACAATAGCTATCAAATGACCCCCAAAATGCTTATGCAAAAGTGTATCGTTTTCGAGTTATTAATTTTTTAATATTTTTTTTATTTAAAGGATGTTTAAGATTCTAAAATTCAATAAAAAAAAATCAACGTATTTTCCCTATTTTTTTTTGTATTTCTTGCTAGGGTACATCCTAGTTAATAATAACCAGTTATAAAACAAAAACAATCTTCAAGCATTTTTAAATTACAGATCCAAAACTGTACAACTTTTCGATTTTTAATTTTGATTCTTTAAGTTACTCGCAATTTTTTTGTAAAAATCACTATGGCTCTTATCGTGCGGATCATTTTAAAAACATCTGCGTTTCCTTATCTATCCATCGGTACATAAAAAGTACAGTAACAATCATAAACTCAGGAGAAAATTAGATAACAAAGAGACCAGGTAGGAAATTCTAAGAAATGCTTCTTGTTAAGAAATTAAATCTGGATCAAAGACAAAAGGACCTCAATGCAAAGTAGTTAAAGATTATTTTTAATAGGGGTAATAGGTAAAAAAGGAGAGATAAACCAGAGCTGTCATTGCAATTTTGAATTTAAATCAAAAACAAAATACTTAATCTTTTTAGTTACTCCATACTTTCGAAATTACACTGTTTATTATTCATAATTCGTGTTCAAAATGAGATCCCCTATTTCGTATACAAATACGCATTCTTTTTCTTAATTCACTTTTTACTACAACACTACTCAAGCTATGTCGAATAGAATTTGCAGCATTCATTATTCTTGTTTTGAGTTCTTCAATTGTTTGTACTGGTGAAACATCATAAACCAGGCTTTTCATATGCCCCCAGACATAATAATCCATCGGAGTCAAATCTGGACTTCTCGCTGGCCATGGGATTGGTCCTCCTCTGCCAATCCATCTATTACGATAATTGCTGTCTAGCCACTGTCTTACGGACATTCGAAAGTGTGCGGGGCAACCATCATGCTGGAATATCATTCTCTGCCTAAGTTTCAGCGAAACATTTTCGAGTAACTCATGCAGGATTTCTCTAAGCAAGCTTTCATAACTTTCACCATTTAAGTTATCAGGTAGGAAATGTGGCCCAATAAGATTATCATTGATAATCCCCATCCAGACGTTTACCGAGAAACGTCTTTGGGAACCGCTTAATCGCTTTTTGTGAGGGTTTCCCTGTTCTTTTTGAGACCAATATCGAATATTGTGGTAGTTAGTGATACCATCTTTGTCAAACTTTGACTCGTCTGTCACTAAATATTTCTCAAAAAATTGGGATTTTCTGCATCACAGTGTAGCACAAATCGGCAAAAATCTAAACGTCTTGCAGGATCTCCTTCTTCAATCACGTGTACGGGTGTGTAATGATAGGGATACAATCCAGCCGCGTGGACAGTAAACCAGACTCTCCATTGAGATACGCCCAGTCGATTTGCCACAATATTGGTGGAAACTGTAGGGTCCTCTCGAAAATGACGAATAATTACATCATCTTCATCTGGAGAACGGACACGAGGGCGTCCGGAATCAGATTGTCTCCTTTGCACGCGACCAGTTTCTCTAATTCGACGATACACACCAATAAAGACACTATTGTCAGGTGTCCGGCGATCCGGAAATCGACGATTATACTCACGACGAGCAGCTGCGGCGTCACCGTTACAATATCCATAGCAAAATAAGATGTCAGCGTATTCCTCATTAGAGTACGGACGACGAGAAGAATTTTGTTCTGCAGCCATAATAGTCCTTTTTACGCGCCAAGTTATCATAAACACAAATCACAAATTCCTTTTAGCTAGCCGAGTCACGAAGTTGTAAGAAACAGAGTCCAGTAAACGAAGCGGTTTTTTTCAAAAATTTAAGAGATCAATATTCACTAAAGCGCGTCCACACTATACGAGCAGTGTAAGTACAGGGAGTATTATGTACCCCGACAAGGTTTTATTACTCTTATTCCTAAAAGAAATGAGATAAAAGGAAATTAGAAAAAATGACGGTAAATTCAAAGGAATTGATAATAGTATTCCACAAACAGCTCTGGTTTATTTCTCCTTTTTTACCTATTACCCCTATTAAAAATAATCTTTAACTACTTTGCATTGAGGTCCTTTTGTCTTTGATCCAGATTTAATTTCTTAACAATAGCATTTCTTAGAATTTCCTACCTGGTCTCTTTGTTATCTAATTTTCTCCTGAGTTTATGATTGTTACTGTACTTTTTATATACCGATGGATAGCTAAGGAAACGCAGATGTTTTTAAAATGATCCGCACGATAAGAGCCATAGTGATTTTTACAAAAAAATTGCGAGTAACTTAAAGAATCAAAATTAAAAATCGAAAAGTTGTACAGTTTTGGATCTGTAATTTAAAAATGCTTGAAGATTGTTTTTGTTTTATAACTGGTTATTATTAACTAGGATGTACCCTAGCAAGAAATACAAAAAAAAAAATAGGGAAAATACGTTGATTTTTTTTTATTGAATTTTAGAATCTTAAACATCCTTTAAATAAAAAAAATATTAAAAAATTAATAACTCGAAAACGATACACTTTTGCATAAGCATTTTCGGGGTCATTTGATAGCTATTGTCCTGAACTATAACCCTTTAAAAGGATCGTGACATATTACCCTGTAACCCTGTATAAATGAAATTTCGTCTATTACCTAACTTATGCAATACTAAATTTGAATATGTACCAAAAAAGAAATTATATATTACATTTTGGTAAATTTTTACAAAATTCAAGCGATTCATCACGGCTTGAAAATTATATTTTATTCTTATTTGGCGCCATTTGGAATAGATAAGGAATGGCCTGTGTTTAAGACTCTGCGGCAACATGAATGGAAAAAAATACCGCTAAGCTAAATAACAATAATTATTAAAAGAATAGCAGACCTAACATCAGAAATAGCATTTGAGTGATAACCATCCTCAAGAATATTAAAAAATGCTCTGTTATGTCATATTCTGTTATTTTGAAAAGACCCCATTTTCAAATTCGTATTGTGTTATTTAAATTTATTAAAATATTAAATATTTTTAAACATAATCATGACACCATTTTAAATTTCAATTTTGGCGCGATTAATATTATTGTATTGTTGTATACATATCTTTTGTCGAAGTATTTAAATTTTGTACGTTAAATCTAAATGATTTTTCTAGTTCCTGTAAGCTGATATAACTTGCTATTTTAAGTTAAATGTACGTATTTATGTAACGGCAAACGTAAGACATTTTTAAGTGACGCCATTTTGAAATTCAGAAATATTTATGGGAACAAAATTAATTAAATAATTTGCTGTTTCGTTTTTCATCTGTAAAAACAATTGTAAGTAAATATTTTAATTTATAATTTGTATGAACTAAAAATACCTAAAAAGTAATCCTACTAAAAAATGTATATTTATAAGTGTATTTTTTACATTTACTCTATATTTATCATCAAATTTGTATTTTATGTATATTCCACTAAGATTCATTTTAACTTTGATAAAGTAATGGTAAGCGATGAAATGATGGTGTTAAATAATTAATTGTGTATTATCTGTGGTAGTTCGCTTAGAATATTAATTTGAAACGTGTGTTTCTTTAATTTTTTAATTTTGTCAGAGTAAACGGCCAGTTTTAATAAAAGTTAGCTTCATGTCATCGATTTATGAAAATTTTAGGGTGTTATTAGACTAAATTAATCTTTTTATTTAATTATGCTTTGAATAAAACGTGTGATTGTGACTTAAAAAATAAAACAATGTTTTTTACTGTCTTAGAAAAATGTTATATATTAGCAAAGATTAAAAAAAAATTTAAATCAGTCATTCAATATTAAAAAAAAATTAAAACATTTTTTAGCACATCATTAGACTATAATAAAAATAATTAAAGTATGTTGGATTTTTTATTTAAAATCTTTATAATTTAAGCTACACTTTGTAAAAAATAAATTGGCAATTATTGTGTCAACCCGCGTTCATAAGAAAGTTTCACGACAATGCGCGCTTGCTGAGTTGGTGATAATTAATCAATTAGACTTATAAGTACATTCGAATTATTTCACAAAGGTTTAAAGCTACTAGTTGTGGATATATGCACATTCTACCAAGAAGAACTGAACCGAAGAAAGAAACTCAATAGTAAATCTTGTAGCGTTAATCGAATTCCATACATTAGTATATAATCATAAATATCATTGTCCGATGTCCGATGGTCCTGCGCCTGAACTCTTTCCGGTCGTGTCGGATTGCCGTCCCATCGGATTATGAGAGTTAAGGAATAGGGAGTGCACTTGTGTTTGCGCACATACTTGTGCACTATAATATCTCCTGCGTATTTGAATAATCAATCTTGAGATTGGCCGCCGTAGCCGAAATCGGTCTGGAGGACATTATTATTATAATTCAATTATAGATTAAAAGAGTCAATTAGTTTCAGTTGGGATTACAGTGTTGATGTACCAGGAGATAATAAACAGTGTGTCGGTCTCACCGAACGGTTAGATTAAAAGAGTCAATTAGTTTCAGTTAGGATTACAGTGTTAATGTACCAGGAGATCATAAACAGTGTGTCGGTCTCACCGAACGATTAGATTAAAAGAGTTAATTTTGACGAGACGTTTGGCGCGGTTGGTAGATACTTGCCTTTTCACGCCGAAGGTTGTGGGTTCGATTCCCACCTAGGACAGACATTTGTCAGGTTTCCATAGCACGAGTTTTGTACAAGCTTAATTTGGGATCAGATGGCCGTGTGTGAAAAATGTCCCAGGATATTATTATTATTAGCTTCAAAGATTTAGAATTAGGATTACGTTGTTAATGTACCAGGAGAACATAAACAGTGAGACGGTTTCACCGAACAATTAGATTAAAAGAGTCAATTAGTTTCAGTTAGGATTACAGTGTTAATGTACCAGGAGATCATAAACAGTGAGTCGGTCTCACCGAACGATTAGATTAAAAGAATTTTGACGAGACGTTTGGCGCGGTTAGTAGATACTTGCCTTTTCACGCCGAAGGTTGTGGGTTCGATTCCCACCCAGGACAGACATTTGTGTGCATGAACATGTCTGTTTGTCCTGAGTCTGGGTGTAATTTTCTGTATAAGTATGTATTTACAAAACAAAAGTAGTATATGTAGTATATCAGTTGTCAGGTTTCCATAGCACGAGTTTTGTACAAGCTTAATTTGGGATCAGATGGCCGTATGTGAAAAATGTCCCAGGATATTATTATTATTAGTTTCAAACATTTAGAATTAGGATTACGTTGTTAATGTACCAGGAGAACATAAACAGTGAGACGGTTTCACCGAACAATTAGATTAAAAGAGTCAATTAGTTTCAGTTATAATCAATGCTGTTTCTCACGGAGACGCAAATACTTCGCCCTGCCGACACCAGCTACCTTAACTATCCCGGCTACATGCTAGAAGAATCTTTTAAAGCGAAAGCCGGAGTATGCTTGTTCGTCAGGGCGGGTGTTTGTTATCACCGATTGCGCTGCTTGGAGGACCCCTCCTTCTCCATGTTGGTGGTACGTGTGGACCTGGTTCGTCAGAGTCGAGTCTACGTGTGTCTCTACAGATCCCACAATGGTGACTTAGAGACAAGCCGATTATTTGACCATCTTAGTCGGGTGGCAGATGCTGCGCAAGAGCAGTTTCCTAACGCGGAATTGGTGTTTTTTGGGGATTTTAATGCTCACCATGAATCATGGTTGAAATCTCTCAAAACTGACCATGCTGGAAGAACTGCTCATGCTTTTGCTCTCACACACGACTTGACCCAACTGGTTGATCAGCCCACCAGGATCCCAGACATTGATGGGCAAGCACCTTCTCTACTGGATCTTCTGCTGACTTCTCACCCGGTGGAATATCAGGTTGTGGTTCAAGCTCCACTTGGTTCTTCGGATCACGGCCTTATATCTACCAAAGTTCCACAGGCCAAGCTGCCGCCATCAGCGGTATGCAAACGTCGCGTTTGGCACTATAAGTCGGCAGATTGGGACGGTATGCGCGATTACTATGCGTCAGTCCCTTGGAAGGAACGTTGCTTCAGTGGGAATGACCCGACAGCTAGTGTCGCTGCTGTTGCTGATGAGATCATGTTAGAAATGGAATACTACATTCCTACCTCAGATCTCATCAATAGGGGTACGCGTAACCGTTGGTTAACTCGTGAATGTGCCGACGCTGTATCATCTAAGCAGGCGGCATATCGCACGTGGATCAACGGCTGCATTAGCGGGGCATCTAACATTGACTCACTGAAAGCAAACTACAATAAAAATTCCAAGTCCTGTAGGAAGGCATACACGAGAGCGGATGCGCAGAGCATTGTACAGATTGGTCATGACCTTATTTCGCATCCTAGGGGCTCCCGTAGCTTCTGGCGTCTGACCAAGTCTGTGCAAAACAATTTCTGCCAACCTTCGCTGCCACCGCTCAGAAATCCGGACGGATCGCTAGCTCACAGTGCGCAGGAGAAAGCCGACCTCCTGTCTAAACTCTTTGCCGACAACTCTGACATCGATGATTGTAGTGCGCAGCCACCAACAATACCTTCATGTGGCCACACGATGCCTGACATCAAAATCAGGCAACGTGATGTGCGTACGGAGCTGCAATCACTTGATATACGGAAAGCTAGCGGTCCAGATGGAATACCAGCCATTGTGCTGAAGAAGTGCGCGGCGGAGCTGTCTCCTGTGTTAACGCGCCTGTTCCAACTTTCTCTTTCTTCGGAATGTGTGCCGGAGGCTTGGAGAAGAGCTAATGTGCAAGCGGTTCCCAAAAAAGGGGATCGGTCTGACCCGGCAAATTATCGACCAATAGCTATCACCTCAGTACTTTGTAAGGTGATTGAACGGATTCTAAACAACCAACTGATCCATTACCTAGAAGATCACTGTCTAATTAATGATCGTCAGTACGGGTTTCGACCAAAACGGTCCACAGGTGATCTTCTAGCGTACGTAACACACCTCTGGGGTGAAGCTATCGACAAGCATGGAGAATCGTTGGCTGTCAGCCTCGATATCTCCAAGGCTTTCGACAGGGTCTGGCACAGAAGTCTTCTCTCCAAGCTACCGGCATATGGTCTGCCTGCTCAGCTATGCACCTGGATTGCCAGCTTCCTACACAAGCGTAGCCTTCGTGTTTTAGTTGATGGTTGCGCTTCACAATTCTATGTAGTGAATGCTGGGGTCCCCCAGGGATCTGTGCTATCTCCCACACTCTTTCTTCTGCATGATCAATGATAAGCTCTCTCTTGGGAACATACATTGCTATGCAGACGATAGTACAGTGCATGGTGGATACCACGGACGCGCAGTGGCTGGGCGGGAGGAAACTGAGGAGAGGCGGGAGAATCTTGTCATTGAACTCGATAGGACGTTAGAACTCATTGCCAAATGGGGTTCTGATAATCTTGTTGAGTTTAATGCCAAGAAAACACAGGTATGCGCTCTCACAGCGAAAAAGTCACCATTTTACCCTCATCCCTCCCTCTGTGGCATACCGCAGATGATACAAAGCAAAATCGCCATGCTGGGGATGGATGTTCGCTGCGACCTTAGTCCAAGGGCATATAATTACATCGAGGCTATTATAAAAACAGCTTCACGAAAACTCGGAGTTCTGAACAAGGTGCGGCGTTTTTTCACGCCACAACAACTGTGCCTGCTGTACAAAACACAGGTACGGTCTTGCGTGGAATATTGCTCGCACCTTTGGGATGGCTCCGCTAAGTACCTACTTGAGGCCTTGGACCGGTTGCAGCGACGTGCCGTACGCATTATTGGCGACGTAAAGGTCACAAACACCCTTGAACCTTTACAATTGCGTCGCGAGATAGCAGCACTGAGCGCTTTCTATCGACTGTATGACGGCGAGTGCTCTGAGGAATTATTCTCTCTAATTCCTGCTTCTCCCTTCCTTCTTAAGTCCACGCGAGCTGGTTCTCGATGTCACCGCTTAACTGTGACATCAATTCCATCGCGCACAAAGAAATTTGGCAACTCCTTTCTTTGTCGCACTACCAAAAATGGAATTCCTTACCAGTTCACGTGTTCCCCTCCTCTTACAACCCGGGTTCCTTCAAACGAGGCGTGAAGAGGCATCTTGCGGGCCGGCAAGGCGAAGGCGGCTAGTGCAGAACGTTTTTGCCGACTGTACTGGCCGTCGTCGCGTTTGGACTCTACTACCACTTACCATCAGGTGGAGTAGAGTCATTTGCCATCCCGGACATATAAAAAAAAAAGTTAGGATTACAGTGTTACGACATCTAGTGTAACTACTACATGTAACATTATGCTAGACATTATGGTAAGTTCGTTTAATCATTAATTAAATCATATAATCGACTAAATGGGTACAATGATATTTATGATTATATACTAATGTATGGAATTCGATTAACGTTACAAGATTTACTATTGAGTTTCTTTCTTCGGTTCAGTTCTTCTTGGTAGAATCTGCATATATCCACAACTAGTAGCTTTAAACCTTTGTGAAATAATTCGAATGTACTTATAAGTCTACTTGATTAATTATCACCAACTCAGCAAGCGCGCATTGTCGTGAAACTTTCTTATGAACGCGGGTTGACACAATAATTGCCAATTTATTTTTTACAAAGTGTAGCTTAAATTATAAAGATTTTAAATAAAAAATCCAACATACTTTAATTATTTTTATTATAGTCTAATGATGTGCTAAAAATGTTTTAATTTTTTTTTAATATTGAATGACTGATTTAAATTTTTTTTTAATCTTTGCTAATATATAACATTTTTCTAAGACAGTAAAAAACATTGTTTTATTTTTTAAGTCACAATCACACGTTTTATTCAAAGCATAATTAAATAAAAAGATTAATTTAGTCTAATAACACCCTAAAATTTTCATAAATCGATGACATGAAGCTAACTTTTATTAAAACTGGCCGTTTACTCTGACAAAATTAAAAAATTAAAGAAACACACGTTTCAAATTAATATTCTAAGCGAACTGTAACAGATAATACACAATTAATTATTTAACACCATCATTTCATCGCTTACCATTACTTTATCAAATTAAATTAATTCGGATTAATTGATACTTTGAGGCAAAGAGATCTAATAAAATACGCACTTAAAATTTATGCAATAAGGACTATTATTGTATAAACAATAAGATATGTAAGAAAATTTTAAAGTCGTTAAGAAGAAGTTAAAAGTTAAAATGAATCTTAGTGGAATATATATAAAATACAAATTTGATGATAAATATAGAGTAAATGTAAAAAATACACTTATAAATATACATTTTTTTAGTAGGATTACTTTTTAGGTATTTTTAGTTCATACAAATTATAAATTAAAATATTTACTTACAATTGTTTTTACAGATGAAAAACGAAACAGCAAATTATTTAATTAATTTTGTTCCCATAAATATTTCTGAATTTCAAAATGGCGTCACTTAAAAATGTCTTACGTTTGCCGTTACATAAATACGTACATTTAACTTAAAATAGCAAGTTATAATAGCTTACAGGAACTAGAAAAATCATTTAGATTTAACGTACAAAATTTAAATACTTCAACAAAAGATATGTATACAACAATACAATAATATTAATCGCGCCAAAATTTAAATTTAAAATGGCGTCATGATTGTTTAAAAATATTTAATATTTTAATAAATTTAAATAACACAATACGAATTTGAAAATGGGGTCTTTTCAAAATAACAGAATATGACATAACAGAGCATTTTTTAATATTCTTGAGGATGGTTATCACACAAATGCTATTTCTGATGTTAGGTCTGCTATTCTTTTAATAATTATTGTTATTTAGCTTAGCGGTATTTTTTTCCATTCATGTTGCCGCAGAGTCTTAAACACAGGCCATTCCTTATATATTCAAAATGGCGCCTAATAAGAATAAAATATAATTTTCAAGCAGTGATGAATCGCTTGAATTTTGTAAAAATTTACCAAAATAGTAATATATAATTTTGTTTTGGTACATATTCAAATTTAGTATTGCATAAGTTAGGTAATAGACGAAATTTCATTTATATTTATAACTGATCAGAATATGATTGACGGGAATAGTTCGTGCTTATAATGCCTGAAGTTCTCAAAAAAATATGACCGAGTTATTACAACTTATACCTAAATACCTGGATGTTTATTTTTTAATTTATATATAATTAACATTATTTTATGCTGCAATTTTTTTAAATTTGTTATGTGTAATATAATAATCAGGTTAGTAAAGGTTTGAATATGTTTTTTTATTTAAAAAAATAACTTTTAACGCGACACGTTTTCTTAGACCAAAAACGTAAATGATACTAATTATCTTTGTTTAAAAAAAATCTTATTCAACCATTAATTGCTTTTATTAAATTATGTTTAATATTATTGTAGTTTAATTAATATCGATACCACAGATAGCTATAAAAATATTAATTAATACAAATCATAAAAATTCAATGTCATATCGTCTAAAGTAAAATCGGCATTAAATAATCCGATCATTGATAGTTAGATATCGTAATGTTATATAAATATGTATCATTAACTTAAAATTGCAATTTATAAACAGGAACTGGATATATCATTTAATGTACAAAGTTTAAATACAAAAATATGAAAGCTAATTTTGGTTTACCTCTTGAGGTAGTGATTATATAAATGGCGCCAAAATTGTAATTCAAAATGGCGTCATGACGTTTGTGTTTTTAAAATGCTAAGCATTTTTTTTTTTTAAAATAAATACAAAAATTATTTTACCGTACAACATTATTGTTTTAAATTTATAATCAATTTTTATTGGAGTCTTACATATCGGCGCGGCTTAATGCAAAAGTAACATCGGCATTGTAAGAGCTACCATTAACAAAAAAAAAAAAAATACAAACCTAAAGATTTGTTCCTTGGGGCGTGATTATCATTTTAAAAACAGTTACGTTATATATGTATGCATATAAATATGTTATTTCATTTAAATAGAAAATAACTAGGGTATTAAAGCCACAAGAGTAGACAAAGGCAAATTAACAACCGACATTGAATTGGCGCGATATCATTGGTCGAGATTTTGAATTATCTGTGATATTCATTATGGACTTGCGAAAAAATTGCGTTTTATCCGAGAAAGTAGTTAAGCTGAGCTATTAGCGACTATCACGGGATATGGAAATATAAAGTTAGTTTATATTTACTCCTACGATTGGAATATACTAAATATACATTTCAACTAATTGTAAAAGGTGTATTAAATACAATATTAACACGTACATAGTGCTATTTTGATTTTAAATAAGAATATTTAATTTAAATCTCAGTTTATTTGAAATTTTAAGTCAACTAACTTCTAAATAAGTTATTATTGTAACAATTTAACATACGATAAGATTATCATAGTCCTGTCACCGTGGCGTCACGGAAGGGTAGATAGGCAAACATGGTATAACTAAGAATTTAATGTTTTTGAATGTACATATTTTCAAATATAAAGACTTATAACCTTTTACTGTTGCGATTTCTGTTTCTCTTTTTTAATTTCGAATAGGAAGGTAATGTAATTTTGGTGGTGATTCTCCACCGCGTCATTGGCGTTTTAAGAAATATTAACCATCATTTATATTGTCAATGTGCCACCAACATTGGGAACCAAGATGTAATATCCATTGTGTATGTACGTTATTCCAAAAATCTAGTCATATAATTATTTAATATTAACTAGAAATTGGATGTATGTGTGTACATACATAAGAAGCCATTAGTTCCATATTATATTTTCATATATAAGCCTTTATATATTGCAATATTATTTATACATAAGCATAGACGTTTTGCATGTATGTTATATACGTAATAAAAACTCTGACACTGATTAATTAGCTGACTGAATAAAAATGAGTTATGAGTGAAAATTTGCTCGATCACATATGATGGTTTATTAAAAATTTGTCCGCTAGTGTTAAATATATGAAAGTTTATATGGATGGTCCACATTTTTTTATACAGTGTTGCCAACTTGGGGGTTTTCCCCCTAAATAGGGCTATGTCAGATGAAATCAAATAGGATATTTTCAGGTTAGACATTTTTTAGGAGGAACATTCTTTAAAGAAATTCTCTCCGGGGATTAACTCGTCAGCTTCATTTAATTGAGTATATTTCAAGTTTTACTAATGCTACTTGCAGTACTTGATTTGCTTTTTTTTTTAACATCATATTATAAATGTATTTTGTATTTGTTTCAATTCATCCGTCAGGAGGATGCTTCTAAGAGGTTGGCAACACTGTTTTTATGTAACATAAAAATACCATCATCGTTTGTCGTTTTTTGTAATTTAATCCGCAAGGCTAAACGCCCCCCACGCAATCATGAAGTGAACACGACAAGAAAACTGGTTACAGATACAATTAATATATTTAATTTATCTAGAATATTCTAGAGAGATCTCGAATTTTACATTGGAGCCGTGTTCTATAGAATTCATGGTATGTACGGGAAGGTTTGCGTGACCCGGCCGATGGCTCTGTAACAAAACAATTTCGTTAATATATAAAAATGGCTGTTTGTGTATCTGTTTGTGATTAATAGAGTTCGGACCGTTTGAATCACCATCATAGTTGAAATTTAGATGTATGTCTCTATGGATGATTTTATAATATCCACTTCGTTGTAACGCCGCTGTACCACATTAACAGCCACCTTCCGGGTTTTGCTAGTAAAGTACAAAAGTGTCTGTTGGTCGAAGATATCTCTTCTTAAGAACAAAACTTATTCCAACATGATTTAAAACAGTCACAGTATATAAATGTCCCACAGCTGGGCTAAAACCTCTCCTTCTCAGGAGAAGGTTTGAGCTTATTCCACAACCTGCTTCGATGCATGGATTTCCTTCACCGAACACTTAAAAATTAAATGTGTGAAAGTCAGTAGAGCTAGCAATCTCGGATACCAACACTGAGCTGACGATATACTTTATTGGCTCAACAATTCAACTGTAATTAGAAGTTATCGTTGGGTTCGTTGAGCGGTACCTGGTCCCCAGCCCCGCCGTGAACAGCAGCCGGCGGCCCCGCACGAGGTACTCCGGACAGCGGGCGAACCTGAACAGCACGGAGGCCCCCTCGCCCGCCCTCAGCACGTTGTTCGGAGACATTATACCCTAAAGCGAAAAATATACCCGTGGTCAGCAATGAGATGAGCAACCCGATGGTAAATGGTCACCACCGCCCATAGACATTGACACCGCAATAAATATTAACCATCGCTTACATCACCAATGCGTCACCAACCTTGGGAACTAAGATGTTATGTCCCTCGTGCCTGCAGTTACACTGTTTTACTCACCAACAACAATGCTATTGCTGTTTGGCGGCAGAATATATTATGAGTGTGTGATAACTGGTGGTAAGGGCATTGTGCAAACCCGCCTGGGTAGGTACCACCCACTCATCAGATATTCTACCGCTAAACAGGAATATAACATAAAAAAATAAATATCATTATCATACTTAAGAATTTTAGAATCTTAAACATCCTTTAAATAAAAAAAATATTAAAAAATTAATAACTCGAAAACGATACACTTTTGCATAAGCATTTTGGGGGTCATTTGATAGCTATTGTCCTGAACTATAACCCTTTTAAAGGATCGTGACATATTACCCTGTAACCCTGTATGTATATATGTTATTTTAATTTATTCGTTATCCTATTTATAGTTTTCTAACGACAACATGATTTAACATTCTTCATGAATTTATAATATTATTAGATTCCGAGTCAAGAGGGTAACATAGAAATAAATGTGGCAACCATTCTTTATGAGGAGAACGCTAATCCAGTACCATATAAAGATGCCGAAGTACTATTGATAACGGAAACAAAAACAAACAATGCAACGGTTTTCGGGTGTAGGAGGAAAACAAAAAATATTATAATTAAAAAAAATGTATAATAAACATTAAAAAGTAAAATTTAATAACCCTATTTAGTTTTAATTAAGTCCCGAAAATCTCCCAAAACAGGGAACGCGGGTACTATGGCAACGTTATAAGCACACATCGACAAACCATCTTCGTCTCGATCGCGGCCTCGCGGCCCCTCGGTGTACCAGTTCCAGGCGTGCCCACCTTGCGGATGTACACCTCGGCGACGGCGCGCGCGGGCGCCACGCGGCGGGCCCGCGCGCCCACGACCGCCGCCACACCGCCGCGCCGCCGCCCGAGCGCAGCCACCACTTCAGCTGCGGGGGGGGCACGTGTTGAGGTGTCGGGGTGACAATACGATATATTTTTACTGGTGGGAGAGCTTTGTGCGAGCCCGTCCGGGTACGAGGGGGTGCCTCGTCAGATATTCTACCGCAGACCAGCGGCACTCGGTATTGTTGTGTTCCGGTTTGAAGGGTGAGTGAGCCAGTGTAAATACAGGCACGGGGGACATAGCATCTTAGTTCCCGAGGTTGGTGGCTAATAATAATAATATCCTGGGACATTTTTCACACACGGCCATCTAATCCCAAATTAAGCTTGTACAAAACTCGTGCTATGGAAACCTGACAACTGATATACTACATATACTACTTTTCTTTTGTAAATACAGACTTATACAGAAAATTACACCCAGCTCAGGACAAACAGATATGTTCATGAACACAAATGTCTGTCCTGGGTGGGAATCGAACCCACAACCTTCGGCGTGAAAAGGCAAGTATCTACTAACCGCGCCCAACGTCTCGTCAAAATTAACTCTTTTAATCTAATCGTTGGGTGAGACCGACTCACTGTTTATGATCTCCTGGTACATTAACACTGTAATCCTAACTGAAACTAATTGACTCTTTTAATCTAATCGTTCGGTGAGACCGACTCACTGTTTATGATCTCCTGGTACATTAACACTGTAATCCTAACTGAAACTAATTGACTCTTTTAATCTAATCGTTCGGTGAGACCGTCCCACTGTTTATGATCTCCTGGTAAATTAACACTGTCATCCTAACTGAAACTAATTGACTCTTTTAATCTAATCGTTCGGTTAAAAACGTCTCACTGTTTATGTTCTCCTGGTACATTACAACGTAATCCTAATTCTAAATCTTTGAAACTAATAATAATAATATCCTGGGACATTTTTCACACACGGCCATCTGATCCCAAATTAAGCTTGTACAAAACTCGTGCTATGGAAACCAGACAACTGATATACTACATATACTACTTTTCTTTTGTAAATACATACTTATACAGAAAATTACACCCAGACTCAGGACAAACAGACATGTTCATGCACACAAATGTCTGTCCTGGGTGGGAATCAAACCCACAACCTTCAGCGTGAAAAGGCAAGTATCTACCAACCGCGCCAAACGTCTTGTCAAAATTAACTCTTTTAATCTAATCGTTCGGTGAGACCGACTCACTGTTTATGATCTCCTGGTACATTAACACTCTAATCCTAACTGAAACTAATTGACTCTTTTAATCTAATCGTTCGGTGAGACCGACTCACTGTTTATGATCTCCTGATACATTAACACTGTAATCCTAACTGAAACTAATTGACTCTTTTAATCTAATCGTTCGGTGAGACCGACTCACTGTTTATGATCTCCTTGTACATTAACACTGTAATCCTAACTGAAACTAATTGACTCTTTTAATGTAATCGTTCGGTGAGACCGACTCACTGTTTATGATTTCCTGGTACATTAACACTGTAATCCTAATTCTACATCTCTGAAACTAATTGACTCTTTTAGTCTAGATGTTAGTTAATGAGCTTAAATATAAAGCCTTGACTGAAATTCCGGGTGAAGCAAATAGATATGTTATTGTTTCTTGCTCTTCCATACCGTGGAAAGCAAGCAAAGCCTTAAGAAAAAACGTATAATTATCCAAAATTACAACACATAAGAGATGAGATGGTCTAGTGGTAAGAACGCGTGAATCTTGAACGATGATCGTGGGTTCAAGCCCGGGCAAGCACCACTGAATTTTTATGTGCTTAATTTGTCATTATAATTCATCTCGTGCTATACGGTGAAGGAAAACATCGTGAGGAAACCTGCATGTGTCTAATTTCACTAAAATTTTGCTATATGTGTATTCCACCAACCCGCATTGGAGCAGCGTGGTGGAACAAGCTCCATACCTTCTCTTCAAAAAGAGAGAGGAGATCTTAGCCCAGCAGTGGGACATACACAGGCTGTTACTTTACTTTACTACTTTACAACACATAAATTATAATACTTTTTTTTTAATTAACAAAAAACATCACTTACGTATCATCGCAGAAGTCTTCCATATCATCAGAGCTGTAGAAGAAGTCACTCTCCAAGTCCTCGGAATTTAAATCACCAGCTAAATACATATCGTCCTTTATCCTGACCTTCTCCAACTTATCGATGACGGCGTACACTCTATCGGCAAACTTTGTCCCACTTCTCGTTGCATCCTCATCATCATTGGTCGGTTTCCTCTTCGTCTTCTTAAAATCGTCTTCCGACTTCAAATCGTTGACGTTCTTTCCGATTTTCTCGTCACAGACCTTTGGTATCGACGATTGATTATTCAACGGTTCCGGTACTTCTTGTGATGAACTCTGCCATGCTGTTGTTAGGACGTCCTTCGCCGGCGATACTTTGTTCTTCTTCCTTCTGTTCTTCCTGCCCGAGTTCCTTCTGCAGGGTTAAATTTTCAAAAATCCTTCCTAAGTGCTAACCTATTGCGTAAAAGGAACCCGTATGCAAATTTTCATGTCGCAGTAGTTCGGGCTGTGCGTTTATATGCCAGTATGTTATATATATGTAAATGAAGCTCTTTGGGCTCTTTATTAAATTTAAATTGCACGTGCATTAACTTCGACTTAATACGTCCAAGTATTATCTGTTGTGGCAACACTTTGCATTATGTCATGTGTCATTCTATAATTAAAGAAATTCACACTGGCTTAATATAATAAAAAGTTAACGACGTTTTTTTTAAAAAAGAAACAATTCAGATTGTAAAAAAATATTTGAAGCAATAGCTTTTAATGTTGTTTCTTTTTATGGGTTAGTAAATAATTATAATTTGTACTCATACTTTGTTTGCAGAAGTAATTTGTGATATGATATAAAAAAGAATAAATTTCGCTTAACATAGCAACGACTTTAGTTTTTATTTCAATAAATAAACTTATTACATATATACAAAGGTTTGTACATACCCTTGGGTGCGTCTGGGTTCTTCCTGCCGTTCTCTTGATCGTTTTTATGTTTTTTCTTATTATTCTGTCAGTTCGTATTTCCATCTGACGGATCGAAGAGGCTGAAGAACGAGTCCATTTTTGTCTGAAAAATTAGATTACCCATTATTGTTCGAATAATAATAATATCCTGGGACATTATTCACACACGGCCATCTGATCCCAAACTAAGCAGAGCTCGTACTACGGAAATCAGACAACTGATATACTACATATACTACTTTTCTTTTGTAAATACACACTTATATAGATAATTACACCCAGACTAGGGACAAACAGACATGTTCATGCACACGAATATCTGTCCTGGTGGGAATCGAACCAACAACCTTCGGCGTGAAAGGTAAGTGTCTACCAACCACGCCAACCGGCCCGTCAATAATGAAATTTAAATATTAAACAAATGGAAGAAATATGTATAATCCGCGCGCGATTAGAATGGTATAAGACATTTTGGAACCAAGACTCGCGTGGATTTTTGCTTTTTATTAGTTACTTTATTGATTTATGGTTAGACAATTATTTTAGAATGTCTTATTTATACTTTTAGATTTAGTTATGTTTATTAAGCTTATTTTTGTTTTGCTTTTAGAATACTAGTTAACACTCGCAGTTTCGCACGCGTGTTATAGGGGGGTGGTTAAGCCGTGAAAGCGTAACAGACATACAGTTACTTTCGCATTTATAATATTAAGTATAGATGATATTTTTGTTCAGAACTTCATTGCTTACGTTTCAACAATACAACAACAACCGAAGGGAGTCCAAGAGCTTGACCAACGGCTTTACGTGCTTTCCGAGGCACGGGTATGGTATTTACTGGTGGTAGGATGCTAACATCCGCCTGGCTTGTTACCACCGTACGCATGGTGAAAAACTACTGGTGGTAGGATGCTAACATCCGCCTGGCTTGTTACCACCGTACGCATGGTGAAAAACTACTGGTGGTAGGATGCTTACATCCGCCTGGCTTGTTACCACCGTACGCATGGTGAAAAACTCGTGAAGTGGCTTGCAGCCGCGTTTCGAGGTCAGCCAGCGTACAGCCAGTGCCCGAGCGAGTATTGCCGCGATGGGTGTTGGTCCAGTGAAGACGGCTGTTGAACCAATGCCGGGGGAAACTGTATTGACCTGCCGGACAGGGAGACCCGAAGAAACGGCTGTTCCGCTGGCCGCCCGTGGCATAGTACAGGGGCCCGAGCGTGCCTAACCAGCTCTCGAGGCTGCCCCACCAGGCCACGCATAATCTCGGGGTGGACCGTCGTGCCGGTTGGTGACCGGAAGGTGGGGTCCCGGCGGCCACTTCCGGGGGGGTTCGGGGGCCCTTCCGTCCGGCGGATCAGTATATTTTCCTTTTTGGCAAACATTTGGGAAAACACGCCTCCATACTTTGCCCATCCCTATCGTGGCAATACGTCGCTCGCCTCACGTCTCTTTTCCTAATTTTTCCAATGGTAGCGCAAATAAGAAATAACGGTCGTTCAGCGGTGCACACCCCCACCATACCCACGCTGTTTGAGGTCGAGTTCTCTAACATCCGAGGACTCCACGCTAACCTCAACGCTGTCCACCACCATCTCGAGACAGCACGGCCAGCAATGTTGTTTCTCACGGAGACACAAATACTCCGTCCTGCCGATACCAGCTACCTTAATTATCCCGGCTACACGCTTGAAGAATTCTTCAAAGCGAAAGCCGGAGTATGCTTGTTCGTCAGGACGGATGTTGGCTGTCACCGACTGCGCTGCTTGGAGGACCCCTCCTTCTCCATGTTGGTGGTACGTGTAGACCTGGTTCGTCAGAGCCGAGTCTACGTGTGCCTCTACAGATCCCACAATGGTGACTTGAAGACAAGTCGATTATTTGACCATCTTAGTCGGGTGGCAGATGCTGCGCAAGAGCAATTTCCTAACGCGGAATTGGTGTTTTTGGGGGATTTTAATGCTCACCACGAATCCTGGTTGAAATCCCTCAAAACTGACCATGCTGGAAGGACTGCTCATGCTTTTGCTCTCACACATGACTTGACCCAACTGGTTGATCAGCCCACCAGGATCCCAGACATTGATGGGCAAGCACCTTCTCTACTGGACCTTCTGCTGACTTCTCACCCGGTGGAATATCAGGTTGTGGTTCAGGCTCCTCTCGGCTCTTCGGATCACAGCCTTATTTCTACCAGAGTGCCACAGGCCAAGCTGCCGCCACTAGCGGTATACAAATGTCGCGTTTGGCACTATAAGTCGGCGGATTGGGACGGTATGCGCGATTACTATGTGTCGGTCCCTAGGAAGGAACGTTGCTTCAGTGGGAATGACCCGACAGCTAGTGCCGCTGCTGTTGCTGGCGAGATCATGCTGGGAATGGAATACTACATTCCTAGCTCAAATCTCGTCAGTAGGAGTACGCATAACCGTTGGTTCACTCGTGAATGTGCCGATGCTGTATCATCTAAGCAGGCGGCATATCGCGCGTGGATCAACGGCTGCATTAGCGGGGCATCTAACATTGACTCACTGAAAGCAAACTACAATAAAAATTCCAAGTCCTGTAGGAAGGCATACACGAGAGCGGATGCACAGCGCATTGTACAGATTGGTTATGACCTCGTTTCGCATCCTAGGGGCTCCCGTAGCTTCTGGCGTCTGACCAAGTCTGTGCAAAACAATTTCTGCCAACCTTCGCTGCCACCGCTCAGAAATCCGGACGGATCGCTAGCTCACAGTCCGCAAGAGCAAGCTGATCTCCTGGCTAAACTCTTTGCCGACAATTCCGTCATCGATGATTGTAGTGCACTGCCACCTACAATACCTGCATGTGGCCATACGATGCCTGACATTAAAATCAGGCAACGTGATGTGCGTGCGGAGCTGCAATCACTTGATGTACGGAAAGCTAGCGGTCCCGATGGAATACCAGCCATAGTGCTGAAGAAGTGCGCAGCGGAGCTGTCTCCTTTGTTAACGCGCCTGTTCCAATTTTCTCTCTCTTCGGGAAGTGTGCCGGAGGCTTGGAGAAGAGCTAATGTGCAAGCGGTTCCCAAAAAAGGGGATCGGTCTGACCCGGCAAATTATCGGCCAATAGCTATCACCTCAGTACTTTGTAAGGTGATTGAACGGATTTTAAACAACCAACTGATCCATTACCTAGAAGATCACTCTTTAATTAATGATCGTCAATACGGGTTTCGACCAAAACGGTCCACAGGTGATCTTCTAGCGTACGTAACGCACCTCTGGGGTGAAGCTATCGACAAGCATGGAGAATCGTTGGTTGTCAGCCTCGATATCTCCAAGGCTTTCGACAGGGTCTGGCACAGAAGTCTTCTCTCCAAGCTGCCGGCATATGGTCTGCCTGCTCAGCTATGCCCCTGGATTGCCAGCTTCCTACACAAGCGTAGCCTTTGTGTTTTAGTTGATGGTTGCGCTTCACAATTCTATGTAGTGAATGCTGGGGTCCCCCAGGGATCTGTGCTATCTCCCACACTCTTTCTTTTGCATATCAATGATATGCTCTCTCTTGGGAATTGGTACTACCGTCTGCATAGCAATGTAACATACATTGCTATTATTATTATAGTACAGTGCATGGTGGATACCACGGACGCGCAGTGGCTGGGCGAGCGGAAATTGAGGAGAGGCGGAAGGATCTTGTCATTGAACTCGATAGGACGTTAGAGCTCATCGCCAAATGGGGCTCTGATAATGCGCTCTCACGGCGAAAAAGTCAACATTTTCCCCTCTTCCCTCCCTCTATGGTACTCCGCTGGTGATGCAAAGCAAAATCGCCATGCTGGGGATTGACGATCGCTGCGACCTTAGTCCAAGGGATTACATCGAGGCTGTTATAAAAACAGCTTCACGGAAACTCGGAGTTCTGAACAAGGTGCGGCGCTTTTTCACGCCATAACAACTGTGCCTGCTGTACAAAACACAGGTACGGTCTTGCGTGGAATATTGCTCGCACCTTTGGGATGGCTCCGCTAAGTACCTACTTGAGGCCTTGGACCGGTTGCAGCGACGTGCCGTACGCATTATTGGCGACGTAAAGGTCACAAACACCCTTGAACCTTTACAATTGCGTCGTGAGATAGCAGCACTGAGCGCTTTCTATCGACTGTATAACGGCGAGTGCTCTCAGGAATTATTCTCTCTAATTCCTGCTCCCCCTTCCTTCTTAAGTCCACGCGAGCTGGTTCTCGATGTCACCGCCTAACTGTGACATCAATTCCATCGCGAACAAAGAAATTTGGCAACTCCTTTCTTTGTCGCACTTCCAAAAAATGGAATTCCTTACCAGCTCACGTGTTTCCCTCCTCTTACAACCCGGGTTCCTTCAAACGAGGCGTGAAGAGGCATCTTGCGGGCCGGCAAGGCGAAGGCGGCTAGTGCAGAACGTTTTTCCCGTCTGTACTGGCCGTCGTCGCGTTTGGACTCTACTACCACTTACCATCAGGTGGAGTAGAGTCATTTGCCCTCCCGGCGAATATAAAAAAAAAAAAAAACGCACCTATGATAAGTTCGTTGCCCTCGTAGAGTCGCCCTCGCGCGAGCAGTCCCCCCACAATGGGCCCCGTCGAGTCCCCTACGTGGAAAATTTCGTCTACTTGAAACTCGCACGCCTCCTGTAAAGTGACATAAATTATAACATTTATAATTTAATAAAAAGGATATTAGTCAACTGCGCAACATATGGTTCACTTACGTCCTCGGGGCGCTGCAGGTCGCGGCGCGCCAGCAGGCACGCGTGCAGCGCGTTGGGCCGGCGCCGCGCACGCAGCTCACCGGGAACACGGCCACCCTGCTGGCCGACACTACTGTGATTTGCGTTCAACTATATATATATATCTGATCCGAAACTAAGCAGAGCTTGTACTATGGCAACCAGACAACTGATATACTGTTGTATAGACAATTACACACAGACTCAGGAAAAACAGACATGTTAATGCACACAATTGTCTGTCCTGAGTGGGAACCGAACCCGCAACCTTTGGCGTGAAAGGCAAGTATCTAGCAAGGGTGGTTGGCGTAGCTATAGACAATACTATTACCATTACCAATAGTATGGAACTCGTTTTAAGGTCATACATAAGAGTTCACCCAGAAACACTTCGGGTTTAAATAAAGGCTTGTGAAGCTAAGCTTGTGAGTGGGTGATACCTACCCAGTTAGCTACCTAAGTTATATATAATGTTATATATTTAACATTATTTATTATTCATTTGCGTCACCAGGTGCTGGAAGCGTCGCTCGCACGGCGAGACCAGCTGCAGTTTGTACTCGACGTTCCCGAAACGAGGCTCCGGGGGTAGACTCCCGTAGCACTCGTCGCCGGAATCGTCGGCGTCGGATGTTCTGAGGGCCAAATCGAATATATTTAACATTGATCTTATTTCGATTAATGCCATCCGCGTTCGGTGAGACCGACTCACTGTTTATGATCTCCTGGTACATTAACACTGTAATCCTAACTGAAACTAATTGACTCTTTTAATCTAATCGTTCGGTGAGACCGACTCGCTGTTTATGATCTCCTGGTACATTAACACTGTAATCCTATCTGAAACTAATTGACTCTTTTAATCTAATCGTTCGGTGAGACCGTCTCACTGTTTATGATCTCCTGGTACATTAACACTGTCATCCTAACTGAAACTAATTGACTCTTTTAATCTAATCGTTCGGTGAGACCGACTCACTGTTTATGATCTCCTGGTACATTAACAATGTAATTCTTACTGAAACTAATTGACTCTTTTAATCTAATCGTTCGGTGAAACCGTCTCACTGTTTATGTTCTCCTGGTACATTAACATCGTAATCCTAATTCTAAATCTTTGAAACTAATAATAATAATATCCTGGGACATTTTTCACACACGGCCATCTGATCCCAAATTAAGCTTGTACAAAACTCGTGCTATGGAAACCAGACAACTGATATACTACATATACTACTTTTCTTTTGTAAATACTTACTTATACAGAAAATTACACCCAGACTCAGGACAAACAGACATGTTCATGCACACAAATGTCTGTCCTGGGTGGGAATCGAACACACAACCTTCGGCGTGAAAAGGCAAGTATCTACCAACCGCGCCAAACGTCTTGTCAAAATTAACTCTTTTAATCTAATCGTTCGGTGAGACCGACTCTTTGTTTATGATCTCCTGGTACATTAACACTCTAATCCTAACTGAAACTAATTGACTCTTTTAACCTAATCGTTCGGTGAGACCGACTCACTGTTTATGAACTCCTGGTACATTAACACTGTAATCCTAACTGAAACTAATTGACTCTTTTAATCTAATCGTTCGGTGAGACCGACTCACTGTGTATGTTCTCCTGGTACATTAACAACGTAATCCTAATTCTAAATCTTTGAAACTAATAATAATAATATCCTGGGACATTTTTCACACACGGCCATCTAATCCCAAATTAAGCTTGTACAAAACTCGTGCTATGGAAACCTGACAACTGATATACTACATATACTACTTTTCTTTTGTAAATACATACTTATACAGAAAATTACACCCAGCTCAGGACAAACAGATATGTTCATGCACACAAATGTCTGTCCTTGGCGGGAATCGAACCCACAACCTTCGGCGTGAAAAGGCAAGTATCTACTAACCGTGCCCAACGTCTCGTCAAAATTAACTCTTTTAATCTAATCGTTCGGTGAGACCGACTCACTGTTTATGATCTCCTGGTACATTAACACTGTAATCCTAACTGAAACTAATTGACTCTTTTAATCTAATCGTTCGGTGAGACCGACTCACTGTTTATGATCTCCTGATACATTAACACTGTAATCCTAACTGAAACTAATTGACTCTTTTAATCTAATCGTTCGGCGAGACCGACTCACTGTTTATGATCTCCTGGTACATTAACACTGTAATCTTAATTGAAACTAATTGACTCTTTTAATCTAATCGTTGGGTGAGACCGACTCACTGTTTATGATCTCCTGGTACATTAACACTGTAACCCTAACTGAAACTAATTGACTCTCTTAATCTAATCGTTCGGTGAGACCGACTCACTGTTTATGGTCTTCTGGTACATTAACACTGTAATCCTAATTCTACTTGACTTGAAAGATTGACTCTTTTAATCTAGATGTTAGTTAATGAGCTTAAATATAAAGCCTTGATTGAAATCCCGGGTGAAGCGAATAGATATGTTATTGTTTCTTGCTCTTCCATACCGTGGAAAGCAAGCAAAGCCTTAAGAAAAAACGTATAATTACCCAAAATTACAACACATAAGAGATGAGATGGTCTAGTGGTAAGAACGCGTGAATCTTGAACGATGATCGTGGGTTCAAGCCCGGGCAAGCAACACTGAATTTTCATGTGCTTAATTTGTCATTATAATTCATCTCGTGCTTTACGGTGAAGGAAAACATCGTGAGGAAACCTGCATGTGTCTAATTTCACTGAAATTTTGCCACATGTGTATTCCACCAACCCGCATTGGAGCAGCGTGGTGAAACAAGCTCCATACCTTCTCTTCAAAAAAGGAGAGGAGATCTTAGCCCAGCAGTGGGACATACACAGGCTGTTACTTTACTTTACTACTTTACAACATATAAATTATAATACTTTTTTTTAATTAACAAAAAACATCACTTACGTATCATCGTAGAAGTCTTCCATATCATCAGAGCTGTAGAAGAAGTCACTCTCCAAGTCCTCGGAATTGAAATCACCAGCTAAATACATATCGTCCTTTATCCTGACCTTCTCCAACTTATCGATGACGGCGTACACTCTATCGGCAAACTTTGTCCCACTTCTCGTTGCATCCTCATCATCATTGGTCGGTTTCCTCTTCGTCTTCTTAAAATCGTCTTCCGATTTCAAATCGTTGACGTTCTTTCCGATTTTCTCGTCACAGATCTTTGGTATCGACGATTGATTATTCAACGGTTCCGGTACTTCTTGTGATGAACTCTGCCATGCTGTTGTTAGGACGTCCTTCGCTGGCGATACTTTGTTCTTCTTCCTTCTGTTCTTCCTGCCCGAGTTCCTTCTGCAGGGTTAAATTTTCAAAAATCCTTCCTAAGTGCTAACCTATTGCGTAAAAGGAACCCGTATGCAAATTTTCATGTCGCAGTAGTTTGGGCTGTGCGTTTATATGTCAGTATGTTATATATATGTAAATGAAGCTCTTTGGGCTCTTCATTAAATTTAAATTGCACGTAATGCACGTGCAATTTAAATTTAATGAACTTCGACTTAATACGTCCAAGTATTATCTATTGTGGCAACACTTTGCATTATGTCATGTGTCATTCTATAATTAGAGAAATTCACACTGGCTTAATATAATAAAAAGTTAACGACGTTTTTTTAAAAAAAGAAACAATTCAGATTGTAAAAAAATATTTGAAGCAATAGCTTTTAATGTTGTTTCTTTTTACGGGTTAGTAAATAATTATAGACTTGGTCAATAATTATTTGACCAAGTCTATAATTATTTACTATTATATAAAAAGCCGAGATGGCCCAGTGGTTCGAACGCGTGAATCTTAACCGATGATCGTGGGTTCAAACCCGGGCAAGCACCACTGAATTTTCATGTGCTTAATTTGTGTTTATAATTCATCTCGTGCTTGACGGTGAAGGAAAACATCGTGAGGAAACCTTCATGTGTCTAATTTCATTGAAATCCGGCCACATGTGTATTCTACCAACCCGCATTGGAGCAGCGTGGTAGAATAAACTCCAAAACCTTCTCCTCAAAAGGGAGAGGAGGCCTTAGCCCAGCAGTGGGACATTAACAGGCTGTTACTGTTACTGTACTGTAAATAATTATAATTTGTACTCATACTTTGTTTGCAGAAGTAATTTGTGATATGATATAAAAAAGAATAAATTTCGCTTAACAGAGCAACGACTTTAGTTTTTATTTCAATAAATAAACTTATTACATATATACAAAGGTTTGTACATACCCTTGGGTGCGTCTGGGTTCTTCCTGCCGTTCTCTTGATCGTTTTTATGTTTTTTGTTATTATTCTGTCTGTTCGTATTGCCATCTGACGGATCGAAGAGGCTGAAGAACGAGTCCATTTTTGTCTGAAAAATTAGATTACCCATTATTGTTCGAATAATAATAATATCCTGGGACATTATTCACACACGGCCATCTGATCCCAAACTATGCAGAGCTCGTACTACGGAAATCAGACAACTGTTATACTACATATACTACTTTTCTTTTGTAAATACATACTTATATAGATAATTACACCCAGACTAGGGACAAACAGACATGTTCATGCACACGAATATCTGTCCTGGTGGGAATCGAACCAACAACCTTCGGCGTGAAAGGTAAGTGTCTACCAACCACGCCAACCGGCCCGTCAATAATGAAATTTAAATATTAAGCAAATGGAAGAAATATGTATAATCCGCGCGCGATTAAAATGGTATAAGACATTTTGGAACCAAGACTCGCGTGGATTTTTGCTTTTTATTTGTTATTTTATTGATTTATGGTTAGACAATTATTTTAGAATGTCTTTCTTATACTTTTAGATTTAGTTATGTTTTTTAAGCTTATTTTTGTTTTGCTTTTAGAATACTAGTTAACACTCGCAGTTTCGCACGCGTGTTATAGGGGGGTGGTTAAGCCGTGAAAGCGTAACAGACATACAGTTACTTTCACATTTATAATATTAAGTATAGATGATATTTTTGTTCAGAACTTCATTGCTTACGTTTCAACAATACAACAACAACCGAAGGGAGTCCAAGCGCTTGACCAACGGCTTTACGTGCTTTCCGAGGCACGGGTATGAACACACATCTAACATCCAAACTCCGAGCTGCTATTGAGAATTTTCAAAAGAATAACCCAATAACTTTCTATCAGCCCCACCCGGGGATTGAACTGAGGACCTCGAGATCAGCGGCCTTATATATCACTTCTAGACCAACAGGGTCAAAAGAATCCTTACTAATATTGTGAATGTGAAAGTGTGTTTGTTTCTTTGTTACGCTTTTACGTTTTAACTTCTCGACCGATTATCATGACCAAAATATGTTGACATTGTAACAGAAAAGGACAAAGGACATACATCTGTCTCAGTCCCTCAAACATGGGTCAAGCTGCGGGCGAAAACTATTATTATATAAATAGATGTACTTCGCAGTGTCACCCTCTTTAAATTTAGATTCTTAACGTGACAATCGTGAATTTTCTTATTATAAATAAATTTAAATAGAGTTCACTGACGCGATAAAAATAAAATTAGCATGCTTTGAATCCGTAACAGCCTGTGAATGTCCCACTACTGGGCTAAAGTCCTCCTCTCCTCTTTTTGAGGAGAAGGTTTGCAGCTTATTCCACAACGCTGCTCCGATGCCGGTTGGTGGAATACACATGTGGCAGAATTTCAGTGTAATCAGACACATGCAGATTTCCTCACGATGTTTTCCTTCACCGTAAAGCAAGAGATGAATTATAATCACAAATTAAGCACATGAAAATTCAGTGGTGCTTGGCCGGGTTTGAACCCACGATCATCGGTTAAGATTCACGCGTTGTTACCACTGGGCCATCTCGGCTCTATGTTTTGAATAAAACTACTAATATACATAATAACATTAAGCATATTAATAAATGAAAAGGAATGTTTGTAAGCATGTTTGTCGTTATGTAAACGTTCTTGAACTAATCATTCGATTGTGTATGAGTTTTGGTGAGGTGTTCTGTGTAAAACTGCGAAGATTTCTGTCTCAAAAATAAGTAATTTTGTTTTGTCTGTCCTTCCGTAAAAACATTTTATTTAAGCCCTTAAAATATTACAGGGTTAGTAATCTATATAATAACGCGCTTCTAACCACGAGGGTAATGCAGTAACCTGAGACAGCTCCTAACCTTCATAGAGGGATATAAGACCTTAAAGCTTAAAGCAGCAGTAGATACTTGTCTTTTTTTTGTATCTTGTAAAATGCTCGAATTCAGGGCGTCATTTTCTTTGACGTCAAAAATATAGATAGAATGCGAATAAAACTGCGGGACAGCGCTTGTATATTTTGAAGTTTTATTTTAACAAATAAATATTGACAATCGATTTCATAATTATAGTATTATTGTAAAATAAAAGCTTTATAAATTGTTTTGGCAACACACCATATTTTCATTTCTGGCATTGGTTATTTTTTTTTTATTGAAGTGGTATATTGCCAATTTCTGTATTTATTCTGGATGTTCCGAAAATGTCATTATATGTAACAGAGTCGAACAAGCAATGTAATTCAAAATTATTTTATGTTATTTTTAGGAAGTACGAGTAAGCTGGCTGGTTAAGGTCTGTTCTACCTTTTTGGATAATACACAGTGGATTGTTTAGTAGAATTTCAGTGAAATTTGATAATTATAAATGCAGGCTGTCTCACGATATTTTTAAACGCAAACTAATCACATGAAAATTCACTGGTGCTTGTTTAGGTTTGAAACAGTCATTATTGTTTAAGGTAGTGTTATATGTATTTCACTATGCCTGCTCGATATATATATTTAAAAAAAAAACACACAGAAAGTGACTTGGGAACAGATAAGTAACATTCCTTTTGAATACAATAACATAACATGAATGACAAATTTCATTATCAAAATAATCACAACAGATAACCGATAAGGCATTTTAATGTTTTTATTAGTCATAACAGATTAGAAAAAGTTAAATTTAAAAAAATCTTTTTGTATGTTTACTATAAAATATGTTTATAATTTTTATATTATTTTATAAGAAAGGGGGGTAAGGGGGGAACGGAACTACCATCTAAACCGACCCAATTGCCAACCTCACCTGCACGTGGTGCTCCCTGCTAGATAACAGACGAGGCTCTGGCGACCGATCAATGGCGGTTAAACCATACGCACCATGATTGGAAAAAGGGAAACAGCGACCTTGAGGTACAAGTAACCTCTAAAATGTCTGGTGCAGAAGGCAAGGGGAAACCACTGCACTATTATTCCCTAGTTATCGTCAGCTTTATGGAAAAGTCTAAGAAAGAAATGGCCCCGAGTTCCTGGCGTCCCTTAGATGGGATAGGGGTGCTTAGAATCTCCAGGTGGAAAAAACAACAAATGAAGATAGGAACGTGGAACGTCAGAAGCTTGAAGAGTCCTGAAAAAGTCTACAATGTCTGCAAAGAAATGCAACGAATGAAGATTAACATCATGGGACTAAGTGAGATTAGATGGATAGGCAAAGGTAAACACCAAATAGATAATAATTACACCATGTATTACTCTGGTTCCGAGGATAGCTCCAACAAGTATGGAGTGGGAGTAATCATAAACACAAAATACATTAATACACCTGTTAACTTAGTTCATCATCACCAGCCGAAAGACGTCCACTGCTGGACAAAGGCCTCCCCCAAGGATTTCCACGTTGGCCGATCTTGCGCTGCCCGCACGAAATATTAACCATCATTTATATTGTCAATGTGCCACCAACATTGGGAACCAAGATGTAATATCCATTGTGTATGTACGTTATTTCATAAACCTAGTTATATAATTATTTAATATTAACTAGAAATTGGATGTATGTGTGTACATACATAAGAAGCCATTAGTTCCATATTATATTTTCATATATATATAGAAACCTTTATATATTGCAATATTATTTATACATAAGCATAGACGTTTTGCATGTATGTTATATACGTAATAAAAACTCTGACACTGATTAAATAACTGACTGAATAAAAATGAGTTATGAGTGAAAATTTGCTCGATCACATATGATGGTTTATTAAAAATTTGTCCGCTAGTGTTAAATATATGAAAGTTTATATGGATGGTCCACATTTTTTTATACAGTGTTGCCAACTTGGGGGTTTTCCCCCTAAATAGGGCTATGTCAGATGAAATCAAATAGGATATTTTCAGGTTAGACATTTTTTAGGAGGAACATTCTTTAAAGAAATTCTCTCCGGGGATTAACTCGTCAGCTTCATTTAATTGAGTATATTTCGAGTTTACTAATGCTACTTGCAGTACTTGATTTGCTTTTTTTTAACATCATATTATAAATGTATTTTGTATTTGTTTCAATTCATCCGTCAGGAGGATGCTTCTAAGAGATTGGCAACACTGTTTTTATGTAACATAAAAATACCATCATCGTTTGTCGTTTTTTGTAATTTAATCCGCAAGGCGAAACGCCTCCTACGCAATCATGAAGTGAACACGACAAGAAAACTGGTTACAGATACAATTAATATATTTAATTTAATAAAAGCAATTAATGGTTGAATAAGATTTTTTTTAAACAAAGATAATTAGTATCATTTACGTTTTTGGTCTAAGAAAACGTGTCGCGTTAAAAGTTATTTTTTTAAATAAAAAAAACATATTCAAACCTTTACTAACCTGATTATTATATTACACATAACAAATTTAAAAAAATTGCAGCATAAAATAATGTTAATTATATATAAATTAAAAAATAAACATCTAGGTATTTAGGTATAAGTTGTAATTAGTCGGTCATATTTTTTTGAGAACTTCAGGCATTATAAGCACGAACTATTCCCGTCAATCATATTCTGATCAGTTATAAATATAAATGAAATTTCGTCTATTACCTAACTTATGCAATACTAAATTTGAATATGTACCAAAAAAAAATTACATTTTGGTAAATTTTTACAAAATTCAAGCGATTCATCACTGCTTGAAAATTATATTTTATTCTTATTAGGCGCCATTTTGAATATATAAGGAATGGCCTGTGTTTAAGACTCTGCGGCAACATGAATGGAAAAAAATACCGCTAAGCTAAATAACAATAATTATTAAAAGAATAGCAGACCTAACATCAGAAATAGCATTTGAGTGATAACTGGAACGTCAATCAAACACAGGAGCAAGATGGTGACTGATTTATTGCGAATATAAAAATACCTACATACAGTTATAATATAAAACCGTCCATTTTCCCCCTTTTTAAATTACTTAAACACTTAAAGTATAGCTATAACAGTAAAGTTTATATTCTTATTAATTAACAAACAATATTTAACGGTATAAAAACTACATCTAGGTTCTAGGTACATATATATGTATGTATGTATATACAATTATACATGTATTATAATATATATATACTTAAACTAACTAAACAAACAAACACCTCTTAAAATTACGTTTAACAATGTTTTTTTATTCTGCGGTTATAAGTGCGCAAATCTCTAGCAGTAGCATTCGGAGGGGGAGGCGTCGGGGGACGCGGTCCAGGTGACAATGAACGTGTCTCCGGGCCACTGTCCTCGGCTTCCCCTGCCGCGTCCTCAAACCTCTCCTCCTCAGCCTCACTATCAGCCTCACAGCCGACCCCGACCCGTTAACATTTTCGATCTCATTTTTCCCTTTGTTAATTACCGAGCCGTGCTGATTAGTCCGCGATAAAGAAAACCGATCTTTTTTATTTAGGTTAATCACTTGATCGTGATGTCTACGCCACGTTACTCCATCTCCCACGTCTACTTTATACGACACTGGACCCGATTGACCTGTTACAGTTCCCCCTGTCCACTTAGTTCCGTTCTTAGTATAACCGCGTACCATAACGTCATCACCTACTTTAATTTGACGTGTTGACCCCATTTTATTAGCAACCTGCCTATCTTGCACCGACTCCACGACCTTTGACACGTTCGGGCGTAACGCGTCCAGACGTCCTCGTAAGCGACGTCCTAACAACGCGACGGCCAGAGAAACTCCCGTAGTAGCATTTTCACAGTTTCGATACTGAAAAAGAAATTTCAATAGGGACAAAGACACATCCTCTTTTAAGTATACTGCACGTTTTATGACTTTTTTTACGGTTTTTACGGCATTCTCAGCCGCGCCGTTACCTTGAGGTCTGTATGGTGCCGTTGATGCTTTATACAGTTTAAAATGCAATAATTATTAAAATCTAAAGAACTGAAAGGGGGACCGTTATCCGTAACTAGTTGCGATGGAAGCCCGAATCTCGCAAAAATAGTTCTTAAAACGGAAATGGTCGAAGTCCGCATGTAAGCGTTGCCACGGATGAAGAGGAAATTCCCAGGGATGCAAAGTAGCCCGCGGGGGTGCGTCTCGAACCATGCGACACGCTTCGCAATTCCGACACAAATTTTCTATATCCCTATCAATATTAGGCCAATAGATATAACTTCTTGATACATTTTTCATTTTATTTATACCAAGATGACCTTCGTGTATTTCTTTCAAGGTCTTTTTACGTAATTGTGGCGGTACTATGATTCTATATTTGTAAATAAAACAACCTAATTCTAAAACAATTTCGTTTTTCCTACTAAAATAAGCTTTTTCTTCCTCGCATTTCGTATAAGACGGCCATCCAAACAACACATAACCAACGATCTTACTTAATAATGGATCTTTCTTTGTTTCGCGACTAATATCTTTAAAATTAATGGGTAAGTTATCGTCTATTATATTGATATAACTTAACGGCGCAGGCGATGATGATCGGTGTTCGCACGGCAGGGGTAAGCGGGATAACGCATCGGCCGGACTGTTCTCGCACGAACGCACAAATTCTACCGAAAATTCGTAAGCCGATAACCGCGCCGCCCAGCGCTGCAAGCGACTTGCAGCCGTTTGAGGGATACCGCATTTTGGACTAAAAATGTAACTTAACGGTTGATGATCCGTTCGTAGTACAAATCGTCTACCGAAAAGATATTGATGATGTTTAATAATCCCAAAAAAGATAGCTAACGCTTCTTTATCAAGTTGGCTATAATTAATTTCTGCACTATTAAGCGTGCGCGACACACAGCTCACGGGGCGCTCGCTGCCGTCCGGGTAGCGGTGCGCGAGAACGGCGCCCAGCCCGTACGCGCTGCTATCCACCGACAACACCAACGGCCGGCCCTCTTCGTAGTGTGCCAGCACCTTATTCCCTGCCAATACACTCTTAGCCTTAGAAAAAGCCGCTTCACAATCCGCGTTCCAATTCCATTCAACATTTTTTTTTAGTAAACTATGTAAGGGATGTTAAATTATACTAAGATTTTGAATGAATTTACCATAATAGTTTAGCATTCCTAAAAAACTCTTTAACTGAGTAACATTTTCCGGTCGTGGCGCATCGCATATAGCTGATATTTTTTTATTATCGGGGTGCAAGCCTAATCTATCTATAATAAAGCCTAAATATTTGACGTTAAATTTCAAGAAACTACATTTGTTTAATTTTACCGTGAAACCCATAGACCGTAACCGTTCCAGCACAGCTCGTAAATTACTCATATGTATTTGTCTATTAGAACCTGTCCCACATATATCATCTAAAAACACTACCGTACCGGGAACCCCTCGGAGCGTCTCTTCCATAATTTTTTGAAATTTTTCCGGTATACATGATAACCCGAAAGGTGTGCGGCGATATACGAAGGTGCCGATATGAGTAGTGATCGCGGTATAAGGTTGAGATTCCTCTGATAAAAGGACTTGTTGATATGAGTGTTTCAAGTCAATTTTTGAAAACTCCTCACCCCCACTCAATGCTGCAAACAATTCCTCTATACGAGGCAAAGGGTAATAATCACGTTTTAATTTCGGGTTTATCGTAATTTTATAGTCCCCGCAAATACGTATTTCGCCGCATTCCTTCACCACGGGGACGATCGGAGTTCCGTACTCCGAGTGGTCCACGCGGTAGGTATAACCTTCGCGCTCGAGGCGCTCGAGCTCGTTCTCGACGCGGCCGCGCAGCGCGAGGGGAACGGGGCGTGCCCTTACATAAACCGGTTCCTTATCCGTGAGATGCAATTGAATTGTTTTCTTACACGTACCTAACTTATCTGTAAACACTTCAGTAAATTCGTTTATTAAACAGTCTATAAAATTATCTTCTACAATTTCTTTTAACGTTATTTTTTTAATATTCAAAGCGCGCATCCAATCACGGCCCACTAAAGGGCGCGACCCATTTTCTATGACGTATAAAGCTAGATTTTCCGCCTTAATTTCGTTAAGAGTAACATTTACATTAATATAACCAAGGGACTTAATTTGAGTCCCGGAATAACAACGTAGAATGAGATTATCTGTATTAATTTTTTTATTAGGGAATAATTTATTAAAAAGTTGATCACTAATGGCAGAGATACGACTCCCCGTGTCTATTTCACATTTTAATACATGACCGTCGATTATAACTTTGATAAAATAGGGTCCATTACCTTTAGCCGCCAATTCGATATTGAAGAAGTCCTCATCCTCGGAGGCACTCGCGTCTACAACATAATTATTATAGCTATTGCGCCCAAATGCACGATTCCGCACTTCCTCACACAAAACTTTTAAATGCCCTTTTTTTTACATTTAACGCAACTATATTGCGCATAACGACACTTATTAGCACTATGAGACTTCCCACATCTCCAACAGCGCACCTCGTCCGCATCCCTCCGACCGCGGGCGCGCGCGCCGCCGCCGGCCACCGCCGAGGGCCGCCGCGCCGGGCCGCGCCGGTCGCTCGCCTGATGCAGGGCTTCTGCGCCCTCGCCGCCTGCACACGAGGCCGTAGTCGGGACCGACGTCGCCCCGCTCTCCTCCGCGTGCTTCTCTGCAGCCTCCAGCGCCAGAGCCAACTCCACCGCCTCCTTAAATTTGATATTTCTCTCCGCGAATATTCTAGACCGCATCACTTCATTGACCAATCCAGACACAAATTGATCTCGTAGGTTTTCTTCCAGCGTACTCCCAAAATTACATGTTGTTGCCAGGTGTTTAAGGTTGTGAAGATAATCCATGAGAGGCTCGCCGGGGCGTTGTCTACGTAACCGAAACACGTGGCGTTCGGCTATTTCTGAGCGTTGTGGTTCTAGGTGATCGGATAATAGTTTTACCAATTGATCGAAGTTTTTCGTTTCGGGAAGTGCCGGCGAACATAGATCGCACATTAATGCATAGGTAGCCTCTCCTACAACCGTTATTAATAACGGTACATGCAGTTCCTCTTTAATCTCATTTAGCACAATGTATTGTTTTACTCTTCTAATATACGCCGGCCACTGCTTAGAATTCACATCGAATGGTTCTAATTTTCCAATAGGCATTATTGAAACACTAATTTGTAACTTTTTAAATAAACGCGTGGTATGTAACCGACTCGTCGCCAGTGGAACGTCAATCAAACACAGGAGCAAGATGGTGACTGATTTATTGCGAATATAAAAATACCTACATACAGTTATAATATAAAACCGTCCAATAACCATCCTCAAGAATATTAAGAAATGCTCTGTTATGTCATATTCTGTTATTTTGAAAAGACCCCATTTTCAAATTCGTATTGTGTTATTTAAATTTATTAAAATATTAAATATTTTTAAACATAATCATGACGCCATTTTAAATTTAAATTTTGGCGCGATTCATATTATTGTATTGTTGTATACTTATCTTTTGTCGAAGTATTTAAATTTTGTACATTAAATCTAAATGATTTTTCTAGTTCCTGTAAGCTGATATAACTTGCTATTTTAAGTTAAATATACGTATTTATGTAACACAAACGTAAGACATTTTTAAATGACACCATTTTGAAATTCAGAAATATTTATGGGAACAAAATTAATTAAATAATTTGCTGTTTCGTTTTTCATCTGTAAAAACAATTGTAAGTAAATATTTTAATTTATAATTTGTATGAACTAAAAATACCTAAAAAGTAATCCTACTAAAAAAATGTATATTTATAAGTGTATTTTTTACATTTACTCTATTTATCATCAAATTTGTATTTTATATATATTCCACTAAGATTCATTTTAACTTTTATCTTCTTCTTAACGACATTAAAATTTTCTTACATATCTTATTGTTTATACAATAATAGTCCTTATTACATAAATTTTAAGTACGTATTTTATTAGATCTCTTTGCCTCAAAGTATCAATTTATCCGAATTAATTTAATTTGATAAAGTAATGGTAAGCGATGAAATGATGGTGTTAAATAATTAATTGTGTATTATCTGTGGCAGTTCGCTTAGATTATTAATTAGAAACGTGTGTTTCTTTAATTTTTTAATATTGTCAGAGTAAACGGCCAGTTTTAATAAAAGTTAGCTTCGTGTCATCGATTTATGAAAATTTTAGGGTGTTATTAGACTAAATTAATCTTTTTATTTAATTATGCTTTGAATAAAACGTGTGATTGTGACTTAAAAAATAAAACAATGTTTTTTACTGACTTAGAAAAATGTTATATATTAGCAAAGATTAAAAAAATTTTTAAATCAGTCATTCAATATTAAAAAAAAATTAAAACATTTTTAGCACATCATTAGACTATAATAAAAATAATTAAAGTATGTTGGATTTTTTATTTAAAATCTTTATAATTTAAGCTACACTTTGTAAAAAATAAATTGGCAATTATTGTGTCAACCCGCGTTCATAAGAAAGTTTCACGACAATGCGCGCTTGCTGAGTTGGTGATAATTAATCAAGTAGACTTATAAGTACATTCGAATTATTTCACAAAGGTTTAAGGCTACTAGTTGTGGATATATGCAGATTCTACCAAGAAGAACTGAACCGAAGAAAGAAACTCAATAGTAAATCTTGTAGCGTTAATCGAATTCCATCATTAGTGGTTTTCCATGACTCATTTAGTCATTTTTTCTGTTTATTTCCATAATTTATGTTTGTTTATCCTTATCCAGATCCTAGGTCATCTTTTATTTAAATTTTATTATGAATTAACAAACACACTAGGTTCACATAAACAATATTAATATCAAAATACTTTATTCAACATTGAAGCATTACACTTGCTTATTGGTAGTCAAACTAGAAACTTCCACCGGTTAAAAGTAACACCCAGGAGAACGTCTTGTTGCATGTCTCTGCATTTTTGTACGAGAACCTGCATTGCGAAAAGAGCCTCTCTCGTGCCCACTCCTATTCGAAAACCAAACTGACTATCTGCGAGATGTTCGTCGCATTTAGCTCTTATTCGCTCGTGGATGATATTCAGAAATAGTTTCAATACTTGGCTCATAAGGCTAATCGTTCGAAACTCTTCGCACCTTCTTGCGTTGGTCTTCTTAGGAAGCGTAATAAAAGTTGAGGTTAGCCAGTCTTTGCGTAAGTGGCCAGAGTCGTATACCAAGTTAAAGAATTTAACCAGGAAGTTAATATTTTCGTCTTCAATAAGTTTGAGTACCTCTATGGGAACATTATCCGGTCCGGTTGATTTTCCCGTTTTAGCTTTTTTAAGAGCGTTTGTGACTTCATTTTTCAGGATAGGATATCCCTCATTTGGATCACAATTTACCGCTATGCTTCGGAAATCGTCGGTATATTGATGAAATGTATTGTTCCCATAGGTGTTTTTTTCCTGATATATCTAATATGGGAATATTATTTTCATCCGTAAGTTGGTGAGTCGTCTTTTTGTGTCCTACCAAAGATTTTATTTCCTTATGCAGGTTAAATGCATCATGTTTAGCATAAAGGTCCTCCACAAAATCACACTTGCACTGATACCAAGCATCTCTAGCATAACGAACTTCACGCCGAATTTTCTTATCAATCTCAGTATACTTGCTATTGTCGGAATTCTTGTAGATTCTCCTTTCTTCGATAAGATCATATATTTTTTCTGTCATCCAACTCTGCTTAGGAATCCAATCTCTTTTCAAGTGTGTCTTATTGATGTTTAATATTTTGTTCTTCATTGAACACCACTCTTCCTCCACCGTACGCATTATCCCAGGTTTCTCATCTGCTGCCCACTCGTTTATTTCTTTCGCCACTTTATCTTGGATGTTAAGTTCTTTAAGTTTCCTCACGTCTATTGCGTGGTACTGTGTTCTCTTCTTTAGTTGTTTGAGTCTACATGATATTAACATGGTTCGGTTTGATTTTGGTACTAAGTTAATTCATACAGGTATACGCGCCGACTTCGACACACTCCGACGATGAGGTTGAGGTCATGTATGAGGATTTATCTAAAGCCATACATACCAACAAGACTCATTTCACTGTTGTAATGGGGGACTTCAACGCGAAGCTGGGCAAACGATTCGGTGATGAGTTAAAGGTGGGACCTCATGGAATTGGAGACCGCAACCCTCGGGGCCAGATGTTGGCCGACTTTATGGAGAAGGAGGGACTCTTTATGATGAACTCCTTTTTCAAGAAGCCAGGTCAGCGTAAATGGACCTGGGTGAGCCCTGATGGGAAAACCAAGAATGAGATAGACTTCATCTTGTCGACGAGAAGACAAATATTTAATGACGTCTCCGTGATCAATGCAGTCAAAACTGGGAGCGATCACAGACTCGTAAGAGGCTCGTTAAATATCAATGTTAAACTCCAGAGGTCCCGACTGATGAAGTCTACGCTCCGACCATCACCTCTTCAAATCCGAAATCCCGAAGCCTTTCAGCTTGAACTCCAAAACCGATTCGATTGCCTAGCAGACTGCGAGGAAGTGGACACATACAACGACAGGCTTGTGGAAACCGTCCGTACGGCTGGGTCTAAGACCTTCAAGACCAGCCTTACAAAAGGAACCAAAAAGATCTCTGCCTCTACCCTACAGCTTATGGAGGAAAGACGGAAAATGATTCTGACGTCCCCAGCTGATGCTGCCGGCTATCGGCTGATCAACAGACGGATTTCAAAGTCTCTAACTCGCGACACTCGCCAATTTAATACAATGCGCATTAAAGAGGCCATCGAGCGGAACAAAGGCTCTAAAGTGTTCGCCAGAGATCTGTCTGTTGGTCAGAGTCAACTGACAAGGCTGAAAACTGAGGATGACAGAATAGTCACGTCAAGATCTGAGCTGTTGGAAGAGGTTGAGAAGTTCTACGGTCAGCTGTACACGACAGCTCAATCACCTGTCAGTAGTCATGCTGCAGATCCCAGAGCAAGACTAACCCGACACTACACTGAAGATTTTCAGGACGTCAGTCTTTTCGAGATTAGAATGGCTCTCGGACAACTCAAAAACAACAAGGCCCCTGGTGATGATGGTATTACAGCCGAGCTTCTGAAGGCGGGTGGTACACCGATCCTCAGGGCTCTTCAGAGGCTTTTTAACTCGGTCATTGCCAAAGGTCAAACGCCAAAAGCATGGCACAGAAGTGTGGTGGTACTTTTCTTTAAGAAGGGTGATAAAACCCTTCTGAAGAATTACAGGCCCATCTCACTGCTGAGTCATGTTTACAAGTTGTTTTCGAGAGTCATTACGAATCGTCTCGAGCAAAGGCTTGACGACTTCCAGCCACCCGAACAAGCCGGATTCCGGAAAGGCTTTAGCACCATAGACCACATACATACGCTGCGGCAAGTTATACAGAAGACTGAGGAGTATAACCAGCCACTTTGCTTAGCGTTTGTGGACTATGAGAAAGCCTTTGATTCGATCGAAACCTAGGCCGTGCTGAATTCTCTTCAAAGGTGCCAAATTGATTATCGGTATATCAGGGTGTTAAAGTGCTTGTATGAGAACGCCACCATGTCGATCCGACTCCAGGATCAGAACTCAAAAACTACCCAACTGCAGAGAGGTGTAAGACAGGGAGACGTGATATCTCCGAAACTGTTTACCGCTGCATTGGAAGATGTTTTCAAGCTTCTGGACTGGAACGGACTTGGCATCAGTATTAACGGCGAGTACATCACTCATCTTCGATTTGCCGATGACATTGTAATTATGGCTGAGACCTTGGAAGACCTCGGCACTATGCTCGATGACCTCAGCAGGGTTTCCCAACAAGTGGGTCTAAAAATGAACATGGACAAGACGAAAATCATGTCGAACATCCATGTTGCACCCACTCAAGTCAAGGTTGGAAATTCTGCACTCGAAGTTGTAGACAACTATGTCTACCTAGGTCAGACCATCCAACTAGGTAGGTCCAACTTCGAGAAAGAGGTCAATCGTCGAATTCAACTCGGCTGGGCAGCGTTCGGGAAGCTACACGATATCTTCTCATCCCAAATACCGCAGTGTCTCAAGTCGAAAGTCTTCGACCAGTGTGTGTTGCCAGTGATGGCTTACGGATCAGAGACGTGGTCGCTCACAATGGGCCTCATAAGAAGGCTCAAGGTCACTCAAAGGGCAATGGAGAGGGTTATGCTCGGAGTTTCTCTGCGAGATCGAATCAGAAATGATGAAATCCGCAGACGAACCAAAGTAACCGACATAGCCCGAAGAATTGCTAAATTGAAGTGGCAGTGGGCGGGGCACATTGCTCGCAGAACCGACGGCCGCTGGGGCAGAAAGGTTCTCGAGTGGCGACCACGAACCGGAAGACGCAGCGTGGGCAGGCCCCCTACAAGGTGGACCGACGACTTAGAACGAGTCGCGGGAAGCCGTTGGATGCGGGCAGCGCAAGATCGGCCAACGTGGAAATCCTTGGGGGAGGCCTTTGTCCAGCAGTGGACGTCTTTCGGCTGGTGATGATGAACTAAGTTAACAGGTGTATTAATGTATTTTGTGTTTATGATTACTCCCACTCCATACTTGTTGGAGCTATCCTCGGAACCAGAGTAATACATGGTGTAATTATTATCTATTTGGTGTTTACCTTTGCCTATCCATCTAATCTCACTTAGTCCCATGATGTTAATCTTCATTCGTTGCATTTCTTTGCAGACATTGTAGACATTTTCAGGACTCTTCAAGCTTCTGACGTTCCACGTTCCTATCTTCATTTGTTGTTTTTTCCACCTGGAGATTCTAAGCAACCCTGTCCCATCTAAGGGACGCCAGGAACTCGGGGCCATTTCTTTCTTAGACTTTTCCATAAAGCTGACGATAACTAGGGAATAATAGTGCAGTGGTTTCCCCTTGCCTTCTGCACCAGACATTTTAGAGGTTACTTGTACCTCAAGGTCGCTGTTTCCCTTTTTCCAATCATGGTGCGTATGGTTATACCGCCATTGATCGGTCGCCAGAGCCTCGTCTGTTATCTAGCAGGGAGCACCACGTGCAGGTGAGGTTGGCAATTGGGTCGGTTTAGATGGTAGTTCCGTTCCCCCCTTACCCCCCTTTCTTATAAAATAATATAACATTTATAAACATATTTTATAGTAAACATACAAAAAGATTTTTTTTAATTTAACTTTTTCTAATCTGTTATGACTAATAAAAACATTAAAATGCCTTATCGGTTATCTGTTGTGATTATTTTGATAATGAAATTTGTCATTCATGTTATGTTATTGTATTCAAAAGGAATGTTACTTATCTGTTCCCAAGTCACTTTCTGTGTGTTTTTTTTAAATATATATATCGAGCAGGCATAGTGAAATACATATAACACTACCTTAAACAATAATGACTGTTTCAAACCTAAACAAGCACCACTGAATTTTCATGTGCTTAATTTGTGATTATAATTCATCTCTTGCTTCACGGTGAAGGAAAACATCGTGAGGAAATCTGCATGTGTCTGATTACACTGAAATTCTGCCACATGTGTATTCCACCAACCGGCATCGGAGCAGCGTTGTGGAATAAGCTGCAAACCTTCTCCTCAAAAAGAGGAGAGGAGGACTTTAGCCCAGCAGTGGGACATTCACAGGCTGTTACGGATTCAAAGCATGCTAATTTTATTTTTATCGTGTCAGTGAACTCTATTTTAATTTATTTATAATAAGAAAATTCACGATTGTCACGTTAAGAGTCTAAATTTAAAGAGGGTGACACTGCGAAGTACATCTATTTATATAATAATAGTTTTCGCCCGCAGCTTGACCCATGTTTGAGGGACTGAGACAGATGTATGTCCTTTGTCCTTTTCTGTTACAATGTCAACATTTTTTCGGTCATGATAATCGTTCGAGAAGTTAAAACGTAAAAGCGTAACAAAGAAACAAACACACTTTCACATTCATAATATTAGTAAGGATTCTTTTGACCCTGTTGGTCTAGAAGCGATATATAAGGCCGCTGATCTCGAGGTCCTCAGTTCAATCCCCGGGTGGGGCTGATAGAAAGTTATTCGGTTATTCTTTTGAAAATTCTCAATAGCAGCTCGGAGTTTGGATGTTAGATGTGTGTTCATACCCGTGCCTCGGAAAGCACGTAAAGCCGTTGGTCAAGCGCTTGGACTCCCTTCGGTTGTTGTTGTATTGTTGAAACGTAAGCAATGAAGTTCTGAACAAAAATATCATCTATACTTAATAATATAAATGTGAAAGTAACTGTATGTCTGTTACGCTTTCACGGCTTAACCACCCCCCTATAACACGCGTGCGAAACTGCGAGTGTTAACTAGTATTCTAAAAGCAAAACAAAAATAAGCTTAATAAATATAACTAAATCTAAAAGTATAAGTAAGACATTCTAAAATAATTGTCTAACCATAAATCAATAAAATAACAAATAAAAAGCAAAAATCCACGCGAGTCTTGGTTCCAAAATGTCTTATACCATTCTAATCGCGCGCGGATTATACATATTTCTTCCATTTGTTGAATATTTAAATTTCATTATTGACGGGCCGGTCGGCGCGGTTGGTAGACACTTACCTTTCACGCCGAAGGTTGTTGGTTCGATTCCCACCAGGACAGATATTCATGTGCATGAACAGGTCTGTTTGTCCCTAGTCTGGGTGTAATTATCTATATAAGTATGTATTTACAAAAGAAAAGTAGTATATGTAGTATATCAGTTGTCTGATTTCCATAGTACGAGCTCTGCTTAGTTTGGGATCAGATGGCCGTGTGTGAATAATGTCCCAGGATACTATTATTATTCGAACAATAATGGGTAATCTAATTTTTCAGACAAAAATGAACTCGTTCTTCAGCCTCTTCGATCCGTCAGATGGCAATACGAACAGACAGAATAATAACAAAAAAGATAAAAACGATCAAGAGAACGGCAGGAAGAACCCAGACGCACCCAAGGGTATGTACAAACCTTTGTATATATGTAATAAGTTTATTTATTGAAATAAAAACTAAAGTCGTTGCTCTGTTAAGCGAAATTTATTCTTTTTTATATCATATCACAAATTACTTCTGCAAACAAAGTATGAATACAAATTATAATTATTTACTAACCCGTAAAAAGAAACAACATTAAAAGCTATTGCTTCAAATATTTTTTTACAATCTGAATTGTTTCTTTTTTTAAAAAAACGTCGTTAACTTTTTATTATATTAAGCCAGTGTGAATTTCTCTAATTATAGAATGACACATGACATAATGCAAAGTGTTGCCATAACAGATAATACTTGGACGTATTAAGTCGAAGTTAATGCACGTGCAATTTAAATTAAAGCTCTTTGGGCTCTTCATTAGCCCAAAGAGCTTCATTTACATATATATAACATACTGGCATATAAACGCACAGCCCAAACTACTGCGACATGAAAATTTGCATACGGGTTCCTTTTACGCAATAGGTTAGCACTTAGGAAGGATTTTTGAAAATTTAACCCTGCAGAAGGAACTCGGGCAGGAAGAACAGAAGGAAGAAGAACAAAGTATCGCCAGCGAAGGACGTCCTAACAACAGCATGGCAGAGTTCATCACAAGAAGTACCGGAACCGTTGAATAATCAGTCGTCGATACCAAAGGTCTGTGACGAGAAAATCGGAAAGAACGTCAACGATTTGAAATCGGAAGACGATTTTAAGAAGACGAAGAGGAAACCGACCAATGATGATGAGGATGAACGAGAAGTGGGACAAAGTTTGCCGATAGAGTGTACAATGTCATCGATAAGTTGGAGAAGGTCAGGATAAAGGACGATATGTATTTAGCTGGTGATTTCAATTCCGAGGACTTGGAGAGTGACTTCTTCTACAGCTCTGATGATATGGAAGACTTCTGCGATGATACGTAAGTGATGTTTTTTGTTAATTAAAAAAAGTATTATAATTTATGTGTTGTAAAGTAGTAAAGTAACAGCCTGTGTATGTCCCACTGCTGGGCTAAGATCTCCTCTCCCTTTTTGAAGAGAAGGTATGGAGCTTGTTCCACCACGCTGCTCCAATGCGGGTTGGTGGAATACACCTGTGGCAAAATTTCAGTGAAATTAGACACATGCAGATTTCCTCACGATGTTTTCCTTCACCGTAAAGCACGAGATGAATTATAATGACAAATTAAGCACATGAAAATTCAGTGGTGCTTGCCCGGGCTTGAACCCACGATCATCGTTCAAGATTCACGCGTTCTTACCACTAGACCATCTCATCTCTTATGTGTTGTAATTTTGTTTAATTATACGTTTTTTCTTAAGGCTTTGCTTGCTTTCCACGGTATGGAAGAGCAAGAAACAATAACATATCTATTCGCTTCACCCGGAATTTCAATCAAGGCTTTATATTTAAGCTCATTAACTAACATCTAGATTAAAAGAGTCAATTAGTTTCAGAGATGTAGAATTAGGATTACAGTGTTAATGTACCAGGAGATCATAAACAGTGAGTCGGTCTCACCGAACGATTAGATTAAAAGAGTCAATTAGTTTCAGTTAGGATTACAGTGTTAATGTACCAGGAGATCATAAACAGTGAGTCGGTCTCACCGAACGATTAGATTAAAAGAGTCAATTAGTTTCAGTTAGGATTACAGTGTTAATGTACCAGGAGATCATAAACAGTGAGTCGGTCTCACCGAACGATTAGATTAAAAGAGTAGAGATTAGATTAAAAAAAACCTTTGATATCACACAACGGTTATTAATTGATATAAAACAAACACTTTATTAGGAAAACATTTTCCTTGTTCGAAATATTTTATTAAATCACGAAGGTTTTAAAAATATGCTAATTTTGACTGTTAACGCTGATAAAACGCAACCACGAGCTACAGTGTGTGCTTTCATACAGACCCTGTGGTCTTGACAGCTCAACGCCACGAGGTAATTCATTTTATAACACGGATTAAAAAAAAAACAATATTGTTTTTATATGTCGTTTAAGCAATATATATGTATATTCAATTTGAGCGTATAATACAAACAATTTTATTGAGGTTGTGCTCGTGAAATATATCGATGCGATGCTCGTAGTTCCACTCGGGGCCGATAGGTGGCGCCGTTTCGAGTTACGTACAACGTTAAGCGGCATGTCAAAAGCATAATAATGCCCCGGATACACACGTGTGAAGCTGTTAGTTAGCGAATCGTTTAATTAAAATGAATTTTGATAGGCGGTTGACATTCAGCGAGATATTTTTTTTTTATAGAATAGGAAGGCGGACGAGCATATAGGCCACCCGATGGGAAGTGGTCATCTACGTCCATAGACATTGGCATTGTAAGAAATGTTAATTATCGCTCACATCATCAATGCGCCACCAACCTCGGGAACTAAGATGCGATGTCCCCCGTGCCTGTATTTACACTGGCTCACTCACCCTTCAAACCGGAACACAACAATACCGAGTACCGCTGGTCTGCGGTAGAATATCTGACGAGGCACCCCCTCGTACCCGGACGGGCTCGCACAAAGCTCTCCCACCAGTAAAAATATATCGTATTGTCACCCCGACACCTCAACACGTGCCCCCCCGCAGCTGAAGGGCGGCGGCGCGGCGGTGTACGTGGTGGGCGTGCGCGACTGCGGCGCGCTGCGCGGGCTGCGGGCGGGTGCGCTGCGGGCGTCGCTGCGCGCGCTGCGAGACATGGCACGCGCGCTCGGCGCCGCGCTCGTGGGCGCGCGGGCCCGCCGCGTGGCGCCCGCGCGCGCCGTCGCCGAGGTGTACATCCGCAAGGTGGGCACGCCTGGAACTGGTATCTGGTATCGAGACGGAGATGGTTTTTTCGATGTGTGCTTATAACGTTGCCATAGTACCCGCGTTCCCTGTTTTGGGAGATTTTCGGTACTTAATTAAAACTAAATAGGGTTATTAAATTTTACTTTTTAATGTTTATTATACATTTTTTAATTATAATATTTTTTTGTTTTCCTCCTACACCCGAAAACCGTTGCATTGTTTGTTTTTGTTTCCGTTATCAATAGTACTTCGGCATCTTTATATGGTACTGGATTAGTGTTCTCCTCATAAAGAATGGTTGCACATATATTTCTATATTACCCTCTTGACTCGGAATCTAATAATATTATAAATTCATGAAGAATGTTAAATCATGTTGTCGTTAGAAAACTATAAATAGGATAACGAATAAATTAAAATAACATATATACATATAACGAAGCACTTTAGTTTATTAATGGACGCCGTATTTATTTGTTTCATTGTCGACGAGTCGATATTTTTTATCGAATATCGGGACTTTTTTTAGCCGATGCTGGCAGCACTCACATGATAAATAATTATAGGTTATGAATAATAAAAACTGGAAAATCATATTATCTTTAGGATTTTAATGCGATATAAGATTCCGTCATGCTATGGCATAAATAAACATCACTGAGAAACTATATTATCTGTCGCTTTAACATGAAATAATACGACACTGCACCATTGTATAACCATCGATATGATATAAGGATTGTTTCTCGGCCTTTACACTGGATTAGAATCGTTTTCTAACATAAATATAAGCGAAAATTGAACATAAAACACAATGAACGCACCAACTGTCAAGTTTCAACAAAACCAAAACTGGTTACACGATAAGGGTCAAAAGATTTGATAATTCTATCTCTGTCTAAACCTGTCTACGCTACAGTACGTACTCGGTTCGCAGCTGGCGGACACGCAGCAGAGCGTCGAGCTGCGGGTCGCGGTGATGGGGGCGAACGAGGCGGGCAAGTCGACGCTCATAGGCGTTCTCACTCAAGGTACGTTCGTTATTATCTTGTTGAAGTCGTGAGTTCTAGTAACTAAATTAAATATTGAGTATTTAATTACAGGCACAAGGGACATAACATCTTAGTTCCCAAGGTTGGTGGCGCATTGGCGATGTAAGCGATGGTTAACATTTCTTGCAATGCCAATGTCTATGGGCGTTGGTGACCACTTACCATCAGGTGGCCCATATGCTCGTCCGCCTTCCTATTCTATAAAAAAAAATATTTATAAGGCTTCGTATCCAGAAGTTTTTATTCGATTATCATGTAGAGATCCTATACGTGTGTACTCGTAATAAGGAGATGACGCCTTATCCCAGCTGTGGGTAAAAATGCTGTTACATTTTTAAACAAATTAAATGATACCTACTCAGTCGGGACAAAAACCGACTTTGTTAATATTATATTGTAATATCATTTATTTTATCCTCAGATAAATATTTTATGGTCAAGAAACTTAGTTGTAATCACAATGGCAGTATAAAATTTGATCTTGAAATTGTAATGACGTCATTGGTTGATGGTATGTGAGTGAGTGTTTGTAGTGCGCAATACAATAGTTTTTCTTTTCTACAGGTGAACTCGATAACGGTAGAGGGAGCGCTCGCCTGAACATGTTCAGGCATTTGCACGAAATGAAAAGTGGTAGGACGTCCTCGCTCAGCCACGAGATACTCGGCTTCGATGCTCAGGTGCGCTAATGATTATTTTGACGTTTATTTAAATTAAGAACAATCCCCCACCCACTTGCAAAGCCCGGGCAAACACCACTGCACTTTGATGTGCTTAATTAATGGGCACATTGTCAGGAGATCTGCTTTTATGGGATGAAGTATTGCTATGTATATCCATCAACCCGCATTGAAGCTGCAAGTTAGAGCTCCAAATCACAAGTGGAGTAGGAATAATAAGTAAATAGAAAAAAAAAGTAAAAGTAAGTTGTACACTAGAAGTGAGATTTGGAAGCGTGTAAAGACATTGTTTGCGCCTGAACTCTCTAATTTTCACCCTGGGATTATGTAAATGTCTATGTCCCACTGCTTGGCTAATCCCTCTTCTCCCTTTAATGAGGAGCTTATTCCAATACGCTGTTCCAATTTAGTGGTGCTAATCTGGGTTTTAACACGCTATCATTGGTAACGATTTACACATTCTATTCACTACCATCTCGGTTCTCAATAGGATTAAGAGTGTGTGGGAATAGAGACTGTCTGTGCTTGCACGCACACACAAGTACCATTATTAGTCCCGTGCAGTTGTCTAAACCGTTCGTATCCGTAACAGCCTGTGAATGTCCCACTGCTGGGCTAAAGGCGGGTTGGTGGAATACACATGTGGCAGAATTTCAGTGAAATTAGACACATGCAGGTTTCCTCACGATGTTTTCCTTCACCGTCAAGCAGAGATGAATTATAATCACAAATTAAGCACATGAAAATTCAGTGGTGCTTGCCCGGGTTTGAACTCACGATCATTGGTTAAGATTCAGGCGTTCTTACCACTGGGCCATCTCGGCTACAAGTTGTCTAAACATCTTTATCTAGTTTTCATACTCATTTTTCAATTATATTAATCTTTGTAAAAGCTTCCGTTATTCTATTATCCAGTTGTATGATGGCGTATGTTACACCCCGTTAACGATAGATGGCGCTCATTCGAAATGTCACATTCCTGAATCGCGCTGTCTAGATATTCGCTACGGAGTGTATATAGTGTAGAAGTGATTGTTTTTGTAATCTAATAAATTGTAGTTTCATTTACCTAATCCCAGGTATCAGTGTTGCAGAACTATCGATAGTTTGACCTCGAAAACTATTATCGACAGTACTTCCGAAAGTATCGTCTTGTTTCAATATTGTCGATATTATCGATAGTTACTATAGCTCTCTGTTCACAATACTATTGATAACTCGTTTGCCTGCCTGAGAGTTAGGGAACAGAGAGTACACCTGTGTTTGCGCACACACTTGTGCACTATAATATCTCCTGCGTAGTTGACTAATCTCTCTTGAGATTAGCCGCCGTGGCCGAAATCGGTCTGGAGGACATTATTATTATTAATACTATTGATAACAGCAATCCATAGGTATTCATTCGATAGTAACGATTTAATAAAACTTCATTAATAATAGTGTTGTTACTGGGCCTACTACATTACTTATCTTGAGAAAGCAATAATAATATAATAATAAAAATGATAACCCCACCGACGTATCTTTACATTGCCGACGTGGTGGGGCTTGTGCGCTTCAATGATTCTTAGGGCTATGCCAATAGATCTATTCATGTTGGATTGGCCTAAGATGAGAAGACAGACCAAGAGAGATACAACCCAAGCCAAGGTGGAACAGCGTACGCCGAGGGCTCCATGGCTAAGGGGGTGCTTAGTCGTTAGTATGCGAACTTTAGAGACAAGGGGACCTCTAATTTAATTTACCCTTATCGCAGTGAATGCAGGGCTCTGCTGTAATTGACTTTTATGTCCCTAGCTACTCGTGGGAATAATATGATAACTAGGTCTAAAACTAAAAAATATATACAGGCGAACGTGCCATCGTTAGAAGAAGAGTCCACGCAGACTTCTAATTCATCCTCTAAATCTTTATTCCCATCAATACCCTCTTCATCACCAATTTTGTATGCATCTTCACCAAATTCATCATCAACCGGTGCTCAACTGGCGGATGTTGCACAGGAGATAAATTTTGTCAGTGAACCTGTGCCAACCACCAGTGGCGTAAAAAAACGTAAAAAATGGAGTATGGAAATGAATAAGTTCATCCTACGTACCTACCTATATCTTACAAATTTAGAATCAGACACAAATTCATATCTTTCTTCATTACATATAAAATTTATAGATAAATATCCACATATGGAAGTAAGCAGACAGAGAATTGGTGACCAACGTAGAGCTATTATACAAAAGAAATTATTATCACAAGAAACCATTGATCAGATTTACGATGAAGTTAAAACAGAATTGCAAGTAATCCAAACTCAGATACAACAAAACGCCACAAATCTTAAAACATCCCTTAACACACTAACAGGAAAACGTATGAAATGGACAAATGAATGCAATGAAGCAATTATTAGGATTTATTTCGAAATAACACAATTAGAGACTAATAAGACCGCTTATAGAAAACGTTTGTATGAAGAGTTTATAAACTTATACCCAGATTTTATACATATTACAGAGCAAAGATTAGCGGATCACCGAAGGGCAATAATAAATAATAAATATATTAAACAAGATAGATTAACACTGATTAAACAACAAGTAGCAGATGAATTACATTATACACACACACTAACGGAAGACACAGATAATGAACATTTACAAACAACAGAACAAAGTAATATTACACACTACGATGCATTCAAATCTAATTCAGAAACAAACTCACAAGCTAGGAAAATGCAAAACACTACAGTTACATGCACTGATTCCGTTACATCAACCCCTATCGATGAACAAAACATAGAAAGTATCACCCACGATCATGATGTGACCTTAGAAGTAAACACTGAAATAGAGAACACATTCGTTCATGCTCTAGAACATTTTTGTGATACTGAACCAACTAGCAGACCATACATTCCAAAACAAAGAACTTCTAAAAAGTTTTCATTAATAATGAAATACATAGATACGATGATACTGACAAAATTTGTAAACACTGATACTGATTTTATCACTCTACAGACAATAATTTACTGTGCAGCATGGACAGCAGCTAAATGTAATGGGGCAAGAATGACATTCTTAACACAAAACAACCACCAAAACAAATCATACAGAAAACCTAGTTGGCAAAGAAGATAAGAAAATAAAATAAGGAAGTTGCGAGCCAATATAGGCAGGTTAACACAATTTATTAGAGGAAATAGAAACCGAAAAGTAGTAGCTGCAGTAGAACTCATAAAGACACAATATCAATCACACGCACAATATGAAAATACAAACACGCATATAGAACACTTCTTAGATACCTTAAAACAGAAACTCAATGCAGCAGCTAGTAGACTTAAGAGATATTTGACGTGTACTGCCCGTAAAATAGAAAACAAAACATTTGCTAACAATGAAAAAATCTTCTATAGAATTTATTATCTAACTGCAAAGATAATGAGCAAAATCTAGAAATACCTCCCCCTGAAATATTTCGACAATTCTGGGCTAAGACATGGGAAAACCCCATAGAACATAATGAACATGCAGACTGGGTTAACGAAATAACTACACATATTCCAGAGATGGAGTTCAACTTCATACCAATAGAAACATTTATAGAATGGTATGGTATACTGGTGGTAGGGCTTTGTGCAAGCTCGTCTGGGTAGGTACCACCCACTCATCAGATATTCTACCGCAAAACAGCAATACTTGATATTGTTGTGTTCCGGTTTGAAGGGTGAGTGAGCCAGTGTAATTACAGGCACAAGGGACATAAAATCTTAGTTCCCAAGGTTGGTGGCGCATTGGATATGTAAGCGATGGTTGACATTTCTTACAATGCTAATGTCTAAGAGCGTTGGTGACCACTTACCATCAGGTGGCCCATATGCTCGTCCGCCTTCCTATTCTATAAAAAAAAAAAAAAGATGTCATCAAACGAATGCACAATTGGAAATCCCCAGGCTCAGACAATATTCACAACTATTGGTACAAGAAATTTAGTAGCATACACTCATACATACATAAGTACTTAAATACATTCATTCAATCACCACATTTACTACTGAAATATATAACACATGGAATCACATACTTAGTACCTAAAGATAAACATGATACCACAAATCCAGATAAATACCGACTAATAACTTGCTTACAAACCATATATAAAATTTTATCAGCTTGCATAAGTGAAGAAATATACAAACATTTAACTAAACATAATATATTAGCCGAACAGCAAAAGGGGTGTAGAAAAAATAGCCAAGGTTGTAAGGAGCAGCTTACTTTTGATGCAATTATTTTAAGTAGTGCGGTAAAATCAAAATCAGATATCCATACTATGTTTATTGATTATCAAAAAGCCTTTGATTCAGTCCCGCATAGCTGGTTATTGTATGTCTTAAAATTGTATAAAATAAACCCAACCCTCATATCATTTCTTCAAAATTCTATGCAAAACTGGCAAACTGTATTAAAAATAAAACAATTGTCCATGAAATCTCTAACTACTGAACCAATTCGTATCCAACGAGGAGTTTTTCAAGGAGACGCTCTGAGCCCCCTCTGGTTTTGCTTGGCCTTAAATCCTCTTTCACTCTTGTTAAATAAAACCAATACAGGATTCACACTTTACGGTAATAACACCCAATATAACTTATCACACCTCATGTACATGGACGATATAAAACTTTACTCCACTGACAAAAACACGCTGCTTGAGTTAGCAAGCATTACGGAACAGTTCTCCAAAGATATTCATATGAAATTCGGTGTCGACAAGTGCAAAACTCTGTCAATCTCGAAAGGAAAAATCCTTAATAATAGCTACACACTCGAAACTGGTGAACAAATTGAACCAATGGATGAACAAAGCACATATAAATACCTTGGTTTTAAACAATCTAGGCAAATACTACAAACTACGACAAAACAAGAACTGCTTACAAAATTCTCGCACCGATTAAATCTCGTATTAAAGACACACCTTAACTCTAAAAACACAATAAAAGCTATTAACACATTTGCCATACCCTTACTTACGTACTCTTCTCTGGGAATAATACAATGGTCAAAAAGTGACATAAAAAAATTGCAGCGAACTATAAGCACTCACTTCACTAAATATAGGAAACATCATCCAAAATCTTGTATTCAAAGGCTCACACTACCACGCAAAGAAGGAGGAAGGGGATTAATAGACATACAAAATTTACACAATACGCAGATACTCTCACTCAGAGCATACTTCCATGATAAATCCGAACACTCACCTCTACATAGACACGCAACAGAAATAGACAAAAAGCTTACACCATTAAACCTACATGACAAAAACACTCAAGTAAACGAACAGAAGTAAACAACAACAAATGTTGGCATGGGCTGAAAAAACACTGCATGGGAGGCACCGAGCCTATTTGAACCAACCCCACGTCGACAAAGAGAAGTCGAACGAATGGCTCAAACGAGGTGAACTGTTCCCTGAGACCGAAGGTTTTATGCTCGCCATTCAAGACCAAATAATAGAAACTCGTAACTATAGGAAGTACATAATGAAGGATAATAATCAACCTACTGACTTATGTAGACAATGTAACGCAGCCTCTGAAACTATTCAGCACATAACGGGGGCTTGCAAATCTCTCGCACAGACCGATTATAAGCATCGACATGATCAAGTGGCTGCAATCATACACCAACATTTAGCATACAAATATAAACTTATAACAGAAATGAATCCATATTACAAATATAAACCGGAAAGTGTATTAGACACTAGAAACCACAAAATCTACTGGGATAGAACAATAATAAATGACAAAACTATCTGTTATAATAGACCAGATATTACCGTTCATGATAAATTCAATAGAATCGTTTATCTTATCGATATAGCCGTTCCTAATTCACATAACATACAAACCACAACATCTGAAAAGTTAAGTAAATATCAAGATCTCGCCATAGAAATTAAAACTCAATGGAAAGCACAAACAGTACACATAGTCCCAATAGTCCTATCATCCACAGGTATCGTGCCAAAATCCTTGACACGAAGTCTGAACACCTTACAAATGCCAGCGTATATCCTCCATATACTTCAAAAAGCCATAATCCTTAACACCTGCCGTATCACCCGAAAGTTTATATCATCATCCACTTTATCATCAACGTTTTTAATATAAGCAACACTCCTTAATGCTTGGCTGCAGCCCGCGTTTTCGGTTTAAACCCTTCGAAAGAAGAGAAACTTTAAAAGTTAAATAGAAATAATAATAATAATAATATTGGACATTATTCACACACGGTCATCTGATCCCAAATTAAGCAGAGCTTGTGTTATGGAAACCAGACAACTGATATAATACATATACTACTTTTCTTTTGTAAATACATACTTATATAGATAATTACACCCAGACTCAGGACAAACAGACATGTTCATGCACACAAATGTCTGTCCTGGGTGGGAATCGAACCCACGACCTTTGGCATGAAAGGCAAGTAACTACCAACCACGCCAACCGGCTCGTCAAAAAATCAATACGTCAATACTATCGAAAAATCATTGATTATCGATAGTCCAAAACTATCGATTTTATCGATAATGGACTATCGACATGCAACACTACCCGGTATTACTTATACCTAAAATGAAAGTCATATAATGTATTACATTCATATAATCAGGGTAATGTCGTCAACTACGGTTGTTCCGAGCTGATGACAGCGGAGCGCATCGGAGAGAGGAGCGCTAAGCTGGTGTCTTTCCTGGACCTGGCGGGCCACAGCAAGTACCAACGCACCACGCTCCACGGGCTCACGGGTTACTCCCCGCACTACGCCATGCTCGTTGTAAGTATGTTTATTTATTACTAGTTCCCATAAGTGTGGGGGGGGGCTCAGATTTTAGGTAGCCTAAGTCTTTTTCTATAGCCCTGATAACGTGTTTTCAAATTATTATTAGGTAAGGATTTTTTTGGAGTCCTGACATATCAAACCAAAAGTTAATTTTCATTTTGTTGAATAAATATCTTATCTTAATAATACATTTTTACAAACAGCTCAAAATCAAAATAATTTATTCAGGTAATAATATATAAACCTAACACCGGCTCAAACTGTAGATCCTACTAAAAATAATCGGCAAAAAACTAAACTCTTTTGCTACAATTAAACTATGTAAGAGTTTAAACACAATTTTTTATCATATTTATAAGCCCTTATCGAGCAATACGTCTTATTAATGAAAGTTTTTTAAGAGAGAGAGTTGGTTCCTCCTAACTGGCCTAGGCCAGTCTGGGTACGGGCCGCGGGGTTGCCTCCTAACCTGTCGTATCTTTAATTTTTGGCCCGAGGGGCCAGGGTCACAGCGACCCAGTGGCTGTAAGTTTTTTAATTCAGCTACAAGATAATATTATAGATGGCACTGTAGTCATATTATTAACTTGTACTATAAAGTTTTTTTTTTTATTTCTAGATTTCGGCAACAGCCGGTATAACTCGCATCACAGAAGAACACATCGGTCTTCTGCTGGCTTTGGACATGCCGTTCTTCGCAGTCATCAACGAGTGTGAACTGGTTAGCAACATCAACGCTGTTGTAGCGAGGCTGGCTCAATTGTTGGAACCCGCTAATAAGGTCAGTGATTTTATTTTAAATAGCATCTATAAAGACTAGCTTATAAACTAGGTTATTATTTCTTACATCAATGCTTATGGGTGATGGTGACCACTTACCATCAGGTGGCCCAATTGCCCGTCCACACACATATAACATAAAGAGAAGCCGGGGGGAGGGGGGGGGGGAAGTTTAACAGACAAATAGATATATTTACTTTCCCATTTATAATATTAGTTTATATTGTAATTGGAAACAAACAGGTTTCCTCGCGATGTTCTTCAAGGAGCACGAGATGATAAATCAGGGATGCTGTATAATTTATAGATTTATTTAAATTTAAAGTAATGGTATATATTGGTATTATTACAGAAACCGCTGTTAATAACTGACGAGAATATGGCAAGGAACTGCGTTGCGCCGCAAAAGTCGATACTGGACACCATAGACAATGTAGACGAGGAAATCAAAAAGGATGAGGAGTTAGTAGCTTCACAAGCCTTTATTTAACCCGAAGTGTTTCTGGGTGAACTCTTATATATGACTTTAAAACGAGTTCCATACTATTGGTAATGGTAATAATGGTAATGGTATAATGGTAACAGACAATTGTGTGCATTAACATGTCTGTTTTTCCTGAGTCTGTGTGTAATGGATCAGATATATATATATATATATATATATAATGTATATATATAAGGTATGTAATGGATCAGATATATATATATTTATATATAGTTACCATATGTTGCGCAGATGACTAATCTCCTTTTTATTTAATTATAAATGTTATAATATATGTCACTTTACAGGAGGCGTGCGAGTTTCAAATAGACGAAATTTTTCACGTAGGGGCCTCGACGGGGCCCGTCGTGGGGGGACTGCTCGCGCGAGGGCGACTCTACGAGGGCGACGAACTTATCATAGGTGCGTTGCGTTCTGTTAGTTGTGAGATGAATAGAGCGACGTATATTTAACACCCCCCCCCCCCCAGGACCTCTGGATTCCGGCGAGTTCGCGGAGATATCCGTGCGCACGATATACCGCAACCGCGTCACGTGCGGCAGCGTGCGCTCGGGACAGTCGGCGTCGCTGGGCCTGGGTCGCTTCCCGCCGGGACTGCGGCAGGGCATGGTGCTGCTAGCGCGGCCGGGGGGCTACGCCGCGGGACTATCAGAACTAGTCCACTTGTCGCAAGCTTCGGAGAAGAATCGAAAGAACGCGAGGAGACAGATCAAGAATATCCTCCAGGACATCGCCAACGTGAAGAACAGCCTCACGAAGACATCGGACACGAAGTGCACGAACGTGTACGTGTCGGACGACGGGAGCAAGTACAGCGACGCGCACGTGTCGAGCGACACGCAGGACAAGTGCGTGTGTGACGACCTGGTGTTCCTCGAAGATCCAAACGACCCTAGACGCTGTATATACTTTCAGGTGAGCAGAAAACTCTACTCGTTTTTAAAAGATTAGCAAACCTTAGATATGCGATTCCACGCGATTCGCTACCAGCTCTGCTGTATTGTACACCACAAACACTTCTCGATCAATATATCTCTATATATAACACGACACTGTTACACTTAACTACTTATATACACTTTAGTTTTACTTACAAAGTTCCGATAACAACTTCACAGATAACCAAAACGCTAAATTTTTCGCGAATCCATAGTCAATACCACAGAATATTAAGATTTCGACCAAATTTCAAGGTCAAAGTTGCTTATATACTCTACTTGCTATTGGAATCGACTATAGACTTGTATATGTTTGCACAGCACATTGTGTGTGTGTGTGTGTGTTTTTTTATCCGTAACAGCACATGAATGTCCTACTGCTGGGCTAAAGGCCTCCTCTCCCTTTTTTGAGGAGAAGGCTTGGAGCTTATTCCACCACGCTGCTCCAGTGCGGTTTGGTAAATACACATGTGGCAGAATTTCAGTGAAATTAGACACATGCTGGTTTCCTCACGATGTTTTCCTTCATCGTAAAGTCCGAGATGAATTATAATCACAAATTAAGTACATGAAAATTCAGTGGTTCCTGAACCATCTTGGCTGTTTTTTTTATATGCTAGCAATATTAGCACAGACTGTGCAATATAATATGTAATGCGGTCATGAATTAAATTTGATTGAATGTAACAGGCATCCGTGCATGACCTGAGACACTCCACGGCCATCTACCCAGGGTTCCAGTGCTCTGTGCATATCGGGAACGTGCGTCAGACGGCCATTATCGAGGTAACGAATACATACATCAAACTCACTTTGCGGAATGGAATTAAATAGTTTAATTTTGGTATAATTTGTGGTGTTGCGTAAAATACTTAAGTATGATAATGATATTTATTTTTTTATGTTATATTCCTGTTTAGCGGTAGAATATCTGATGAGTGGGTGGTACCTACCCAGGCGGGTTTGCACAATGCCCTTACCACCAGTTACCACACACAATTATAATATATTCTGTTGCCAAACAGCAATAGCATTGTTGTTGGTGAGTAAAACAGTGTAACTACAGGCACGAGGGACATAACATCTTAGTTCCCAAGGTTGGTGACGCATTGCTGATGTAAGCGATGGTTAATATTTATTGCGGTGTCAATGTCTATGGGCGGTGGTGACCACTTACCATCGGGTGGCTCATCTCATCGCTGACCACGGGTATATTTTTCGCTTTAGGGTATAATGTCTCCGAACAACGTGCTGAGGGCGGGCGAGGGGGCCTCCGTGCTTTTCAGGTTCGCCCGCTGTCCGGAGTACCTCGTGCGGGGCCACCGGCTGCTGTTCACGGCGGGGCTGGGGACCAGGTACCGCTCAACGAACCCAACGATAACTTCTAATTACAGTTGAATTGTTGTGCCAATAAAGTATATCGTCAGCTCAGTGTTGGTATCCGAGATTGCTAGCTCCACTGACTTTCATACATTTAATTTATAAGTGTTCGGTGAAGGAAATCCATGCATCGAAGCAGGTTGTGGAATAAGCTCAAACCTTCTCCTGAGAAGGAGAGGTTTTAGCCCAGCTGTGGGACATTTATATACTGTAACTGTTTTGAATCATGTTGGAATAAGTTTTGTTCTTAAGAAGAGATATCTTCGACCAACATACACTTTTGTACTTTACTAGCAATACCCGGAAGGTGGCTGTTAATGTGGTACAGCGCCATCTAGCGGCGTTACAACGAAGTGGATATTATAAATTCATCCATGAGACATACATCTAAATTTCAACTATGGTGGTGATTCAAACGGTCCGAACTCTATTAATCACGAACAGATACACAAACAGACATTTATATATATTAACGAAATTGTTTTGTTACAGAGCCATCGGCCGGGTCACGTAAACCTTCCCGTACATACCATGAATTCTATAGAACACGGCTCCAATGTAAAATTCGAGATCTCTCTAGAATATTCTAGATAAATTAAATATATTAATTGTATCTGTAACCAGTTTTCTTGTCGTGTTCACTTCATGATTGCATGGGGGCCGTTTCGCCTTGCGGATTAAATTACAAAAAACGACAATCGATGATGGTATTTTTATGTTACATAAAAACAGTGTTGCCAACCTCTTAGAAGCATCCTCCTGACGGATGAATTGAAACAAATACAAAATACATTTATAAAATGATGTTAAAAAAAAGCAAATCAAGTACTGCAAGTAGCATTAGTAAACTTGAAATATACTCAATTAAATGAAGCTGAAGAGTTAATCCCCGGAGAGAATTTCTTTAAAAAATGTTCCTCCTAAAAAATGTCTAACCTGAAAATATAATATTTGATTTCATCTGACATAGCCCTATTTAGGGGGAAAACCACCAAATTGGCAACACTGTATAAAAAAAATGTGGACCATCCATATAAACTTTCATATATTTAACACTAGCGGACCAATTTTTAATAAACCATCATATGTGATCGAGCAAATTTTCACTCATAACTCATTTTTATTCAGTCACTTATTTAATCAGTGTCAGAGTTTTTATTACGTATATAACATACATGCAAAACGTCTATGCTTATGTATAAATAATATTGCAATATATAAAGGCTTATATATATATATATATATATATATATATATATATATGAAAATATAATACTTCCAATTTCTAGTTAATATTAAATAATTATATAACTAGGTTTATGAAATAATGTACATACACAATGCATATTACATCTTGGTTCCCAATGTTGGTGGCACATTGACAATATAAATGATGGTTAATATTTCTTAAAACGCCAATGACGCGGTGGATAATTACCACCAAAATTTCATATGCCTTCCTATTTGAAATTAAAAAAGAGAAACAGAAATCGCAACAGTAAAAGGTTATAAGTCTTTATATTTGAAAATATGTACGTTCAATAACATTAAATTCTTAGTTATACCATGTTTGCCTATCTACCCTTCCTTGACGCCACGGTGACAGGACTATAATAATCTTATCGTATGTTAAATTGTTACAATAATAACTTATTTAGAAGTTAGTTGACTTAAAGTTTCAAATAAACTGAGATTTAAATTAAATATTCTTATTTAAAATCAAAATAGCACTATGTACGTGTTAATATTGTATTTAATACACCTTTTACAATTAGTTGAAATGTATATTTAGTATATTCCAATCGTAGGAGTAAATATAAACTAACTTTATATTTCCATATCCCGTGATAGTCGCTAATAGCTCAGCTTAACTACTTTCTCGAATAAAACGCAATTTTTTCGCAAATCCATAATGAATATCACAGATAACTCAAAATCTCGACCAATGATATCGCGCCAATTCAATGTCGGTTGTTAATTTGCCTTTGTCTACTCTTGTGGCTTTAATACCCTAGTTATTTTCTATTTAAATGAAATAACATATTTATATGCATACATATATAACGTAACTGTTTTTAAAATGATAATCACGCCCCAAGGAACAAATCTTTAGGTTTGTATTTTTTTTTTTTTTTGTTAATGGTAGCTCTTACAATTCCGATGTTACTTTTGCATTAAGCCGCGCTGATATGTAAGACTCCAATAAAAATTGATTATAAATTTAAAACAATAATGTTGTACGGTAAAATAATTTTTGTATTTATTTAAAAAAAAAAATCATGCTTAGCATTTTAAAAACACAAACGTCATGACGCCATTTTGAATTACAATTTTGGCGCCATTAATATAATCACTACCTCAAGAGGTAAACCAAAATTAGCTTTCATATTTTTGTATTTAAACTTTGTACATTAAATGATATATCCAGTTCCTGTTTATAAATTGCAATTTTAAGTTAATGATACATATTTATATAACATTACGATATCTAACTATCAATGATCGGATTATTTAATGCCGATTTTACTTTAGACGATATGACATTGAATTTTTATGATTTGTATTAATTAATATTTTTATAGCTATCTGTGGTATCGATATTAATTAAACTACAATAATATTAAACATAATTTAATAAAAGCAATTAATGGTTGATAAGTATGGGATAAATCGTTTTTCAATATAAGGGCGCAATAAGATTTTTTTTAAACAAAGACTACTTTACTAACCTGATTATTATATTACACATAACAAATTTAAAAAAATTGCAGCATAAAATAATGTTAATTATATATAAATTAAAAAATAAACATCCAGGTATTTAGGTATAAGTTGTAATAACTCGGTCATATTTTTTGAGAACTTCAGGCATTATAAGCACGAACTATTCCCGTCAATCTTATTCTGATCAGTTATAAATATAAATGAAATTTCGTCTATTACCTAACTTATGCAATACTAAATTTGAATATGTACCAAAAAAAGAATTATATATTACATTTTGGTAAATTTTTACAAAATTCAAGCGATTCATCACTGCTTGAAAATTATATTTTATTCTTATTAGGCGCCATTTTGAATATATAAGGAATGGCCTGTGTTTAAGACTCTGCGGCAACATGAATGGAAAAAAATACCGCTAAGCTAAATAACAAAAATTATTAAAAGAATAGCAGACCTAACATCAGAAATAGCATTTGTGTGATAACCATCCTCAAGAATATTAAAAAATGCTCTGTTATGTCATATTCTGTTATTTTGAAAAGACCCCATTTTCAAATTCGTATTGTGTTATTTAAATTTATTAAAATATTGTATATTTTTAAACAAAATCATGACGCCATTTTAAATTTAAATTTTGGCGCGATTAATATTATTGTATTGTTGTATACATATCTTTTGTTGAAGTATTTAAATTTTGTACATTAAATCTAAATGATTTTTCTAGTTCCTGTAAGCTGATATAACTTGCTATTTTAAGTTAAATATACGTATTAATGTAACACAAACGTAAGACATTTTTAAGTGACACCATTTTGAAATTCAGAAATATTTATGGGAACAAAATTAATTAAATAATTTGCTGTTTCGTTTTTCATCTGTGAAAACAATTGTAAGTAAATATTTTAATTTATAATTTGTATGAATTAAAATACTTAAAAAGTAATCCTACTAAAAAAATTTTATTTATAAGTGTATTTTTTACATTTACTCTATATTTATCATCAAATTTGTTTTTTATATATATTCCACTAAGATTCATTTTAACTTTGATAAAGTAATGGTAAGCGATGAAATGATGGTGTTAAATAATTAATTGTGTATTATCTGTGGCAGTTCGCTTAGAATATTAATTTGAAACGTGTGTTTCTTTAATTTTTTAATTTTGTCAGAGTAAACGGCCAGTTTTAATAAAAGTTAGCTTCATGTCATCGATTTATGAAAATTTTAGGGTGTTATTAGACTAAATTAATCTTTTTATTTAATTATGCTTTGAATAAACGTGTGATTGTGACTTAAAAAATAAAACAACGTTTTTTACTGACTTAGAAAAATGTTATATATTAGCAAAGATTAAAAAAAAATTTAAATCAGTCAATCAAAATCAATCAATCAACAGCCAATCGTTGTCCACTGCTGAACATAGGCCTCTCCCAAGGTGCGCCAAAGCTCCCTGTCCTCCGCCTTCCGCATCCAGTTGGTGCCCGCCACCTTCTTAAGGTCGTCGGTCCACCTGGCTGGAGGGCGCCCTACGCTGCGCTTGCCGATTCGCGTTCTCCACTCTAGGACTCGTCTGCTCCAACGGCCATCGGTCCTACGACATACGTGACCAGCCCACTGCCACTTCAGCCTGCTAATTTTGCAAGCTATGTCAGTGACTCCGGTTCTTTTCCGGATAATCTCATTTCTGATCTTATCCTTCAAAGATACTCCGAGCATAGCTCGCTCCATAGCACGCTGAGCGACTTTGAATTTGTGGACTAGTCCCGCAGTTAGTGTCCACGTTTCGGCACCGTATGTCATGGCAGGTAAGACGCATTGGTTGAAGACTTTCGTCTTCAAACATTGCGGTATAGACGACTTGAGGACTTGACGAAGGTTGCCAAATGCTGCCCATCCCAAGCGAATTCTTCGATCGGCTTCCTTCTCGAAGTTGTTCCTACCGACTTGTATTATCTGTCCTAGGTAGGTATATTCACTAACAACTTCGAGAGGTTTCCCCTCGACGTATATCGGTCCCGGCACGACATGCCTATTGAACATGACCTTGGTCTTGTCCAAGTTCATACCGAGACCGACACACCGGGAAGACTCGCCTAGGCTACGCAGCATTTCGGTGAGTTGTTCCAGCGACTCTGCTATGATGACGATATCGTCGGCAAATCGAAGGTGTGAGATGTACTCGCCATTTACATTGACTCCATACCTAGTCCAATCCAGCGTTTTGAAAACGTCTTCCAACGCGTTGGTGAACAGTTTCGGGGATATTACATCCCCCTGTCTCACCCCTCTGCGCAGTTGGATCGCCTTCGTCTTACAGTCCTGGATGTGGACAGTCATTGTAGCGGCGTTGTACAGACATCTCAGTACCTCGATATATCTCCAATCGATATGACATCTCTGCAATGAGTCGAGCACTGCCCAGGTTTCGATGGAGTCGAAGGCTTTCTCGTAGTCCACAAATGCCATACACAGCGGCTGATTGTACTCTTCGGTCTTCTGCACAATCTGCCGAACAGTATGGATGTGGTCCACGGTGCTGTAGCCTGATCGAAAGCCGGCTTGCTCTGGGGGCTGGAACTCGTCAAGTCGTCTGGCGAGACGGTTCGTGACGACTCTGGAGAACAGCTTATACACGTGACTCAGGAGGGAGATTGGTCTGTAGTTTTTCAAGAGGGTTTTATCACCTTTCTTGAAAAACAGTACCACCTCACTCCCGCTCCACGTTTCCGGGGTCTTGCCATGTTGGATGACGGAATTAAAGAGGCTTGCTAGCTCTTTCAGGACCGGGGTCCCGCCTGCCTTAAGTAACTCTGTTGTGATTCCGTCATCTCCCGGAGCTTTGTTGTTTTTAAGCTGTTCTAGAGCCGCCCTAATCTCTCCTTGGTCAACGACCGGGAGCTCCTCGGAGTAATGGCGCATAAGAGGGGCGCGCTGGTCATCAATACTGATTCCCACGGGTTTATCCGATCTTGAAGAGAACAACTGCCCATAAAACCTCTCTACTTCTCCGATAATCTCAGGCCTAGAGGTAACGACCCCACCATTTTCAGTTTTAAGTTTTGTCAGACGCGGCCTCCCAAACTTGCGAGCGAACACTTTCGATCCCCGATTTTGCTCAATCGCAGCCTTGATGGCACGGGTATTGGAGCGTCGGAGATCGCGTCGCGTCAGCGTTTTTATTGTTCGGTTTAAGGCCTTATCTGACAAAAACGATGGTAGTTCTCGTCGTTTTCTCATGAGCTCGAGTGTCTCAGCAGAGAGTTTTGGTGCGTTGTCTCTTCTCTGTGGCGGAAAACACTTGCGGGATGTGTTTTGCAGTATTTTGACCAGCGTGTCGGTTCTCTCATCAATGCTGCTTATGGTTTCCAACGCGGAGAATTGATTTTGAAGTTCCATTTGGAACTTTTCGGAGCCTTGAGCAGCTTGGAGCATGGTAGGTCGGAGAGTAGACCTCATCATTCTCGATCTTTCGGCTTTTAAGTTGATATTTAGAGTGCCTCGAACCAAGCGGTGATCACTTCCGGTATTAAACCTGTTGATCACTGAAACATCTCTGAATATGTGCCTTTTATTCGAAATGATAAAGTCTATCTCGTTCCTTGTCACGTTATCGGGGCTTCGCCAGGTCCACCTCCTCTGAGGCTTCTTTTGAAAGAAAGAATTCATCAAAAAAAGCCCCTGCGCTTCGAGAAAGTTTACCAGCATTTGCCCCCTGTGATTTCTGCAGCCCAAGCCGTAAGGTCCGACTTTTGATTCACCGCTATCTTGTACTCCCACTTTAGCATTAAAGTCTCCCATAACAACATTGTAGTGGGCCCTCGAGGTGTCGTTGAGGGCCTTTGCGATGTCCTCGTACATCGCTTCGACCACATCATCAGAGTATGTCGAAGTTGGCGCATATACCTGTACAACCTTCAGGGAGTACCTGTCGGAAAGTTTTAGGACAAGGTACGCTACCCGGTTCGACACACTACTGATTTCCACAATGCTGCTAATGAGATCCTTTTTGACTAGAAAACCGACACCACCCTGGGAGAGGTTATCACCTTCGCGGAAGTAGAGTAAGTTACCGGACTCGAGAGTTATCGTGTCCTCCCCCTGTCTTCGGACTTCAGATAACCCCAGTATATGCCAGTTTATATGACTTAACTCTACTTCTAATTCGGCGAGGTGATGGTCCAGCCTCATCGAGCGTCCGTTATACGTTGCCATTTTCAGTCGCTTTATACGGTAGCCTGCCGTGAACCGGTGATTCTTAGCACCCCCTGCCCTGCCGATACCGCGACCGCTACCTTGGTCGGGCCTAGCGGGCTTGCCGGTAACTGGGGGCCTTTTTTTGGGCGCATCTGCCATTTAGGGAGGGGTTTGCCCATACTCGCCGCGCTGGGCAGGCGTGTTGGCGAGCGCAGTAGGGGGTAAGATGTTTATGGGAGGGGGGACGCTGCTGCCCATCCCCCCTTTTCCCCGTCCCTCAGTCGCCTCTTACGACACCCACGGGATGAGATTGGGGGAGTACTATTCTAAGCCGGTACTCCACGGCGTCAATCAGTCATTCAATATTAAAAAAAAAATTAAAACATTTTTTAGCACATCATTAGACTATAATAAAAATAATTAAAGTATGTTGGATTTTTTATTTAAAATCTTTATAATTTAAGCTACACTTTGTAAAAAAAAAAATGGCAATTATTGTGTCAACCCGCGTTCATAAGAAAGTTTCACGACAATGCGCGCTTGCTGAGTTGGTGATAATTAATCAAGTAGACTTATAAGTACATTCGAATTATTTCACAAAGGTTTAAAGCTACTAGTTGTGGATATATGCAGATTCTACCAAGAAGAACTGAACCGAAGAAAGAAACTCAATAGTAAATCTTGTAGCGTTAATCGAATTCCATACATTAGTATATAATCATAAATATCATTGTCCGATGTCCGATGGTCCTGCGCCTGAACTCTTTCCGGTCGTGTCGGATTGCCGTCCCATCGGATTATGAGAGTTAAGGAATAGGGAGTGCACTTGTGTTTGCGCACATACTTGTGCACTATAATATCTCCTGCGTATTTGGCTAATCAATCTTGAGATTGGCCGCCGTAGCCGAAATCGGTCTGGAGGACATTATTATTATAATTCAATTATAGATTAAAAGAGTCAATTAGTTTCAGTTAGGATTACAGTGAACCGAACGGTTAGATTTAAACTGTAAAACTCCTGGTACATTAACACTGTAATCATAACTGAAACTAATTGACTCTTTTAATCTAATCGTTCGGTGAAACCGTCTCACTGTTTATGATCTCCTGGTACATTAACACTGTAATCCTAACTGGAACTAATTGACTCTTTTAATCTAATCGTTCGGTGAGACCGACTTACTGTTTATGATCTTTTAATCTAATCGTTCCGTGAGACCGACTCACTGTTTATGATCTCCTGGTACATTAACACTGTAATCCTAACTGGAACTAATTGACTCTTTTAATCTAATCGTTCGGTGAGACCGACACACTGTTTATGATCTCCTGGTACATTAACACTGTAATCCTAACTTTTTTTTTTTTATATGTCCGGGATGGCAAATGACTACTCCACCTGATGGATGGATAAGTGGTAGTAGAGTCCAAAGACGACGACGGCCAGTACAGTCGGGAAAAACGTTCTGCACTAGCCGCCTTCGCCTTGCCGGCCCGCAAGATGCCTCTTCACGCCTCGTTTGAAGGAACCCGGGTTGTAAGAGGAGGGGAACACGTGAGCTGGTAAGGAATTCCATTTTTTGGTAGTGCGACAAAGAAAGGAGTTGCCAAATTTCTTTGTGCGCGATGGAATTGATGTCACAGTTAGGCGGTGACATCGAGAACCAGCTCGCGTGGACTTAAGAAGGAAGGGGGAAGCAGGAATTAGAGAGAATAATTCCTAAGAGCACTCGCCGTGATACAGTCGATAGAAAGCGCTCAGTGCTGCTATCTCGTGACGCAATTGTAAAGGTTCAAGGGTGTTTGTGACCTTTACGTCGCCAATAATGCGTACTGCACGTCGCTGCAACCGGTCCAAGGCCTCCAGTAGGTACTTAGCGGAGCCATCCCAAAGGTGCGAGCAATATTCAACGCAAGATCGTACCTGTGTTTTGTATAACAGGCACAGTTGTTGTGGCGTGAAAAAACGCCGCACCTTGTTCAGAACTCCGAGTTTCCGTGAAGCTGGTTTTATAATAGCCTCGATGTAATCCCTTGGACTAAGGTCGCAGCGAACGTCCATCCCCTGCATGGCGATTTTGCTTTGTATCATCAGCGGTATGCCACAGAGGGAGGGATGAGGGTAAAATGGTGACTTTTTCGCTGTGAGAGCGCATACCTGTGTTTTCTTGGCATAAAACTCAACAAGATTATCAGAACCCCATTTGGCAATGAGCTCTAACGTCCTATCGAGTTCAATGACAAGATTCTCCCGCCTCTCCTCAGTTTCCGCCCGCCCAGCCACTGCGCGTCCGTGGTATCCACCATGCACTGTACTATCGTCTGCATAGCAATGTATGTTCCCAAGAGAGAGCATATCATTGATCATGCAGAAGAAAGAGTGTGGGTGATAGCACAGATCCCTGGGGGACCCCAGCAATCACTACATAGAATTGTGAAGCGCAACCATCAACTAAAACACGAAGGCTACGCTTGTGTAGGAAGCTGGCAATCCAGGTGCATAGCTGAGCAGGCAGACCATATGCCAGCAGCTTGGAGAGAAGACTTCTGTGCCAGACCCTGTCGAAAGCCTTGGAGATATCGAGGCTGACAGCCAACGATTCTCCATGCTTGTCGATAGCTTCACCCCAGAGGTGTGTTACGTACGCTAGAAGATCATCTGTGGACCGTTTTGGTCGAAACCCGTACTGACGATCATTAATTAGACAGTGATCTTCTAGGTAATGGATCAGTTGGTTGTTTAGAATCCGTTCAATCACCTTACAAAGTACTGAGGTGATAGCTATTGGTCGATAATTTGCCGGGTCAGACCGATCCCCTTTTTTGGGAACCGCTTGCACAGTAGCTCTTCTCCAAGCCTCCGGCACACATCCCGAAGAAAGAGAAAGTTGGAACAGGCGCGTTAACACAGGAGACAGCTCCACCGCGCACTTCTTCAGCACAATGGCTGGTATTCCATCAGGACCGCTAGCTTTCCACACATCACGTTGCCTGATTTTGATGTCAGGCATCGTGTGACCACATGAAGGTATTGTTGGTGGCTGCGCACTACAATCATCGATCACAGAGTTGTCGGCAAAGAGTTTAGCCAGGAGGTCGGCTTTCTCCTGCGCACTGTGAGCTAGTGATCCGTCCGGATTTCTGAGCGGTGGCAGCGAAGGTTGGCAGAAATTGTTTTGCACAGACTTGGTCAGACGCCAGAAGCTACGGGAGCCTTTAGGATGCGAAATAAGGTCAATGTTAGATGCCCCGCTAATACAGCCGTTGATCCACGTGCGATATGCCGCCTGCTTAGATGATACAGCGTCGGCACATTCACGAGTGAACCAACGGTTACGCGTACTCCTACTGACAAGATCTGAGCTAGGAATGTAGTATTCCATTCCCAGCATGATCTCGCCAGCAACAGCAGCGGCACTAGCTGTCGGGTCATTCCCACTGAAGCAACGTTCCTTCCTAGGGACCGACGCATAGCAATCGCGCATACCGTCCCAATCCGCCGACTTATAGTGCCAAACGCGACGTTTGCATACCGCTAGTGGCGGCAGCTTGGCCTGTGGCACTCTGGTAGAAATAAGGCTGTGATCCGAAGAGCCAAGAGGAGCCTGAACCACAACCTGATATTCCACCGGGTGAGAAGTCAGCAGAAGATCCAGTAGAGAAGGCGCTTGCCCATCAATGTCTGGGATCCTGGTGGGCTGATCAACCAGTTGGATCAAGTCGTGTGTGAGAGCAAAAGCATTAGCAGTTCTTCCAGCATGGTCAGTTTTGAGGGATTTCAACCATGATTCATGGTGAGCATTAAAATCCCCCAAAAAACACCAATTCCGCGTTAGGAAACTGCTCTTGCGCAGCATCTGCCACCCGACTAAGATGGTCAAATAATCGGCTTGTCTCCAAGTCACCATTGTGGGATCTGTAGAGGCACACGTAGACTCGACTCTGACGAACCAGGTCCACACGTACCACCAACATCGAGAAGGAGGGGTCCTCTAAACAGCGCAATCGGTGATAACAAACACCCGCCCTGACGAACAAGCATACTCCGGCTTTCGCTTTAAAAGATTCTTCTAGCATGTAGCCGGGATAGTTAAGGTAGCTGGTGTCGGCAGGGCGGAGTATTTGCGTCTCCGTGAGAAACAGCATTGATTATAATTGAAACTAATTGACTCTTTTAATCTAACTGTTCGGTGAAACCGTCTCACTGTTTATGTTCTCCTGGTACATTAACAACGTAATCCTAATTCTTAATCTTTGAAACTAATAACAATAATATCCTGGGACATTTTTCACACACGGCCATCTGATCCCAAATTAAGCTTGTACAAAACTCGGGCATTGAAAACCTGACAACTGATATACTACATATACTACTTTTCTTTTGTAAATACATACTTATACAGAAAATTACACCCAGACTCAGGACAAACAGACATGTTCATGCACACAAATGTCTGTCCTGGGTGGGAATTGAACCCACAACCTTCGGTGTGAAAAGGCAAGTATCTACCAACCGCGCCAAACGTCTCGTCAAAATTCTTTTAATCTAATCGTTCGGTGAGACCGACTCACTGTTTATGATCTCCTGGTACATTAACACTGTAATCCTAACGGAAACTAATTGACTCTTTTAATCTAATCGTTCGGTGAAACCGTCTCACTGTTTATGTTCTCCTGGTACATTAACAACGTAATCCTAATTCTAAATCTTTGAAACTAATAATAATAATATCCTGGGACATTTTTCACACACGGCCATCTGATCCCAAATTAAGCTTGTACAAAACTCGTGCTATGGAAACCTGACAACTGATATACTACATATACTACTTTTCTTTTGTAAATACATACTTATACAGAAAATGTAACCAGAAAATTATAATTCAGAAATTATAATATAAATATAATTATAATTCAGAAAATAAATCGGCGCCGCGCTCGTGGGCGGGCGGGCCCGCCGCGTGGCGCCCGCGCGCGCCGTCGCCGACGTGTACATCCGCAAGGTAGGCACGCCTGGAACTGGTATCTGGTATCGAGACGGAGATGGTTTTTTCGATGTGTGCTTATAACGTTGCCATAGTACCCGCGTTCCCTGTTTTGGGAGATTTTCGGTACTTAATTAAAACTAAATAGGGTTATTAAATTTTACTTTTTAATGTTTATTATACATTTTTTTAATTATAATATTTTTTTGTTTTCATCCTACACCCGAAAACCGTTGCATTGTTTGTTTTTGTTTCCGTTATCAATAGTACTTCGGCATCTTTATATGGTACTGGATTAGCGTTCTCCTCATAAAGAATGGTTGCCACATATATTTCTATGTTACCCTCTTGACTCGGAATCCAATAATATTATAAATTCATGAAGAATGTTAAATCATGTTGTCATTAGAAAACTATAAATAGGATAACGAATAAATTAAAATAACATATATACATATAACGAAGCACTTTAGTTTATTAATGGACTCCGTATTTATTTGTTTCATTGTCGACGAGTCGATATTTTTTATCGAATATCGGGACTTTTTTTAGCCGATGCTTTCAGCACTTACATGATAAATAATTATAGGTTATGAATAATAAAAACTGGAAAATCATATTATCTTTAGGATTTTAATGCGATATAAGGTTCCGTCATGCTATGGCATAAATAAACATCACTGAGAAACTATATTTTTAGACAAAATAGTCGTACTTACGCGTGAAAACACACGCCGGCAATTTTCTTCTTGCTGTCGCTTTAACATGAAATAATACGACACTGCACCACTGTATAACCATCGATATGATATAAGGATTGTTTCTCGGCCTTTACACTGGATTAGAATCGTTTTCTAACATAAATACAAGCGAAAATTGAACATAAAACACAATGAACGCACCAACTGTCAAGTTTGTTTCACTACTTAAGTAGCGAAACAAACACCAACACTGGTTACACGATAAGGGTCAAAAGATTTGATAATTCTATCTCTGTCTAAACCTGTCTACGCTACAGTACGTACTCGGTTCGCAGCTGGCGGACACGCAGCAGAGCGTCGAGCTGCGGGTCGCAGTGATGGGGGCGAACGAGGCGGGCAAGTCGACGCTCATAGGCGTTCTCACTCAAGGTACGTTCGTTATTATCTTGTTGAAGTAGTGAGTTCTAGTAACTAAATTAAATATTGAGTATTTAATTACAGGCACAAGGGACATAACATCTTAGTTCCCAAGGTTGGTGGCGCATTGGCGATGTAAGCGATGGTTAACATTTCTTGCAATGCCAATGTCTATGGGCATTGGTGACCACTTACCATCAGGTGGCCCATATGCTATAAGAACAATCCCCCACCCACTTGCAAAGCCCGGGCAAACACCACTGCGCTTTGATGTGCTTAATTAATGGGCACTTTGTCAGGAGATCTGCTTTTATGGGATGAAGTATTGCTATGTATATCCATCAACCCGCATTGAAACTGCAATTTAGAGCTCCAAATCACAAGTGGAGGGGAGGGCTTAGCCCAGCAGAGGCGTTATTTTTTTATAATAAGTAAATAGAAAAGAAAAGTAAAAGTAAGTTGTACACTAGAAGTGAGATTTGGAAGCATGTAAAGACATTGTTTGCGCCTGAACTCTCTCTAATTTTCACCCTGGGATTATGTAAATGTCTATGTCCCACGGCTGGGCTAATCCCTCCCTCTTCTCCCTTTGATGAGGAGCTTATACCAATACGCTGTTCCAATTTAGTGGTGCTAATCTGGGTTTTAACACGCTATCATTGGTAACGATTTACACATTCTATTCACTACCATCTCGGTTCTCAATAGGATTAAGAGTGTGTGGGAATAGAGACTGTCTGTGCTTGCACGCACACACAAGTACTATTATTAGTCCCGTGCAGTTGTCTAAACCGTTCGTATCCGTAGCAGCCTGTGAATGTCCCACTGCTGGGCTAAAGCCTCCTCTCCCTTTTTTTAAGAAGGTTTGGAGCTTATTCCACCACGCTGCTCCAATGCGGGTTGGTGGAATAAAACCCCATAGAACATAATGAACATGCAGACTGGGTTAACGAAATAACTACACATATTCCAGAGATGGAGTTCAACTTCATACCAATAGAAACATTTATAGATGTCATCAAATGAATGCACAATTGGAAATCCCCAGGCTCAGACAATATTCACAACTATTGGTACAAGAAATTTAGTAGCATACACTCATACATACATAAGTACTTAAATACATTCATTCAATCACCACATTTACTACCGAAATATATAACACATGGAATCACATACTTAGTACCTAAAGATAAACATGATACCACAAATCCAGATAAATCCCGACCAATAACTTGCTTACAAACCATATATAAAATTTTATCAGCTTGCATAAGTGAAGAAATATACAAACATTTAACTAAACATAATATACTAGCCGAACAGCAAAAGGGGTGTAGAAAAAATAGCCAAGGTTGTAAGGAGCAGCTTACTTTTGATGCAATCATTTTAAGTAGTGCGGTAAAATCAAAATCAGATATCCATACTATGTTTATTGATTATCAAAAAGCCTTTGATTCAGTCCCGCATAGCTGGTTATTGTATGTCTTAAAATTGTATAAAATAAACCTAACCCTCATATCATTTCTTCAAAATTCTATGCAAAACTGGCAAACTGTATTAAAAATAAAACAATCGTCCATGAAATCTCTAACTACTGAACCAATTCGTATCCAACGAGGAGTTTTTCAAGGAGACGCTCTGAGCCCCCTCTGGTTTTGCTTGGCCTTAAATCCTCTTTCACTCTTGTTAAATAAAACCAATACAGGATTCACACTTTACGGTAATAACACCCAATATAACTTATCACACCTCATGTACATGGACGATATAAAACTTTACTCCACTGACAAAAACACGCTGCTTGAGTTAGCAAGCATTACGAAACAGTTCTCCAAAGATATTCATATGAAATTCGGTGTCGACAAGTGCAAAATTCTGTCAATCTCGAAAGGAAAAATCCTTAATAATAGCTACACACTCGAAACTGGTGAACAAATTGAACCAATGGATGAACTAAGCACATATAAATACCTTGGTTTTAAACAATCTAGGCAAATACTACAAACTACGACAAAACAAGAACTGCTTACAAAATTCTCGCACCGATTAAATCTCGTATTAAAGACACACCTTAACTCTAAAAACACAATAAAAGCTATTAACACATTTGCCATACCCTTACTTACGTACTCTTCTCTCGGAATAATACAATGGTCAAAAAGTGACATAAAAAAATTGCAGCGAACTATAAGCACTCACTTCACTAAATATAGGAAACATCATCCAAAATCTTGTATTCAAAGGCTCACACTACCACGCAAAGAAGGAGGAAGGGGATTAATAAACATACAAAATTTACACAATAAGCAGATACTCTCACTCAGAGCATACTTCCATGATAAATCCGAACACTCACCTCTACATAGACACGCAACAGAAATAGACAAAAAGCTTGCACCATTAAACCTACATGACAAAAACACTCAAGTAAACGAACATATCATAAGTACACAACAACAAATGTTTGCATGGACTGAAAAAACACTGCATGGGAGGCACCGAGCCTATTTGAACCAACCCCACGTCGACAAAGAGAAGTCGAACGAATGGCTCAAACGAGGTGAACTGTTCCCTGAGACCGAAGGTTTTATGCTCGCCATTCAAGACCAAATAATAGAAACTCGTAACTATAGGAAGTACATAATGAAGGATAATAATCAACCTACTGACTTATGTAGACAATGTAACGCAGCCTCTGAAACTATTCAGCACATAACGGGGGCTTGCAAATCTCTCGCACAGACCGATTATAAGCATCGACATGATCAAGTGGCTGCAATCATACACCAACATTTAGCATACAAATATAAACTTATAACAGAAATGAATCCATATTACAAATATAAACACTAGAAACCACAAAATCTACTGGGATAGAACAATAATAACTGACAAAATTATCTGTTATAATAGACCAGATATTACCGTTCATGATAAAATCAATAGAATCGTTTATCTTATCGATATAGCTGTTCCTAATTCACATAACATACAAGGAGGCTGTCCGCCCGGGACTTGCAGAGGACGACAGGTGGGTCGCAAATTCAAACCTTATTACTAAATAAAAACTTACATGTATTTAAGACAGAATATATATGTATATGCGGCCAGTAGTGCTATTCTAGAATTTTAGATTCATCACTCTCCGGTGAAATGTTGACATGATGATGATGAGTGAGAGAATGTTCTTACAGAGTAGCCATACTGGTTGTAGCTTTATATTTAAAATTATATTATACAAACGATTTAAAAATGCTTTTTTGAATAACGTCTCTACCGCCAAATGGCAATACTTAGTATTATTGTGTGCTAGTTTGAAAGATGAGTTAGACAGTGTAACTATAGGCACAAGAGACGTAATATCTTAATCCCCAAGGTTGATGGCGCATTACGATGTTAGGGGTGATTAATAGACTGTGACAAAGTCTATGGGTAGTGACGACCACTTACCATAAGGTGGTCATTTGCCAGCGTACCTATACGAAATTAAAAAAGTGATATATTTTTTTATTTTCAAAATTCATCGTTACAGATATCAGAACTAGTCCAATCGTCGCAAGCTTCGGAGAAGAATCGAAAGAAGGCGAGGAGACAGAACAAGAATATCCTCCAGGACATCGCCAACGTGAAGAACAGCCTCACGAAGACATCGGACACGAAGTGCACGAACGTGTACGTGTCGGACGACGGGAGCAAGTACAGCGACGCGCACGTGTCGAGCGACACGCAGGACAAGTGCGTGTGTGACGACCTGGTGTTCCTCGAAGACCCAAACGACCCTAGAGGCTGTATATACTTTCAGGTGAGCAGAAAACTCTACTCGTTTTTAAAAGATTAGCAAACCTTAGATATGCGATTCCATGCGATTCGCTACCAGCTCTGCTGTATTGTACAGTACAAACACTTCTCGATCAATATATCTCTATATACAACACGACACTGTTACACTTAACCACTTATATACACTTTAGTTTTACTTACAAAGTTCCGATAACAACTTCACAGATAACCAAAACGCTAAATTTTTCGCGAATCCATAGTCAATACCACAGAATATTAAGATTTCGACCAAATTTCAAGGTCAAAGTTGCTTATATACTCTACTTGCTATTGAAATATGGAATCGACTATAGACTTGTATATGTTTGCACAGCACATTGTGTGTGTGTTTTTTTATCCGTAACAGCACGTGAATGTCCTACTGCTGCGCTAAAGGCCTCCTCTCCGTTTTTTGAGGAGAAGGCTTGGAGCTTATTCTACCACGCTGCTCCAGTGCGGTTTGATGGAATACACATGTGGCAGAATTTCAGTGAAATTAGACACATGCAGGTTTCCTCACGATGTTTTCCTTTACCGAAAAGCACGAGATGAATTATAACAGAAATTAAGCACATGAAAATTCAGAGGTGCTTGCCCGGGTTGGAACCCACGATTATCGTTCAAGATTCACGCGTTCTTACCACTAGACCATCTCATCTCTTATGTTTTGTAATTTTGGGTAATTATACGTTTTTTCTTAAGGCTTTGCTTGCTTCCCACGGTATGGAAGAGCAAGAAACAATAACATATCTATTCGCTTCACCCGGGATTTCAATCAAGGCTTTATATTTAAGCTCATTAACTAACATCTAGATTAAAAGAGTCAATTAGTTTCAGAGATCTAGAATTAGGATTACAGTGTTAATGTACCAGGAGATCATAAACAGTGAGTCGGTCTCACCGAACGATTACATTAAAAGAGTCAATTAGTTTCAGTTAGGATTACAGTGTTAATGTACCAGGAGATCATAAACAGTGAGTCGGTCTCACCGAACGATTAGATTAAAAGAATCAATTAGTTTCAGTTAGGATTACAGTGTTAATGTACCAGGAGATCATAAACAGTGAGTCGGTCTCACCGAACGATTAGATTAAAAGAGTCAATTAGTTTCAGTTAGGATTACAGTGTTAATATACCAGGAGATCATAAACAGTGAGTCGGTCTCACCGAACGATTAGATTAAAAGAGTCAATTAGTTCCAGTTAGGATTACAGTGTTAATGTACCAGGAGATCATAAACAGTGAGTCGGTCTCACCGAAAGATTAGATTAAAAGGGTCAATTAGTTTCAGTTAGGATTACAGTGTTAATGCACCAGGAGATCATAAACAGTGAGTCGGTCTCACCGAACGATTAGTTTAAAAGAGTTAATTTTGACGAGACGTTTGGCGCGGTTGGTAGATACTTGCCTTTTCACGCCGAAGGTTGTGGGTTCGATTCCCACCCAGGACAGACATTTGTGTGCATGAACATGTCTGTTTGTCTTGAGTCTGGGTGTAATTTTCTGTATTTACAAAAGAAAAGTAGTATATGTAGTATATCAGTTGTCTGGTTTCCATAGCACGAGTTTTGTACAAGCTTAATTTGGGATCAGATGGCCGTGTGTGAAAAATGTCCCAGGATATTATTATTATTAGTTTCAAATATTTAGAATTAGGATTACGTTGATAATGTACCAGGAGAACATAAACAATGCCCTACTGCTGGGCTAAAGGCCTCCTCTCCCTTTTTTGAGGAGAAGGCTTGGAGCTTATTCCACCACGCTGCTCCAGTGCGGTTTGATGGAATACTATAGACCCAGACGGACTCTTCAGCAAACCGATATCTATGATTTTACTATAGACTTCAGCGCCTAACAGCAGTTGTATTTTATTCGGTATTTGAAACTCAGGATCTGCTAGTGTTTTTTTTATCTAGTGCAGGCCAATTAAACATCGTGATTTGCTGTGTTGGCAAATAGTTTGTAATATTACGTAGAACATACGCCTTGACATGGACTGTGAAGGTTGGTTTAACCCTTGATCTAAGGTTGACTTCCACCATGTGTTTGATGCTAAGCTGATTACCTCCACTCAGTCCAGTGACCACGCCGTTGATTTTTTCTCGTTTCAAACGCAACGTTTGAACGATATCCTCTGACACAAACGAGGCCTGAGAGCCTTGGTCAATGAGAGCACGGTAGGTTCCTATGTTTCCATGGCTTGAAGACACATCCACCAGTGCGGTAGCTAATAAAATTTGACCAGGTTGTTTTGTAAAATGTGATACTATGTTTGTATGGTCTTTCTGACTTTCTTCTCTTACAGTTTCCTTTCTTTCAGCGTGCAATAAAGAGTGATGCTTTTTCTGACAAATACGGCAAGAGGTATTTCGCAGACATTTACTTGCTGAGTGGTTTGGGATAAGACAAATTTTTGTCAAATGCTGTGTGGACTGAGCGGGCTCTAACAGTTTTGGAACTGTATTCTATCATCTCAAGCGATAGAAATCTTGTTTCTAAAAATTGTTGCAATTCGTCAAACGTCGGAAAATCTTGCTCTAGTGCAATATGTTGCTCCCATAATCGATGACTTTCAGAATCCAATTTGTTTACTGTTATATAAACGATGATAGCACTCCACGATTCTGTCGGTAATCCAAGATTGCTCAAAGCGTTCGAACATTCAACCGTTGAATCAATTAATTGCCTTATGCTCACTGCAGATTCGGATGAAATATTTTTCAGGTTCAACAATTTTTTGAAAATACAATTTGATAGGTACCTCTTATTGTTGTATCTGTTTTTAAGTGTTGACCACGCTTGTTCATAATTCTGAATGGTTACAGATATACTTTTCAGCAACTGTTCTGCCTCACCTGTCACCGATGATTTAAGATAATGCAGCTTCTGCACATCGTCTAAGCGTTTGTTTATATGAATTAGAGAATTAAATAAATCATGAAACGACGGCCAATCGGTGTATTTGCCAGAAAAGGTAGGTATTTTTATCGTCGGCAAATCAATTTCAGTAATTTTGTGTTGTGTATCTGCTGGTTGTACTTCTTTCTTAGGTGCCATTTCTTGAAGTTGATTTTTCAATTCACTTTTGTATTCTATATATGACTCCTCACATTGATTATATATTCATATATATCATTAGAAAAATACTTAAAATCTTTTCTATTTTCCTTCTTGATATGTGCTATAACTTGATCATGACCAGATTTAAATGTTTGCCATGTGTTTTCTAGCGTCTCCAAACGTGTCTCTAGATAACTTAAAGTAATCCTTTGTTTTGGTGATTTATTGTAATTTCGTTTTCCTTTTAATATTTGATCAAATTTCTCTTCCTGAACACTAATTATTTGATTTATGTCTTCCATTGTTAATATTAAATTAAAGTTCCAAAGTAGTAAGTAGTAAGTCCAAAGTCACTAAATTTTTCTAAGTTCCGAAGACAAAAATTTTACAAGTCCGAAATTCACTAAATTTTTCTAAGTGTTTTATTGATCGAATTTTGCTGTCCCATTTACTTGTTTTTTCTGTGTTTAGTTTTATTAAACGGAATTTTCTAAGTCTATATTGAAGTCCACTTTACAAAATTTTATTCTAAGTCCTGACACTTCAAATATTTTCTAAGTTCACATCTGTTAATTTAAGCTTACGTACGCACTTTAAATCCGGCTCGAAGGACCAAACTGTTCACTTAACACAATTGAAATATAATTTACTACTTAACACGATAAATTAAAACACACCTTGGAATATACAATGTATTGAAAGACAAAAAAATATAACATTTTTAAACACTTTATGGTTTTATCTTGGGTTCTGGCCAGCGCGATTCAGAATTGAGACTCTTTTGGTTAACGCCATCTACCGACAAATAGCATAACTAACTTAACCGAACAAACACAATGAACGCACCAACTGTCAAGTTTCAACAAACACCAAAACTGGTTACACGATAAGGGTCAAAAGATTTGATAATTCTATCTCTGTCTAAACCTGTCTACGCTACAGTACGTACTCGGTTCGCAGCTGGCGGACACGCAGCAGAGCGTCGAGCTGCGGGTCGCGGTGATGGGGGCGAACGAGGCGGGCAAGTCGACGTTCATAGGCGTTCTCACTCAAGGTACGTTCGTTATTATCTTGTTGAAGTCGTGAGTTCTAGTAACTAAATTAAATATTCAGTATTTAATTACAGGCACAAGGGACATAACATCTTAGTTCCCAAGGTTGGTGGCGCATTGGCGATGTAAGCGATGGTTAACAGTTCTTACAATGCCTATGTCTATGGGCGTTAGTGACCACTCACCATCAGGTGGCCCATATGCTCGTTCGCCTTCCTATTCTATAAAAAAATATATTTATAAGGCTTCGTATCCAGAAGTTTTTGATTCGATTATCATGTAGAGATCCTATACGTGTGTACTCGTAATAAGGAGATGGCGCCTTATCCCAGCTGTGGGTAAAAATGCTGTTACATTTTTAAACAAATTAAATGATACCTACTCAGTCGCGACAAAAACCGACTTTGTTAATATTATATTGTAATATCATTTATTTTATCCTCAGATAAATATTTTATGGTCAAGAAACTTAGTTGTAATTACAATGGCAGTATAAAATTTGATCTTGAAATTGTAATGACGTCATTGGTTGATGGTATGTGAGCTGTTTGTAGTGCGCAATACAATAGTTTTTCTTTTCTACAGGTGAACTCGATAACGGTAGAGGGAGCGCTCGCCTGAACATGTTCAGGCATTTGCACGAAGTGAAAAGTGGTAGGACGTCCTCGCTCAGCCACGAGATACTCGGCTTCGATGCTCAGGTGCGCTAATGATTATTTTGACGTTTATTTAAATTAAGAACAATCCCCCACCCACTTGCAAAGCCCGGGCAAACACCACTGCACTTTGATGTGCTTAATTAATGGGCACATTGTCAGGAGATCTGCTTTTATGGGATGAAGTATTGCTATGTATATCCATCAACCCGCATTGAAGCTGCAAGTTAGAGCTCCAAATCACAAGTGGAGGGGAGGTCTTAGCCCAGCAGAGGTGTTATTTTTTTATAATAAGTAAATAGAAAAAAAAGTAAAAGTAAGTTGTACACTAGAAGTGAGATTTGGAAGCGTGTAAAGACATTGTTTGCGCCTGAACTCTCTAATTTTCACCCTGGGATTATGTAAATGTCTATGTCCCACTGCTTGGCTAATCCCTCTTCTCCCTTTGATGAGGAGCTTATTCCAATACGCTGTTCCAATTTAGTGGTGCTAATCTGGGTTTTAACACGCTATCATTGGTAACGATTTACACATTCTATTCACTACCATCTCGGTTCTCAATAGGATTAAGAGTGTGTGGGAATAGAGACTGTCTGTGCTTGCACGCACACACAAGTACCATTATTAGTCCCGAGCAGTTGTCTAAACCGTTCGTATCCGTAACAGCCTGTGAATGTCCCACTGCTGGGCTAAAGGCGGGTTGGTGGAATACACATTTTATCCGTGCAGAGACGGAGAAAGAATACATATCACTGCCCCTCTCTTTCCCATGGGTGTCGTAAGAGGCGACTAAGGGATATCTAAGCGACCATCTGCTCATCTGGTGGTAGGATGCTAACATCCGCCTGGCTTGTTACCACCGTACGCATGGTGAAAAACTCGTGAAGTGGCTTGCAGCCGCGTTTCGAGGTCAGCCAGCGTACAGCCAGAGCCCGAGCGAGTATTGCCGCGATGGGTGTTGGTCCAATTGGAGACGGCTGTTGAACCAATGCCGGGGGAAACTGTATTGACCTGCCGGTCAGGGAGACCCGAAGAAACGGCTGTTCCGCTGGCCGCCCGTGGCATAGTACAGGGGCCCGAGCGTGCCTAACCAGCTCGTGAGGCTGCCCCACCAGGCCACGCATAATCTCGGGGTGGACCGTCGTGCCGGTTGGTGACCGGTAGGTGGGGTCCCGGCGGCCACTTCCGGGGGGGTTCGGGGGCCCTTCCGTCCGGCGGGTCAGTGTATTTTTCCTTTTGGCAACCACTTGGGGAAACACGCCTCCACACTTTGCGCATCCCTATCGTGGCAATACATCGCTCGCTTCACGTCTCTTTTCCATTTCATTTTTCCCTAATGGCGCAACAAAAAAGAAATAACGGTCGTACAGCGGTGCACACCCCCACCATACCCTCGCTGTTTGAGGTCGAGTTCTCTAACATCCGAGGACTCCACACTAACCTCAACGCTGTCCACCACCACCTCGAGACAGCACGGCCAGCAATGTTGTTTCTCACGGAGACACAAATACTCCGTCCTGCCGATACCAGCTACCTTAATTATCCCGGCTACACGCTTGAAGAATCCTTCAAAGCGAAAGCCGGAGTATGCTTGTTCGTCAGGACGGATGTTTGCAGTCACCGACTGCGCTGCTTGGACGACCCCTCCTTCTCCATGTTGGTGGTACGTGTGGACCTGGTTCGTCAGAGCCGAGTCTACGTGTGCCTCTACAGATCCCACAATGGTGACTTGGAGACAAGCCGATTATTTGACCATCTTAGTCGGGTGGCAGATGCTGCGCAAGAGCAATTTCCTAACGCGGAATTGGTGTTTTTGGGAGATTTTAATGCTCACCACGAATCCTGGTTGAAATCCCTCAAAACTGACCATGCTGGAAGGACTGCTCATGCTTTTGCTCTCACACATGACTTGACCCAACTGGTTGATCAGCCCACCAGGATCCCAGACATTGATGGGCAAGCACCTTCTCTACTGGACCTTCTGCTGACTTCTCACCCGGTGGAATATCAGGTTGTGGTTCAGGCTCCTCTTGGCTCGTCGGATCACAGCCTTATTTCTACCAGAGTGCCACAGGCCAAGCTGCCGCCACTAGCGGTATGCAAACGTCGCGTTTGGCACTATAAGTCGGCGGATTGGGACGGTATGCGCGATTACTATGCGTCGGTCCCTTGGAAGGTACGTTGCTTCAGTGGGAATGACCCGACAGCTAGTGCCGCTGCTGTTGCTGGCGAGATCATGCTGGGAATGGAATACTACATTCCTAGCTCAGATCTCGTCAGTAGGAGTACGCGTAATCGTTGGTTCACTCGTGAATGTGCCGATGCTGTATCATCTAAGCAGGCGGCATATCGCAAGTGGATCAACGGCTGTATTAGCGGGGCATCTAACATTGACTCACTGAAAGCAAACTATAATAAAAATTCCAAGTCCTGTAGAAAGGCATACACGAGAGCGGATGCACAGCGCATTGTACAGATTGGTCATGACCTCGTTTCGCATCCTAGGGGCTCCCGTAGCTTCTGGCGTCTGACCAAGTCTGTGCAAAACAATTTCTGCCAACCTTCGCTGCCACCGCTCAGAAATCCGGACGGATCGCTAGCTCACAGTCCGCAAGAGCAAGCTGATCTCCTGGCTAAACTCTTTGCCGACAATTCCGTCATCGATGATTGTAGTGCACTGCCACCTACAATACCTGCATGTGGCCATACGATGCCTGACATTAAAATCAGGCAACGTGATGTGCGTGCGGAGCAAACACCCTTGAACCTTTACAATTGCGTCGTGAGATAGCAGCACTGAGCGCTTTCTATCGACTGTATCACGGCGAGTGCTCTGAGGAATTATTCTCTCTAATTCCTGCTTCCCCCTTCCTTCTTAAGTCCACGCGAGCTGGTTCTCGATGTCACCGCCTAACTGTGACATCAATTCCATCGCGCACAAAGAAATTTGGCAACTCCTTTCTTTGTCGCACTACCAAAGAATGGAATTCCTTACCAGCTCACGTGTTCCCCTCCTCTTACAACCCGGGTTCTTTCAAACGAGGCGTGAAGAGGCATCTTGCGGGCCGGCAAGGCGAAGATGGCTAGTGCAGAACGTTTTTCCCGTCTGTACTGGCCGTTGTCGCGTTTGGACTCTACTACCACTTACCATCAGGTGGAGTAGAGTCATTTGCCCCTCCCGGTGAATATAAAAAAAAAAAAAACGCACCTATGATAAGTTCGCGCTGTCATTATTATCATTATTAGTAATATCAATTAAAATTATTAGTATTATCATTATTAGTAAGTTTGAGCTGTCATTGCAATTTTGAATTTAAATCAAAAACAAAATACTTAATCTTTTTAGTTACTCCATACTTTCGAAATTACACTGTTTATTATTCATAATTCGTGTTCAAAATGAGATCCCCTATTTCGTGGATACAATCCAGCCGCGTGGACAGTAAACCAGACTCTCCATTGAGATACGCCCAGTCGGTTTGCCACAATATTGGTGGAAACTGTAGGGTCCTCTCGAAAATGACGAATAATTACATCTTCTTCATCTGGAGAACGGACACAAGGGCGTCCGGAATCAGATTGTCTCCATTGCACGCGACCAGTTTCTCTAATTCGACGATACACACCAATAAAGACACTATTGTCAGGTGTCCGGCGATCCGGAAATCGACGATTATACTCACGACGAGCAGCTGCGGCGTCACCGTTACAATATCCATAGCAAAATAAGATGTCAGCGTATTCCTCATTAGAGTACGGACGACGAGAAGAATTTTGTTCTGCAGCCATAATAGTCCTTTTTACGCGCCAAGTTATCATAAACACAAATCACAAATTCCTTTTAGCTAGCCGAGTCACGAAGTTGTAAGAAACAGAGTCCAGTAAACGAAGCGGTTTTTTTCAAAAATTTAAGAGATCAATATTCACTAAAGCGCGTCCACACTATACGAGCAGTGCAAGTACAGTGAGTATTATGTACCCCGACAAGGTTTTATTACTCTTATTCCTAAAAGAAATGAGATAAAAGGAAATTAGAAAAAATGACGGTAAATTCAAAGGAATTGATAATAGTATTCCACAAACAGCTCTGGTTTATCTCTCCTTTTTTACCTATTACCCCTATTAAAAATAATCTTTAACTACTTTGCATTGAGGTCCTTTTGTCTTTGATCCAGATTTAATTTCTTAACAATAGCATTTCTTAGAATTTCCTACCTGGTCTCTTTGTTATCTAATTTTCTCCTGAGTTTATGATTGTTACTGTACTTTTTATGTACCGATGGATAGCTAAGGAAACGCAGATGTTTTTAAAATGATCCGCACGATAAGAGCCATAGTGATTTTTACAAAAAAATTGCGAGTAACTTAAAGAATCAAAATTAAAAATCGAAAAGTTGTACAGTTTTGGATCTGTAATTTAAAAATGCTTGAAGATTTTTTTTGTTTTATAACTGGTTATTATTAACTAGGATGTACCCTAGCAAGAAATACAAAAAAAAAATAGGGAAAATACGTTGATTTTTTTTTTATTGAATTTTAGAATCTTAAACATCCTTTAAATAAAAAAAATATTAAAAAATTACTAACTCGAAAACGATACACTTTTGTATAAGCATTTTGGGGGTCATTTGATAGCTATTGTCCTGAACTATAAGCCTTTAAAAGGATCGTGACATATTACCCTGTAACCCTGTATAAAATACAAATTTGATGATAAATATAGAGTAAATGTAAAAAATACACTTATAAATACAATTTTTTTAGTAGGATTACTTTTTAGGTATTTTAATTCATACAAATTATAAATTAAAATATTTACTTACAATTGTTTTTACAGATGAGAAACGAAACAGCAAATTATTTAATTAATTTTGTTCCCATAAATATTTCTGAATTTCAAAATGGTGTCACTTAAAAATGTCTTACGTTTGTGTTACATTAATACGTATATTTAACTTAAAATAGAAAGTTATATCAGCTTACAGGAACTAGAAAAATCATTTAGATTTAATGTACAAAATTTAAATACTTCAACAAAAGATATGTATACAACAATACAATAATATTAATCGCGCCAAAATTTAAATTTAAAATGGCGTCATGATTATGTTTAAAAATATTTAATATTTTAATAAATTTAAATAACACAATACGAATTTGAAAATGGGGTCTTTTCAAAATAACAGAATATGACATAACAGAGCATTTTTTAATATTCTTGAGGATGGTTATCACACAAATGCTATTTCTGATGTTAGGTCTGCTATTCTTTTAATCATTATTGTTATTTAGCTTAGCGGTATTTTTTTCCATTCATGTTGCCGCAGTCTTAAACACAGGCCATTCCTTATATATTCAAAATGGCGCCTAATAAGAATAAAATATAATTTTCAAGCAGTGATGAATCGCTTGAATTTTGTAAAAATTTACCAAAATGTAATATATAATTTTTTTTTGGTACATATTCAAATTTAGTATTGCATAAGTTAGGTAATAGACGAAATTTCATTTATATTTATAACTGATCAGAATAAGATTGACGGGAATAGTTCGTGTTTATAATGCCTGAAGTTCTCAAAAAAATATGACCGAGTTATTACAACTTATACCTAAATACCTGGATATTTATTTTTTAATTTATAAATAATTAACATTATTTTATGCTGCAATTTTTTTAAATTTGTTATGTGTAATATAATAATCAGGTTAGTAAAGGTTTGAGTATGTTTTTTTATTTAAAAAAATAACTTTTAACGCGACACGTTTTCTTAGACCAAAAACGTAAATGATACTAATTATCTTTGTTTAAAAAAAATCTTATTGCGCCCTTATATTGAAAAACGATTTATCCCATACTTATCAACCATTAATTGCTTTTATTAAATTATGTTTAATATTATTGTAGTTTAATTAATATCGATGCCACAGATAGCTATAAAAATATTAATTAATACAAATCATAAAAATTCAATGTCATATCGTCTAAAGTAAAATCGGCATTAAATAATCCGATCATTGATAGTTAGATATCGTAATGTTATATAAATATGTATCATTAACTTAAAATTGCAATTTATAAACAGGAACTGGATATATCATTTAATGTACAAAGTTTAAATACAAAAATATGAAAGCTAATTTTGGTTTACCTCTCGAGGTAGTGATTATATTAATGGCGCCAAAATTGTAATTCAAAATGGCGTCATGACGTTTGTGTTTTTAAAATGCTAAGCATGTTTTTTTTTTAAATAAATACAAAAATTATTTTACCGTACAACATTATTGTTTTAAATTTATAATCAATTTTTATTGGAGTCTTAGATATCAGCGCGGCTTAATGCAAAAGTAACATCGGCATTGTAAGAGCTACCATTAACAAAAAAAAAAAAATACAAACCTAAAGATTTGTTCCTTGGGGCGTGATTATCATTTTAAAAACGTTATATATGTATGCATATAAATATGTTATTTCATTTAAATAGAAAATAACTAGGGTATTAAAGCCACAAGAGTAGACAAAGGCAAATTAACAACCGACATTGAATTGGCGCGATATCATTGGTCGAGATTTTGAGTTATCTGTGATATTCATTATGGATTTGCGAAAAAATTGCGTTTTATCCGAGAAAGTAGTTAAGCTGAGCTATTAGCGACTATCACGGGATATGGAAATATAAAGTTAGTTTATATTTACTCCTACGATTGGAATATACTAAATATACATTTCAACTAATTGTAAAAGGTGTATTAAATACAATATTAACACGTACATAGTGCTATTTTACATTTAAATAAGAATATTTAATTTAAATCTCAGTTTATTTGAAACTTTAAGTCAACTAACTTCTAAATAAGTTATTATTGTAACAATTTAACATACGATAAGATTATCATAGTCCTGTCACCGTGGCGTCACGGAAGGGTAGATAGGCAAACATGGTATAACTAAGAATTTAATGTTATTGAACGTACATATTTTCAAATATAAAGACTTATAACCTTTTACTGTTGCGATTTCTGTTTCTCTTTTTTAATTTCAAATAGGAAGGCAAATGAAATTTTGGTGGTAATTCTCCACCGCGTCATTGGCGTTTTAAGAAATATTAACCATCATTTATATTGTCAATGTGCCACCAACATTGGGAACCAAGATGTAATATGCATTGTGTATGTACGTTATTTCATAAACCTAGTTATATAATTATTTAATATTAACTAGAAATTGGAAGTATTATATTTTCATATATATATATATATATATAAGCCTTTATATATTGCAATATTATTTATACATAAGCATAGACGTTTTGCATGTATGTTATATACGTAATAAAAACTCTGACACTGATTAATTAACTGACTGAATAAAAATGAGTTATGAGTGAAAATTTGCTCGATCACATATGATGGTTTATTAAAAATTTGTCCGCTAGTGTTAAATATATGAAAGTTTATATGGATGGTATGTACGGGAAGGTTTGCGTGACCCGGCCGATGGCTCTGTAACAAAACAATTTCGTTAATATATTAAAATGGCTGTTTGTGTATCTGTTTGTGATTAATAGAGTTCGGACCGTTTGAATCACCATCATAGTTGAAATTTAGATGTATGTCTCATGGATGATTTTATAATATCCACTTCGTTGTAACGCCGCTAGATGGCTCTGTACCACATTAACAGCCACCTACCGGGTTTTGCTAGTAAAGTACAAAAGTGTCTGTTGGTCGAAGATATCTCTTCTTAAGAACAAAACTTATTCCAACATGATTCAAAACAGTTACAGTATATAAATGTCCCACAGCTGGGCTAAAACCTCTCCTTTTCAGGAGAAGGTTTGAGCTTATTCCACAACCTGCTTCGATGCATGGATTTCCTTCACCGAACACTTATAAATTAAATATGTGAAAGTCAGTGGAGCTAGCTAGCAAAATTAAACTATTTAATTCCACTCCGCAAAGTGAGTTTGATGTATGTATTCGTTACCTCGATAATAGCCGTCTGACGCACGTTCCCGACATGCACAGAGCACTGGAACTCTGGGTAGATGGCCGTGGAGTGTCTCAGGACATGCACGGATGCCTGTTACGTTCAATCAAATTTAATTCATTACCACATTACATATTATATTGCACAGTCTGTGCTAATATTGCTAGCATATAAAAAAACAGCCGAGATTATCCAGGCACCACTGAATTTTCATGTACTTAATTTGTGATTGTAATTCATCTCGTACTTTACGATGAAGGAAAACATCGTGAGGAAACCTGCATGTGTCTAATTTCACTGAAATTCTGCCACATGTGTATTCCACCAAACCGCACTGGAGCAGCGTGGCGGAATAAGCTCCAAACCTTCTCCTCAAAACAGGGAGAGGAGGCCTTTAGCCCAGCAGTAGGACATTCATGTGCTGTTACGGATAAAAAAACACACACACACACAATGTGCTGTGCAAACATATACAAATCTATAGTCGTATAAATTTAGCGTTTTGGTTATCTGTGAAGTTTTTATCGGAACTTTGTAAGTAAAACTAAAGTGTATATAAGTGGTTAAGTGTAACAGTGTCGTGTTATATATAGAGATATATTGATCGAGAAGTGTTTGTAGTGTACAATACAGCAGAGCTGGTAGCGAATCGCATGGAATCGCATATCTAACGAAAAACGAGTAGAGTTTTCTGCTCACCTGAAAGTATATACAGCCTCTAGGGTCGTTTGGGTCTTCGAGGAACACCAGGTCGTCACACACGCACTTGTCCTGCGTGTCGCTCGACACGTGCGCGTCGCTGTACTTGCTCCCGTCGTCCGACACGTACACGTTCGTGCACTTCGTGTCCGATGTCTTCGTGAGGCTGTTCTTCACATTGGCGATGTCCTGGAGGATATTCTTGTTCTGTCTCCTCGCGTTCTTTCGATTCTTATCCGAAGCTTGCGATGAGTGGACTAGTTCTGATATCTGTAACAATGAATTTTGAAAATAAAAAAATATATCACTTTTTTAATTTCGTATAGGTACGCTGGTAAATGACCACCTTATGGTAAGTGGTCGTCACTACCCATAGATTTTGTCACAGTCTATTAATCACCCCTAACATCGTAATGCGCCATCAACCTTGGGGATTAAGATATTACGTCTCTTATGCCTATAGTTACACTGTCTAACTCATCTTTCAAACTAGCACACAATAATACTAAGTATTGCTATTTGGCGGTAGAAACGTTATTCAAAAAAGCATTTTTAAATCGTTTGTATAATATAATTTTAAATATAAAGCTACAACCAGTATGGCTACTCTGTAAGAACATTCTCTCACTCATCATCATCATCATCATGTCAACATTTCACCGGAGAGTGATGAATCTAAAATTCTAGAATACTGGCCGCGTATATATATTCTGTCTTAAATACTTGTAAGTTTTTATTTAGTAATAAGGTTTGAATTAGCGACCCACCCGTCGTCCTCTGCAAGTCCCGGGCGGACAGCCTCCGAAGGTGGGCCGCTCGTGTCCCGCGGCGTAGCCCTCTGGCCGCGCCAGCAGCACCATGCCCTGCCGCAGTCCCGGCGGGAAGCGCCCCAGGCCCAGCGACGCCGACTGTCCCGCGCGCACGCTGCCGCACGGGACGCGGTTGCGGTATATCGTGCGCCCGGATATCTCCGCGAACTCGCCGGACTCCAGAGGTCCTGGAGGGGGGGGGGGTGTTAAATATACGTCGCTCTATTCATCTCACAACTAACAGAACGCAACGCACCTATGATAAGTTCGTCGCCCTCGTAGAGTCGCCCTCGCGCGAGCAGTCCCCCCACGACGGGCTCCGTCGAGTCCCCTACGTGGAAAATGTGTTAATGCACACAATTGTCTGTCCTGAGTGGGAATCGAACCCACAACCTTTGGCGTGAAAGGCAAGTATCTAGCAAGGGTGGTTGACGTAGCTATAGACAATATTATTACCATTACCAATAGTATGGAACTCGTTTTAAAGTCATATATAAGAGTTAACTCAGAAACACTTCGGGTTAAATAAAGGCTTGTGAAGCTACTCACTCCTCATCCTTTTTGATTTCCTCGTCTACATTGTCTATGGTGTCCAGTATCGACTTTTGCGGCGCAACGCAGTTCTTTGCCATATTCTCGTCAGTTATTAACAGCGGTTTCTGTAATAATATTTTGGCTGGATTGACATTCAGCGAGATAATTTTTTTCTAATAGAATAGGAAAGCGGACGAGCATATGGGCCACCTGATGGTAAGTGGTCACTAACGCCCATAGACATAGGCATTGTAAGAAATGTTAACCATCCCTTACATCGCAAATGCGCCACCAACCTTGGGAACTGAGACGTTATGTCCCTTGTGCCTGTAATTATACTGTCTCACTCATCCTTCAAACCGGAACACAACAATACCAAGTACTGCTATTTTGCGGTAGAATATCTGATGAGTGGGTGATGCCTACATAGTTAGCTACCTAAGTGATATATAATATTATACATTTAATATTATTTATTATTCACTTGCGTCACCAGGTGCTGGAAGCGTCGCTCGCACGGCGAGACCAGCTGCAGTTTGTACTCGACGTTCCCGAAACGAGGCTCCGGGGGTAGACTCCCGTAGCACTCGTCGCCGGAATCGTCGGCGTCGGATGTTCTGAGGGTCAAATCGAATATATTTAACATTGATCTTATTTCGATTAATGCCATCCGCGTTCGGTGAGACCGACTCACTGTTTATGATCTCCTGGTACATTAACACTGTAATCCTAACTGGAACTAATTGACTCTTTTAATAATAATAATAATAATAATAATAATCTTTATTTGAAAATATAAGCATTACAGTATTTACACCAAGTCGCTTATATCTACACTAATTACTCAACATTTTTTAATTATTCATACTATCGTTCGGTGAGACCGACTCACTGTTTATGATCTCCAGGTACATTAACACTGTTATCCTAACTGGAACTAATTGACTCTTTTAATCTAATCGTTCGGTGAGACCGACACACTGTTTATGATCTCCTGATACATTAACACTGTAATCCTAACTGGAACTAATTGACTCTTTTAATGTAATCGTTCGGTGAGACCGACTCACTGTTTATGATATCTTGGTACATTAACACTGTAATCCTAACTGAAACTAATTGACTCTTTTAATCTAATCGTTCGGTGAAACCGTCTCACTGTTTATGTTCTCCTGGTACATTAACAACGTAATCCTAATTCTAAATCTTTGAAACTAATAATAATAATATCTTGGGACATTTTTCACACACGGCGATCTGATCCCAAATTAAGCTTTTTTTTTTTTTTATAGAAAAGGAAGGCGGACGAGCATATGGGCCACCTGATGGTAAGTGGTCACCAACGCTCTTAGACATTGGCATTGTAAGAAATGTCAACCATCGCTTACATATCCAATGCGCCACCAACCTTGGGAACTAAGATTTTATGTCCCTTGTGCCTGTAATTACACTGGCTCACTCACCCTTCAAACCGAAACACAACAATATCAAGTATTGCTGTTTTGCGGTAGAATATCTGATGAGTGGGTGGTACCTACCCAGACGAGCTTGCACAAAGCCCTACCACCAGTGAAAAATTACAAAACTCGTGCTATGGAAACCTGACAACTGATATACTACATATACTACTTTTCTTTTGTAAATACATACTTATACAGAAAATTACACCCAGACTCAGGACAAACAGACATGTTCATGCACACAAATGTCTGGCCTGCATGGGAATCGAACCCTCAGCCTTCGGCGTGAAAAGGCAAGTATCTACCAACCCCGCCAAACGTCTCGTCAAAATTATTTTAATCTAATCGTTCGGTGAGACCGACACACTTTTTATGATCTCCTGGTACATTAACACTGTAATCCTAACTTTTTTTTTTTTTATATGTCCTGGATAGCAAATGACTCTACTCCACGGCCAGTACAGTCGGGAAAAACGTTCTGCACTAGCCGCCTTCGCCTTGCCGGCCCGCAAGATGCCTCTTCCAGCCTCGTTTGAAGGAACCCGGGTTGTAAGAGGAGGGGAACACGTGAGCTGGTAAGGAATTCCATTTTTTGGTAGTGCGACAAAGAAATGAGTTGCCAAATTTCTTTGTGCGCGATGGAATTGATGTCACAGTTAGGCGGTGACATCGAGAACCAGCTCGCGTGGACTTAAGAAGGAAGGGGGAAGCAGGAATTAGAGAGAATAATTCCTCAGAGCACTCGCCGTGATACAGTCGATAGGAAGCGCTCAGTGCTGCTATCTCGCGACGCAATTGTAAAGGTTCAAGGGTGTTTGTGACCTTTACGTCGCCAATAATGCATACTGCACGTCGCTGCAACCGGTCCAAGGCCTCCAGTAGGTACTTAGCGGAGCCATCCCAAAGGTGCGAGCAATATTCAACGCAAGATCGTACCTGTGTTTTGTATAACAGGCACAGTTGTTGTGGCGTGAAAAAACGCCGCACCTTGTTCAGAACTCCGAGTTTTCGTGAAGCTGTTTTTATAATAGCCTCGATGTAATTATATGCCCTTGGCCTAAGGTCGCAGCGAACGTCCATCCCCAGCATGGCGATTTTGCTTTGTATCATTAGCGGTATGCCACAGAGGGAGGGATGAGGGTAAAATGGTTACTTTTTCGCTGTGAGAGCGCATACCTGTGTTTTCTTGGCATTAAACTCAACAAGATTATCAGAACCCCATTTGGCAATGAGCTCTAACGTCCTATCGAGTTCAATGACAAGATTCTCCCGCCTCTCCTCAGTTTCCGCCCGCCCAGCCACTGCGCGTCCGTGGTATCCACCATGCACTGTACTATCGTCTGCATAGCAATGTATGTTCCCAAGGGAGAGCATATCATTGATCATGCAGAAGAAAGAGTGTGGGAGATAGCACAGATCCCTGGGGGACCCCAGCATTCACTACATAGAATTGTGAAGCGCAACCATCAACTAAAACACGAAGGCTACGCTTGTGTAGGAAGCTGGCAATCCAGGTGCATAGCTGAGCAGGCAGACCATATGCCGGCAGCTTGGAGAGAAGACTTCTGTGCCAGACCCTGTCGAAAGCCTTGGAGATATCGAGGCTGACAGCCAACGATTCTGCATGCTTGTCGATAGCTTCACCCCAGAGGTGTGTTACGTACGCTAGAAGATCACCTGTGGACCGTTTTGGTCGAAACCCGTACTGACGATCATTAATTAGACAGTGATTTTCTAGGTAATGGATCAGTTGGTTGTTTAGAATCCATTCAATCACCTTACAAAGTACTGAGGTGATAGCTATTGGTCGATAATTTGCCGGGTCAGACCGATCCCCTTTTTTGGGAACCGCTTGCACATTAGCTCTTCTCCAAGCCTCCGGCACACATCCCGAAGAAAGAGAAAGTTGGAACAGGCGCGTTAACACAGGAGACAGCTCCGCCGCGCACTTCTTCAGCACAATGGCTGGTATTCCATCAGGACCGCTAGCTTTCCGTATATCAAGTGATTGCAGCTCCGCACGCACATCACGTTGCCTGATTTTGATGTCAGGCATCGTGTGGCCACATGAAGGTATTGTTGGTTCCTGCGCACTACAATCATCGATCACAGAGTTGTCGGCAAAGAGTTTAGCCAGGAGGTCGGCTTTCTCCTGCGCACTGTGAGCTAGCGATCCGTCCGGATTTCTGAGCGGTGGCAGCGAAGGTTGGCAGAAATTGTTTTGCACAGACTTGGTCAGACGCCAGAAGCTACGGGAGCCCCTAGGATGCGAAATAAGGTCATCCGTATCAATCCAATCTGTACAATGCGCTGTGCATCCGCTCTCGTGTATGCCTTCCTACAGGACTTGGAATTTTTATTGTAGTTTGCTTTCAGTGAGTCAATGTTAGATGCCCCGCTAATGCAGCCGTTGATCCACGCGCGATATGCCGCCTGCTTAGATGATACAGCATCGGCACATTCACGAGTGAACCAACGGTTACGCGTGCCCCTATTGATGAGATCTGAGCTAGGAATGTAGTATTCCATTCCTAACATGATCTCATCAGCAACAGCAGCGGCACTAGCTGACGGGTCATTCCCACTGAAGCAACGTTCCTTCCAAGGGACTGACGCATAGTAATCGCGCATACCGTCCCAATCTGCCGACTTATAGTGCCAAACGTGACGTTTGCATACCGCTGATGGCGGCAGCTTGGCCTGTGGCACTTTGGTAGATATAAGGCCGTGATCTGAAGAACCAAGTGGAGCTTGAACCACAACCTGATATTCCACCGGGTGAGAAGTCAGCAGAAGATCCAGTAGAGAAGGCGCTTGCCCATCAATATCTGGGATCCTGGTGGGCTGATCAACCAGTTGGGTCAAGTCGTGTGTGAGAGCAAAAGCATGAGCAGTTCTTCCAGCATGGTCAGTTTTGAGGGATTTCAACCATGATTCATGGTGAGCATTAAAATCCCCCAAAAACACCAATTCCGCGTTAGGAAACTGCTCTTGCGCAGCATCTGCCACCCGACTAAGATGGTCAAATAATCGGCTTGTCTCCAAGTCACCATTGTGGGATCTGTAGAGGCACACGTAGACTCGACTCTGATGAACCGTACTACCTATCTCGATATAGCCGTTCCTAATTCACATAACATACAAACCACAATATCTGAAAAGTTATGTAAATATCAAGATCTCGCCATAGAAATTAAAACGCAATGGAAAGCACAAACAGTACACATAGTCCCAATAGTCCTATCATCCACAGGTATCGTGCCAAAATCCTTGACACGAAGTCTGAACACCTTACAAATGCCAGCGTATATCCTCCATATACTTCAAAAAGCCATAATCCTTAACACCTGCCGTATCACCCGAAAGTTTATATCATCATCCACTTTATCATCAACGTTTTTAATATAAGCAACACTCCTTAACGCTTGGCTGCAGCCCGCGTTTTCGGTTTAAACACTTCGAAAGAAGAGAAACTTTAAAAGTTAAATAGAAATAATAATAATAATAATATTGGACATTATTCACACACGGTCATCTGATCACAAATTAAGCAGAGCTTGTGTTATGGAAACCAGACAACTGATATACTACATACATATGTAGTATATCAGTTGTCTGGTTGGCGTTGGTACTTGCTGTGGCCCGCCAGGTCCAGGAAAGACACCAGCTTGGCGCTCCTCTCTCCGATGCGCTCCGCTGTCATCAGCTCGGAACAACCGTAGTTGACGACATTACCCTGATTATATGAATGTAATACATTATATGACTTTCATTTTAGGTATAAGTAATACCGGGTAGTGTTGCATGTCGATAGTCCATTATCGATAAAATCGATAGTTTTGGACTATTGATAATCAATGATTTTTCGATAGTATTGACGTATTGATTTTTTGACGAGCCGGTTGGCGTGGTTGGTAGTTACTTGCCTTTCACGCCAAAGGTTGTGGGTTCGGTTCCCACTCAGGACAGACAATTGTGTGCATTAACATGTCTGTTTTTCCTGAGTCTGTGTGTAATTGTCTATACAATAGTATATCAGTTGTCTGGTTGCCATAGTACAAGCTCTGCTTAGTTTCGGATCAGATATATATATATATATATATATATATATTTTTTTTTTATTTTTTATTTTATTTATTTTAAGGACCACTAGTAGCTACTACATGTTTTAATGACAAATGTAAAACAATTTAGTGAAAATAGCTAACATGTGAAGCTTTTTAAAGTAGCCACAACAATTACAATATTTGTTTTAAAAATACATTAACACATAATTATAGCAACATGAGTAGAAAGATTAAAAAAAAAAAAAATAAGTCCAAATTGATACAAATTAAAGATCATAAAAAAATAAACATGCACTTAATAAAATTAAAATTAATAACACAAATAGTTTGAAATTGATATAGGTACAAATTAAAATTAAATAATTCATTAAATTAATGCAAAGTTTACGTTACAAAAAAATTACTAAAAATATACTAATTAATACAAAATAAAATTATGATAACATTATTTATTATTACTATATATATATATATATATATATATAGTTGAACGCAAATCACAGTAGTGTCGGCCGGCAGGGTGGCCGTGTTCCCGGTGAGCTGCGTGCGCGGCGCCGGCCTCAACGCACTGCACGCGTGCTTGCTGGCGCTGGTGCCGCGCCGCGACCTGCAGCGCCCCGAGGACATGAGTGAACCATATGTTGTGCAGTTGACTAGTATCCTTTTTATTAAATTATAAATGTTATAATTTATGTCACTTTACAGTAGGCGTGCGAGTTTCAAATAGACGAAATTTTCCACGTAGGGGACTCGACGGGGCCCGTCGTGGGGGGACTGCTCGCGCGAGGGCGACTCTACGAGGGCGACGAACTTATCATAGGTGCGTTGCGTTCTGTTAGTTGTGAGATGAATAGAGCGACGTATATTTAACACCTCAAGCATCAAAAATAGGTGATATCAAGCGCTTTAAACGTGTTCGTCAAAGCTTGTTTTTTATATAAAAAAATGTTTAAATAAATTTAGCTCTGTATGCTCAAAAGTGAACTAACCAAAAAATGCAAGAAACATTTTCGGTGTACAACTTGGCGTTTGACAGGTTAGCATGCTTTATATCGGACAGGCTGTTTTCAGCGTAACGTAACATGATAAATAAATTCACTATTAAGGCACGGTATTCTAAAATGAAATTAATATCTATGTCCACCATTGACGTCCATCATACTAAACCTTGACCAACAAATTAGCTGTGGTAACTCAATTAGAGGGGTTGTATGAGATTGAAGCAGCGGACGCTTAGTAAGATGATAATAATTCCTTTTTTTGTGAATTCAAATGCGCGTGCCCCTATTGATGAGATCTGAGCTAGGAATGTAGTATTCCATTCCTAACATGATCTCATCAGCAACAGCAGCGGCACTAGCTGACGGGTCATTCCCACTGAAGCAACGTTCCTTCCAAGGGACTGACGCATAGTAATCGCGCATACCGTCCCAATCTGCCGACTTATAGTGCCAAACGTGACGTTTGCATACCGCTGATGGCGGCAGCTTGGCCTGTGGCACTTTGGTAGATATAAGGCCGTGATCTGAAGAACCAAGTGGAGCTTGAACCACAACCTGATATTCCACCGGGTGAGAAGTCAGCAGAAGATCCAGTAGAGAAGGCGCTTGCCCATCAATGTCTGGGATCCTGGTGGGCTGATCAACCAGTTGGGTCAAGTCGTGTGTGAGAGCAAAAGCATGAGCAGTTCTTCCAGCATGGTCAGTTTTGAGGGATTTCAACCATGATTCATGGTGAGCATTAAAATCCCCCAAAAACACCAATTCCGCGTTAGGAAACTGCTCTTGCGCAGCATCTGCCACCCGACTAAGATGGTCAAATAATCGGCTTGTCTCCAAGTCACCATTGTGGGATCTGTAGAGGCACACGTAGACTGGACTCTGATGAACCGTACTACCTATCTCGATATAGCCGTTCCTAATTCACATAACATACAAACCACAATATCTGAAAAGTTATGTAAATATCAAGATCTCGCCATAGAAATTAAAACGCAATGGAAAGCACAAACAGTACACATAGTCCCAATAGTCCTATCATCCACAGGTATCGTGCCAAAATCCTTGACACGAAGTCTGAACACCTTACAAATGCCAGCGTATATCCTCCATATACTTCAAAAAGCCATAATCCTTAACACCTGCCGTATCACCCGAAAGTTTATATCATCATCCACTTTATCATCAACGTTTTTAATATAAGCAACACTCTTTAACGCTTGGCTGCAGCCCGCGTTTTCGGTTTAAACACTTCGAAAGAAGAGAAACTTTAAAAGTTAAATAGAAATAATAATAATAATAATATTGGACATTATTCACACACGGTCATCTGATCACAAATTAAGCAGAGCTTGTGTTATGGAAACCAGACAACTGATATACTACATACATATGTAGTATATCAGTTGTCTGGTTGGCGTTGGTACTTGCTGTGGCCCGCCAGGTCCAGGAAAGACACCAGCTTGGCGCTCCTCTCTCCGATGCGCTCCGCTGTCATCAGCTCGGAACAACCGTAGTTGACGACATTACCCTGATTATATGAATGTAATACATTATATGACTTTCATTTTAGGTATAAGTAATACCGGGTAGTGTTGCATGTCGATAGTCCATTATCGATAAAATCGATAGTTTTGGACTATTGATAATCAATGATTTTTCGATAGTATTGACGTATTGATTTTTTGACGAGCCGGTTGGCGTGGTTGGTAGTTACTTGCCTTTCACGCCAAAGGTTGTGGGTTCGGTTCCCACTCAGGACAGACAATTGTGTGCATTAACATGTCTGTTTTTCCTGAGTCTGTGTGTAATTGTCTATACAATAGTATATCAGTTGTCTGGTTGCCATAGTACAAGCTCTGCTTAGTTTCGGATCAGATATATATATATATATATATATATATATATATATATATATATATATATATATATATATATATATATATATATATATATTTTTTATTTTATTTATTTTAAGGACCACTAGTAGCTACTACATGTTTTAATGACAAATGTAAAACAATTTAGTGAAAATAGCTAACATGTGAAGCTTTTTAAAGTAGCCACAACAATTACAATATTTGTTTTAAAAATACATTAACACATAATTATAGCAACATGAGTAGAAAGATTAAAAAAAAAAAAATAAGTCCAAATTGATACAAATTAAAGATCATAAAAAAATAAACATGCACTTAATAAAATTAAAATTAATAACACAAATAGTTTGAAATTGATATAGGTACAAATTAAAATTAAATAATTCATTAAATTAATGCAAAGTTTACGTTACAAAAAAATTACTAAAAATATACTAATTAATACAAAATAAAATTATGATAACATTATTTATTATTACTATATATATATATATATATATATATAGTTGAACGCAAATCACAGTAGTGTCGGCCGGCAGGGTGGCCGTGTTCCCGGTGAGCTGCGTGCGCGGCGCCGGCCTCAACGCACTGCACGCGTGCTTGCTGGCGCTGGTGCCGCGCCGCGACCTGCAGCGCCCCGAGGACATGAGTGAACCATATGTTGTGCAGTTGACTAGTATCCTTTTTATTAAATTATAAATGTTATAATTTATGTCACTTTACAGTAGGCGTGCGAGTTTCAAATAGACGAAATTTTCCACGTAGGGGACTCGACGGGGCCCGTCGTGGGGGGACTGCTCGCGCGAGGGCGACTCTACGAGGGCGACGAACTTATCATAGGTGCGTTGCGTTCTGTTAGTTGTGAGATGAATAGAGCGACGTATATTTAACACCTCAAGCATCAAAAATAGGTGATATCAAGCGCTTTAAACGTGTTCGTCAAAGCTTGTTTTTTATATAAAAAAATGTTTAAATAAATTTAGCTCTGTATGCTCAAAAGTGAACTAACCAAAAAATGCAAGAAACATTTTCGGTGTACAACTTGGCGTTTGACAGGTTAGCATGCTTTATATCGGACAGGCTGTTTTCAGCGTAACGTAACATGATAAATAAATTCACTATTAAGGCACGGTATTCTAAAATGAAATTAATATCTATGTCCACCATTGACGTCCATCATACTAAACCTTGACCAACAAATTAGCTGTGGTAACTCAATTAGAGGGGTTGTATGAGATTGAAGCAGCGGACGCTTAGTAAGATGATAATAATTCCTTTTTTTGTGAATCTTAATTTTAAATATGTCAATAATGCGAGCCGAGATGGCCCTGTGGTAAGAACGCGTGAATCTTAACCGATGATCATGGGAACAGTCTCTCGTAGTTTAAATAGTAATTTATAAAGATGAATAAGATTCATTCATATTCGCTAAAAATAACAGAGTAACAGTAAACAGTAACAGCCTGTGAATGTTCCACTGCTGGGCTAAGGCATCCTCTCCCTTTTTGAAGAGAAGGTATGGAATTAATTCCACCACGCTCCTCCAATGCGAGTTGGTAGAATACACATGTGGCAGAATTTGAATGAAATTAGACACATGCAGGTTTCCTCACGACGTTTTCCTTCATCGTCAAGCACGAGATGAATTATAAACACAAATAAAGCACATGAAAATTCAGTGGTGCTTGCCCGGGTTTGTCCCATGATCGTCGGTTAAGATTCACGCGTTCTAAACACTAGTCCATTTCGGCTACAAAAGTTTTATTATGACGTTATTATTTTTAGTAATGGTTCAATCAAATTAAAATCTACTTTATTCATGTAGGCTCTTATAAACACTTTTAAATCGTTTTATAAGATTGAATAAAATTGGAAGTTACCAGCGATTCGGATTGCAAATTCTACTGAGAAGAACAAGCAAAAAGCTCAGTATTCACTCTTTTTCAACAGTCAACTTACATAGTTCTGCATGGAAATCAACAAATACTAAGTTCGTACTTTTTATCATCTATATAATCCTACATTGCTTAATACATAAGTTGTATATGTGGGAAGCACGATATTTAAATTAATTAACTAATTGATGGATGAATACAACGAATGTGACATTTACATCTATCTACAAGCAAATTTTCACAGTAACGATGTAACATTCTTGTACCTTTATTTTATAAAAATATAAAATCAAATTTTGAAAACAAAGACGATGAGTATCTATGAAATAAAATACAAAATTTAAAATTCCTTACATTATGAAAAAATTGACTTAAACGAAAAACATTACACACAAACATTAACACTCACACATACTGGTGGTAGAGGTACCACCCACTCATCAGATGTTCTACCGCAAAACAGCAGTACTGGATATTGTTGTGTTCCGGTTTGAAGGGTGAGTGAGCCAGTGTAATTACAGGTACAAGGGACATAAAATCTTAGTTCCAAAGGTTGGTGGCGCATTGGCTATGTAAGCGATGGTTGACATTTCTTACAATGCCAATGTCTAAGGGCGTTGGTGACCACTTACCATCAGGTGGCCCAATTGCTCGTCCGCCTTCCTATTCTATAAAAAAATACCACATATACTACTTTTCTTTTGAAAATATATACTTATATAAATAATTACACCCAGACTCAGGACAAACAGACATGTTCATGCACACAAATGTCTGTCCTGGGTGGGAATCGAAACCACAAACATCAGCGTGAAAGGCAAGTATCTACCAATCACGCCAACCGGCCCGTCAAATTTTTTGTCACCACTGAGCATGAGGTAAATTATAAACAGTTTAGTACGTGAAAACTCAATGGTGCATGCCCGAATGCGAGCCTTTAATCTTCGGCAAAGATTCCGTTTGCTAGTCTACTGAGTCATGTACATTTTGTAAATACAAGTTTCACATTTTAAATATTATAATTTTATTTTTTTAAAACGGATTATACTTAATATTTTGAAACGAAGACTGAAAAATCTGAAATTTAATTATTATTAAAGTTAAGATTTTAGGCAAAGATTGTGAACATTGTGACATGTGAAATGTTGACATGATGATGATGCGTGTGGTGAAATGTTACAATTATTACCGTTTTCTGCGGTGAGTGAGAGAATGTTCTTACAGAGTACTGGTTTACTGGTTGTAGCTTTATATTTAAAATTATATTACACAAACGATTTATATAACGATTATAAGGTCGAGATGGCCCAGTGGTAAGAACGCGTGAATCTTAACCGATGAACGTGGGTTCAAACCCGGGCAAGCACCTCTGAATTTTCATGTGCTTAATTTCTAGTCGAGTCTACGTGTGCCTCTACAGATCCCACAACGGTGACTTGGAGACAAGCCGATTATTTGACCATCTTAGTCGGGTGGCAGATGCTGCGCAAGAGCAGTTACCTAACGCGGAATTGGTGTTTTTGGGGAATTTTAATGCTCACCATGAATCATGGTTGAAATCCCTCAAAACTGACCATGCTGGAAGAACTGCTCATGCTTTTGCTCTCACACACGACTTGACCCAACTGGTTGATCAGCCCACCAGGATCCCAGACATTGATGGGCAAGCGCCTTCTCTACTGGATCTTCTGCTGACTTCTCACCCGGTGGAATATCAGGTTGTGGTTCAAGCTCCACTTGGTTCTTCGGATCACGGCCTTATATCTACCAAAGTGCCACAGGCCAAGCTGCCGCCATCAGCTGTATGCAAACGTCGCGTTTGGCACTATAAGTCGGCAGATTGGGACGGTATGCGCGATTACTATGCGTCAGTCCCTTGGAAGGAACGTTGCTTCAGTGGGAATGACCCGACAGCTAGTGCCGCTGCTGTTGCTGATGAGATCATGTCAGGAATGGAATACTACATTCCTACCTCAGATCTCATCAATAGGAGTACGCGTAACCGTTGGTTCACTCGTGAATGTGCCGACGCTGTATCATCTAAGATCAACGGCTGCATTAGCGGGGCATCTAACATTGACTCACTGAAAGCAAACTACAATAAAAATTCCAAGTCCTGTAGGAAGGCATACACGAGAGCGGATGCACAGCGCATTGTACAGATTGGATTGATACGGATGACCTTATTTCGCATCCTAGGGGCTCCCGTAGCTTCTGGCGTCTGACCAAGTCTGTGCAAAACAATTTCTGCCAACCTTCGCTGCCACCGCTCAGAAATCCGGACGGATCGCTAGCTCACAGTGCGCAGGAGAAAGCCGACCTCCTGGCTAAACTCTTTGCCGACAACTCTGTGATCGATGATTGTAGTGCGCAGCCACCAACAATACCTTCATGTGGCCACACGATGCCTGACATCAAAATCAGGCAACGTGATGTGCGTGCGGAGCTGCAATCACTTGATATACGGAAAGCTAGCGGTCCTGATGGAATACCAGCCATTGTGCTGAAGAAGTGCGCGGCGGAGCTGTCTCCTGTGTTAACGCGCCTGTTCCAACTTTCTCTCTCTTCGTGTGTGCCGTGTGCCGAGGGCTTGGAGAAGAGCTAATATGCAAGCGGTTCCCAAAAAAGGGGATCGGTCTGACCCGGCAAATTATCGGCCAATAGCTATCACCTCAGTAATTTGTAAGGTGATGGAACGGATTCTAAACAAACAACTGATCCATTACCTAGAAGATCACTGTCTAATTAATGATCGTCAGTACAGGTTTCGACCAAAACGGTCCACAGGTGATCTTCTAGCGTACGTAACACACCTCTGGGGTGAAGCTATCTACAAGCATGCAGAATCGTTGGCTGTCAGCCTCGATATCTCCAAGGCTTTCGACAGGGTCTGGCACAGAAGTCTTCTCTCCAAGCTGCCGGCATATGGTCTGCCTGCTCAGCTATGCACCTGGATTGCCAGCTTCCTACACAAGCGTAGCCTTCGTGTTTTAGTTGATGGTTGCGCTTCACAATTCTATGTAGTGAATGCTGGGGTCCCCCAGGGATCTGTGCTATCTCCCACACTCTTTCTTCTGCATGATCAATGATATGCTCTCCCTTGGGAACATACATTGCTATGCAGATGATAGTACAGTGCATGGTGGATACCACGGACGCGCAGTGGCTGGGCGGGCGGAAACTGAGGAGAGGCGGGAGAATCTTGTCATTGAACTCGATAGGACGTTAGAGCTCATTGCCAAGAAAACACAGGTATGCGCTCTCACAGCAAAAAAGTCACCATTTTACCCTCATCCCTCCCTCTGTGGCACACCGCTGATGGTACAAAGCAAAATCGCCATGCTGGGGATGGACGTTCGCTGCGACCTTAGTCCAAGGGATTACATCGAGGCTATTATAAAACCAGCTTCACGGAAACTCGGAGTTCTGAACAAGGTGCGGCGTTTTTTCACGCCACAACAACTGTGCCTGTTATACAAAACACAGGTACGGTCTTGCGTTGAATATTGCTCGCACCTTTGGAATGGCTCCGCTAAGTACCTACTGGAGGCCTTGGACCGGTTGCAGCGACGTGCAGTACGCATTATTGGCGACGTAAAGGTCACAAACACCCTTGAACCTTTACAATTGCGTCGCGAGATAGCAGCACTGAGCGCTTTCTATCGACTGTATCACGGCGAGTGCTCTGAGGAATTATTCTCACTAATTCCTGCTTCCCCCTTCCTTCTTAAGTCCACGCGAGCTGGTTCTCGATATCACCGCCTAACTGTGACATCAATTCCATCGCGCACAAAGAAATTTGGCAACTCCTTTCTTTGTCGCACTACCAAAAAATGGAATTCCTTACCAGCTCACGTGTTCCCCTCCTCTTACAACCCGGGTTCCTTCAAACGAGGCGTGAAGAGGCATCTTGCGGGCCGGCAAGGCGGTGACGGTTAGTACAGAACATTCTTCCCGACTGTACTGGCCGTCGTCGCGTTTGGACTCTACTACCACTTACCATCAGGTGGAGTAGAGTCATTTGCCATTCCGGACATATAAAAAAAAAAAAAAAAATTCTGTTATAATTCATCTCGTGCTTTTCGGTAAAGGAAAACATCGTGAGGAAACCTGCATGTGTCTAATTTCATCGAAGTTCTGCCACATGTGTATTCCACCAACCCGCATTGGAGCAGCGTGGTGGAATAAGCTCCAAACCTTCTCCTCAAAAAGGGAGAGGAGGCCTTAGCCCAGCAGTGGGACATTTACAGGCTGTTACTGTACTGAAACGATTTAAAAATGCTTTTTTGAATAACGTCTCTACCGCCAAATGGCAATACTTAGTATTATTGTGTGCTAGTTTGAAAGATGAGTTAGACAGTGTAACTATAGGCACAAGAGACGTAATATCTTAATCCCCAAGGTTGATGGCGCATTACGATGTTAGGGGTGATTAATAGACTGTGACAAAGTCTATGGGTAGTGACGACCACTTACCATACGGTGGTCATTTGCCAGCGTACCTATACGAAATTAAAAAAGTGATATATTTTTTTATTTTCAAAATTCATCGTTACAGATATCAGAACTAGTCCAATCGTCGCAAGCTTCGGAGAAGAATCGAAAGAACGCGAGGAGACAGAACAAGAATATCCTCCAGGACATCGCCAACGTGAAGAACAGCCTCACGAAGACATCGGACACGAAGTGCACGAACGTGTACGTGTCGGACGACGGGAGCAAGTACAGCGACGCGCACGTGTCGAGCGACACGCAGGACAAGTGCGTGTGTGACGACCTGGTGTTCCTCGAAGACCCAAACGACCCTAGAGGCTGTATATACTTTCAGGTGAGCAGAAAACTCTACTCGTTTTTAAAAGATTAGCAAACCTTAGATATGCGATTCCATGCGATTCGCTACCAGCTCTGCTGTATTGTACAGTACAAACACTTCTCGATCAATATATCTCTATATACAACACGACACTGTTACACTTAACCACTTATATACACTTTAGTTTTACTTACAAAGTTCCGATAACAACTTCACAGATAACCAAAACGCTAAATTTTTCGCGAATCCATAGTCAATACCACAGAATATTAAGATTTCGACCAAATTTCAAGGTCAAAGTTGCTTATATACTCTACTTACTATTGGAATCGACTATAGACTTGTATATGTTTGCACAGCACATTGTGTGTGTGTGTTTTTTTTTATCCGTAACAGCACATGAATGTCCTACAGCTGGGCTAAAGGCCTCCTCTCCCTTTTTTGAGGAGAAGGCTTGGAGCTTATTCCACCACGCTGCTCCAGTGCGGTTTGATGGAATACTATAGACCCAGACGGACTCTTCAGCAAACCGATATCTATGATTTTACTATAGACTTCAGCGCCTAACAGCAGTTGTATTTTATTCGGTATTTGAAACTCAGGATCTGCTAGTGTTTTTTTTATCTAGTGCAGGCCAATTAAACATCGTGATTTGCTGTGTTGGCAAATAGTTTCTAATATTACGTAGAACATACGCCTTGACATGGACTGTGAAGGTTGGTTTAACCCTTGATCTAAGGTTGACTTCCACCATGTGTTTGATGCTAAGCTGATTACCTCCACTCAGTCCAGTGACCACGCCGTTGATTTTTTCTCGTTTCAAACGCAACGTTTGAACGATATCCTCTGACACAAACGAGGCCTGAGAGCCTTGGTCAATGACAGCACGGTAGGTTCCTATGTTTCCATGGCTTGAAGACACATCCACCAGTGCGGTAGCTAATAAAATTTGACCAGGTTGTTTTGTAAAATGTGATACTATGTTTGTATGGTCTTTCTGACTTTCTTCTCTTACAGTTTCCTTTCTTTCAGCGTGCAATAAAGAGTGATGCTTTTTCTGACAAATACGGCAAGAGGTATTTCGCAGACATTTACTTGCTGAGTGGTTTGGGATAAGACAAATTTTTGTCAAATGCTGTGTGGACTGAGCGGGCTCTAACAGTTTTGGAACTGTATTCTATCATCTCAAGCGATAGAAATCTTGTTTCTAAAAATTGTTGCAATTCGTCAAACGTCGGAAAATCTTGCTCTAGTGCAATATGTTGCTCCCATAATCGATGACTTTCAGAATCCAATTTGTTTACTGTTATATAAACGATTATAGCACTCCACGATTCTGTCGGTAATCCAAGATTGCTCAAAGCGTTCGAACATTCAACCGTTGAATCAATTAATTGCCTTATGCTCACTGCAGATTCGGATGAAATATTTTTCAGGTTCAACAATTTTTTGAAAATACAATTTGATAGGTACCTCTTATTGTTGTATCTGTTTTTAAGTGTTGACCACGCTTGTTCATAATTCTGACTGGTTACAGATATACTTTTCAGCAACTGTTCTGCCTCACCTGTCACCGATGATTTAAGATAATGCAGCTTCTGCACATCGTCTAAGCGTTTGTTTATATGAATTAGAGAATTAAATAAATCATGAAACGACGGCCAATCGGTGTATTTGCCAGAAAAGGTAGGTATTTTTATCGTCGGCAAATCAATTTCAGTAATTTTGTGTTGTGTATCTGCTGGTTGTACTTCTTTCTTAGGTGCCATTTCTTGAAGTTGATTTTTCAATTCACTTTTGTATTCTATATATGACTCCTCACATTGATTATATATTCATATATATCATTAGAAAAATACTTAAAATCTTTTCTATTTTCCTTCTTGATATGTGCTATAACTTGATCATGACCAGATTTAAATGTTTGCCATGTGTTTTCTAGCGTCTCCAAACGTGTCTCTAGATAACTTAAAGTAATCCTTTGTTTTGGTGATTTATTGTAATTTCGTTTTCCTTTCAATATTTGATCAAATTTCTCTTCCTGAACACTAATTATTTGATTTATGTCTTCCATTGTTAATATTAAATTAAAGTTCCAAAGTAGTAAGTAGTAAGTCCAAAGTCACTAAATTTTTCTAAGTTCCGAAGACAAAAATTTTACAAGTCCGAAATTCACTAAATTTTTCTAAGTGTTTTATTGATCGAATTTTGCTGTCCCATTTACTTGTTTTTTCTGTGTTTAGTTTTATTAAACGGAATTTTCTAAGTCTATATTGAAGTCCACTTTACAAAATTTTATTCTAAGTCCTGACACTTCAAATATTTTCTAAGTTCACATCTGTTAATTTAAGCTTACGTACGCACTTTAAATCCGGCTCGAAGGACCAAACTGTTCACTTAACACAATTGAAATATAATTTACTACTTAACACGATAAATTAAAACACACCTTGGAATATACAATGTATTGAAAGACAAAAAAATATAACATTTTTAAACACTTTATGGTTTTATCTTGGGTTCTGGCCAGCGCGATTCAGAATTGAGACTCTTTTGGTTAACGCCATCTACCGACAAATAGCATAACTAACTTAACCGAACAAACACAATGAACGCACCAACTGTCAAGTTTCAACAAACACCAAAACTGGTTACACGATAAGGGTCAAAAGATTTGATAATTCTATCTCTGTCTAAACCTGTCTACGCTACAGTACGTACTCGGTTCGCAGCTGGCGGACACGCAGCAGAGCGTCGAGCTGCGGGTCGCGGTGATGGGGGCGAACGAGGCGGGCAAGTCGACGTTCATAGGCGTTCTCACTCAAGGTACGTTCGTTATTATCTTGTTGAAGTCGTGAGTTCTAGTAACTAAATTAAATATTCAGTATTTAATTACAGGCACAAGGGACATAACATCTTAGTTCCCAAGGTTGGTGGCGCATTGGCGATGTAAGCGATGGTTAACAGTTCTTACAATGCCTATGTCTATGGGCGTTAGTGACCACTCACCATCAGGTGGCCCATATGCTCGTTCGCCTTCCTATTCTATAAAAAAATATATTTATAAGGCTTCGTATCCAGAAGTTTTTGATTCGATTATCATGTAGAGATCCTATACGTGTGTACTCGTAATAAGGAGATGGCGCCTTATCCCAGCTGTGGGTAAAAATGCTGTTACATTTTTAAACAAATTAAATGATACCTACTCAGTCGCGACAAAAACCGACTTTGTTAATATTATATTGTAATATCATTTATTTTATCCTCAGATAAATATTTTATGGTCAAGAAACTTACTTGTAATTACAATGGCAGTATAAAATTTGATCTTGAAATTGTAATGACGTCATTGGTTGATGGTATGTGAGCTGTTTGTATTGCGCAATACAATAGTTTTTCTTTTCTACAGGTGAACTCGATAACGGTAGAGGGAGCGCTCGCCTGAACATGTTCAGGCATTTGCACGAAGTGAAAAGTGGTAGGACGTCCTCGCTCAGCCACGAGATACTCGGCTTCGATGCTCAGGTGCGCTAATGATTATTTTGACGTTTATTTAAATTAAGAACAATCCCCCACCCACTTGCAAAGCCCGGGCAAACACCACTGCACTTTGATGTGCTTAATTAATGGGCACATTGTCAGGAGATCTGCTTTTATGGGATGAAGTATTGCTATGTATATCCATCAACCCGCATTGAAGCTGCAAGTTAGAGCTCCAAATCACAAGTGGAGGGGAGGTCTTAGCCCAGCAGAGGTGTTATTTTTTTATAATAAGTAAATAGAAAAAAAAAGTAAAAGTAAGCTTTACACTAGAAGTGAGATTTGGAAGCGTGTAAAGACATTGTTTGCGCCTGAACTCTCTAATTTTCACCCTGGGATTATGTAAATGTCTATGTCCCACTGCTTGGCTAATCCCTCTTCTCCCTTTGATGAGGAGCTTATTCCAATACGCTGTTCCAATTTAGTGGTGCTAATCTGGGTTTTAACACGCTATCATTGGTAACGATTTACACATTCTATTCACTACCATCTCGGTTCTCAATAGGATTAAGAGTGTGTGGGAATAGAGACTGTCTGTGCTTGCACGCACACACAAGTACCATTATTAGTCCCGTGCAGTTGTCTAAACCGTTCGTATCCGTAACAGCCTGTGAATGTCCCACTGCTGGGCTAAAGGCGGGTTGGTGGAATACACATTTTATCCGTGCAGAGACGGAGAAAGAATACATTTCACTGCCCCTCTCTTTCCCATGGGTGTCGTAAGAGGCGACTAAGGGATATCTAAGCGACCATCTGCTCATCTGGTGGTAGGATGCTAACATCCGCCTGGCTTGTTACCACCGTACGCATGGTGAAAAACTCGTGAAGTGGCTTGCAGCCGCGTTTCGAGGTCAGCCAGCATACAGCCAGAGCCCGAGCGAGTATTGCCGCGATGGGTGTTGGTCCAATTGGAGACGGCTGTTGAACCACCGTCGTGCCGGTTGGTGACCGGTAGGTGGGGTCCCGGTGGCCACTTCCGGGGGGGTTCGGGGGCCCTTCCGTCCGGCGGGTCAGTGTATTTTTCCTTTTGGCAACCACTTGGGGAAACACGCCTCCACACTTTGCCCATCCCTATCGTGGCAATACATCGCTCGCTTCACGTCTCTTTTCCATTTCATTTTTCCCTAATGGCGCAACAAAAAAGAAATAACGGTCGTACAGCGGTGCACACCCCCACCATACCCTCGCTGTTTGAGGTCGAGTTCTCTAACATCCGAGGACTCCACACTAACCTCAACGCTGTCCACCACCATCTCGAGACAGCACGGCCAGCAATGTTGTTTCTCACGGAGACACAAATACTCCGTCCTGCCGATACCAGCTACCTTAATTATCCCGGCTACACGCTTGAAAGGCATACACGAGAGCGGATGCACAGCGCATTGTACAGATTGGTCATGACCTCGTTTCGCATCCTAGGGGCTCCCGTAGCTTCTGGCGTCTGACCAAGTCTGTGCAAAACAATTTCTGCCAACCTTCGCTGCCACCGCTCAGAAATCCGGACGGATCGCTAGCTCACAGTCCGCAAGAGCAAGCTGATCTCCTGGCTAAACTCTTTGCCGACGATTCCATCATCGATGATTGTAGTGCACTGCCACCTACAATACCTGCATGTGGCCATACGATGCCTGACATTAAAATCAGGCAACGTGATGTGCGTGCGGAGCAAACACCCTTGAACCTTTACAATTGCGTCGTGAGATAGCAGCACTGAGCGCTTTCTATCGACTGTATCACGGCGAGTGCTCTGAGGAATTATTCTCTCTAATTCCTGCTTCCCCCTTCCTTCTTAAGTCCACGCGAGCTGGTTCTCGATGTCACCGCCTAACTGTGACATCAATTCCATCGCGCACAAAGAAATTTGGCAACTCCTTTCTTTGTCGCACTACCAAAGAATGGAATTCCTTACCAGCTCACGTGTTCCCCTCCTCTTACAACCCGGGTTCTTTCAAACGAGGCGTGAAGAGGCATCTTGCGGGCCGGCAAGGCGAAGATGGCTAGTGCAGAACGTTTTTCCCGTCTGTACTGGCCGTTGTCGCGTTTGGACTCTACTACCACTTACCATCAGGTGGAGTAGAGTCATTTGCCCTCCCGGTGAATATAAAAAAAAAAACGCACCTATGATAAGTTCGCGCTGTCATTATTATCATTATTAGTAATATCAATTAAAATTATTAGTATTATCATTATTAGTAAGTTTGAGTTGTCATTGCAATTTTGAATTTAAATCAAAAACAAAATACTTAATCTTTTTAGTTACTCCATACTTTCGAAATTACACTGTTTATTATTCATAATTCGTGTTCAAAATGAGATCCCCTATTTCGTGGATACAATCCAGCCGCGTGGACAGTAAACCAGACTCTCCATTGAGATACGCCCAGTCGGTTTGCCACAATATTGGTGGAAACTGTAGGGTCCTCTCGAAAATGACGAATAATTACATCTTCTTCATCTGGAGAACGGACACGAGGGCGTCCGGAATCAGATTGTCTCCATTGCACGCGACCAGTTTCTCTAATTCGACGATACACACCAATAAAGACACTATTGTCAGGTGTCCGGCGATCCGGAAATCGACGATTATACTCACGACGAGCAGCTGCGGCGTCACCGTTACAATATCCATAGCAAAATAAGATGTCAGCGTATTCCTCATTAGAGTACGGACGACGAGAAGAATTTTGTTCTGCAGCCATAATAGTCCTTTTTACGCGCCAAGTTATCATAAACACAAATCACAAATTCCTTTTAGCTAGCCGAGTCACGAAGTTGTAAGAAACAGAGTCCAGTAAACGAAGCGGTTTTTTTCAAAAATTTAAGAGATCAATATTCACTAAAGCGCGTCCACACTATACGAGCAGTGCAAGTACAGTGAGTATTATGTACCCCGACAAGGTTTTATTACTCTTATTCCTAAAAGAAATGAGATAAAAGGAAATTAGAAAAAATTACGGTAAATTCAAAGGAATTGATAATAGTATTCCACAAACAGCTCTGGTTTATCTCTCCTTTTTTACCTATTACCCCTATTAAAAATAATCTTTAACTACTTTGCATTGAGGTCCTTTTGTCTTTGATCCAGATTTAATTTCTTAACAATAGCATTTCTTAGAATTTCCTACCTGGTCTCTTTGTTATCTAATTTTCTCCTGAGTTTATGATTGTTACTGTACTTTTTATGTACCGATGGATAGCTAAGGAAACGCAGATGTTTTTAAAATGATCCGCACGATAAGAGCCATAGTGATTTTTACAAAAAAATTGCGAGTAACTTAAAGAATCAAAATTAAAAATCGAAAAGTTGTACAGTTTTGGATCTGTAATTTAAAAATGCTTGAAGATTTTTTTTGTTTTATAACTGGTTATTATTAACTAGGATGTACCCTAGCAAGAAATACAAAAAAAAAATAGGGAAAATACGTTGATTTTTTTTTTATTGAATTTTAGAATCTTAAACATCCTTTAAATAAAAAAAATATTAAAAAATTACTAACTCGAAAACGATACACTTTTGTATAAGCATTTTGGGGGTCATTTGATAGCTATTGTCCTGAACTATAAGCCTTTAAAAGGATCGTGACATATTACCCTGTAACCCTGTATAAAATACAAATTTGATGATAAATATAGAGTAAATGTAAAAAATACACTTATAAATACAATTTTTTTAGTAGGATTACTTTTTAGGTATTTTAATTCATACAAATTATAAATTAAAATATTTACTTACAATTGTTTTTACAGATGAGAAACGAAACAGCAAATTATTTAATTAATTTTGTTCCCATAAATATTTCTGAATTTCAAAATGGTGTCACTTAAAAATGTCTTACGTTTGTGTTACATTAATACGTATATTTAACTTAAAATAGCAAGTTATATCAGCTTACAGGAACTAGAAAAATCATTTAGATTTAATGTACAAAATTTAAATACTTCAACAAAAGATATGTATACAACAATACAATAATATTAATCGCGCCAAAATTTAAATTTAAAATGGCGTCATGATTATGTTTAAAAATATTTAATATTTTAATAAATTTAAATAACACAATACGAATTTGAAAATGGGGTCTTTTCAAAATAACAGAATATGACATAACAGAGCATTTTTTAATATTCTTGAGGATGGTTATCACACAAATGCTATTTCTGATGTTAGGTCTGCTATTCTTTTAATCATTATTGTTATTTAGCTTAGCGGTATTTTTTTCCATTCATGTTGCCGCAGTCTTAAACACAGGCCATTCCTTATATATTCAAAATGGCGCCTAATAAGAATAAAATATAATTTTCAAGCAGTGATGAATCGCTTGAATTTTGTAAAAATTTACCAAAATGTAATATATAATTTTTTTTTGGTACATATTCAAATTTAGTATTGCATAAGTTAGGTAATAGACGAAATTTCATTTATATTTATAACTGATCAGAATAAGATTGACGGGAATAGTTCGTGTTTATAATGCCTGAAGTTCTCAAAAAAATATGACCGAGTTATTACAACTTATACCTAAATACCTGGATATTTATTTTTTAATTTATAAATAATTAACATTATTTTATGCTGCAATTTTTTTAAATTTGTTATGTGTAATATAATAATCAGGTTAGTAAAGGTTTGAGTATGTTTTTTTATTTAAAAAAATAACTTTTAACGCGACACGTTTTCTTAGACCAAAAACGTAAATGATACTAATTATCTTTGTTTAAAAAAAATCTTATTGCGCCCTTATATTGAAAAACGATTTATCCCATACTTATCAACCATTAATTGCTTTTATTAAATTATGTTTAATATTATTGTAGTTTAATTAATATCGATGCCACAGATAGCTATAAAAATATTAATTAATACAAATCATAAAAATTCAATGTCATATCGTCTAAAGTAAAATCGGCATTAAATAATCCGATCATTGATAGTTAGATATCGTAATGTTATATAAATATGTATCATTAACTTAAAATTGCAATTTATAAACAGGAACTGGATATATCATTTAATGTACAAAGTTTAAATACAAAAATATGAAAGCTAATTTTGGTTTACCTCTCGAGGTAGTGATTATATTAATGGCGCCAAAATTGTAATTCAAAATGGCGTCATGACGTTTGTGTTTTTAAAATGCTAAGCATGTTTTTTTTTTAAATAAATACAAAAATTATTTTACCGTACAACATTATTGTTTTAAATTTATAATCAATTTTTATTGGAGTCTTAGATATCAGCGCGGCTTAATGCAAAAGTAACATCGGCATTGTAAGAGCTACCATTAACAAAAAAAAAAAAAATACAAATCTAAAGATTTGTTCCTTGGGGCGTGATTATCATTTTAAAAACAGTTACGTTATATATGTATGCATACAAATATGTTATTTCATTTAAATAGAAAATAACTAGGGTATTAAAGCCACAAGAGTAGACAAAGGCAAATTAACAACCGACATTGAATTGGCGCGATATCATTGGACGAGATTTTGAGTTATCTGTGATATTCATTATGGATTTGCGAAAAAATTGCGTTTTATCCGAGAAAGTAGTTAAGCTGAGCTATTAGCGACTATCACGGGATATGGAAATATAAAGTTAGTTTATATTTACTCCTACGATTGGAATATACTAAATATACATTTCAACTAATTGTAAAAGGTGTATTAAATACAATATTAACACGTACATAGTGCTATTTTACATTTAAATAAGAATATTTAATTTAAATCTCAGTTTATTTGAAACTTTAAGTCAACTAACTTCTAAATAAGTTATTATTGTAACAATTTAACATACGATAAGATTATCATAGTCCTGTCACCGTGGCGTCACGGAAGGGTAGATAGGCAAACATGGTATAACTAAGAATTTAATGTTATTGAACGTACATATTTTCAAATATAAAGACTTATAACCTTTTACTGTTGCGATTTCTGTTTCTCTTTTTTACAAAAGTACAAAAGTGTCTGTTGGTCGAAGATATCTCTTCTTAAGAACAAAACTTATTCCAACATGATTCAAAACAGTTACAGTATATAAATGTCCCACAGCTGGGCTAAAACCTCTCCTTTTCAGGAGAAGGTTTGAGCTTATTCCACAACCTGCTTCGATGCATGGATTTCCTTCACCGAACACTTATAAATTAAATATGTGAAAGTCAGTGGAGCTAGCTAGCAAAATTAAACTATTTAATTCCACTCCGCAAAGTGAGTTTGATGTATGTATTCGTTACCTCGATAATAGCCGTCTGACGCACGTTCCCGACATGCACAGAGCACTGGAACTCTGGGTAGATGGCCGTGGAGTGTCTCAGGACATGCACGGATGCCTGTTACGTTCAATCAAATTTAATTCATTACCACATTACATATTATATTGCACAGTCTGTGCTAATATTGCTAGCATATAAAAAAACAGCCGAGATTATCCAGGCACCACTGAATTTTCATGTACTTAATTTGTGATTGTAATTCATCTCGTACTTTACGATGAAGGAAAACATCGTGAGGAAACCTGCATGTGTCTAATTTCACTGAAATTCTGCCACATGTGTATTCCACCAAACCGCACTGGAGCAGCGTGGCGGAATAAGCTCCAAACCTTCTCCTCAAAACAGGGAGAGGAGGCCTTTAGCCCAGCAGTAGGACATTCATGTGCTGTTACGGATAAAAAAACACACACACACACAATGTGCTGTGCAAACATATACAAATCTATAGTCGTATAAATTTAGCGTTTTGGTTATCTGTGAAGTTTTTATCGGAACTTTGTAAGTAAAACTAAAGTGTATATAAGTGGTTAAGTGTAACAGTGTCGTGTTATATATAGAGATATATTGATCGAGAAGTGTTTGTAGTGTACAATACAGCAGAGCTGGTAGCGAATCGCATGGAATCGCATATCTAACGAAAAACGAGTAGAGTTTTCTGCTCACCTGAAAGTATATACAGCCTCTAGGGTCGTTTGGGTCTTCGAGGAACACCAGGTCGTCACACACGCACTTGTCCTGCGTGTCGCTCGACACGTGCGCGTCGCTGTACTTGCTCCCGTCGTCCGACACGTACACGTTCGTGCACTTCGTGTCCGATGTCTTCGTGAGGCTGTTCTTCACATTTGCGATGTCCTGGAGGATATTCTTGTTCTGTCTCCTCGCGTTCTTTCGATTCTTATCCGAAGCTTGCGATGAGTGGACTAGTTCTGATATCTGTAACAATGAATTTTGAAAATAAAAAAATATATCACTTTTTTAATTTCGTATAGGTACGCTGGTAAATGACCACCTTATGGTAAGTGGTCGTCACTACCCATAGATTTTGTCACAGTCTATTAATCACCCCTAACATCGTAATGCGCCATCAACCTTGGGGATTAAGATATTACGTCTCTTATGCCTATAGTTACACTGTCTAACTCATCTTTCAAACTAGCACACAATAATACTAAGTATTGCTATTTGGCGGTAGAAACGTTATTCAAAAAAGCATTTTTAAATCGTTTGTATAATATAATTTTAAATATAAAGCTACAACCAGTATGGCTACTCTGTAAGAACATTCTCTCACTCATCATCATCATCATCATGTCAACATTTCACCGGAGAGTGATGAATCTAAAATTCTAGAATACTGGCCGCGTATATATATTCTGTCTTAAATACTTGTAAGTTTTTATTTAGTAATAAGGTTTGAATTAGCGACCCACCCGTCGTCCTCTGCAAGTCCCGGGCGGACAGCCTCCGAAGGTGGGCCGCTCGTGTCCCGCGGCGTAGCCCTCTGGCCGCGCCAGCAGCACCATGCCCTGCCGCAGTCCCGGCGGGAAGCGCCCCAGGCCCAGCGACGCCGACTGTCCCGCGCGCACGCTGCCGCACGGGACGCGGTTGCGGTATATCGTGCGCCCGGATATCTCCGCGAACTCGCCGGACTCCAGAGGTCCTGGAGGGGGGGGGGGGTTGAATATACGTCGCTCTATTCATCTCACAACTAACAGAACGCAACGCACCTATGATAAGTTCGTCGCCCTCGTAGAGTCGCCCTCGCGCGAGCAGTCCCCCCACGACGGGCTCCGTCGAGTCCCCTACGTGGAAAATGTGTTAATGCACACAATTGTCTGTCCTGAGTGGGAATCGAATTCACAACCTTTGGCGTGAAAGGCAAGTATCTAGCAAGGGTGGTTGACGTAGCTATAGACAATATTATTACCATTACCAATAGTATGGAACTCGTTTTAAAGTCATATATAAGAGTTAACTCAGAAACACTTCGGGTTAAATAAAGGCTTGTGAAGCTACTCACTCCTCATCCTTTTTGATTTCCTCGTCTACATTGTCTATGGTGTCCAGTATCGACTTTTGCGGCGCAACGCAGTTCTTTGCCATATTCTCGTCAGTTATTAACAGCGGTTTCTGTAATAATATTTTGGCTGGATTGACATTCAGCGAGATAATTTTTTTCTAATAGAATAGGAAAGCGGACGAGCATATGGGCCACCTGATGGTAAGTGGTCACTAACGCCCATAGACATAGGCATTGTAAGAAATGTTAACCATCCCTTACATCGCAAATGCGCCACCAACCTTGGGAACTGAGACGTTATGTCCCTTGTGCCTGTAATTATACTGTCTCACTCATCCTTCAAACCGGAACACAACAATACCAAGTACTGCTATTTTGCGGTAGAATATCTGATGAGTGGGTGATGCCTACATAGTTAGCTACCTAAGTGATATATAATATTATACATTTAATATTATTTATTATTCACTTGCGTCACCAGGTGCTGGAAGCGTCGCTCGCACGGCGAGACCAGCTGCAGTTTGTACTCGACGTTCCCGAAACGAGGCTCCGGGGGTAGACTCCCGTAGCACTCGTCGCCGGAATCGTCGGCGTCGGATGTTCTGAGGGCCAAATCGAATATATTTAACATTGATCTTATTTCGATTAATGCCATCCGCGTTCGGTGAGACCGACTCACTGTTTATGATCTCCTGGTACATTAACACTGTAATCCTAACTGGAACTAATTGACTCTTTTAATCTAATCGTTCGGTGAGACCGACTCACTGTTTATGATCTCCTGGTACATTAACACTGTTATCCTAACTGGAACTAATTGACTCTTTTAATCTAATCGTTCGGTGAGACCGTCACACTGTTTATGATCTCCTGATACATTAACACTGTAATCCTAACTGGAACTAATTGACTCTTTTAATGTAATCGTTCGGTGAGACCGACTCACTGTTTATGATATCTTGGTACATTAACACTGTAATCCTAACTGAAACTAATTGACTCTTTTAATCTAATCGTTCGGTGAAACCGTCTCACTGTTTATGTTCTCCTGGTACATTAACAACGTAATCCTAATTCTAAATCTTTGAAACTAATAATAATAATATCCTGGGACATTTTTCACACACGGCGATCTGATCCCAAATTAAGCTTGTACAAAACTCGTGCTATGGAAACCTGACAACTGATATACTACATATACTACTTTTCTTTTGTAAATACATACTTATACAGAAAATTACACCCAGACTCAGGACAAACAGACATGTTCATGCACACAAATGTCTGGCCTGCGTGGGAATCGAACCCTCAGCCTTCGGCGTGAAAAGGCAAGTATCTACCAACCCCGCCAAACGTCTCGTCAAAATTATTTTAATCTAATCGTTCGGTGAGACCGACTCACTGTTTATGATCTCCTGGTACATTAACACTGTAATCCTAACTTTTTTTTTTTTTATATGTCCTGGATAGCAAATGACTCTACTCCACCTGATGGTAAGTGGTAGTAGAGTCCAAACGCGACGACGGCCAGTACAGTCGGGAAAAACGTTCTGCACTAGCCGCCTTCGCCTTGCCGGCCCGCAAGATGCCTCTTCCAGCCTCGTTTGAAGGAACCCGGGTTGTAAGAGGAGGGGAACACGTGAGCTGGTAAGGAATTCCATTTTTTGGTAGTGCGACAAAGAAAGGAGTTGCCAAATTTCTTTGTGCGCGATGGAATTGATGTCACAGTTAGGCGGTGACATCGAGAACCAGCTCGCGTGGACTTAAGAAGGAAGGGGGAAGCAGGAATTAGAGAGAATAATTCCTCAGAGCACTCGCCGTGATACAGTCGATAGGAAGCGCTCAGTGCTGCTATCTCGCGACGCAATTGTAAAGGTTCAAGGGTGTTTGTGACCTTTACGTCGCCAATAATGCGTACTGCACGTCGCTGCAACCGGTCCAAGGCCTCCAGTAGGTACTTAGCGGAGCCATCCCAAAGGTGCGAGCAATATTCAACGCAAGATCGTACCTGTGTTTTGTATAACAGGCACAGTTGTTGTGGCGTGAAAAAACGCCGCACCTTGTTCAGAACTCCGAGTTTTCGTGAAGCTGTTTTTATAATAGCCTCAATGTAATTATATGCCCTTGGACTAAGGTCGCAGCGAACGTCCATCCCCAGCATGGCGATTTTGCTTTGTATCATTAGCGGTATGCCACAGAGGGAGGGATGAGGGTAAAATGGTTACTTTTCCGCTGTGAGAGCGCATACCTGTGTTTTCTTGGCATTAAACTCAACAAGATTATCAGAACCCCATTTGGCAATGAGCTCTAACGTCCTATCGAGTTCAATGACAAGATTCTCCCGCCTCTCCTCAGTTTCCGCCCGCCCAGCCACTGCGCGTCCGTGGTATCCAGCATGCACTGTACTATCGTCTGCATAGCAATGTATGTTCCCAAGAGAGAGCATATCATTGATCATGCAGAAGAAAGAGTGTGGGAGATAGCACAGATCCCTGGGGGACCCCAGCATTCACTACATAGAATTGTGAAGCGCAACCATCAACTAAAACACGAAGGCTACGCTTGTGTAGGAAGCTGGCAATCCAGGTGCATAGCTGAGCAGGCAGACCATATGCCGGCAGCTTGGAGAGAAGACTTCTGTGCCAGACCCTGTCGAAAGCCTTGGAGATATCGAGGCTGACAGCCAACGATTCTGCATGCTTGTCGATAGCTTCACCCCAGAGGTGTGTTACGTACGCTAGAAGATCACCTGTGGACCGTTTTGGTCGAAACCCGTACTGACGATCATTAATTAGACAGTGATTTTCTAGGTAATGGATCAGTTGGTTGTTTAGAATCCATTCAATCACCTTACAAAGTACTGAGGTGATAGCTATTGGTCGATAATTTGCCGGGTCAGACCGATCCCCTTTTTTGGGAACCGCTTGCACATTAGCTCTTCTCCAAGCCTCCGGCACACATCCCGAAGAAAGAGAAAGTTGGAACAGGCGCGTTAACACAGGAGACAGCTCCGCCGCGCACTTCTTCAGCACAATGGCTGGTATTCCATCAGGACCGCTAGCTTTCCGTATATCAAGTGATTGCAGCTCCGCACGCACATCACGTTGCCTGATTTTGATGTCAGGCATCGTGTGGCCACATGAAGGTATTGTTGGTGGCTGCGCACTACAATCATCGATCACAGAGTTGTCGGCAAAGAGTTTAGCCAGGAGGTCGGCTTTCTCCTGCGCACTGTGAGCTAGCGATCCGTCCGGATTTCTGAGCGGTGGCAGCGAAGGTTGGCAGAAATTGTTTTGCACAGACTTGGTCAGACGCCAGAAGCTACGGGAGCCCCTAGGATGCGAAATAAGGTCATGACCAATCTGTACAATGCGCTGTGCATCCGCTCTCGTGTATGCCTTCCTACAGGACTTGGAATTTTTATTGTAGTTTGCTTTCAGTGAGTCAATGTTAGATGCCCCGCTAATGCAGCCGTTGATCCACGCGCGATATGCCGCCTGCTTAGATGATACAGCATCGGCACATTCACGAGTGAACCAACGGTTACGCGTGCCCCTATTGATGAGATCTGAGCTAGGAATGTAGTATTCCATTCCTAACATGATCTCATCAGCAACAGCAGCGGCACTAGCTGACGGGTCATTCCCACTGAAGCAACGTTCCTTCCAAGGGACTGACGCATAGTAATCGCGCATACCGTCCCAATCTGCCGACTTATAGTGCCAAACGTGACGTTTGCATACCGCTGATGGCGGCAGCTTGGCCTGTGGCACTTTGGTAGATATAAGGCCGTGATCTGAAGAACCAAGTGGAGCTTGAACCACAACCTGATATTCCACCGGGTGAGAAGTCAGCAGAAGATCCAGTAGAGAAGGCGCTTGCCCATCAATATCTGGGATCCTGGTGGGCTGATCAACCAGTTGGGTCAAGTCGTGTGTGAGAGCAAAAGCATGAGCAGTTCTTCCAGCATGGTCAGTTTTGAGGGATTTCAACCATGATTCATGGTGAGCATTAAAATCCCCCAAAAACACCAATTCCGCGTTAGGAAACTGCTCTTGCGCAGCATCTGCCACCCGACTAAGATGGTCAAATAATCGGCTTGTCTCCAAGTCACCATTGTGGGATCTGTAGAGGCACACGTAGACTGGACTCTGATGAACCGTACTACCTATCTCGATATAGCCGTTCCTAATTCACATAACATACAAACCACAATATCTGAAAAGTTATGTAAATATCAAGATCTCGCCATAGAAATTAAAACGCAATGGAAAGCACAAACAGTACACATAGTCCCAATAGTCCTATCATCCACAGGTATCGTGCCAAAATCCTTGACACGAAGTCTGAACACCTTACAAATGCCAGCGTATATCCTCCATATACTTCAAAAAGCCATAATCCTTAACACCTGCCGTATCACCCGAAAGTTTATATCATCATCCACTTTATCATCAACGTTTTTAATATAAGCAACACTCCTTAACGCTTGGCTGCAGCCCGCGTTTTCGGTTTAAACACTTCGAAAGAAGAGAAACTTTAAAAGTTAAATAGAAATAATAATAATAATAATATTGGACATTATTCACACACGGTCATCTGATCACAAATTAAGCAGAGCTTGTGTTATGGAAACCAGACAACTGATATACTACATACATATGTAGTATATCAGTTGTCTGGTTGGCGTTGGTACTTGCTGTGGCCCGCCAGGTCCAGGAAAGACACCAGCTTGGCGCTCCTCTCTCCGATGCGCTCCGCTGTCATCAGCTCGGAACAACCGTAGTTGACGACATTACCCTGATTATATGAATGTAATACATTATATGACTTTCATTTTAGGTATAAGTAATACCGGGTAGTGTTGCATGTCGATAGTCCATTATCGATAAAATCGATAGTTTTGGACTATTGATAATCAATGATTTTTCGATAGTATTGACGTATTGATTTTTTGACGAGCCGGTTGGCGTGGTTGGTAGTTACTTGCCTTTCACGCCAAAGGTTGTGGGTTCGGTTCCCACTCAGGACAGACAATTGTGTGCATTAACATGTCTGTTTTTCCTGAGTCTGTGTGTAATTGTCTATACAATAGTATATCAGTTGTCTGGTTGCCATAGTACAAGCTCTGCTTAGTTTCGGATCAGATATATATATATATATATATATATATATATATTTTTTATTTTTTATTTTATTTATTTTAAGGACCACTAGTAGCTACTACATGTTTTAATGACAAATGTAAAACAATTTAGTGAAAATAGCTAACATGTGAAGCTTTTTAAAGTAGCCACAACAATTACAATATTTGTTTTAAAAATACATTAACACATAATTATAGCAACATGAGTAGAAAGATTAAAAAAAAAAAAATAAGTCCAAATTGATACAAATTAAAGATCATAAAAAAATAAACATGCACTTAATAAAATTAAAATTAATAACACAAATAGTTTGAAATTGATATAGGTACAAATTAAAATTAAATAATTCATTAAATTCATGCAAAGTTTACGTTACAAAAAAATTACTAAAAATATACTAATTAATACAAAATAAAATTATGATAACATTATTTATTATTACTATATATAGTTTCAAATAGACGAAATTTTCCACGTAGGGGACTCGACGGGGCCCGTCGTGGGGGGACTGCTCGCGCGAGGGCGACTCTACGAGGGCGACGAACTTATCATAGGTGCGTTGCGTTCTGTTAGTTGTGAGATGAATAGAGCGACGTATATTTAACACCTCAAGCATCAAAAATAGGTGATATCAAGCGCTTTAAACGTGTTCGTCAAAGCTTGTTTTTTATATAAAAAAATGTTTAAATAAATTTAGCTCTGTATGCTCAAAAGTGAACTAACCAAAAAATGCAAGAAACATTTTCGGTGTACAACTTGGCGTTTGACAGGTTAGCATGCTTTATATCGGACAGGCTGTTTTCAGCGTAACGTAACATGATAAATAAATTCACTATTAAGGCACGGTATTCTAAAATGAAATTAATATCTATGTCCACCATTGACGTCCATCATACTAAACCTTGACCAACAAATTAGCTGTGGTAACTCAATTAGAGGGGTTGTATGAGATTGAAGCAGCGGACGCTTAGTAAGATGATAATAATTCCTTTTTTTGTGAATCTTAATTTTAAATATGTCAATAATGCGAGCCGAGATGGCCCTGTGGTAAGAACGCGTGAATCTTAACCGATGATCATGGGAACAGTCTCTCGTAGTTTAAATAGTAATTTATAAAGATGAATAAGATTCATTCATATTCGCTAAAAATAACAGAGTAACAGTAAACAGTAACAGCCTGTGAATGTTCCACTGCTGGGCTAAGGCATCCTCTCCCTTTTTGAAGAGAAGGTATGGAATTAATTCCACCACGCTCCTCCAATGCGAGTTGGTAGAATACACATGTGGCAGAATTTGAATGAAATTAGACACATGCAGGTTTCCTCACGACGTTTTCCTTCATCGTCAAGCACGAGATGAATTATAAACACAAATAAAGCACATGAAAATTCAGTGGTGCTTGCCCGGGTTTGATCCCATGATCGTCTGTTAAGATTCACGCGTTCTAAACACTAGTCCATTTCGGCTACAAAAGTTTTATTATGACGTTATTATTTTTAGTAATGGTTCAATCAAATTAAAATCTACTTTATTCATGTAGGCTCTTATAAACACTTTTAAATCGTTTTATAAGATTGAATAAAATTGGAAGTTACCAGCGATTCGGATTGCAAATTCTACTGAGAAGAACAAGCAAAAAGCTCAGTATTCACTCTTTTTCAACAGTCAACTTACATAGTTCTGCATGGAAATCAACAAATACTAAGTTCGTACTTTTTATCATCTATATAATCCTACATTGCTTAATACATAAGTTGTATATGTGGGAAGCACGATATTTAAATTAATTAACTAATTGATGGATGAATACAACGAATGTGACATTTACATCTATCTACAAGCAAATTTTCACAGTAACGATGTAACATTCTTGTACCTTTATTTTATAAAAATTTAAAATCAAATTTTGAAAACAAAGACGATGAGTATCTATGAAATAAAATACAAAATTTAAAATTCCTTACATTATGAAAAAATTGACTTAAACGAAAAACATTACACACAAACATTAACACTCACACATACTGGTGGTAGAGGTACCACCCACTCATCAGATGTTCTACCGCAAAACAGCAGTACTGGATATTGTTGTGTTCCGGTTTGAAGGGTGAGTGAGCCAGTGTAATTACAGGTACAAGGGACATAAAATCTTAGTTCCAAAGGTTGGTGGCGCATTGGCTATGTAAGCGATGGTTGACATTTCTTACAATGCCAATGTCTAAGGGCGTTGGTGACCACTTACCATCAGGTGGCCCAATTGCTCGTCCGCCTTCCTATTCTATAAAAAAATACCACATATACTACTTTTCTTTTGAAAATATATACTTATATAAATAATTACACCCAGACTCAGGACAAACAGACATGTTCATGCACACAAATGTCTGTCCTGGGTGGGAATCGAAACCACAAACATCAGCGTGAAAGGCAAGTATCTACCAATCACGCCAACCGGCCCGTCAAATTTTTTGTCACCACTGAGCATGAGGTAAATTATAAACAGTTTAGTACGTGAAAACTCAATGGTGCATGCCCGAATGCGAGCCTTTAATCTTCGGCAAAGATTCCGTTTGCTAGTCTACTGAGTCATGTACATTTTGTAAATACAAGTTTCACATTTTAAATATTATAATTTTATTTTTTTAAAACGGATTATACTTAATATTTTGAAACGAAGACTGAAAAATCTGAAATTTAATTATTATTAAAGTTAAGATTTTAGGCAAAGATTGTGAACATTGTGACATGTGAAATGTTGACATGATGATGATGCGTGTGGTGAAATGTTACAATTATTACCGTTTTCTGCGGTGAGTGAGAGAATGTTCTTACAGAGTACTTGTTTACTGGTTGTAGCTTTATATTTAAAATTATATTACACAAACGATTTATATAACGATTATAAGGTCGAGATGGCCCAGTGGTAAGAACGCGTGAATCTTAACCGATGAACGTGGGTTCAAACCCGGGCAAGCACCTCTGAATTTTCATGTGCTTAATTTCTAGTCGAGTCTACGTGTGCCTCTACAGATCCCACAACGGTGACTTGGAGACAAGCCGATTATTTGACCATCTTAGTCGGGTGGCAGATGCTGCGCAAGAGCAGTTTCCTAACGCGGAATTGGTGTTTTTGGGGAATTTTAATGCTCACCATGAATCATGGTTGAAATCCCTCAAAACTGACCATGCTGGAAGAACTGCTCATGCTTTTGCTCTCACACACGACTTGACCCAACTGGTTGATCAGCCCACCAGGATCCCAGACATTGATGGGCAAGCGCCTTCTCTACTGGATCTTCTGCTGACTTCTCACCCGGTGGAATATCAGGTTGTGGTTCAAGCTCCACTTGGTTCTTCGGATCACGGCCTTATATCTACCAAAGTGCCACAGGCCAAGCTGCCGCCATCAGCTGTATGCAAACGTCGCGTTTGGCACTATAAGTCGGCAGATTGGGACGGTATGCGCGATTACTATGCGTCAGTCCCTTGGAAGGAACGTTGCTTCAGTGGGAATGACCCGACAGCTAGTGCCGCTGCTGTTGCTGATGAGATCATGTCAGGAATGGAATACTACATTCCTACCTCAGATCTCCTCAATAGGAGTACGCGTAACCGTTGGTTCACTCGTGAATGTGCCGATGCTGTATCATCTAAGCAGGCGGCATATCGCGCGTGGATCAACGGCTGCATTAGCGGGGCATCTAACATTGACTCACTGAAAGCAAACTACAATAAAAATTCCAAGTCCTGTAGGAAGGCATACACGAGAGCGGATGCACAGCGCATTGTACAGATTGGTCATGACCTTATTTCGCATCCTAGGGGCTCCCGTAGCTTCTGGCGTCTGACCAAGTCTGTGCAAAACAATTTCTGCCAACCTTCGCTGCCACCGCTCAGAAATCCGGACGGATCGCTAGCTCACAGTGCGCAGGAGAAAGCCGACCTCCTGGCTAAACTCTTTGCCGACAACTCTGTGATCGATGATTGTAGTGCGCAGCCACCAACAATACCTTCATGTGGCCACACGATGCCTGACATCAAAATCAGGCAACGTGATGTGCGTGCGGAGCTGCAATCACTTGATATACGGAAATCTAGCGGTCCTGATGGAATACCAGCCATTGTGCTGAAGAAGTGCGCGGCGGAGCTGTCTCCTGTGTTACCGCGCCTGTTCCAACTTTCTCTCTCTTCGTGTGTGCCGTGTGCCGAGGGCTTGGAGAAGAGCTAATATGCAAGCGGTTCCCAAAAAAGGGGATCGGTCTGACCCGGCAAATTATCGGCCAATAGCTATCACCTCAGTAATTTGTAAGGTGATGGAACGGATTCTAAACAACCAACTGATCCATTACCTAGAAGATCACTGTCTAATTAATGATCGTCAGTACAGGTTTCGACCAAAACGGTCCACAGGTGATCTTCTAGCGTACGTAACACACCTCTGGGGTGAAGCTATCGACAAGCATGGAGAATCGTTGGCTGTCAGCCTCGATATCTCCAAGGCTTTCGACAGGGTCTGGCACAGAAGTCTTCTCTCCAAGCTGCCGGCATATGGTCTGCCTGCTCAGCTATGCACCTGGATTGCCAGCTTCCTACACAAGCGTAGCCTTCGTGTTTTAGTAAATGGTTGCGCTTCTCAATTCTATGTAGTGAATGCTGGGGTCCCCCAGGGATCTGTGCTATCTCCCACACTCTTTCTTTTGCATATCAATGATATGCTCTCCCTTGGGAACATACATTGCTATGCAGATGATAGTACAGTGCATGGTGGATACCACGGACGCGCAGTGGCTGGGCGGGCGGAAACTGAGGAGAGGCGGGAGAATCTTGTCATTGAACTCGATAGGACGTTAGAGCTCATTGCCAAGAAAACACAGGTATGCGCTCTCACAGCAAAAAAGTCACCATTTTACCCTCATCCCTCCCTCTGTGGCACACCGCTGATGGTACAAAGCAAAATCGCCATGCTGGGGATGGACGTTCGCTGCGACCTTAGTCCAAGGGATTACATCGAGGCTATTATAAAACCAGCTTCACGTAAACTCGGAGTTCTGAACAAGGTGCGGCGTTTTTTCACGCCACAACAACTGTGCCTGTTATACAAAACACAGGTACGGTCTTGCGTTGAATATTGCTCGCACCTTTGGGATGGCTCCGCTAAGTACCTACTGGAGGCCTTGGACCGGTTGCAGCGACGTGCAGTACGCATTATTGGCGACGTAAACGCCACAAACACCCTTGAACCTTTACAATTGCGTCGCGAGATAGCAGCACTGAGCGCTTTCTATCGACTGTATCACGGCGAGTGCTCTGAGGAATTATTCTCACTAATTCCTGCTTCCCCCTTCCTTCTTAAGTCCACGCGAGCTGGTTCTCGATGTCACCGCCTAACTGTGACATCAATTCCATCGCGCACAAAGGAATTTGGCAACTCCTTTCTTTGTCGCACTACCAAAAAATGGAATTCCTTACCAGCTCACGTGTTCCCCTCCTCTTACAACCCGGGTTCCTTCAAACGAGGCGTGAAGAGGCATCTTGCGGGCCGGCAAGGCGGTGACGGTTAGTACAGAACATTCTTCCCGACTGTACTGGCCGTCGTCGCATTTGGACTCTACTACCACTTACCATCAGGTGGAGTAGAGTCATTTGCCATTCCGGACATATAAAAAAAAAAAAAAAAATCTGTTATAATTCATCTCGTGCTTTTCGGTAAAGGAAAACATCGTGAGGAAACCTGCATGTGTCTAATTTCATCGAAGTTCTGCCACATGTGTATTCCACCAACCCGCATTGGAGCAGCGTGGTGGAATAAGCTCCAAACCTTCTCCTCAAAAAGGGAGAGGAGGCCTTAGCCCAGCAGTGGGACATTTACAGGCTGTTACTGTACTGAAACGATTTAAAAATGCTTTTTTGAATAACGTCTCTACCGCCAAATGGCAATACTTAGTATTATTATGTGCTAGTTTGAAAGATGAGTTAGACAGTGTAACTATAGGCACAAGAGACGTAATATCTTAATCCCCAAGGTTGATGGCGCATTACGATGTTAGGGGTGATTAATAGACTGTGACAAAGTCTATGGGTAGTGACGACCACTTACCATAAGGTGGTCATTTGCCAGCGTACCTATACGAAATTAAAAAAGTGATATATTTTTTTATTTTCAAAATTCATTGTTACAGATATCAGAACTAGTCCAATCGTCGCAAGCTTCGGAGAAGAATCGAAAGAAGGCGAGGAGACAGAACAAGAATATCCTCCAGGACATCGCCAACGTGAAGAACAGCCTCACGAAGACATCGGACACGAAGTGCACGAACGTGTACGTGTCGGACGACGGGAGCAAGTACAGCGACGCGCACGTGTCGAGCGACACGCAGGACAAGTGCGTGTGTGACGACCTGGTGTTCCTCGAAGACCCAAACGACCCTAGAGGCTGTATATACTTTCAGGTGAGCAGAAAACTCTACTCGTTTTTAAAAGATTAGCAAACCTTAGATATGCGATTCCATGCGATTCGCTACCAGCTCTGCTGTATTGTACAGTACAAACACTTCTCGATCAATATATCTCTATATACAACACGACACTGTTACACTTAACCACTTATATACACTTTAGTTTTACTTACAAAGTTCCGATAACAACTTCACAGATAACCAAAACGCTAAATTTTTCGCGAATCCATAGTCAATACCACAGAATATTAAGATTTCGACCAAATTTCAAGGTCAAAGTTGCTTATATACTCTACTTGCTATTGAAATATGGAATCGACTATAGACTTGTATATGTTTGCACAGCACATTGTGTGTGTGTTTTTTTATCCGTAACAGCACGTGAATGTCCTACTGCTGGGCTAAAGGCCTCCTCTCCGTTTTTTGAGGAGAAGGCTTGGAGCTTATTCTACCACGCTGCTCCAGTGCGGTTTGATGGAATACACATGTGGCAGAATTTCAGTGAAATTAGACACATGCAGGTTTCCTCACGATGTTTTCCTTTACCGAAAAGCACGAGATGAATTATAACAGAAATTAAGCACATGAAAATTCAGAGGTGCTTGCCCGGGTTGGAACCCACGATTATCGTTCAAGATTCACGCGTTCTTACCACTAGACCATCTCATCTCTTATGTTTTGTAATTTTGGATAATTATACGTTTTTTCTTAAGGCTTTGCTTGCTTTCCACGGTATGGAAGAGCAAGAAACAATAACATATCTATTCGCTTCACCCGGGATTTCAATCAAGGCTTTATATTTAAGCTCATTAACTAACATCTAGATTAAAAGAGTCAATTAGTTTCACCGAAAGATTAGATTAAAAGGGTCAATTAGTTTCAGTTAGGATTACAGTGTTAATGCACCAGGAGATCATAAACAGTGAGTCGGTCTCACCGAACGATTAGTTTAAAAGAGTTAATTTTGACGAGACGTTTGGCGCGGTTGGTAGATACTTGCCTTTTCACGCCGAAGGTTGTGGGTTCGATTCCCACCCAGGACAGACATTTGTGTGCATGAACATGTCTGTTTGTCTTGAGTCTGGGTGTAATTTTCTGTATTTACAAAAGAAAAGTAGTATATGTAGTATATCAGTTGTCTGGTTTCCATAGCACGAGTTTTGTACAAGCTTAATTTGGGATCAGATGGCCGTGTGTGAAAAATGTCCCAGGATATTATTATTATTAGTTTCAAATATTTAGAATTAGGATTACGTTGATAATGTACCAGGAGAACATAAACAATGCCCTACTGCTGGGCTAAAGGCCTCCTCTCCCTTTTTTGAGGAGAAGGCTTGGAGCTTATTCCACCACGCTGCTCCAGTGCGGTTTGATGGAATACTATAGACCCAGACGGACTCTTCAGCAAACCGATATCTATGATTTTACTATAGACTTCAGCGCCTAACAGCAGTTGTATTTTATTCGGTATTTGAAACTCAGGATCTGCTAGTGTTTTTTTTATCTAGTGCAGGCCAATTAAACATCGTGATTTGCTGTGTTGGCAAATAGTTTGTAATATTACGTAGAACATACGCCTTGACATGGACTGTGAAGGTTGGTTTAACCCTTGATCTAAGGTTGACTTCCACCATGTGTTTGATGCTAAGCTGATTACCTCCACTCAGTCCAGTGACCACGCCGTTGATTTTTTCTCGTTTCAAACGCAACGTTTGAACGATATCCTCTGACACAAACGAGGCCTGAGAGCCTTGGTCAATGACAGCACGGTAGGTTCCTATGTTTCCATGGCTTGAAGACACATCCACCAGTGCGGTAGCTAATAAAATTTGACCAGGTTGTTTTGTAAAATGTGATACTATGTTTGTATGGTCTTTCTGACTTTCTTCTCTTACAGTTTCCTTTCTTTCAGCGTGCAATAAAGAGTGATGCTTTTTCTGACAAATACGGCAAGAGGTATTTCGCAGACATTTACTTGCTGAGTGGTTTGGGATAAGACAAATTTTTGTCAAATGCTGTGTGGACTGAGCGGGCTCTAACAGTTTTGGAACTGTATTCTATCATCTCAAGCGATAGAAATCTTGTTTCTAAAAATTGTTGCAATTCGTCAAACGTCGGAAAATCTTGCTCTAGTGCAATATGTTGCTCCCATAATCGATGACTTTCAGAATCCAATTTGTTTACTGTTATATAAACGATTATAGCACTCCACGATTCTGTCGGTAATCCAAGATTGCTCAAAGCGTTCGAACATTCAACCGTTGAATCAATTAATTGCCTTATGCTCACTGCAGATTCGGATGAAATATTTTTCAGGTTCAACAATTTTTTGAAAATACAATTTGATAGGTACCTCTTATTGTTGTATCTGTTTTTAAGTGTTGACCACGCTTGTTCATAATTCTGACTGGTTACAGATATACTTTTCAGCAACTGTTCTGCCTCACCTGTCACCGATGATTTAAGATAATGCAGCTTCTGCACATCGTCTAAGCGTTTGTTTATATGAATTAGAGAATTAAATAAATCATGAAACGACGGCCAATCGGTGTATTTGCCAGAAAAGGTAGGTATTTTTATCGTCGGCAAATCAATTTCAGTAATTTTGTGTTGTGTATCTGCTGGTTGTACTTCTTTCTTAGGTGCCATTTCTTGAAGTTGATTTTTCAATTCACTTTTGTATTCTATATATGACTCCTCACATTGATTATATATTCATATATATCATTAGAAAAATACTTAAAATCTTTTCTATTTTCCTTCTTGATATGTGCTATAACTTGATCATGACCAGATTTAAATGTTTGCCATGTGTTTTCTAGCGTCTCCAAACGTGTCTCTAGATAACTTAAAGTAATCCTTTGTTTTGGTGATTTATTGTAATTTCGTTTTCCTTTCAATATTTGATCAAATTTCTCTTCCTGAACACTAATTATTTGATTTATGTCTTCCATTGTTAATATTAAATTAAAGTTCCAAAGTAGTAAGTAGTAAGTCCAAAGTCACTAAATTTTTCTAAGTTCCGAAGACAAAAATTTTACAAGTCCGAAATTCACTAAATTTTTCTAAGTGTTTTATTGATCGAATTTTGCTGTCCCATTTACTTGTTTTTTCTGTGTTTAGTTTTATTAAACGGAATTTTCTAAGTCTATATTGAAGTCCACTTTACAAAATTTTATTCTAAGTCCTGACACTTCAAATATTTTCTAAGTTCACATCTGTTAATTTAAGCTTACGTACGCACTTTAAATCCGGCTCGAAGGACCAAACTGTTCACTTAACACAATTGAAATATAATTTACTACTTAACACGATAAATTAAAACACACCTTGGAATATATAATGTATTGAAAGACAAAAAAATATAACATTTTTAAACACTTTATGGTTTTATCTTGGGTTCTGGCCAGCGCGATTCAGAATTGAGACTCTTTTGGTTAACGCCATCTACCGACAAATAGCATAACTAACTTAACCGAACAAACACAATGAACGCACCAACTGTCAAGTTTCAACAAACACCAAAACTGGTTACACGATAAGGGTCAAAAGATTTGATAATTCTATCTCTGTCTAAACCTGTCTACGCTACAGTACGTACTCGGTTCGCAGCTGGCGGACACGCAGCAGAGCGTCGAGCTGCGGGTCGCGGTGATGGGGGCGAACGAGGCGGGCAAGTCGACGTTCATAGGCGTTCTCACTCAAGGTACGTTCGTTATTATCTTGTTGAAGTCGTGAGTTCTAGTAACTAAATTAAATATACAGTATTTAATTACAGGCACAAGGGATATAACATCTTAGTTCCCAAGGTTGGTGGCGCATTGGCGATGTAAGCGATGGTTAACAGTTCTTACAATGCCTATGTCTATGGGCGTTAGTGACCACTCACCATCAGGTGGCCCATATGCTCGTTCGCCTTCCTATTCTATAAAAAAATATATTTATAAGGCTTCGTATCCAGAAGTTTTTGATTCGATTATCATGTAGAGATCCTATACGTGTGTACTCGTAATAAGGAGATGGCGCCTTATCCCAGCTGTGGGTAAAAATGCTGTTACATTTTTAAACAAATTAAATGATACCTATTCAGTCGCGACAAAAACCGACTTTGTTAATATTATATTGTAATATCATTTATTTTATCCTCAGATAAATATTTTATGGTCAAGAAACTTAGTTGTAATTACAATGGCAGTATAAAATTTGATCTTGAAATTGTAATGACGTCATTGGTTGATGGTATGTGAGCTGTTTGTAGTGCGCAATACAATAGTTTTTCTTTTCTACAGGTGAACTCGATAACGGTAGAGGGAGCGCTCGCCTGAACATGTTCAGGCATTTGCACGAAGTGAAAAGTGGTAGGACGTCCTCGCTCAGCCACGAGATACTCGGCTTCGATGCTCAGGTGCGCTAATGATTATTTTGACGTTTATTTAAATTAAGAACAATCCCCCACCCACTTGCAAAGCCCGGGCAAACACCACTGCACTTTGATGTGCTTAATTAATGGGCACATTGTCAGGAGATCTGCTTTTATGGGATGAAGTATTGCTATGTATATCCATCAACCCGCATTGAAGCTGCAAGTTAGAGCTCCAAATCACAAGTGGAGGGGAGGTCTTAGTCCAGCAGAGGTGTTATTTTTTTATAATAAGTAAATAGAAAAAAAAAGTAAAAGTAAGTTGTACACTAGAAGTGAGATTTGGAAGCGTGTAAAGACATTGTTTGCGCCTGAACTCTCTAATTTTCACCCTGGGATTATGTAAATGTCTATGTCCCACTGCTTGGCTAATCCCTCTTCTCCCTTTGATGAGGAGCTTATTCCAATACGCTGTTCCAATTTAGTGGTGCTAATCTGGGTTTTAACACGCTATCATTGGTAACGATTTACACATTCTATTCACTACCATCTCGGTTCTCAATAGGATTAAGAGTGTGTGGGAATAGAGACTGTCTGTGCTTGCACGCACACACAAGTACCATTATTAGTCCCGTGCAGCTGTCTAAACCGTTCGTATCCGTAACAGCCTGTGAATGTCCCACTGCTGGGCTAAAGGCGGGTTGGTGGAATACACATTTTATCCGTGCAGAGACGGAGAAAGAATACATTTCACTGCCCCTCTCTTTCCCATGGGTGTCGTAAGAGGCGACTAAGGGATATCTAAGCGACCATCTGCTCATCTGGTGGTAGGATGCTAACATCCGCCTGGCTTGTTACCACCGTACGCATGGTGAAAAACTCGTGAAGTGGCTTGCAGCCGCGTTTCGAGGTCAGCCAGCGTACAGCCAGAGCCCGAGCGAGTATTGCCGCGATGGGTGTTGGTCCAATTGGAGACGGCTGTTGAACCAATGCCGGGGGAAACTGTATTGACCTGCCGGTCAGGGAGACCCGAAGAAACGGCTGTTCCGCTGGCCGCCCGTGGCATAGTACAGGGGCCCGAGCGTGCCTAACCAGCTCGTGAGGCTGCCCCACCAGGCCACGCATAATCTCGGGGTGGACCGTCGTGCTGGTTGGTGACCGGTAGGTGGGGTCCCGGTGGCCACTTCCGGGGGGGTTCGGGGGCCCTTCCGTCCGGCGGGTCAGTGTATTTTTCCTTTTGGCAACCACTTGGGGAAACACGCCTCCACACTTTGCCCATCCCTATCGTGGCAATACATCGCTCGCTTCACGTCTCTTTTCCATTTCATTTTTCCCTAATGGCGCAACAAAAAAGAAATAACGGTCGTACAGCGGTGCACACCCCCACCATACCCTCGCTGTTTGAGGTCGAGTTCTCTAACATCCGAGGACTCCACACTAACCTCAACGCTGTCCACCACCACCTCGAGACAGCACGGCCAGCAATGTTGTTTCTCACGGAGACACAAATACTCCGTCCTGCCGATACCAGCTACCTTAATTATCCCGGCTACCGCTTGAAGAATCCTTCAAAGCGAAAGCCGGAGTATGCTTGTTCGTCAGGACGGATGTTTGCAGTCACCGACTGCGCTGCTTGGATGACCCCTCCTTCTCCATGTTGGTGGTACGTGTGGACCTGGTTCGTCAGAGCCGAGTCTACGTGTGCCTCTACAGATCCCACAATGGTGACTTGGAGACAAGCCGATTATTTGACCATCTTAGTCGGGTGGCAGATGCTGCGCAAGAGCAATTTCCTAACGCGGAATTGGTGTTTTTGGGGGATTTTAATGCTCACCACGAATCCTGGTTGAAATCCCTCAAAACTGACCATGCTGGAAGGACTGCTCATGCTTTTGCTCTCACACATGACTTGACCCAACTGGTTGATCAGCCCACCAGGATCCCAGACATTGATGGGCAAGCACCTTCTCTACTGGACCTTCTGCTGACTTCTCACCCGGTGGAATATCAGGTTGTGGTTCAGGCTCCTCTTGGCTCTTCGGATCACAGCCTTATTTCTACCAGAGTGCCACAGGCCAAGCTGCCGCCACTAGCGGTATGCAAACGTCGCGTTTGGCACTATAAGTCGGCGGATTGGGACGGTATGCGCGATTACTATGCGTCGGTCCCTTGGAAGGAACGTTGCTTCAGTGGGAATGACCCGACAGCTAGTGCCGCTGCTGTTGCTGGCGAGATCATGCTGGGAATGGAATACCACATTCCTAGCTCAGATCTCGTCAGTAGGAGTACGCGTAATCGTTGGTTCACTCGTGAATGTGCCGATGCTGTATCATCTAAGCAGGCGGCATATCGCAAGTGGATCAACGGCTGTATTAGCGGGGCATCTAACATTGACTCACTGAAAGCAAACTATAATAAAAATTCCAAGTCCTGTAGAAAGGCATACACGAGAGCGGATGCACAGCGCATTGTACAGATTGGTCATGACCTCGTTTCGCATCCTAGGGGCTCCCGTAGCTTCTGGCGTCTGACCAAGTCTGTGCAAAACAATTTCTGCCAACCTTCGCTGCCACCGCTCAGAAATCCGGACGGATCGCTAGCTCACAGTCCGCAAGAGCAAGCTGATCTCCTGGCTAAACACTTTGCCGACAATTCCGTCATCGATGATTGTAGTGCACTGCCACCTACAATACCTGCATGTGGCCATACGATGCCTGACATTAAATTCAGGCAACGTGATGTGCGTGCGGAGCAAACACCCTTGAACCTTTACAATTGCGTCGTGAGATAGCAGCACTGAGCGCTTTCTATCGACTGTATCACGGCGAGTGCTCTGAGGAATTATTCTCTCTAATTCCTGCTTCCCCCTTCCTTCTTAAGTCCACGCGAGTTGGTTCTCGATGTCACCGCCTAACTGTGACATCAATTCCATCGCGCACAAAGAAATTTGGCAACTCCTTTCTTTGTCGCACTACCAAAGAATGGAATTCCTTACCAGCTCACGTGTTCCCCTCCTCTTACAACCCGGGTTCTTTCAAACGAGGCGTGAAGAGGCATCTTGCGGGCCGGCAAGGCGAAGATGGCTAGTGCAGAACGTTTTTCCCGTCTGTACTGGCCGTTGTCGCGTTTGGACTCTACTACCACTTACCATCAGGTGGAGTAGAGTCATTTGCCCTCCCGGTGAATATAAAAAAAAAAACGCACCTATGATAAGTTCGCGCTGTCATTATTATCATTATTAGTAATATCAATTAAAATTATTAGTATTATCATTATTAGTAAGTTTGATCTGTCATTGCAATTTTGAATTTAAATCAAAAACAAAATACTTAATCTTTTTAGTTACTCCATACTTTCGAAATTACACTGTTTATTATTCATAATTCGTGTTCAAAATGAGATCCCCTATTTCGTGGATACAATCCAGCCGCGTGGACAGTAAACCAGACTCTCCATTGAGATACGCCCAGTCGGTTTGCCACAATATTGGTGGAAACTGTAGGGTCCTCTCGAAAATGACGAATAATTACATCTTCTTCATCTGGAGAACGGACACGAGGGCGTCCGGAATCAGATTGTCTCCATTGCACGCGACCAGTTTCTCTAATTCGACGATACACACCAATAAAGACACTATTGTCAGGTGTCCGGCGATCCGGAAATCGACGATTATACTCACGACGAGCAGCTGCGGCGTCACCGTTACAATATCCATAGCAAAATAAGATGTCAGCGTATTCCTCATTAGAGTACGGACGACGAGAAGAATTTTGTTCTGCAGCCATAATAGTCCTTTTTACGCGCCAAGTTATCATAAACACAAATCACAAATTCCTTTTAGCTAGCCGAGTCACGAAGTTGTAAGAAACAGAGTCCAGTAAACGAAACGGTTTTTTTCAAAAATTTAAGAGATCAATATTCACTAAAGCGCGTCCACACTATACGAGCAGTGCAAGTACAGTGAGTATTATGTACCCCGACAAGGTTTTATTACTCTTATTCCTAAAAGAAATGAGATAAAAGGAAATTAGAAAAAATGACGGTAAATTCAAAGGAATTGATAATAGTATTCCACAAACAGCTCTGGTTTATCTCTCCTTTTTTACCTATTACCCCTATTAAAAATAATCTTTAACTACTTTGCATTGAGGTCCTTTTGTCTTTGATCCTGATTTAATTTCTTAACAATAGCATTTCTTAGAATTTCCTACCTGGTCTCTTTGTTATCTAATTTTCTCCTGAGTTTATGATTGTTACTGTACTTTTTATGTACCGATGGATAGCTAAGGAAACGCAGATGTTTTTAAAATGATCCGCACGATAAGAGCCATAGTGATTTTTACAAAAAAATTGCGAGTAACTTAAAGAATCAAAATTAAAAATCGAAAAGTTGTACAGTTTTGGATCTGTAATTTAAAAATGCTTGAAGATTTTTTTTGTTTTATAACTGGTTATTATTAACTAGGATGTACCCTAGCAAGAAATACAAAAAAAAAAATAGGGAAAATACGTTGATTTTTTTTTTTATTGAATTTTAGAATCTTAAACAACCTTTAAATAAAAAAAATATTAAAAAATTACTAACTCGAAAACGATACACTTTTGTATAAGCATTTTGGGGGTCATTTGATAGCTATTGTCCTGAACTATAACCCTTTAAAAGGATCGTGACATATTACCCTGTAACCCTGTATAAAATACAAATTTGATGATAAATATAGAGTAAATGTAAAAAATACACTTATAAATATACATTTTTTTTTAGTAGGATTACTTTTTAGGTATTTTTAGTTCATACAAATTATAAATTAAAATATTTACTTACAATTGTTTTTACAGATGAGAAACGAAACAGCAAATTATTTAATTAATTTTGTTCCCATAAATATTTCTGAATTTCAAAATGGTGTCACTTAAAAATGTCTTACGTTTGTGTTACATTAATACGTATATTTAACTTAAAATAGCAAGTTATATCAGCTTACAGGAACTAGAAAAATCATTTAGATTTAATGTACAAAATTTAAATACTTCAACAAAAGATATGTATACAACAATACAATAATATTAATCGCGCCAAAATTTAAATTTAAAATGGCGTCATGATTATGTTTAAAAATATTTAATATTTTAATAAATTTAAATAACACAATACGAATTTGAAAATGGGGTCTTTTCAAAATAACAGAATATGACATAACAGAGCATTTTTTAATATTCTTGAGGATGGTTATCACACAAATGCTATTTCTGATGTTAGGTCTGCTATTCTTTTAATAATTATTGTTATTTAGCTTAGCGGTATTTTTTTCCATTCATGTTGCCGCAGTCTTAAACACAGGCCATTCCTTATATATTCAAAATGGCGCCTAATAAGAATAAAATATAATTTTCAAGCAGTGATGAATCGCTTGAATTTTGTAAAAATTTACCAAAATGTAATATATAATTTTTTTTTGGTACATATTCAAATTTAGTATTGCATAAGTTAGGTAATAGACGAAATTTCATTTATATTTATAACTGATCAGAATAAGATTGACGGGAATAGTTCGTGCTTATAATGCCTGAAGTTCTCAAAAAAATATGACCGAGTTATTACAACTTATACCTAAATACCTGGATATTTATTTTTTAATTTATAAATAATTAACATTATTTTATGCTGCAATTTTTTTAAATTTGTTATGTGTAATATAATAATCAGGTTAGTAAAGGTTTGAGTATGTTTTTTTATTTAAAAAAATAACTTTTAACGCGACACGTTTTCTTAGACCAAAAACGTAAATGATACTAATTATCTTTGTTTAAAAAAAATCTTATTGCGCCCTTATATTGAAAAACGATTTATCCCATACTTATCAACCATTAATTGCTTTTATTAAATTATGTTTAATATTATTGTAGTTTAATTAATATCGATGCCACAGATAGCTATAAAAATATTAATTAATACAAATCATAAAAATTCAATGTCATATCGTCTAAAGTAAAATCGGCATTAAATAATCCGATCATTGATAGTTAGATATCGTAATGTTATATAAATATGTATCATTAACTTAAAATTGCAATTTATAAACAGGAACTGGATATATCATTTAATGTACAAAGTTTAAATACAAAAATATGAAAGCTAATTTTGGTTTACCTCTCGAGGTAGTGATTATATTAATGGCGCCAAAATTGTAATTCAAAATGGCGTCATGACGTTTGTGTTTTTAAAATGCTAAGCATGTTTTTTTTTTAAATAAATACAAAAATTATTTTACCGTACAACATTATTGTTTTAAATTTATAATCAATTTTTATTGGAGTCTTAGATATCAGCGCGGCTTAATGCAAAAGTAACATCGGCATTGTAAGAGCTACCATTAACAAAAAAAAAAAAAATACAAACCTAAAGATTTGTTCCTTGGGGCGTGATTATCATTTTAAAAACAGTTACGTTATATATGTATGCATATAAATATGTTATTTCATTTAAATAGAAAATAACTAGGGTATTAAAGCCACAAGAGTAGACAAAGGCAAATTAACAACCGACATTGAATTGGCGCGATATCATTGGTCGAGATTTTGAGTTATCTGTGATATTCATTATGGATTTGCGAAAAAATTGCGTTTTATCCGAGAAAGTAGTTAAGCTGAGCTATTAGCGACTATCACGGGATATGGAAATATAAAGTTAGTTTATATTTACTCCTACGATTGGAATATACTAAATATACATTTCAACTAATTGTAAAAGGTGTATTAAATACAATATTAACACGTACATAGTGCTATTTTACATTTAAATAAGAATATTTAATTTAAATCTCAGTTTATTTGAAACTTTAAGTCAACTAACTTCTAAATAAGTTATTATTGTAACAATTTAACATACGATAAGATTATCATAGTCCTGTCACCGTGGCGTCACGGAAGGGTAGATAGGCAAACATGGTATAACTAAGAATTTAATGTTATTGAACGTACATATTTTCAAATATAAAGACTTATAACCTTTTACTGTTGCGATTTCTGTTTCCCTTTTTTAATTTCAAATAGGAAGGCAAATGAAATTTTGGTGGTAATTCTCCACCGCGTCATTGGCGTTTTAAGAAATATTAACCATCATTTATATTTTCAATGTGCCACCAACATTGGGAACCAAGATGTAATATGCATTGTGTATGTACGTTATTTCATAAACCTAGTTATATAATTATTTAATATTAACTAGAAATTGGAAGTATTATATTTTCATATATATATATATATATATAAGCCTTTATATATTGCAATATTATTTATACATAAGCATAGACGTTTTGCATGTATGTTATATACGTAATAAAAACTCTGACACTGATTAATTAACTGACTGAATAAAAATGAGTTATGAGTGAAAATTTGCTCGATCACATATGATGGTTTATTAAAAATTTGTCCGCTAGTGTTAAATATATGAAAGTTTATATGGATGGTATGTACGAGAAGGTTTGCGTGACCCGGCCGATGGCTCTGTAACAAAACAATTTCGTTAATATATTAAAATGGCTGTTTGTGTATCTGTTTGTGATTAATAGAGTTCGGACCGTTTGAATCACCATCATAGTTGAAATTTAGATGTATGTCTCATGGATGATTTTATAATATCCACTTCGTTGTAACGCCGCTAGATGGCTCTGTACCACATTAACAGCCACCTACCGGGTTTTGCTAGTAAAGTACAAAAGTGTCTGTTGGTCGAAGATATCTCTTCTTAAGAACAAAACTTATTCCAACATGATTCAAAACAGTTACAGTATATAAATGTCCCACAGCTGGGCTAAAACCTCTCCTTTTCAGGAGAAGGTTTGAGCTTATTCCACAACCTGCTTCGATGCATGGATTTCCTTCACCGAACACTTATAAATTAAATATGTGAAAGTCAGTGGAGCTAGCTAGCAAAATTAAACTATTTAATTCCACTCCGCAAAGTGAGTTTGATGTATGTATTCGTTACCTCGATAATAGCCGTCTGACGCACGTTCCCGACATGCACAGAGCACTGGAACTCTGGGTAGATGGCCGTGGAGTGTCTCAGGACATGCACGGATGCCTGTTACGTTCAATCAAATTTAATTCATTACCACATTACATATTATATTGCACAGTCTGTGCTAATATTGCTAGCATATAAAAAAACAGCCGAGATTATCCAGGCACCACTGAATTTTCATGTACTTAATTTGTGATTGTAATTCATCTCGTACTTTACGATGAAGGAAAACATCGTGAGGAAACCTGCATGTGTCTAATTTCACTGAAATTCTGCCACATGTGTATTCCACCAAACCGCACTGGAGCAGCGTGGCGGAATAAGCTCCAAACCTTCTCCTCAAAACAGGGAGAGGAGGCCTTTAGCCCAGCAGTAGGACATTCATGTGCTGTTACGGATAAAAAAACACACACACACACAATGTGCTGTGCAAACATATACAAATCTATAGTCGTATAAATTTAGCGTTTTGGTTATCTGTGAAGTTTTTATCGGAACTTTGTAAGTAAAACTAAAGTGTATATAAGTGGTTAAGTGTAACAGTGTCGTGTTATATATAGAGATATATTGATCGAGAAGTGTTTGTAGTGTACAATACAGCAGAGCTGGTAGCGAATCGCATGGAATCGCATATCTAACGAAAAACGAGTAGAGTTTTCTGCTCACCTTAAAGTATATACAGCCTCTAGGGTCGTTTGGGTCTTCGAGGAACACCAGGTCGTCACACACGCACTTGTCCTGTGTGTCGCTCGACACGTGCGCGTCGCTGTACTTGCTCCCGTCGTCCGACACGTACACGTTCGTGCACTTCGTGTCCGATGTCTTCGTGAGGCTGTTCTTCACATTTGCGATGTCCTGGAGGATATTCTTGTTCTGTCTCCTCGCGTTCTTTCGATTCTTATCCAAAGCTTGCGATGAGTGGACTAGTTCTGATATCTGTAACAATGAATTTTGAAAATAAAAAAATATATCACTTTTTTAATTTCGTATAGGTACGCTGGTAAATGACCACCTTATGGTAAGTGGTCGTCACTACCCATAGATTTTGTCACAGTCTATTAATCACCCCTAACATCGTAATGCGCCATCAACCTTGGGGATTAAGATATTACGTCTCTTATGCCTATAGTTACACTGTCTAACTCATCTTTCAAACTAGCACACAATAATACTAAGTATTGCTATTTGGCGGTAGAAACGTTATTCAAAAAAGCATTTTTAAATCGTTTGTATAATATAATTTTAAATATAAAGCTACAACCAGTATGGCTACTCTGTAAGAACATTCTCTCACTCATCATCATCATCATCATGTCAACATTTCACCGGAGAGTGATGAATCTAAAATTCTAGAATACTGGCCGCGTATATATATTCTGTCTTAAATACTTGTAAGTTTTTATTTAGTAATAAGGTTTGAATTAGCGACCCACCCGTCGTCCTCTGCAAGTCCCGGGCGGACAGCCTCCGAAGGTGGGCCGCTCGTGTCCCGCGGCGTAGCCCTCTGGCCGCGCCAGCAGCACCATGCCCTGCCGCAGTCCCGGCGGGAAGCGCCCCAGGCCCAGCGACGCCGACTGTCCCGCGCGCACGCTGCCGCACGGGACGCGGTTGCGGTATATCGTGCGCCCGGATATCTCCGCGAACTCGCCGGACTCCAGAGGTCCTGGAGGGGGGGGGGGTTGAATATACGTCGCTCTATTCATCTCACAACTAACAGAACGCAACGCACCTATGATAAGTTCGTCGCCCTCGTAGAGTCGCCCTCGCGCGAGCAGTCCCCCCACGACGGGCTCCGTCGAGTCCCCTACGTGGAAAATGTGTTAATGCACACAATTGTCTGTCCTGAGTGGGAATCGAATTCACAACCTTTGGCGTGAAAGGCAAGTATCTAGCAAGGGTGGTTGACGTAGCTATAGACAATATTATTACCATTACCAATAGTATGGAACTCGTTTTAAAGTCATATATAAGAGTTAACTCAGAAACACTTCGGGTTAAATAAAGGCTTGTGAAGCTACTCACTCCTCATCCTTTTTGATTTCCTCGTCTACATTGTCTATGGTGTCCAGTATCGACTTTTGCGGCGCAACGCAGTTCTTTGCCATATTCTCGTCAGTTATTAACAGCGGTTTCTGTAATAATATTTTGGCTGGATTGACATTCAGCGAGATAATTTTTTTCTAATAGAATAGGAAAGCGGACGAGCATATGGGCCACCTGATGGTAAGTGGTCACTAACGCCCATAGACATAGGCATTGTAAGAAATGTTAACCATCCCTTACATCGCAAATGCGCCACCAACCTTGGGAACTGAGACGTTATGTCCCTTGTGCCTGTAATTATACTGTCTCACTCATCCTTCAAACCGGAACACAACAATACCAAGTACTGCTATTTTGCGGTAGAATATCTGATGAGTGGGTGATGCCTACATAGTTAGCTACCTAAGTGATATATAATATTATACATTTAATATTATTTATTATTCACTTGCGTCACCAGGTGCTGGAAGCGTCGCTCGCACGGCGAGACCAGCTGCAGTTTGTACTCGACGTTCCCGAAACGAGGCTCCGGGGGTAGACTCCCGTAGCACTCGTCGCCGGAATCGTCGGCGTCGGATGTTCTGAGGGCCAAATCGAATATATTTAACATTGATCTTATTTCGATTAATGCCATCCGCGTTCGGTGAGACCGACTCACTGTTTATGATCTCCTGGTACATTAACACTGTAATCCTAACTGGAACTAATTGACTCTTTTAATCTAATCGTTCGGTGAGACCGACTCACTGTTTATGATCTCCTGGTACATTAACACTGTTATCCTAACTGGAACTAATTGACTCTTTTAATCTAATCGTTCGGTGAGACCGTCACACTGTTTATGATCTCCTGATACATTAACACTGTAATCCTAACTGGAACTAATTGACTCTTTTAATGTAATCGTTCGGTGAGACCGACTCACTGTTTATGATATCTTGGTACATTAACACTGTAATCCTAACTGAAACTAATTGACTCTTTTAATCTAATCGTTCGGTGAAACCGTCTCACTGTTTATGTTCTCCTGGTACATTAACAACGTAATCCTAATTCTAAATCTTTGAAACTAATAATAATAATATCCTGGGACATTTTTCACACACGGCGATCTGATCCCAAATTAAGCTTGTACAAAACTCGTGCTATGGAAACCTGACAACTGATATACTACATATACTACTTTTCTTTTGTAAATACATACTTATACAGAAAATTACACCCAGACTCAGGACAAACAGACATGTTCATGCACACAAATGTCTGGCCTGCGTGGGAATCGAACCCTCAGCCTTCGGCGTGAAAAGGCAAGTATCTACCAACCCCGCCAAACGTCTCGTCAAAATTATTTTAATCTAATCGTTCGGTGAGACCGACTCACTGTTTATGATCTCCTGGTACATTAACACTGTAATCCTAACTTTTTTTTTTTTTATATGTCCTGGATAGCAAATGACTCTACTCCACCTGATGGTAAGTGGTAGTAGAGTCCAAACGCGACGACGGCCAGTACAGTCGGGAAAAACGTTCTGCACTAGCCGCCTTCGCCTTGCCGGCCCGCAAGATGCCTCTTCCAGCCTCGTTTGAAGGAACCCGGGTTGTAAGAGGAGGGGAACACGTGAGCTGGTAAGGAATTCCATTTTTTGGTAGTGCGACAAAGAAAGGAGTTGCCAAATTTCTTTGTGCGCGATGGAATTGATGTCACAGTTAGGCGGTGACATCGAGAACCAGCTCGCGTGGACTTAAGAAGGAAGGGGGAAGCAGGAATTAGAGAGAATAATTCCTCAGAGCACTCGCCGTGATACAGTCGATAGGAAGCGCTCAGTGCTGCTATCTCGCGACGCAATTGTAAAGGTTCAAGGGTGTTTGTGACCTTTACGTCGCCAATAATGCGTACTGCACGTCGCTGCAACCGGTCCAAGGCCTCCAGTAGGTACTTAGCGGAGCCATCCCAAAGGTGCGAGCAATATTCAACGCAAGATCGTACCTGTGTTTTGTATAACAGGCACAGTTGTTGTGGCGTGAAAAAACGCCGCACCTTGTTCAGAACTCCGAGTTTTCGTGAAGCTGTTTTTATAATAGCCTCAATGTAATTATATGCCCTTGGACTAAGGTCGCAGCGAACGTCCATCCCCAGCATGGCGATTTTGCTTTGTATCATTAGCGGTATGCCACAGAGGGAGGGATGAGGGTAAAATGGTTACTTTTCCGCTGTGAGAGCGCATACCTGTGTTTTCTTGGCATTAAACTCAACAAGATTATCAGAACCCCATTTGGCAATGAGCTCTAACGTCCTATCGAGTTCAATGACAAGATTCTCCCGCCTCTCCTCAGTTTCCGCCCGCCCAGCCACTGCGCGTCCGTGGTATCCAGCATGCACTGTACTATCGTCTGCATAGCAATGTATGTTCCCAAGAGAGAGCATATCATTGATCATGCAGAAGAAAGAGTGTGGGAGATAGCACAGATCCCTGGGGGACCCCAGCATTCACTACATAGAATTGTGAAGCGCAACCATCAACTAAAACACGAAGGCTACGCTTGTGTAGGAAGCTGGCAATCCAGGTGCATAGCTGAGCAGGCAGACCATATGCCGGCAGCTTGGAGAGAAGACTTCTGTGCCAGACCCTGTCGAAAGCCTTGGAGATATCGAGGCTGACAGCCAACGATTCTGCATGCTTGTCGATAGCTTCACCCCAGAGGTGTGTTACGTACGCTAGAAGATCACCTGTGGACCGTTTTGGTCGAAACCCGTACTGACGATCATTAATTAGACAGTGATTTTCTAGGTAATGGATCAGTTGGTTGTTTAGAATCCATTCAATCACCTTACAAAGTACTGAGGTGATAGCTATTGGTCGATAATTTGCCGGGTCAGACCGATCCCCTTTTTTGGGAACCGCTTGCACATTAGCTCTTCTCCAAGCCTCCGGCACACATCCCGAAGAAAGAGAAAGTTGGAACAGGCGCGTTAACACAGGAGACAGCTCCGCCGGGCACTTCTTCAGCACAATGGCTGGTATTCCATCAGGACCGCTAGCTTTCCGTATATCAAGTGATTGCAGCTCCGCACGCACATCACGTTGCCTGATTTTGATGTCAGGCATCGTGTGGCCACATGAAGGTATTGTTGGTGGCTGCGCACTACAATCATCGATCACAGAGTTGTCGGCAAAGAGTTTAGCCAGGAGGTCGGCTTTCTCCTGCGCACTGTGAGCTAGCGATCCGTCCGGATTTCTGAGCGGTGGCAGCGAAGGTTGGCAGAAATTGTTTTGCACAGACTTGGTCAGACGCCAGAAGCTACGGGAGCCCCTAGGATGCGAAATAAGGTCATGACCAATCTGTACAATGCGCTGTGCATCCGCTCTCGTGTATGCCTTCCTACAGGACTTGGAATTTTTATTGTAGTTTGCTTTCAGTGAGTCAATGTTAGATGCCCCGCTAATGCAGCCGTTGATCCACGCGCGATATGCCGCCTGCTTAGATGATACAGCATCGGCACATTCACGAGTGAACCAACGGTTACGCGTGCCCCTATTGATGAGATCTGAGCTAGGAATGTAGTATTCCATTCCTAACATGATCTCATCAGCAACAGCAGCGGCACTAGCTGACGGGTCATTCCCACTGAAGCAACGTTCCTTCCAAGGGACTGACGCATAGTAATCGCGCATACCGTCCCAATCTGCCGACTTATAGTGCCAAACGTGACGTTTGCATACCGCTGATGGCGGCAGCTTGGCCTGTGGCACTTTGGTAGATATAAGGCCGTGATCTGAAGAACCAAGTGGAGCTTGAACCACAACCTGATATTCCACCGGGTGAGAAGTCAGCAGAAGATCCAGTAGAGAAGGCGCTTGCCCATCAATATCTGGGATCCTGGTGGGCTGATCAACCAGTTGGGTCAAGTCGTGTGTGAGAGCAAAAGCATGAGCAGTTCTTCCAGCATGGTCAGTTTTGAGGGATTTCAACCATGATTCATGGTGAGCATTAAAATCCCCCAAAAACACCAATTCCGCGTTAGGAAACTGCTCTTGCGCAGCATCTGCCACCCGACTAAGATGGTCAAATAATCGGCTTGTCTCCAAGTCACCATTGTGGGATCTGTAGAGGCACACGTAGACTGGACTCTGATGAACCGTACTACCTATCTCGATATAGCCGTTACTAATTCACATAACATACAAACCACAATATCTGAAAAGTTATGTAAATATCAAGATCTCGCCATAGAAATTAAAACGCAATGGAAAGCACAAACAGTACACATAGTCCCAATAGTCCTATCATCCACAGGTATCGTGCCAAAATCCTTGACACGAAGTCTGAACACCTTACAAATGCCAGCGTATATCCTCCATATACTTCAAAAAGCCATAATCCTTAACACCTGCCGTATCACCCGAAAGTTTATATCATCATCCACTTTATCATCAACGTTTTTAATATAAGCAACACTCCTTAACGCTTGGCTGCAGCCCGCGTTTTCGGTTTAAACACTTCGAAAGAAGAGAAACTTTAAAAGTTAAATAGAAATAATAATAATAATAATATTGGACATTATTCACACACGGTCATCTGATCACAAATTAAGCAGAGCTTGTGTTATGGAAACCAGACAACTGATATACTACATACATATGTAGTATATCAGTTGTCTGGTTGGCGTTGGTACTTGCTGTGGCCCGCCAGGTCCAGGAAAGACACCAGCTTGGCGCTCCTCTCTCCGATGCGCTCCGCTGTCATCAGCTCGGAACAACCGTAGTTGACGACATTACCCTGATTATATGAATGTAATACATTATATGACTTTCATTTTAGGTATAAGTAATACCGGGTAGTGTTGCATGTCGATAGTCCATTATCGATAAAATCGATAGTTTTGGACTATTGATAATCAATGATTTTTCGATAGTATTGACGTATTGATTTTTTGACGAGCCGGTTGGCGTGGTTGGTAGTTACTTGCCTTTCACGCCAAAGGTTGTGGGTTCGGTTCCCACTCAGGACAGACAATTGTGTGCATTAACATGTCTGTTTTTCCTGAGTCTGTGTGTAATTGTCTATACAATAGTATATCAGTTGTCTGGTTGCCATAGTACAAGCTCTGCTTAGTTTCGGATCAGATATATATATATATATATATATATATATATATATATATATATATATATATATATATTTTTTTTTTTATTTTATTTATTTTAAGGACCACTAGTAGCTACTACATGTTTTAATGACAAATGTAAAACAATTTAGTGAAAATAGCTAACATGTGAAGCTTTTTAAAGTAGCCACAACAATTACAATATTTGTTTTAAAAATACATTAACACATAATTATAGCAACATGAGTAGAAAGATTAAAAAAAAAAAAAAATAAGTCCAAATTGATACAAATTAAAGATCATAAAAAAATAAACATGCACTTAATAAAATTAAAATTAATAACACAAATAGTTTGAAATTGATATAGGTACAAATTAAAATTAAATAATTCATTAAATTAATGCAAAGTTTACGTTACAAAAAAATTACTAAAAATATACTAATTAATACAAAATAAAATTATGATAACATTATTTATTATTACTATATATATATATATATATATAGTTGAACGCAAATCACAGTAGTGTCGGCCGGCAGGGTGGCCGTGTTCCCGGTGAGCTGCGTGCGCGGCGCCGGCCTCAACGCACTGCACGCGTGCTTGCTGGCGCTGGTGCCGCGCCGCGACCTGCAGCGCCCCGAGGACATGAGTGAACCATATGTTGTGCAGTTGACTAGTATCCTTTTTATTAAATTATAAATGTTATAATTTATGTCACTTTACAGTAGGCGTGCGAGTTTCAAATAGACGAAATTTTCCACGTAGGGGACTCGACGGGGCCCGTCGTGGGGGGACTGCTCGCGCGAGGGCGACTCTACGAGGGCGACGAACTTATCATAGGTGCGTTGCGTTCTGTTAGTTGTGAGATGAATAGAGCGACGTATATTTAACACCTCAAGCATCAAAAATAGGTGATATCAAGCGCTTTAAACGTGTTCGTCAAAGCTTGTTTTTTATATAAAAAAATGTTTAAATAAATTTAGCTCTGTATGCTCAAAAGTGAACTAACCAAAAAATGCAAGAAACATTTTCGGTGTACAACTTGGCGTTTGACAGGTTAGCATGCTTTATATCGGACAGGCTGTTTTCAGCGTAACGTAACATGATAAATAAATTCACTATTAAGGCACGGTATTCTAAAATGGAATTAATATCTATGTCCACCATTGACGTCCATCATACTAAACCTTGACCAACAAATTAGCTGTGGTAACTCAATTAGAAGGGTTGTATGAGATTGAAGCAGCGGACGCTTAGTAAGATGATAATAATTCCTTTTTTTGTGAATCTTAATTTTAAATATGTCAATAATGCGAGCCGAGATGGCCCTGTGGTAAGAACGCGTGAATCTTAACCGATGATCATGGGAACAGTCTCTCGTAGTTTAAATAGTAATTTATAAAGATGAATAAGATTCATTCATATTCGCTAAAAATAACAGAGTAACAGTAAACAGTAACAGCCTGTGAATGTTCCACTGCTGGGCTAAGGCATCCTCTCCCTTTTTGAAGAGAAGGTATGGAATTAATTCCACCACGCTCCTCCAATGCGAGTTGGTAGAATACACATGTGGCAGAATTTGAATGAAATTAGACACATGCAGGTTTCCTCACGACGTTTTCCTTCATCGTCAAGCACGAGATGAATTATAAACACAAATAAAGCACATGAAAATTCAGTGGTGCTTGCCCGGGTTTGATCCCATGATCGTCTGTTAAGATTCACGCGTTCTAAACACTAGTCCATTTCGGCTACAAAAGTTTTATTATGACGTTATTATTTTTAGTAATGGTTCAATCAAATTAAAATCTACTTTATTCATGTAGGCTCTTATAAACACTTTTAAATCGTTTTATAAGATTGAATAAAATTGGAAGTTACCAGCGATTCGGATTGCAAATTCTACTGAGAAGAACAAGCAAAAAGCTCAGTATTCACTCTTTTTCAACAGTCAACTTACATAGTTCTGCATGGAAATCAACAAATACTAAGTTCGTACTTTTTATCATCTATATAATCCTACATTGCTTAATACATAAGTTGTATATGTGGGAAGCACGATATTTAAATTAATTAACTAATTGATGGATGAATACAACGAATGTGACATTTACATCTATCTACAAGCAAATTTTCACAGTAACGATGTAACATTCTTGTACCTTTATTTTATAAAAATTTAAAATCAAATTTTGAAAACAAAGACGATGAGTATCTATGAAATAAAATACAAAATTTAAAATTCCTTACATTATGAAAAAATTGACTTAAACGAAAAACATTACACACAAACATTAACACTCACACATACTGGTGGTAGAGGTACCACCCACTCATCAGATGTTCTACCGCAAAACAGCAGTACTGGATATTGTTGTGTTCCGGTTTGAAGGGTGAGTGAGCCAGTGTAATTACAGGTACAAGGGACATAAAATCTTAGTTCCAAAGGTTGGTGGCGCATTGGCTATGTAAGCGATGGTTGACATTTCTTACAATGCCAATGTCTAAGGGCGTTGGTGACCACTTACCATCAGGTGGCCCAATTGCTCGTCCGCCTTCCTATTCTATAAAAAAATACCACATATACTACTTTTCTTTTGAAAATATATACTTATATAAATAATTACACCCAGACTCAGGACAAACAGACATGTTCATGCACACAAATGTCTGTCCTGGGTGGGAATCGAAACCACAAACATCAGCGTGAAAGGCAAGTATCTACCAATCACGCCAACCGGCCCGTCAAATTTTTTGTCACCACTGAGCATGAGGTAAATTATAAACAGTTTAGTACGTGAAAACTCAATGGTGCATGCCCGAATGCGAGCCTTTAATCTTCGGCAAAGATTCCGTTTGCTAGTCTACTGAGTCATGTACATTTTGTAAATACAAGTTTCACATTTTAAATATTATAATTTTATTTTTTTAAAACGGATTATACTTAATATTTTGAAACGAAGACTGAAAAATCTGAAATTTAATTATTATTAAAGTTAAGATTTTAGGCAAAGATTGTGAACATTGTGACATGTGAAATGTTGACATGATGATGATGCGTGTGGTGAAATGTTACAATTATTACCGTTTTCTGCGGTGAGTGAGAGAATGTTCTTACAGAGTACTGGTTTACTGGTTGTAGCTTTATATTTAAAATTATATTACACAAACGATTTATATAACGATTATAAGGTCGAGATGGCCCAGTGGTAAGAACGCGTGAATCTTAACCGATGAACGTGGGTTCAAACCCGGGCAAGCACCTCTGAATTTTCATGTGCTTAATTTCTAGTCGAGTCTACGTGTGCCTCTACAGATCCCACAATGGTGACTTGGAGACAAGCCGATTATTTGACCATCTTAGTCGGGTGGCAGATGCTGCGCAAGAGCAGTTTCCTAACGCGGAATTGGTGTTTTTGGGGGATTTTAATGCTCACCATGAATCATGGTTGAAATCCCTCAAAACTGACCATGCTGGAAGAACTGCTCATGCTTTTGCTCTCACACACGACTTGACCCAACTGGTTGATCAGCCCACCAGGATCCCAGACATTGATGGGCAAGCGCCTTCTCTACTGGATCTTCTGCTGACTTCTCACCCGGTGGAATATCAGGTTGTGGTTCAAGCTCCACTTGGTTCTTCGGATCACGGCCTTATATCTACCAAAGTGCCACAGGCCAAGCTGCCGCCATCAGCTGTATGCAAACGTCGCGTTTGGCACTATAAGTCGGCAGATTGGGACGGTATGCGCGATTACTATGCGTCAGTCCCTTGGAAGGAACGTTGCTTCAGTGGGAATGACCCGACAGCTAGTGCCGCTGCTGTTGCTGATGAGATCATGTCAGGAATGGAATACTACATTCCTACCTCAGATCTCATCAATAGGAGTACGCGTAACCGTTGGTTCACTCGTGAATGTGCCGACGCTGTATCATCTAAGCAGGCGGCATATCGCACGTAGATCAACGGCTGCATTAGTGGGGCATCTAACATTGACTCACTGAAAGCAAACTACAATAAAAATTCCAAGTCCTGTAGGAAGGCATACACGAGAGCGGATGCACAGCGCATTGTACAGATTGGATTGATACGGATGACCTTATTTCGCATCCTAGGGGCTCCCGTAGCTTCTGGCGTCTGACCAAGTCTGTGCAAAACAATTTCTGCCAACCTTCGCTGCCACCGCTCAGAAATCCGGACGGATCGCTAGCTCACACTGCGCAGGAGAAAGCCGACCTCCTGGCTAAACTCTTTGCCGACAACTCTGTGATCGATGATTGTAGTGCGCAGCCACCAACAATACCTTCATGTGGCCACACGATGCCTGACATCAAAATCAGGCAACGTGATGTGCGTGCGGAGCTGCAATCACTTGATATACGGAAAGCTAGCGGTCCTGATGGAATACCAGCCATTGTGCTGAAGAAGTGCGCGGCGGAGCTGTCTCCTGTGTTAACGCGCCTGTTCCAACTTTCTCTCTCTTCGTGTGTGCCGTGTGCCGAGGGCTTGGAGAAGAGCTAATATGCAAGCGGTTCCCAAAAAAGGGGATCGGTCTGACCCGGCAAATTATCGGCCAATAGCTATCACCTCAGTAATTTGTATGGTGATGGAACGGATTCTAAACAACCAACTGATCCATTACCTAGAAGATCACTGTCTAATTAATGATCGTCAGTACAGGTTTCGACCAAAACGGTCCACAGGTGATCTTCTAGCGTACGTAACACACCTCTGGGGTGAAGCTATCGACAAGCATGGAGAATCGTTGGCTGTCAGCCTCGATATCTCCAAGGCTTTCGACAGGGTCTGGCACAGAAGTCTTCTCTCCAAGCTGCCGGCATATGGTCTGCCTGCTCAGCTATGCACCTGGATTGCCAGCTTCCTACACAAGCGTAGCCTTCGTGTTTTAGTTGATGGTTGCGCTTCACAATTCTATGTAGTGAATGCTGGGGTCTCCCAGGGATCTGTGCTATCTCCCACACTCTTTCTTCTGCATGATCAATGATATGCTCTCCCTTGGGAACATACATTGCTATGCAGATGATAGTACAGTGCATGGTGGATACCACGGACGCGCAGTGGCTGGGCGGGCGGAAACTGAGGAGAGGCGGGAGAATCTTGTCATTGAACTCGATAGGACGTTAGAGCTCATTGCCAAGAAAACACAGGTATGCGCTCTCACAGCAAAAAAGTCACCATTTTACCCTCATCCCTCCCTCTGTGGCACACCGCTGATGGTACAAAGCAAAATCGCCATGCTGGGGATGGACGTTCGCTGCGACCTTAGTCCAAGGGATTACATCGAGGCTATTATAAAACCAGCTTCACGGAAACTCGGAGTTCTGAACAAGGTGCGGCGTTTTTTCACGCCACAACAACTGTGCCTGTTATACAAAACACAGGTACGGTCTTGCGTTGAATATTGCTCGCACCTTTGGGATGGCTCCGCTAAGTACCTACTGGAGGCCTTGGACCGGTTGCAGCGACGTGCAGTACGCATTATTGGCGACGTAAAGGTCACAAACACCCTTGAACCTTTACAATTGCGTCGCGAGATAGCAGCACTGAGCGCTTTCTATCGACTGTATCACGGCGAGTGCTCTGAGGAATTATTCTCACTAATTCCTGCTTCCCCCTTCCTTCTTAAGTCCACGCGAGCTGGTTCTCGATGTCACCGCCTAACTGTGACATCAATTCCATCGCGCACAAAGAAATTTGGCAACTCCTTTCTTTGTCGCACTACCAAAAAATGGAATTCCTTACCAGCTCACGTGTTCCCCTCCTCTTACAACCCGGGTTCCTTCAAACGAGGCGTGAAGAGGTATCTTGCGGGCCGGCAAGGCGGTGACGGTTAGTACAGAACATTCTTCCGGACTGTACTGGCCGTCGTCGCGTTTGGACTCTACTACCACTTACCATCAGGTGGAGAGTCATTTGCCATTCCGGACATATAAAAAAAAAAAAAAAAATTCTGTTATAATTCAACTCGTGCTTTTCGGTAAAGGAAAACATCGTGAGGAAACCTGCATGTGTCTAATTTCATCGAAGTTCTGCCACATGTGTATTCCACCAACCCGCATTGGAGCAGCGTGGTGGAATAAGCTCCAAACCTTCTCCTCAAAAAGGGAGAGGAGGCCTTAGCCCAGCAGTGGGACATTTACAGGCTGTTACTGTACTGAAACGATTTAAAAATGCTTTTTTGAATAACGTCTCTACCGCCAAATGGCAATACTTAGTATTATTGTGTGCTAGTTTGAAAGATGAGTTAGACAGTGTAACTATAGGCACAAGAGACGTAATATCTTAATCCCCAAGGTTGATGGCGCATTACGATGTTAGGGGTGATTAATAGACTGTGACAAAGTCTATGGGTAGTGACGAACACTTACCATAAGGTGGTCATTTGCCAGCGTACCTATACGAAATTAAAAAAGTGATATATTTTTTTATTTTCAAAATTCATCGTTACAGATATCAGAACTAGTCCAATCGTCGCAAGCTTCGGAGAAGAATCGAAAGAACGCGAGGAGACAGAACAAGAATATCCTCCAGGACATCGCAAACGTGAAGAACAGCCTCACGAAGACATCGGACACGAAGTGCACGAACGTGTACGTGTCGGACGACGGGAGCAAGTACAGCGACGCGCACGTGTCGAGCGACACGCAGGACAAGTGCGTGTGTGACGACCTGGTGTTCCTCGAAGACCCAAACGACCCTAGAGGCTGTATATACTTTCAGGTGAGCAGAAAACTCTACTCGTTTTTAAAAGATTAGCAAACCTTAGATATGCGATTCCATGCGATTCGCTACCAGCTCTGCTGTATTGTACAGTACAAACACTTCTCGATCAATATATCTCTATATACAACACGACACTGTTACACTTAACCACTTATATACACTTTAGTTTTACTTACAAAGTTCCGATAACAACTTCACAGATAACCAAAACGCTAAATTTTTCGCGAATCCATAGTCAATACCACAGAATATTAAGATTTCGACCAAATTTCAAGGTCAAAGTTGCTTATATACTCTACTTACTATTGGAATCGACTATAGACTTGTATATGTTTGCACAGCACATTGTGTGTGTGTGTGTTTTTTTATCCGTAACAGCACATGAATGTCCTACTGCTGGGCTAAAGGCCTCCTCTCCCTTTTTTGAGGAGAAGGCTTGGAGCTTATTCCACCACGCTGCTCCAGTGCGGTTTGATGGAATACTATAGACCCAGACGGACTCTTCAGCAAACCGATATCTATGATTTTACTATAGACTTCAGCGCCTAACAGCAGTTGTATTTTATTCGGTATTTGAAACTCAGGATCTGCTAGTGTTTTGTTATCTAGTGCAGGCCAATTAAACATCGTGATTTGCTGTGTTGGCAAATAGTTTGTAATATTAAGTAGAACATACGCCTTGACATGGACTGTGAAGGTTGGCTTAACCCTTGATCTAAGGTTGACTTCCACCATGTGTTTGATGCTAAGCTGATTACCTCCACTCAGTCCAGTGACAACGCCGTTGATTTTTTCTCGTTTCAAACGCAACGTTTGAACGATATCCTCTGACACAAACGAGGCCTGAGAGCCTTGGTCAATGAGAGCACGGTAGGTTCCTATGTTTCCATGGCTTGAAGACACATCCACCAGTGCGGTAGCTAATAAAATTTGACCAGGTTGTTTTGTAAAATGTGATACTATGTTTGTATGGTCTTTCTGACTTTCTTCTCTTACAGTTTCCTTTCTTTCAGCGTGCAATAAAGAGTGATGCTTTTTCTGACAAATACGGCAAGAGGTATTTCGCAGACATTTACTTGCTGAGTGGTTTGGGATAAGACAAATTTTTGTCAAATGCTGTGTGGAATGAGCGGGCTCTAACAGTTTTGGAACTGTATTCTATCATCTCAAGCGATAGAAATCTTGTTTCTAAAAATTGTTGCAATTCGTCAAACGTCGGAAAATCTTGCTCTAGTGCAATATGTTGCTCCCATAATCGATGACTTTCAGAATCCAATTTGTTTACTGTTATATAAACGATGATAGCACTCCACGATTCTGTCGGTAATCCAAGATTGCTCAAAGCGTTCGAACATTCAACCGTTGAATCAATTAATTGCCTTATGCTCACTGCAGATTCGGATGAAATATTTTTCAGGTTCAACAATTTTTTGAAAATACAATTTGATAGGTACCTCTTATTGTTGTATCTGTTTTTAAGTGTTGACCACGCTTGTTCATAATTCTGACTGGTTACAGATATACTTTTCAGCAACTGTTCTGCCTCACCTGTCACCGATGATTTAAGATAATGCAGCTTCTGCACATCGTCTAAGCGTTTGTTTATATGAATTAGAGAATTAAATAAATCATGAAACGACAGCCAATCGGTGTATTTGCCAGAAAAGGTAGGTATTTTTATCGTCGGCAAATCAATTTCAGTAATTTTGTGTTGTGTATCTGCTGGTTGTACTTCTTTCTTAGGTGCCATTTCTTGAAGTTGATTTTTCAATTCACTTTTGTATTCTATATATGACTCCTCACATTGATTATATATATCATTAGAAAAATACTTAAAATCTTTTCTATTTTCCTTCTTGATATGTGCTATAACTTGATCATGACCAGATTTAAATGTTTGCCATGTGTTTTCTAGCGTCTTCAAACGTGTCTCTAGATAACTTAAAGTAATCCTTTGTTTTGGTGATTTATTGTAATTTCGTTTTCCTTTCAATATTTGATCAAATTTCTCTTCCTGAACACTAATTATTTGATTTATGTCTTCCATTGTTAATATTAAATTAAAGTTCCAAAGTAGTAAGTAGTAAGTCCAAAGTCACTAAATTTTTCTAAGTTCCGAAGACAAAAATTTTACAAGTCCGAAATTCACTAAATTTTTCTAAGTGTTTTATTGATCGAATTTTGCTGTCCCATTTACTTGTTTTTTCTGTGTTTAGTTTTATTAAACGGAATTTTCTAAGTCTATATTGAAGTCCACTTTACAAAATTTTATTCTAAGTCCTGACACTTCAAATATTTTCTAAGTTCACATCTGTTAATTTAAGCTTACGTACGCACTTTAAATCCGTCTCGAAGGACCAAACTGTTCACTTAACACAATTGAAATATAATTAACTACTTAACACGATAAATTAAAACACACCTTGGAATATACAATGTATTGAAAGACAAAAAAATATAACATTTTTAAACACTTTATGGTTTTATCTTGGGTTCTGGCCAGCGCGATTCAGAATTGAGACTCTTTTGGTTAACGCCATCTACCGACAAATAGCATAACTAACTTAACCGAACAAACACAATGAACGCACCAACTGTCAAGTTTCAACAAACACCAAAACTGGTTACACGATAAGGGTCAAAAGATTTGATAATTCTATCTCTGTCTAAACCTGTCTACGCTACAGTACGTACTCGGTTCGCAGCTGGCGGACACGCAGCAGAGCGTCGAGCTGCGGGTCGCGGTGATGGGGGCGAACGAGGCGGGCAAGTCGACGTTCATAGGCGTTCTCACTCAAGGTACGTTCGTTATTATCTTGTTGAAGTCGTGAGTTCTAGTAACTAAATTAAATATTCAGTATTTAATTACAGGCACAAGGGACATAACATCTTAGTTCCCAAGGTTGGTGGCGCATTGGCGATGTAAGCGATGGTTAACAGTTCTTACAATGCCTATGTCTATGGGCGTTAGTGACCACTCACCATCAGGTGGCCCATATGCTCGTTCGCCTTCCTATTCTATAAAAAAATATATTTATAAGGCTTCGTATCCAGAAGTTTTTGATTCGATTATCATGTAGAGATCCTATACGTGTGTACTCGTAATAAGGAGATGGCGCCTTATCCCAGCTGTGGGTAAAAATGCTGTTACATTTTTAAACAAATTAAATGATACCTACTCAGTCGCGACAAAAACCGACTTTGTTAATATTATATTGTAATATCATTTATTTTATCCTCAGATAAATATTTTATGGTCAAGAAACTTACTTGTAATTACAATGGCAGTATAAAATTTGATCTTGAAATTGTAATGACGTCATTGGTTGATGGTATGTGAGCTGTTTGTATTGCGCAATACAATAGTTTTTCTTTTCTACAGGTGAACTCGATAACGGTAGAGGGAGCGCTCGCCTGAACATGTTCAGGCATTTGCACGAAGTGAAAAGTGGTAGGACGTCCTCGCTCAGCCACGAGATACTCGGCTTCGATGCTCAGGTGCGCTAATGATTATTTTGACGTTTATTTAAATTAAGAACAATCCCCCACCCACTTGCAAAGCCCGGGCAAACACCACTGCACTTTGATGTGCTTAATTAATGGGCACATTGTCAGGAGATCTGCTTTTATGGGATGAAGTATTGCTATGTATATCCATCAACCCGCATTGAAGCTGCAAGTTAGAGCTCCAAATCACAAGTGGAGGGGAGGTCTTAGCCCAGCAGAGGTGTTTTTGTCTTCTGCTGGCTTTGGACATGCCGTTCTTCGCAGTCATCAACAAGTGTGAACTGGTTAGCAACATCAACGCTGTTGTAGCGAGGCTGGCTCAATTGTTGGAACCCGCTAATAAGGTCAGTGATTTTATTTTAAATAGCATCTATAAAGACTAGCTTATAAACTAGGTTATTATTTCTTACATCAATGCTTATGGGTGATGGTGACCACTTGTCATCAGGTGGCCCAATTGTACACATATAACATAAATAGAAGCCGGGGGGGGGGGTTGCTGGGAAAGTTAACAGACAAACAGATATATTTACTTTCCCATTTATAATATTAGTATATATTGTAATTGGAAACATGCAGGTTTCCTCGCGATGTTCTTCAAGGAGCACGAGATGATAAATCAGGGATGCTGTATAATTTATAGATTTATTTAAATTTAAAGTAATGGTATATATTGGTATTATTACAGAAACCGCTGTTAATAACTGACGAGAATATGGCAAGGAACTGCGTTGCGCCGCAAAAGTCGATACTGGACACCATAGACAATGTAGACGAGGAAATCAAAAAGGATGAGGAGTGAGTAGCTTCACAAGCCTTTATTTAACCCGAAGTGTTTCTGGGTGAACTCTTATGTATGACCTTAAAACGAGTTCCATACTATTGGTAATGGTAATAGTATTGTCTATAGCTACGCCAACCACCCTTGCTAGATACTTGCCTTTCACGCCAAAGGTTGCGGGTTCGGTTCCCACTCAGGACAGACAATTGTGTGCATTAACATGTCTGTTTTTCCTGAGTCTGTGTGTAATTGTCTATACAATAGTATATCAGTTGTCTGGTTGCCATAGTACAAGCTCTGCTTAGTTTCGGATCAGATATATATATATATAGTTGAACGCAAATCACAGTAGTGTCGGCCGGCAGGGTGGCCGTGTTCCCGGTGAGCTGCGTGCGCGGCGCCGGCCTCTACGCGTGTCTGCTGGCGCGCCGCGACCTGCAGCGCCCCGAGGACGTGAGTGAACCATATGTTGCGCAGTTGACTAGTATCCTTTTTATTAAATTATAAATGTTATAATTTATGTCACTTTACAGGAGGCGTGCGAGTTTCAAGTAGACGAAATTTTCCACGTAAGGGACTCGACGGGGCCCGTAGTGGGGGGACTGCTCGCGCGAGGGCAACTCTACGAGGGCGACGAACTAATCATAGGTGCGTTGCGTTCTGTTAGTTGTGAGATGAATAGAGCGAGGTATATTTAACACAACCACCCCCCCCAGGACCTCTGGAGTCCGGCGAGTTCGCGGCGATATCCGTGCGCACGATATACCGCAACCGCGTCCCGTGCGGCAGTGTGCGCGCGGGACAGTCGGCGTCGCTGGGCCTGGGTCGCTTCCCGCCGGGACTGCGGCAGGGCATGGTGCTGCTAGTGCGGCCGGGGGGCTACGCCGCGGGACACGAGCGGCCCACCTTCGGAGGCTGTCCGCCCGGGACTTGCAGAGGACGACAGGTGGGTCGCTAATTCAAACCTTATTACTAAATAAAAACTTACATGTATTTAAGACAGAATATATATACGCGGCCAGTAGTGCTATTCTAGAATTTTAGATTCATCACTCTCCGGTGAAATGTTGACATGATGATGATGCGTGTGGTGAAATGTTACAATTATTACCTTTTTCTGCGGTGAGTGAGAGAATGTTCTTACAGAGTACTGGTTTACTGGTTGTAGCTTTATATTTAAAATTATATTATACAAACGATTTATATAACGATTATAAGGTCGAGATGGCCCAGTGGTAAGAACGCGTGAATCTTAACCGATGAACGTGGGTTCAAACCCGGGCAAGCACCTCTGAATTTTCATGTGCTTAATTTCTGTTATAATTCATCTCGTGCTTTTCGGTAAAGGAAAACATCGTGAGGAAACCTGCATGTGTCTAATTTCACTGAAATTCTGCCACATGTGTATTCCATCAAACCGCACTGGAGCAGCGTGGTAGAATAAGCTCCAAGCCTTCTCCTCAAAAAAGGGAGAGGAGGCCTTTAGCCCAGCAGTAGGACATTCACGTGCTGTTACGGATAAAAAAACACACACACACACAATGTGCTGTGCAAACATATACAAGTCTATAGTCGATTCCAATAACAAGTAGAGTATATAAGCAACTTTGACCTTGAAATTTGGTCGAAATCTTAATATTCTGTGGTATTGACTATGAATTCGCGAAAAATTTAGCGTTTTGGTTATCTGTGAAGTTGTTATCGGAACTTTGTAAGTAAAACTAAAGTGTACATAAGTTTTTTTTTTTTTTTTTTATAGTATAGGAAGGCGGACGAGCATATGGGCCACCTGATGGTAAGTGGTCACCAACGCTCTTAGACATTAGCATTGTAAGAAATGTCAACCATCGTTTACATATCCAATGCGCCACCAACCTTGGGAACTAAGATTTTATGTCCCTTGTGCCTGTAATTACACTGGCTCACTCACCCTTCAAACCGGAACACAACAATACCAAGTATTGCTGTTTTGCGGTAGAATATCTGATGAGTGGGTGGTACCTACCCAGACGAGCTTGCACAAAGCCCTACCACCAGTAAATGTAACAGTGTCGTGTTGTAAATAGAGATATATTGAAGTGATGAGTGAGTGAAAATTCAGTGGTGCCTGGATCATCTCGGCTGTTTTTTTATATGCTAGCAATATTAGCACAGACTGTGCAATATAATATGTAATGCGGTCATGAATTAAATTTGATTGAATGTAACAGGCATCCGTGCATGTCCTGAGACACTCCACGGCCATCTACCCAGGGTTCCAGTGCTCTGTGCATGTCGGGAACGTGCGTCAGACGGCCATTATCGAGGTAACGAATACATACATCAAACTCACTTTGCGGAGTGGAATTAAATAGTTTAATTTTGGTATAGTTTGGTGGTGTTGCGTAAAATACTTAAGTATTAAAATGATATTTATTTTTTATGTTATATTCCTGTTTAGCGGTAGAATATCTGATGAGTGGGTGGTACCTACCCAGGCGGGTTTGAACAATGCCCTTACCACCAGTTACCACACACTCATTCTGCCGCCAAACAGCAATAGCATTGTTGTTGGTGAGTAAAACAGTGTAACTGCAGGCACGAGGGACATAACATCTTAGTTCCCAAGGTTGGTGACGCATTGGTGATGTAAGCGATGGTTAATATTTATTGCGGTGTCAATGTCAATGGGCGGTGGTGACCATTTACCATCGGGTTGCTCATCTCATCGCTGACCACGGGTATATTTTTCGCTTTAGGGTATAATGTCTCCGAACAACGTGCTGAGGGCGGGCGAGGGGGCCTCCGTGCTTTTCAGGTTCGCCCGCTGTCCGGAGTACCTCGTGCGGGGCCGCCGGCTGCTGTTCACGGCGGGGCTGGGGACCAGGTACCGCTCAACGAACCCAACGATAACTTCTAATTACAGTTGAATTGTTGAGCCAATAAAGTATATCGTCAGCTCAGTGTTGGTATCCGAGATTGCTAGCTCCACTGACTTTCACACATTTAATTTATAAGTGTTCGGTGAAGGAAATCCATTCATCGAAGCAGGTTGTGGAATAAGCTCAACCCTTCTCCTGAGAAGGAGAGGTTTTAGCCCAGCTGTGGGACATTTATATACTGTAACTGTTTTGAATCATGTTGGAATAAGTTTTGTTCTTAAGAAGAGATATCTTCGACCAACAGACACTTTTGTACTTTACTAGCAAAACCCGGAAGGTGGCTGTTAATGTGGTACAGCGCCATCTAGCGGCGTTACAACGAAGTGGATATTATAAAATCATCCATAGAGACATACATCTAAATTTCAACTATGATGGTGATTCAAACGGTCCGAACTCTATTAATCACAAACAGATACACAAACAGCCATTTTTATATATTAACGAAATTGTTTTGTTACAGAGCCATCGGCCGGGTCACGCAAGCCTTCCCGTACATACCATGAATTCTATAGAACACGGCTCCAATGTAAAATTCGAGATCTCTCTAGAATATTCTAGATAAATTAAATATATTAATTGTATCTGTAACCAGTTTTCTTGTCGTGTTCACTTCATGATTGCATAGGGGGCGTTTCGCCTTGCGGATTAAATTACAAAAAACGACAAACGATGATGGTATTTTTATGTTACATAAAAACAGTGTTGCCAACCTCTTAGAAGCATCCTCCTGACGGATGAATTGAAACAAATACAAAATACATTTATAATATGATGTTAAAAAAAAGCAAATCAAGTACTGAGAGTAGCATTAGTAAACTTGAAATATAATCAATTAAATGAAGCTGAAGGGTTAATCCCCGGAGAGAATTTCTTTAAAAAAATGTTCCTCCTAAAAAATGTCTGACATGAAAATATCCTATTTGATTTTATCTGACATAGCCCTATTTAGGGGGAAAACCCCCAAGTTGGCAACACTGTATAAATAAATGTGGACCATCCATATAAACTTTCATATATTTAACACTAGGGGACAAATTTTTAATAAACCATCATATGTGATCGAGCAAATTTTCACTCATAACTCATTTTTATTCAGTCAGTTAATTAATCAGTGTCAGAGTTTTTATTACGTATATAACATACATGCAAAACGTCTATGCTTATGTATAAATAATATTGCAATATATAAAGGCTTATATATATATATATGAAAATATAATATGGAACTAATGGCTTCTTATGTATGTACACAATGGATATTACATCTTGGTTCCCAATGTTGGTGGCACATTGACAATATAAATGATGGTTAATATTTCTTAAAACGCCAATGACGCGGTGGAGAATTACCACCAAAATTACATTAGCCTTCCTATTCGAAATTAAAAAAGAGAAACAGAAATCGCAACAGTAAAAGGTTATAAGTCTTTATATTTGAAAATATGTACATTCAAAAACATTAAATTCTTAGTTATACCATGTTTGCCTATCTACCCTTCCGTGATGCCACGGTGACAGGACTGTGATAATCTTATCGTATGTTAAATTGTTACAATAATAACTTATTTAGAAGTTAGTTGACTTAAAATTTCAAATAAACTGAGATTTAAATTAAATATTCTTATTTAAATGTAAAATAGCACTATGTACGTGTTAATATTGTATTTAATACACCTTTTACAATTAGTTGAAATGTATATTTAGTATATTCCAATCGTAGGAGTAAATATAAACTAACTTTATATTTCCATATCCCGTGATAGTAGCTAATAGCTCAGCTTAACTACTTTCTCGGATAAAACGCAATTTTTTCGCAAGTCCATAATGAATATCACAGATAATTCAAAATCTCGACCAATGATATCGCGCCAATTCAATGTCGGTTGTTAATTTGCCTTTGTCTACTCTTGTGGCTTTAATACACTAGTTATTTTCTATTTAAATGAAATAACATATTTATATGCATACATATATAACGTAACTGTTTTTAAAATGATAATCACGCCCCAAGGAACAAATCTTTAGGTTTGTATTTTTTTTTTTTGTTAATGGTAGCTCTTACAATGCCGATGTTACTTTTGCATTAAGCCGCGCTGATATGTAAGACTCCAATAACAATTGATTATATATTTAAAACAATAATGTTGTACGGTAAAATAATTTTTGTTTTTATTTTAAAAAAAAAAGATGCTTAGCATTTTAAAAACACAAACGTCATGACGCCATTTTGAATTACAATTTTGGCGCCATTAATATAATCACTACCTCAAGAGGTAAACTAAAATTAGCTTTCATATTGTTAGTATTTAAACTTTGTACATTAAATGATATATCCAGTTCCTGTTTATAAATTGGAATTTTAAGTTAATGATACATATTTATATAACATTATAATATCTAACTATCAATGATCGGATTATTTAATGCCGATTTTACTTTAGACGATATGACATTGACTTTTTATGATTTGTGTTAATTAATATTTTTATAGCTATCTGTGGCATCGATATTAATTAAACTACAATAATATTAAACATAATTTAATAAAAGCAATTAATGGTTGAATAAGATTTTTTTAAACAAAGATAATTAGTATCATTTACGTTTTTGGTCTTAGAAAACGTGTCGCGTTAAAAGTTATTTTTTTAAATAAAAAAACATATTCAAACCTTTACTAACCTGATTATTATATTATACATAACAAATTAAAAAAAATTGCAGCATAAAATAATGTTAATTATATATAAATTAAAAAATAAACATCCAGGTATTTAGGTATAAGTTGTAATAACTCGGTCATATTTTTTTGAGAACTTCAGGCATTATAAGCAAGAACTATTCCCGTCAATCATATTCTGATCAGTTATAAATATAAATGAAATTTCGTCTATTACCTAACTTATGCAATACTAAATTTGAATATGTACCAAAACAAAATTATATATTACTATTTTGGTAAATTTTTACAAAATTCAAGCGATTCATCACAGCTTGAAAATTATATTTTATTCTTATTAGGCGCCATTTTGAATATATAAGGAATGGCCTGTGTTTAAGACTGCGGCAACATGAATGGAAAAAAATACCGCTAAGCTAAATAACAATAATGATTAAAAGAATAGCAGACCTAACATCAGAAATAGCATTTGTGTGATAACCATCCTCAAGAATATTAAAAAATGCTCTGTTATGTCATATTCTGTTATTTTGAAAAGACCCCATTTTCAAATTCGTATTGTGTTATTTAAATTTATTAAAATATTATATATTTTTAAACATAATCATGACGCCATTTTAAATTTAAATTTTGGCGCGATTCATATTATTGTATTGTTGTATACATATCTTTTGTCGAAGTATTTAAATTTTGTACATTAAATCTAAATGATTTTTCTAGTTCCTGTAAGCTGATATAACTTGCTATTTTAAGTTAAATATACGTATTTATGTAACACAAACGTAAGACATTTTTAAGTGACACCATTTTGAAATTCAGAAATATTTATGGGAACAAAATTAATTAAATAATTTTCTGTTTCGTTTCTCATCTGTAAAAACAATTGTAAGTAAATATTTTAATTTATAATTTGTATGAACTAAAAATACCTAAAAAGTAATCCTACTAAAAAAATGTATATTTATAAGTGTATTTTTTACATTTACTCTATATTTATCATCAAATTTGTATTTTATATATATTCCACTAAGATTCATTTTAACTTTTATCTTCTTCTTAACGACTTTAAAATTTTATTACATATCTTATTGTTTATACAATAATAGTCCTTATTGCATAAATTTTAAGTACGTATTTTATTAGATCTCTTTGCCTCAAAGTATCAATTAATCCGAATTAATTTAATTTGATAAAGTAATGGTAAGCAATGAAATGATGGTGTTAAATAATTAATTGTGTATTATCTGTGGCAGTTCGCTTAGATTATTAATTTGAAACGTGTGTTTCTTTAATTTTTTAATTTTGTCAGAGTAAACGGCCTGTTTTAATAAAAGTTAGCTTCGTGTCATCGATTTATGAAAATTTTAGGGTGTTATTAGACTAAATTAATCTTTTTATTTAATTATGCTTTGAATAAAACGTGTGATTGTGACTTAAAAAATAAAACAATGTTTTTTACTGACTTAGAAAAATGTTATATATTAGCAAAGATTAAAAAAAAATTTAAATCAGTCATTCAATATTAAAAAAAAATTAAAACATTTTTTAGCACATCATTAGACTATAATAAAAATAATTAAAGTATGTTGGATTTTTTATTTAAAATCTTTATAATTTAAGCTACACTTTGTAAAAAATAAATTGGCAATTATTGTGTCAACCCGCGTTCATAAGAAAGTTTCACGACAATGCGCGCTTGCTGAGTTGGTGATAATTAATCAAGTAGACTTATAAGTACATTCGAATTATTTCACAAAGGTTTAAAGCTACTAGTTGTGGATATATGCAGATTCTACCAAGAAGAACTGAACCGAAGAAAGAAACTCAATAGTAAATCTTGTAGCGTTAATCGAATTCCATCATTAGTGGTTTTCCATGACTCATTTAGTCATTTTTTCTGTTTATTTCCATAATTTATGTTTGTTTATCCTTATCCAGATCCTAGGTCATCTTTTATTTAAATTTTATTATGAATTAACACACTAGGTTCACATAAACAATATTAATATCAAAATACTTTATTCAACATTGAAGCATTACACTTGCTTATTGATAGTCAAACTAGAAACTTCCACCGGTTAAAAGTAACACCCAGCCCTGTGTCGAACCAGTGAAAGACTATTAGTCTATAAAGTAAATAGTAGTCTTTTTGTAATAAGCAACAAATATATTTTTATCAAGGCAGAATGTTTTGTACACAACTAGCATAGATACTGGTAAAAAAAATCAAATTTAGAAATAAATTCGAATGAAGTCTCTGGATCATTTCTTCTTCTTCTTCGAGTGCCACTCCGACTAGTGACGGTTGGCAGTCAGCTTTAAATACTCCTTCTTGTTCTTCGCGAGGCGAAAGAGTTCGACAGCACTCGCGATTCCCGTCCATTCACGGATGTTGCACAGCCAAGACTTATTTCTGCGCCCAACAGCTCTCCTTCCGGCAACTTTTCCCATCATAATCAGTTCCATAAGTTCATATCTTTCATGCCTAAGTACGTGTCCGAGATATGCAACTTTTCTCTTCTTGACAGTCTCCAAAAGTTGCCGTTTTTGGTTGACGCGTCGCAGAACTTCCACGTTCGAGACCTTTTGAGTCCAACTAATGGCCAACATACGTCTATAAGCCCACATCTCGAAAGCTTCTATACGTTTTTTGAGATCTTCTTTAATTGTCCACGCCTCGCATCCGTAAAGAAGTATAGGCCAGATGTAACAATGTAGGAGTCGTATGCGCACAGGGATCTTAAGTCTGCGATTGCAGAGTACTTTTTTCAACGTGCAGAAGGCACTTCGAGCTATTTCGATGCGAGTCTTTACCTCCTGTTCACAGCTCCAGGTGTCATTAAGCCATGTCCCCAGATATTTGTACTTGCGCACCCTCTCAATTTTTTGGCCTGCTACAATGATAGCAATGTCATCGAAGCTATGTTTAGATAACACCATGATCTTCGTTTTTGATAGGTTCATCCTCAGACCAGCGTTTTCACTGCACTCTTTAACACGGCTCATAATTAATTGCAGCTCTTCAGGAGATGATGCTATTAGGACTGTATCGTCAGCGTATCTGATGTTGTTAATATACCGGCCATTTATTTTGACTCCACATTCTCGGCCTTCAATCGCTTCTGCTATTATTTGTTCCGAGTACAAATTAAATAGCGTGGGTGATAATATACAGCCCTGTCGGACTCCTCTCTTTATTTCTACCTCATCAGTCTCCTCATTGTCAACTCGTACAGTAGCCTTCTGGTTCCAATACAGATTCTGGATAATACGTACATCTTTGTCATCTAAGCCGATATCATGTAATATTGCAATTAGACGGTCATGCAGTACTCTGTCAAAGGCTTTTTCGTAATCGATGAAACAAAGGAAAACGTCTTGTTGCATGTGTCTGCATTTTTGTACGAGAACCTGCATTGCGAAAAGAGCCTCTCTCGTGCCCACTCCTATTTGAAAACCAAACTGACTATCTGCGAGATGTTCGTCGCATTTAGCTCTTATTCGCTCGTGGATGATATTCAGAAATAGTTTCAATACTTGGCTCATAAGGCTAATCGTTCGAAACTCTTCGCACCTTCTTGCGTTGGTCTTCTTAGGAAGCGTAATAAAAGTTGAGGTTAGCCAGTCTTTGGGTTAGTGGCCAGAGTCGTATACCAAGTTAAAGAATTTAACCAGGAAGTTAATATTTTCGTCTTCAATAAGTTTGAGTACATCTATGGGAACATTATCCGGTCCGGTTGATTTTCCCGTTTTAGCTTTTTTAAGAGCGTTTGTGACTTCATTTTTCAGGATAGGATATCCCTCATTTGGGTCACAATTTACCGCTATGCTTCGGAAATCGTCGGTATATTGATGAAATGTATTGTTCCCATAGGTGTTTTTTTCCTGATATATCTAATATGGGAATATTATTTTCATCCGTAAGTTGGTGAGTCGTCTTTTTGTGTCCTACCAAAGATTTTATTTCCTTATGCAGGTTAAATGCATCATGTTTAGCATAAAGGTCCTCCACAAAATCACACTTGCACTGATACCAAGCATCTCTAGCATAACGAACTTCACGCCGAATTTTCTTATCAATGCCAGAAATGAAAATATGGTGTGTTGCCAAAACAATTTATAAAGCTTTTATTTTACAATAATACTATAATTATGAAATCGATTTTCAATATTTATTTGTTAAAATAAAACTTCAAAATATACAAGCGCTGTCCCGCAGTTTTATTCGTATTCTATCCAATTGAAGTTAAACAAAATGACGCCCTGAATTCGAGCCTTTTATGAGACTAATTTGTTTATAAAAAAAGGAATGTGAATAAAACCTCGGGCGGAACTAATTTGAAGCCTAGCAGTAGTATTTATATTATATGACGAGCCGTTTGGCGTGGTTGGTAGGAACCTGCCTTTCACGCCGAAGGTTGTGGGTTCGATTCCCACCCAGGACAGACATTTGTGTGCATGAACATGTCTGTTTGTCCTGAGTCTGGGTGTAATTATCTATATAAGTATGTATTTACAAAAGAAAAGTAGTATATGTAGTATATCAGTTGTCTGGTTTCCATGGCACAAGCTCTGCTTAATTTGGGATCAGATGGCCGTGTGTGAATAAAGTCCCAGGATATTATTATTATTATTATACATAGAGCTATACAATAAATATTAGTTGGCGGTTCTGTGGTCGCGTTATCGTATGTCTATTGTATGAGCAAATAAATATTCGCTTTCAAATTGAGTTCCAATTTTAAATTAAGGCTTAGTTTGTTTTAATTTTTGTTATTTTCAACGTTAGGTAGTAATTATTAATATAAAACAATATACTTATATTTAATTTCGTGTCGTTTCGTCTCGGTAGAATCCACACGTGAGTCCGATGAAATTATGCCACTTCACTGTATCAGATTATATAGACTTTAGATAAAACAGTTCAGTGCCTTCTTCTCCTCTGTTAAAGGATTATTTTTTTTGAGCTTTAGTGTTATTCATAAAAATAATAATTAAAGAGTAGAAAAAATTACGGTCGAAATATGCTAATTCATATATGTCTACAGAACTTGTACCTATGTAAGTATGTTTATAGATGTAGTAAGGGCTAGCTAATGTCGATAATATTAGTATATATGTTATTTTAAAGTTTCCGTCATGATTTTTCTTTAATACAATGAATATAAGAAAAAACTATGACAGGTTTTTTTTTGACGTCAAAGAAAATGACGCCCTGAATTCGAGCATTTTACAAGATACAAAAAAAAAGACAAGTATCTACTGCTGCTTTAAGCTTTAAGGTCTTATATCCCTCTATGAAGTTTAGGAGCTGTCTCAGGTTACTGCATTACCCTCGTGGTTAGAAGCGCGTTATTATATAGATTACTAACCCTGTAATATTTTAAGGGCTTAAATAAAATGTTTTTACGGAAGGACAGACAAAACAAAATTACTTATTTTTGAGTCAGAAATCTTCGCAGTTTTACACAGAACACCTCACCAAAACTCATACACAATCGAATGATTAGTTCAAGAACGTTTACATAACGACAAACATACAAACATTCCTTTTCATTTAATAATATGCTTAATGTTATTATGTATATTAGTAGTTTTATTCAAAACATAGAGCCGAGATGGCCCAGTGGTAACAACGCGTGAATCTTAACCGATGATCGTGGGTTCAAACCCGGCCAAGCACCACTGAATTTTCATGTGCTTAATTTGTGATTATAATTCATCTCTTGCTTCACGGTGAAGGAAAACATCGTGAGGAAATCTGCATGTGTCTGATTACACTGAAATTCTGCCACATGTGTATTCCACCAACCGGCATCGGAGCAGCGTTGTGGAATAAGCTGCAAACCTTCTCCTCAAAAAGAGGAGAGGAGGACTTTAGCCCAGCAGTGGGACATTCACAGGCTGTTACGGATTCCAAGCATGCTAATTTTATTTTTATCGTGTCAGTGAATGATCTCCTGGTACATTAACACTGTAATCCTAACTGAATCTAATTGACTCTTTTAATCAATCTTTCGGTGAGACCGACTCACAGTTTTTGATTTCCTGGTACATTAACACTGTAATCCTAACTGGAACTAATTGATTCTTTTAATCTAATCGTTCGGTGAGACCGACTCACTGTTTATGATCTTCTGGTACATTAACACTGTAATCCTAACTGAATCTAATTGACTCTTTTAATCTAATCGTTCGGTGAGACCGTCTCACTGTTTATGATCTCCTGGTACATTAACACTGTAATCCTAACTGAAACTAATTGACTCTTTTAATCTAATCGTTCGGTGAGACCGACTCACTGTTTATGATCTCCCGGTACATTAACACTGTAATCATAACTGGAACTAATTGACTCTTTTAATCTAATCGTTCGGTGAGACCGACACACTGTTTGTGATCTCCTGGTACATTAACACTGTAATCCTAACTGAAACTAATTGACTCTTTTAATCGAATCGTTCGGTGAGACCGACTCACTGTTTATGATCTCCTGGTACATTAACACTGTAATCCTAACTGGAAGTAATTGTCTCTTTTAATTTAATCGTTCGGTGAGACCGACTCACTGTTTATGATCTCCTGGTACATTAACACTATAATCCTAACTGGAACTAATTGTCTCTTTTAATTTAATCGTTCGGTGAGACCGACTCACTGTTTATGATCTCCTGGTACATTAACACTGTAATCCTAACTGAAACTAATTGACTCTTTGAATCTAATCGTTCGGTGAAACCGTCTCACTGTTTATGTACTCCTGGTACATTAACAACGTAATCCTAATTCTAAATCTTTGAAACTAATAATAATAACATCCTGGGACATTTTTCACACACGGCCATCTGATCCCAAATTAAGCTTGTACAAAACTCGTGCTATGGAAACCAGACAACTGATATACTACATATATTACTTTTCTTATGTAAATACATATTTATACAGAAAATTACACCCAGACTCAGGACAAACAGACATGTTCATGCACACAAATGCAAACACTGTAATCCTAACTGAAACTTATTGACTCTTTTAATCTAATCGTTCGGTGAGACCGACTTACTGTTTATGTTCTTTTAATCTAATCTTTCGGTGAGGCCGACTTACTGTTTATGATCTTTTAATCTAATCGTTCGGTGAGACCGACTCACTTTTTATGATCTCCTGGTACATTAACACTGTAATCCTAACTGGAACTAATTGACTCTTGTAATCTAATCGTTCGGTGAGACCGACTCACTGTTTATGATCTCCTGGTACATTAACACTGTAATCATAACTGGAACTAATTGACTCTTTTAATCTAATCGTTCGGTGAGACCGTCTCACTGTTTATGATCTCCTGGTACATTAACACTGTAATCCTAACTGAAACTAATTGACTCTTTTAATCTAATCGTTCGGTGAGACCGACTCACTGTTTATGATCTCCCGGTACATTAACACTGTAATCATAACTGGAACTAATTGACTCTTTTAATCTAATCGTTCGGTGAGACCGACACACTGTTTGTGATCTCCTGGTACATTAACACTGTAATCCTAACTGAAACTAATTGACTCTTTTAATCGAATCGTTCGGTGAGACCGACTCACTGTTTATGATCTCCTGGTACATTAACACTGTAATCCTAACTGGAAGTAATTGTCTCTTTTAATTTAATCGTTCGGTGAGACCGACTCACTGTTTATGATCTCCTGGTACATTAACACTGTAATCCTAACTGGAACTAATTGTCTCTTTTAATTTAATCGTTCGGTGAGACCGACTCACTGTTTATGATCTCCTGGTACATTAACACTGTAATCCTAACTGAAACTAATTGACTCTTTGAATCTAATCGTTCGGTGAAACCGTCTCACTGTTTATGTACTCCTGGTACATTAACAACGTAATCCTAATTCTAAATCTTTGAAACTAATAATAATAACATCCTGGGACATTTTTCACACACGGCCATCTGATCCCAAATTAAGCTTGTACAAAACTCGTGCTATGGAAACCAGGCAACTGATATACTACATATATTACTTTTCTTATGTAAATACATATTTATACAGAAAATTACACCCAGACTCAGGACAAACAGACATGTTCATGCACACAAATGCAAACACTGTAATCCTAACTGAAACTTATTGACTCTTTTAATCTAATCGTTCGGTGAGACCGACTTACTGTTTATGTTCTTTTAATCTAATCTTTCGGTGAGGCCGACTTACTGTTTATGATCTTTTAATCTAATCGTTCGGTGAGACCGACTCACTTTTTATGATCTCCTGGTACATTAACACTGTAATCCTAACTGGAACTAATTGACTCTTGTAATCTAATCGTTCGGTGAGACCGACACACTGTTTATGATCTCCTGGTACATTAACACTGTCATCCTAACTGAAACTAATTGACTCTTTTAATCTAATCGTTCGGTGAGACCGACAAACTGTTTATGATCTCCTGGTACATTAACACTGTAATCCTAACTGGAACTAATTGACTCTTTTAATTTAATCGTTCGGTGAGACCGACTCACTGTTTATGATCTCCTGGTACATTAACACTGTAATCATAACTGGAACTAATTGACTCTTTTAATCTAATCGTTCGGTGAGACCGTCTCACTGTTTATGATCTCCTGGTACATTAACACTGTAATCCTAACTGAAACTAATTGACTCTTTTAATCTAATCGTTCGGTGAGACCGACTCACTTTTTATGATCTCCTGGTACATTAACACTGTAATCATAACTGGAACTAATTGACTCTTTTAATCTAATCGTTCGGTGAGACCGTCTCACTGTTTATGATCTACTGGTACATTAACACTGTAATCCTAACTGAAACTAATTGACTCTTTTAATCTAATCGTTCGGTGAGACCGACTCACTGTTTATGATCTCCTGGTACATTAACACTAATCCTAACTGAAACTAATTGACTCTTTTAATCTATAATTGAATTATAATAATAATGTCCTCCAGACCGATTTCGGCTACGGCGGCCAATCTCAAGATTGATTAGCCAAATACGCAGGAGATGTTATAGTGCACAAGTGTGTGCGCAAACACACGTGCACTCCCTATTCCCTAACTCTCATAATCCGATGGGACGGCAATCCGATACGACCGGAAAGAGTTCAGGCGCAGGAGCATCAGCTTTAAGTGCATTCCGAGGGACGGGAGTGTACACATTTCCAACTTCCAGACTCCGGGCTGCTACTCAGAATTTTCTGACAGACAAACCCAATAGCTTTTTTTATTTGCCCGACCTGGGAATTGACCCGGAGGGGGTCTGCCTTACATCAAGCCACTAGACCAACGAGGCAGTCATAATTATACGAGGACTTTGAAGAGAATAGATTAGCATCTCAACCACCCCATTTACCATTTCCCTTATAATAAATTATTTTTTATTGGACAGAGAGTGTCTGACCAGAGACAAATATTAACCATCTACTTGATACTCAAATATCAATATTTGCAAAGAAGATGCTCTGAACATAATGAAGATAGTAGAAAGCGGCACCAGCACCAAGTTGTGCTACTATAATAAAAAATCCAAAAACAGTGCAGACTGGCGACATCTAGTGGCTACTACATGTAACATTATGCTAGACATTATGGTCAGTTCGTTTAATCATTAATTAAATCATATAATCGACTAAATGGGTACAATGATATTTATGATTATATACTAATGTATGGAATTCGATTAACGCTACAAGATTTACTATTGAGTTTCTTTCTTCGGTTCAGTTCTTCTTGGTAGAGTCTGCATATATCCACAACTAGTAGCTTTAAACCTTTGTGAAATAATTCGAATGTACTTATAAGTCTACTTGATTAATTATCACCAACTCAGCAAGCGCGAATTGTCGTGAAACTTTCTTATGAACGCGGGTTGACACAATAATTGCCAATTTATTTTTTACAAAGTGTAGCTTAAATTATAAAGATTTTAAATAAAAAATCCAACATACTTTAATTATTTTTATTATAGTCTAATGATGTGCTAAAAAATGTTTTAATTTTTTTTAAATATTGAATGACTGATTTAATTTTTTTTTTAATCTTTGCTAATATATAACATTTTTCTAAGTCAGTAAAAAACATTGTTTTATTTTTTAAGTCACAATCACACGTTTTATTCCAAGCATAATTAAATAAAAAAGATTAATTTAGTCTAATAACACCCTAAAATTTTCATAAATCGATGACATGAAGCTAACTTTTATTAAAACTGGCCGTTTACTCTGACAAAATTAAAAAGTTAAAGAAACACACGTTTCAAATTAATATTCTAAGCGAACTGCCACAGACAATACACAATTAATTATTTAACACCATCATTTCATCGCTTACCATTACTTTATCAAAGTTAAAATGAATCTTAGTGGAATATGTATAAAATACAAATTTTATGATAAATATAGAGTAAATGTAAAAAATACACTTATAAATACAATTTTTTTAGTAGGATTACTTTTTAGGTATTTTAATTCATACAAATTATAAATTAAAATATTTACTTACAATTGTTTTTACAGATGAAAAACGAGACAGCAAATTATTTAATTAATTTTGTTCCCATAAATATTTCTGAATTTCAAAATGGTGTCACTTAAAAATGTCTTACGTTTGTGTTATATTAATACGTATATTTAACTTAAAATAGCAAGTTATATCAGCTTACAGGAACTAGAAAAATCATTTAGATTTAATGTACAAAATTTAAATACTTCAACAAAAGATATGTATACAACAATACAATAATATTAATCGCGCCAAAATTTAAATTTAAAATGGCGTCATGATTATGTTTAAAAATATATAATATTTTAATAAATTTAAATAACACAATACGAATTTGAAAATGGGGTCTTTTCAAAATAACAGAATATGACATAACAGAGCATTTTTTAATATTCTTGAGGATGGTTATCACACAAATGCTATTTCTGATGTTAGGTCTGCTATTCTTTTAATAATTATTGTTATTTAGCTTAGCGGTATTTTTTTCCATTCATGTTGCCGCAGAGTCTTAAACACAGGCCATTCCTTATATATTCAAAATGGCGCCTAATAAGAATAAAATATAATTTTCAAGCAGTGATGAATCGCTTGAATTTTGTAAAAATTTACCAAAATGTAATATATAATTTTTTTTTTGGTACATATTCAAATTTAGTATTGCATAAGTTAGGTAATAGACGAAATTTCATTTATATTTATAACTGATCAGAATAAGATTGACGGGAATAGTTCGTGCTTATAATGCCTGAAGTTCTCAAAAAAATATGACCGAGTTATTACAACTTATACCTAAATACCTGGATGTTTATTTTTTAATTTATATATAATTAACATTATTTTATGCTGCAATTTTTTTAAATTTGTTATGTGTAATATAATAATCAGGTTAGTAAAGGTTTGAGTCTGTTTTTTTATTTAAAAAAATAACTTTTAACGCGACACGTTTTCTTAGACCAAAAACGTAAATGATACTAATTATCTTTGTTTAAAAAAAATCTTATTGCGCCCTTATATTGAAAAACGATTTATCCCATACTTATCAACGGTTAAATGCTTTTATTAAATTATGTTTAATATTATTGTAGTTTAATTAATATCGATACCACAGATAGCTATAAAAATATTAATTAATACAAATCATAAAAAGTCGACTCTTAGACCAACTCTGCCTCAGGTCGAAGCTGGTTGCGAAAGCTTCCAGCTGGAACTACAGAACCGATTTGCCATGTTGGAAACCAGGCAGGGCATTGACGACGCCACCAATGGTCTGGTGCGTGTCATCCGCGAGGTAGGCCAGAATTACTTTCGACAAAAGAGCAATGGACGTAAGTCGAAGCTCTCAGGCGAAACTCTGAACGAGATGACGAAGAGACGAGAACAGCAGAACATGACGCCATCTGAGTGTCAGGCACTTAACAGGAAGGTTAAAAAACTAATAAGGCGTGACACAAGACGAGCGAATACCCGGAATATTGAAGATGCTATAGCACTCAATAGGGGCTCAAAGGTTTTTGCAAAGTCACATACCTCCTGTTGTCACCTGACAAAACTCAGAACCATACAAGGCACAACCGTCACCTCAAAACCAGAGATTCTAGCTGAAGTCGAAAAGTACTATGGCGATTTATACTTATCACGAGTACCTCCACCTGAGTCCCACAGTGCGGATGACAAACGAGCCAGACTAACACGCCATCTATCAGACGATCTTCCCGACATCGATTTGAGCGAGATTAGGATTGCTCTCGGGCAACTTGGAAACAACAAGGCTCCAGGAGATGACGGAATTACCTCAGAGCTTCTCAAAGCAGGAGGCACACCAGTTCTGAGAGAGCTGGCTAACATCTTTAATTCCGTCCTCCACAATGGTATAACACCGAAGACATGGAGCAGAAGTGTGGTGGTGCTGTTTTTCAAGAAGGGCGATAAAGCTCTTCTGAAAAACTACCGCCCCATTTCACTTTTAAGCCATGTTTACAAATTGTTTTCGAGGGTAATCACGAATCGTCTTGCCCGAAAATTCGATGACTTCCAACCCGTGGAACAGGCTGGGTTTCGAAAAGGCTTCAGTACCGTAGACCACATACACACACTAAGGCAAATAATACAGAAGACCGAGGAATATAATCAGCCTCTATGCCTAGCGTTTGTGGACTACGAAAAAGCCTTCGATACCATCGAGACCTGGGCTGTTCTGGAATTCATGCAGAGATGCCTAATTGACTGTCGGTATGTCCAGGTGGTAAAGTGTTTGTACGAAGCCGCAACCATGACCGTCCAAGTACAAGATCAGAGCACAAGACCAATCCAATTGCATCGCGGGGTAAGACAGGGAGATGTAATATCACCGAAACTCTTTACCAATGCATTGGAGGACGTCTTCAAGACGCTCGATTGGAACGGACGCGGCATTAATATAAATGGTCAACACATTACACATCTGCGATTTGCCGACGACATTGTCATCATGGCGGAGACTCTGCAGGATTTGGAAGAGATGCTAAACAGCCTGAGCGATTCTTCAAGACAAGTAGGTCTCGGGATGAACATTAAAAAGACCAAAATTATGGCAAACCGTCATGTATCCCCGAGACCAGTGGTCGTAAATGGCTCTCCACTTGAAGTTGTGCAGGAATATATCTACCTGGGCCAAACTATACAACTTGGCCGGCACAACTTTGAGAAGGAGGCTAAAAGAAGAATACGTTTGGGCTGGGCGGCATTCGGGAGGTTACGTCATATTTTTGAATCGTCGATCCCACAGTCGCTTAAGACCAGGGTCTTCAATCAGTGCGTCCTACCTGTAATGACTTACGGTGCCGAAACGTGGACACTTACCGTAGGACTGGTCCACCAATTTAAGGTCGCTCAGCGAGCAATGGAACGCGCGATGCTTGGGGTTTCTCTGGCAGATAGAATCCGAAATGAGGACATTCGCCAGAGAACTAAAGTCACCGACATCGCGCTTAGAATTAGCTCGCTGAAGTGGAAGTGGGCTGGTCATGTCTCCAGGCGCATTGATGGCCGATGGAGCCGACACGTGTCGGAGTGGAGACCACGCTTAGGCAAACGTAGTGTAGGACGCCCTGTGACAAGATGGGCCGACGATTTAAAAAAGGTGGCAGGTTCGGGATGGATGCGGACTGCCCAAGATCGGGATGGTTGGCGTTCTATGGGGGAGGCTTTCGTCCAGCAGTGGACGGCAAAAGGCTGAAAAAAAAAAAAAAATAAAAAAAAAAAAAGTCAATGTCATATCGTCTAAAGTAAAATCGGCATTAAATAATCCGATCATTGATAGATAGATATCGTAAATAATATAAATATGTAGTAGTAAATAATATAAAAAATGTAATAAATATGTATCATTAACTTAAAATTGCAATTTATAAACAGGAACTTGATATATCATTTAATGTACAAAGTTTAAATACAAAAATATGAAAGCTAATTTTGGTTTACCTCTTGAGGTAGTGATTATATTAATGGCGCCAAAATTGTAATTCAAAATGGCGTCATGACGTTTGTGTTTTTAAAATGCTAAGCATGTTTTTTTTTTTAAATAAATACAAAAATTATTTTACCGTACAAAATTATTGTTTTAAATATATAATCAATTTTTATTGGAGTCTTACATATCAGCGCGGCTTAATGCAAAAGTAACATCGGCATTGTAAGAGCTACCATTAACAAAAAAAAAAAATACAAACCTAAAGATTTGTTCCTTGGGGCGTGATTATCATTTTAAAAACAGTTACGTTATATATGTATGCATATAAATATGTTATTTCATTTAAATAGAAAATAACTAGTGTATTAAAGCCACAAGAGTAGACAAAGGCAAATTAACAACCGACATTGAATTGGCGCGATATCATTGGTCGAGATTTTGAATTATCTGTGATATTCATTATGGACTTGCGAAAAAATTGCGTTTTATCCGAGAAAGTAGTTAAGCTGAGCTATTAGCGACTATCACGGGATATGGAAATATAAAGTTAGTTTATATTTACTCCTACGATTGGAATATACTAAATATACATTTCAACTAATTGTAAAAGGTGTATTAAATACAATATTAACACGTACATAGTGCTATTTTACATTTAAATAAGAATATTTAATTTAAATCTCAGTTTATTTGAAACTTTAAGTCAACTAACTTCTAAATAAGTTATTATTGTAACAATTTAACATACGATAAGATTATCATAGTCCTGTCACCGTGGCGTCACGGAAGGGTAGATAGGCAAACATGGTATAACTAAGAATTTAATGTTATTGAACGTACATATTTTCAAATATAAAGACTTATAACCTTTTACTGTTGCGATTTCTGTTTCTCTTTTTTAATTTCAAATAGGAAGGCATATGAAATTTTGGTGGTAATTCTCCACCGCGTCATTGGCGTTTTAAGAAATATTAACCATCATTTATATTGTCAATGTGCCACCAACATTGGGAACCAAGATGTAATATCCATTGTGTATGTACGTTATTCCATAAATCTAGTCATATAATTATTTAATATTAACTAGAAATTGGATGTATGTGTGTACATACATAAGAAGCCATTAGTTCCATATTATATTTTCATATATATATCCTACTACTATTATAAACGTGAAAGTTTGTATGTGTGGATGGATGTTTGTTACTCTTTCACGCAAAAACTACTGAATGGATTTCAATTAAACTTTCCAATAATATAGCTTATACATCAGAATAACACATAGGCTACAATTTATAAAGATATTGTGTGAGCTGTCCAAAATATGACATTAAATGTCAAGTAACTAGGAAAAAACCTACCTTTCTGCGAGCTATTCTGGCGTGCGCTGCCATAAACGTTAGTTACACATAATTATGTAATGTATGATAGACATCATTTAGTTTAAATGCGCGATACTACGGGTGCGGTGTAGCGAGCGGTACGGCGCGGTTCGCCTCCGGCGGCGGTGGCGGGCGGTGCGACGCACTTGTGTGGGGGAAGAAGGCGCTCATCGCTGAGTGCGCGACCCGAACGCGGGCAGAAGCGTGAGGGCAGACATCGTTGACTGTTGTCTCCGTTTTGCGAATTTTCATGGTTATAGCGATTTTTTAAAAACGGATTGTACTTCAAGTAATATAGGCCCAAGATTAGGTATTGGCAGTTTTTTTTTGGTTAGGAGTTACACTTAAATAAGATACTTCATTTTTATTTAAATTAATAGATATAGGTTACTTACCTGTTCATTATACAGAATTCCTTCTTTTTTTTGTAAATTACAGAGGTTGTAGGTAGGTTAGTAATTGGTCCTTTTTTGGTTGATTTATAATATTGTAAATAACGTGATGTATATCAATGCGAGTTACCGAACTAGGAAGGCACATTGTGAAGGCCACAATTTTAACTGGAGAAGCCAAGGGTGACAATGTTCTTATACCGCGCATCCCAATCATACTGGTGGTAGGGCTTTGTGCAAGCTCGTCTGGGTAGGTACCACCCACTCATCAGATATTCTACCGCAAAACAGCAATACTTGATATTGTTGTGTTCCGGTTTGAAGGGTGAGTGAGCCAGTGTAATTACAGGCACAAGGGACATAAAATCTTAGTTCCCAAGGTTGGTGGCGCATTGGATATGTAAGCGATGATTGACATTTCTTACAATGCCAATGTCTAAGAGCGTTGGTGACCATTTACCATCAGGTATATTTATTATATTGCCAATTTTCTTATGTTAAAATATTGTCAAGCAGTTATATTTTTCAAATGCGACTCAAAAAATATTTATGTCATAATGTTAGTTCTTTTCTACGCCACGCTAATATAAGCTACTCCAAATACTAATCCTGCGTAGACGAAGTCGCGGGCACCAGCTAGTATATATATATATAAGCCTTTAAATATTGCAATATTATTTATACATAAGCATAGACGTTTTGCATGTATGTTATATACGTAATAAAAACTCTGACACTGATTAATTAACTAACTGAATAAAAATGAGCTATGAGTGAAAATTTGCTCGATCACATATGATGGTTTATTAAAAATTTGTCCGCTAGTGTTAAATATATGAAAGTTTATATAGATGGTCCACATTTTTTTTATACAGTGTTGCCAACTTGGGGGTTTTCCCCCTAAATAGGGCTATGTCAGATGAAATCAAATAGGATATTTTCAGGTTAGACATTTTTTAGGAGGAACATTTTTTAAAGAAATTCTCTCCGGGGATTAACTCTTCAGCTTCATTTAATTGAGTATATTTCAAGTTTACTAATGCTACTTGCAGTACTTGATTTGCTTTTTTTTAACATCATTTTATAAATGTATTTTGTATTTGTTTCAATTCATCCGTCAGGAGGATGCTTCTAAGAGGTTGGCAACACTGTTTTTATGTAACATAAAAATACCATCATCGATTGTCGTTTTTTGTAATTTAATCCGCAAGGTGAAACGCCCCCCATGCAATCATGAAGTGAACACGACAAGAAAACTGGTTACAGATACAATTAATATATTTAATTTATCTAGAATATTCTAGAGATTAGATTATACTACTACTATATATTAGATTCAGGCATCTCGAATTTTATATTGGAGCCGTGTTCTATAGAATTCATGGTATGTACGGGAAGGTTTGCGTGACCCGGCCAATGGCTCTGTAACAAAAAAATTTCGTTAATATATAAAAATGACTGTTTGTGTATCTGTTTGTGATTAATAGAGTTCGGACCGTTTGAATCACCATCACAGTTGAAATTTAGATGTATGTCTCATGGATGATTTTATAATATCCACTTCGTTGTAACGCCGCTAGATGGCGCTGTACCACATTAACAGCCACCTTCCGGGTATTGCTAGTAAAGTACAAAAGTGTCTGTTGGTCGAAGATATCTCTTCTTAAGAACAAAACTTATTCCAACATGATTCAAAACAGTCACAGTATATAAATGTCCCACAGCTGGGCTAAAACCTCTCCTTCTCAGGAGAAGGTTTGAGCTTATTCCACAACCTGCTTCGATGCATGGATGATTTTTCTTTCACCGAACACTTATAAATTAAATATGTGAAAGTCAGTGGAGCTAGCGATCTCGGATACCAACACTGAGCTGACGATATACTTTATTGGCTCAACAATTCAACTGTAATTAGAAGTTATCGTTGGGTTCGTTGAGCGGTACCTGGTCCCCAGCCCCGCCATGAACAGCAGCCGGCGGCCCCGCACGAGGTACTCCGGACAGCGGGCGAACCTGAACAGCACCCTCGCCCACCCTCAGCACGTTGTTCGGAGACATTATACCCTAAAGCGAAAAATATATCCGTGGTCAGCGATGAGATGAGCAACCCGATGGTAAGTGGTCACCACCGCCCATAGACATTGACACCGCAATAAATATTAACCATCGCTTACATCAACAATGCGTCACCAACCTTGGGAACTAAGATGTTATGTCCCTTGTGCCTGCAGTTACACTGTTTTACTCACCAACAACAATGCTATTGCTGTTTGGCGGCAGAATATATTATAAGTGTGTGTGGTAACTGGTGGTAAGGGCATTGTGCAAACCCGCCTGGGTAGGTACCACCCACTCATCATATATTCATATTCTACCGCTAAGCAGGAATATAACATAAAAAAATAAATATCATTATCATACTTAAGTATTTTACGCAACACCACAAATTATACCAAAATTAAACTATTTAATTCCATTCCGCAAAGTGAGTTTGATGTATGTATTCGTTACCACGATAATGGCCGTCTGACGCACGTTCCCGACATGCACAGAGCACTGGAACCCTGGGTAGATGGCCGTGGAGTGTCTCAGGACATGCACGGATGCCTGTTACATTGAATCAAATTTAATTCATGACCGCATTACATATTATATTGCACAGTCTGTGCTAATATTGCTAGCATATAAAAAAAACAGCCAAGATGGTTCAGGCACCACTGAATTTTCATGTACTTAATTTGTGATTATAATTCATCTCGTACTTTACGATGAAGGAAAACATCGTGAGGAAACCTGCATGTGTCTAATTTCACTGAAATTCTGCCACATGTGTATTTACCAAACCGCACTGGAGCAGCGTGGTGGAATAAGCTCCAAGCCTTCTCCTCAAAAAAGGGAGAGGAGGCCTTTAGCCCAGCAGTAGGACATTCACGTGCTGTTACGGATAAAAAAACACACACACACACAATGTGCTGTGGAAACATATACAAGTCTATAGTCGATTCCAATAGCAAGTAGAGTATATAAGCAACTTTGACCTTGAAATTTGGTCGAAATCTTAATATTCTGTGGTATTGACTATGGATTCGCGAAAAATTTTTTGGTTATCTGTGAAGTTGTTATCGGAACTTTGTAAGTAAAACTAAAGTGTATATAAGTAGTTAAGTGTCACAGTGTCGTGTTATATATAGAGATATATTGATCGAGAAGTGTTTGTGGTGTACAATACAGCAGAGCTGGTAGCGAATCGCGTGGAATCGCATATCTAAGGTTTGCTAATCTTTTAAAAACGAGTAGAGTTTTCTGCTCACCTGAAAGTATATACAGCGTCTAGGGTCGTTTGGGTCTTCGAGGAACACCAGGTCGTCACACACGCACTTGTCCTGCGTGTCGCTCGACACGTGCGCGTCGCTGTACTTGCTCCCGTCGTCCGACACGTACACGTTCGTGCACTTCGTGTCCGATGTCTTTGTGAGGCTGTTCTTCACGTTGGCGATGTCCTGGAGGATATTCTTGTTCTGTCTCCTCGCGTTCTTTCGATTCTTCTCCAAAGCTTGCGACGAGTGGACTAGTTCTGATAGTCCCGCGGCGTAGCCCCCGGCCGCGCTAGCAGCACCATGCCCTGCCGCAGTCCCGGCGGGAAGCGACCCAGGCTCAGCGACGCCGACTGTCCCGAGCGCACGCTGCCGCACGTGACGCGGTTGCGGTATATCGTGCGCACGGATATCTCCGCGAACTCGCCGGAATCCAGAGGTCCTGGGGGGGGGGGGTGTTAAATATACGTCGCTCTATTCATCTCACAACTAACAGAACGCAACGCACCTATGATAAGTTCGTCGCCCTCGTAGAGTCGCCCTCGCGCGAGCAGTCCCCCCACGACGGGCCCCGTCGAGTCCCCTACGTGAAAAATTTCGTCTATTTGAAACTCGCACGCCTCCTGTAAAGTGACATAAATTATAACATTTATAATTTAATAAAAAGGATATTAGTCAACTGCGCAACATATGGTTCACTCACGTCCTCGGGGCGCTGCAGGTCGCGGCGCGGCACCAGCGCCAGCAGGCACGCGTGCAGCGCGTTGAGGCCGGCGCCACGCACGCAGCTCACCGGGAACACGGCCACCCTGCCGGCCGACACTACTGTGATTTGCGTTCAACTATATATATATATATATATATATATATATATATAACTAGTTGAACGCAAATCACAGTAGTGTATATATATATATATATATCTGATCCGAAACTAAGCAGAGCTTGTACTATGGCAACCAGACAACTGACATACTATTGTATAGACAATTACACACAGACTCAGGAAAAACAGACATGTTAATGCACACAATTGTCTGTCCTGAGTGGGAACCGAACCCACAACCTTTGGCGTGAAAGGCAAGTATCTAGCAAGGGTGGTTGGCGTAGCTATAGACAATATTATTACCATTACCAATAGTATGGAACTCCTTTTAAAGTCGTATATAAGAGTTCACCCAGAAACACTTCGGGTTAAATAAAGGCTTGTGAAGCTACTAACTCCTCATCCTTTTTGATTTCCTCGTCTACATTGTCTATGGTGTCCAGTATCGACTTTTGCGGCGCAACGCAGTTCCTTGCCATATTCTCGTCAGTTATTAACAGCGGTTTCTGTAATAATACCAATATATACCATTACTTTAAATTTAAATAAATCTATAAATTAAACAGCATCCCTGATTTATCATCTCGTGCTCCTTGAAGAACATCGCGAGGAAACCTGCATGTTTCCAATTACAATATAAACTAATATTATAAATGGGAAAGTAAATATATCTATTTGTCTGTTAAACTTTCCCCCCCCCCCTCCCCCCGGCTTCTCTTTATGTTATATGTGTGTGGACGGGAAATTGGGCCACCTGATGGTAAGTGGTCACCATCACCCAAAAGCATTGATGTAAGAAATAATAACCTAGTTTATAAGCTAGTCTTTATAGATGCTATTTAAAATAAAATCACTGACCTTATTAGCGGGTTCCAACAATTGAGCCAGCCTCGCTACAACAGCATTGATGTTGCTAGCCAGTTCACACTTGTTGATGACTGCGAAGAACGGCATGTCCAAAGCCAGCAGAAGACCGATGTGTTCTTCTGTGATGCGAGTTATACCGGCTGTTGCCGAAATCTAGAAATAAAAAAAAACTTTATAGTACAAGTTGATAATATGACTACAGTGCCATCTATAATATTATCTTGTAGCTGATTTAAAAAACTTACAGCCACTGGGTCGCTGTGACCCTGGCCCCTCGGGCCAAAAATTAAAGACACGACAGGTTAGGGGGCAACCCTGCGGCCCGTACCCAGACTGGCCTAGGCCAGTTAGGAGGAACCAACTCTCTCTCTTAAAAAACTTTCATTAATAAGACGTATTGCTCGATAAGGGCTTATAAATATGATAAAAAATTGTGTTTAAACTCTTACATAGTTTAATTGTAGCAAAAGAGTTTAGTTTTTCGCCGATTATTTTTAGTAGGATCTACAGTTTGAGCCGGTGTTAGGTTTATATATTATTACCTGAATAAATTATTTTGATTTTGAGCTGTTTGTAAAAATGTATTATTAAGATAAGATATTTATTCAATAAAATGAAAATTAACTTTTGGTTTGATATGTCAGGACTCCAAAAAAATCCTTACCTAATAATAATTTCAAAACACGTTATCAGGGCTATAGAAAAAGACTTAGGATACCTAAAATCTGAACACCCCCCCACACGTATGGGAACTAGTAATAAATAAACATACTTACAACGAGCATGGCGTAGTGCGGGGAGTAACCCGTGAGCCCGTGGAGCGTGGTGCGTTGGTACTTGCTGTGGCCCGCCAGGTCCAGGAAAGACACCAGCTTGGCGCTCCTCTCTCCGATGCGCTCCGCTGTCATCAGCTCGGAACAACCGTAGTTGACGACATTACCCTGATTATATGAATGTAATACATTATATGACTTTCATTTTAGGTATAAGTAATATCGGGTAGTGTTGCATGTCGATAGTCCATTATCGATAAAATCGATAGTTTTGGACTATCGATAATCAATGATTTTTCGATAGTATTGACGTATTGATTTTTTGACGAGCCGGTTGGCGTGGTTGGTAGTTACTTGCCTTTCATGCCAAAGGTCGTGGGTTCGATTCCCACCCAGGACAGACATTTGTGTGCATGAACATGTCTGTTTGTCCTGAGTCTGGGTGTAATTATCTGTATAAGTATGTATTTACAAAAGAAAAGTAGTATATGTAGTATATCAGTTGTCTGGTTTCCATAACACAAGCTCTGCTTAATTTTGGGATCAGATGACCGTGTGTGAATAATGTCCAATATTATTATTATTATTATTTCTATTTAACTTTTAAAGTTTCTCTTCTTTCGAAGAGTTTAAACCGAAAACGCGGGCTGCAGCCAAGCGTTAAGGAGTGTTGCTTATATTAAAAACGTTGATGATAAAGTGGATGATGATATAAACTTTCGGGTAATACGGCAGGTGTTAAGGATTATGGCTTTTTGAAGTATATGGAGGATATACGCTGGCATTTGTAAGGTGTTCAGACTATTGGGACTATGTGTACTGTTTGTGCTTTCCATTGCGTTTTAATTTCTATGGCGAGATCTTGATATTTACTTAACTTTTCAGATGTTGTGGTTTGTATGTTATGTGAATTAGGAACGGCTATATCGATAAGATAAACGATTCTATTGATTTTATCATGAACGGTAATATCTGGTCTATTATAACAGATAGTTTTGTCAGTTATTATTGTTCTATCCCAGTAGATTTTGTGGTTTCTAGTGTCTAATACACTTTCCGGTTTATATTTGTAATATGGATTCATTTCTGTTATAAGTTTTTTACTGGTGGTAGGGCTTTGTGCAAGCTCGTCTGGGTAGGTACCACCCACTCATCAGATATTCTACCGCAAAACAGCAATACTTGATATTGTTGTGTTCCGGTTTGAAGGTTGAGTGAGCCAGTGTAATTACAGGCACAAGGGACATAAAATCTTAGTTCCCAAGGTTGGTGGCGCATTGGCTATAAGCGATGGTTGACATTTCTTACAATGCCAATGTCTAAGGGCGTTTGGTGACCACTTACCATCAGGTGGCCCATATGCTCGTCCACCTTCCTATTCTATAAAAAAAAAAAAAAAATTGTATGCTAAATGTTGGTGTATGATTGCAGCCACTTGATCATGTCGATGCTTATAATCGGTCTGTGCGAGAGATTTGCAAGCCCCCGTTATGTGCTGAATAGTTTCAGAGGCTGCGTTACATTGTCTACATAAGTCAGTAGGTTGATTATTATCCTTCATTATGTACTTCCTATAGTTACGAGTTTCTATTATTTGGTCTTGAATGGCGAGCATAAAACCTTCGGTCTCAGGGAACAGTTCACCTCGTTTGAGCCATTCGTTCGACTTCTTAAACTTTTTTTTACGCCACTGGTGGTGGGCACAGGTTCACTGACAAAATTTATCTCCTGTGCAACATCCACCAGTTGAGCACCGGTTGATGATGAATTTGGTGAAGATGCATAAAAATAGGTGATGAAGAGGGTATCGATGGGAATAAAGATTTAGAGGATGAATTAGAAGTCGGCGTGGACTCTTCTTCTAACGATGGCATATTTTTTAGTTTTAGACCTAGTTATCATATTATTCCCACGAGTAGCTTGGGACATAAAAGTCAATCACAGCAGAGCCCTGCATTCACTGCGATAAGGGTAAATTAAATTAGAGGTCCCCTTGTCTCTAAAGTTCGCATACTAACGACTAAGCACCCCCTTAGCCATGGAGCCCTCGGCGTACGCTGTTCCACCTTGGCTTGGGTTGTATCTCTCTTGGTCTGTCTTCTCATCTTAGGCCAATCCAACATGAATAGATCTATTGGCATAGCCCTAAGAATCATTGAATCGCACAAGCCCCACCACGTCGGCAATGTAAAGATACGTCGGTGGGGTTATCATTTTTATTATTATATTATTATTGCTTTCTCAAGATAAGTAATGTAGTAGGCCCAGTAACAACACTATTATTAATGAAGTTTTATTAAATCGTTACTATCGAATGAATACCTATGGATTGCTGTTATCAATAGTATTAATAATAATAATGTCCTCCAGACCGATTTCGGCCACGGCGGCCAATCTCAAGAGAGATTAGCCAACTACGCAGGAGATATTATAGTGCACAAGTGTGTGCGCAAACACAGGTGTACTCTCTGTTCCCTAACTCTCATAATCCGATGGGACGGCGATCCGAAACGACCGGAAAGAGTTCAGGCGCAGGACCAACGACTTTACGTGCTTTCCGAGGCACGGGAGTGTACACACTTCCAACTTCCAGACTCCGGGCTGCTACTGAGAATTTTCTGACAGAAAAACCCAATAACTTTTTATTGGCCCGACCTGGGAATTGAACCCAGGACCTCCGGGGTCTGCGGTCTTATATCAAGCCACTAGACCAACGAGACAGGCAAACGAGTTATCAATAGTATTGTGAACAGAGAGCTATAGTAACTATCGATAATATCGACAATATTGACACAAGACGATACTTTCGGAAGTACTGTCGATAATAGTTTTCTAGGTCAAACTATCGATAGTTCTGCAACACTGATACCTGGGATTAGGTAAATGAAACTACAATTTATTAGATTACAAAAACAATCACTTCTACACTATATATACTCCGTAGCGAATATCTAGACAGCGCGATTCAGGAATGTGACATTTCGAGTGAGCGCCATCTATCGTTAACGGGGTGTAACATACGCCATCATACAACTGGATAATAGAATAACGGAAGCTTTTACAAAGATTAATATAATTGAAAAATGAGTATGAAAACTAGATAAAGATGTTTAGACAACTTGTAGCCGAGATGGCCCAGTGGTAAGAACGCCTGAATCTTAACCAATGATCGTGAGTTCAAACCCGGGCAAGCACCACTGAATTTTCATGTGCTTAATTTGTGATTATAATTCATCTCTGCTTGACGGTGAAGGAAAACATCGTGAGGAAACCTGCATGTGTCTAATTTCACTGAAATTCTGCCACATGTGTATTCCACCAACCCGCATTTAGCCCAGCAGTGGGACATTCACAGGCTGTTACGGATACGAATGGTTTAGACAACTGCACGGGACTAATAATGGTACTTGTGTGCGCGTGCAAGCACAGACAGTCTCTATTCCCACACACTCTTAATCCTATTGAGAACCGAGATGGTAGTGAATAGAATGTGTAAATTGTTACCAATGATAACGTGTTAAAACCCAGATTAGCACCACTAAATTGGAACAGCGTATTGGAATAAGCTCCTCATCAAAGGGAGAAGAGGGATTAGCCAAGCAGTGGGACATAGACATTTACATAATCCCAGGGTGAAAATTAGAGAGTTCAGGCGCAAACAATGTCTTTACACGCTTCCAAATCTCACTTCTAGTGTACAACTTACTTTTACTTTTTTTTCTATTTACTTATTATAAAAAAAATAACACCTCTGCTGGGCTAAGACCTCCCCTCCACTTGTGATTTGGAGCTCTAACTTGCAGCTTCAATGCGGGTTGATGGATATACATAGCAATACTTCATCCCATAAAAGCAGATCTCCCGACAATGTGCCCATTAATTAAGCACATCAAAGTGCAGTGGTGTTTGCCCGGGCTTTGCAAGTGGGTGGGGGATTGTTCTTAATTTAAATAAACGTCAAAATAATCATTAGCGCACCTGAGCATCGAAGCCGAGTATCTCGTGGCTGAGCGAGGACGTCCTACCACTTTTCACTTCGTGCAAATGCCTGAACATGTTCAGGCGAGCGCTCCCTCTGCCGTTATCGAGTTCACCTGTAGAAAAGAAAAACTATTGTATTGCGCACTACAAACAGCTCACATACCATCAACCAATGACGTCATTACAATTTCAAGATCAAATTTTATACTGCCATTGTAATTACAACTAATTTTCTTGACCATAAAATATTTATCTGAGGATAAAATAAATGATATTACAACATAATATTAACAAAGTCGGTTTTTGTCCCGACTGAGTAGGTATCATTTAATTTGTTTAAAAATGTAACAGCATTTTTACCCACAGCTGGGATAAGGCGTCATCTCCTTATTACGAGTACACACGTATAGGATCTCTACATGATAATCGAATCAAAAACTTCTGGATACGAAGCCTTAAATATTTTTAAATATTTTTTTTTTATAGAATAGGAAGGCGGACGAGCATATGGACCACCTGATGGTAAGTGGTCACCAACGCCCATAGACATTGGCATTGCAAGAAATGTTAACCATCGCATACATCGCCAATGCGCCACCAACCTTGGGAACTAAGATGTTATGTCCCTTGTGCCTGTAATTAAATACTCAATATTTAATTTAGTTACTAGAACTCACGACTTCAACAAGATAATAACGAACGTACCTTGAGTGAGAACGCCTATGAGCGTCGACTTGCCCGCCTCGTTCGCCCCCATCACTGCGACCCGCAGCTCGACGCTCTGCTGCGTGTCCGCCAGCTGCGAACCGAGTACGTACTGTAGCGTAGACAGGTTTAGACAGAGATAGAATTATCAAATCTTGTGACCCTTATCGTGTAACCATTTTTGGTGTTTGTTGAAACTTGACAGTTGGTGCGTTCATTGTGTTTTATGTTCAATTTTCGCTTATATTTATGTTAGAAAACGATTCTAATCCAGTGTAAAGGCCGAGAAACAATCCTTATATCATATCGATGGTTATACAATGATGCAGTGTCGTATTATTTCATGTTAAAGCGACAGATAATATAGTGTCTCAGTGATGTTTATTTATGCCATAGCATGACGGAACCTTATATCTCATTAAAATCCTAAAGATAATATGATTTTCCAGTTTTTATTATTCATAACCTATAATTATTTATCATGTGAGTGCTGCCAGCATCGGCTAAAAAAAGTCCCGATATTCGATAAAAAATATCGATTCGTATCGACAATGAAACAAATAAATACGGCGTCCATTAATAAACTAAAGTGCTTCGTTATATGTATATATGTTATTTTAATTTATTCGTATAACGCCCATAGACATAGGCATTGTAAGAAATGTTAACCATCGCTTACATTGCAAATACGCCACCAACCTTGGGAACTGAGACGTTATGTCCCTTTTGCCTGTAATTATACTGTCTCACTCACCCTTCAAACCGGAACACAACAATACCAAGTACTGCTGTTTTTGCGGTAGAATATCTGATGAGTGGGTGATACCTACCCAGTTAGCTACCTAAGTTGTATATAATGTTATATATTTAATATTATTTATTATTCACTTGCGTCACCAGGTGCTGGAAGCGTCGCTCGCACGGCGAGACCAGCTGCAGTTTGTACTCGACGTTCCCGAAACGAGGCTCCGGGGGTAGACTCCCGTAGCACTCGTCACCGTAATCGCCGGCGTCGGATGTTCTGAGGGCCAAATCGAATATATTTAACATTGATCTTATTTCGATTAATGCCATCCGCGTTCGGTGAGACCGACTCACTGTTTATGATCTCCTGGTACATTAACACTGTAATCCTAACTGAAACTAATTGACTCTTTTAATCTAATCGTTCGGTGAGACCGACTCACTGTTTATGATCTCCTGGTACATTAACACTGTAATCCTATCTGAAACTAATTGACTCTTTTAATCTAATCGTTCGTTGAGACCGTCTCACTGTTTATGATCTCCTGGTACATTAACACTCTAATCCTAACTGAAACTAATTGACTCTTTTAATCTAATCGTTCGGTGAGACCGACTCACTGTTTATGATCTCCTGGTACATTAACACTGTAATCCTAACTGAAACTAATTGACTCTTTTAATCTAATCGTTCGGTGAGACCGACTCACTGTTTATGATCTCCTGGTACATTAACACTGTAATCCTAACTGGAACTAATTGACTCTTTTAATGTAATCATTCGGTGAGACCCACTCACTGTTTATGATCTCCTGGTACATTAACACTGTAATCCTAATTCTACATCTCTGAAACTAATTGACTCTTTTAATCTAGATGTTAGTTAATGAGCTTAAATATAAAGCCTTGATTGAAATTCCGGGTGAAGCGAATAGATATGTTATTGTTTCTTGCTCTTCCATACCGTGGAAAGCAAGCAAAGCCTTAAGAAAAAACGTATAATTACCCAAAATTACAACACATAAGAGATAAGATGGTCTAGTGGTAAGAACGCGTGAATCTTGAACGATGATCGTCGGTTCAAGCCCGGGCAAGCACCACTGAATTTTCATGTGCTTAATTTGTCATTATAATTCATCTCGTGCTTTACGGTGAAGGAAAACATCGTGAGGAAACCTGCATGTGTCTAATTTCTCTGAAATTTTGCCACATGTGTATTCCACCAATCCGCATTGGAGCAGCGTGGTGGAACAAGCTCCATACCTTCTCTTCAAAAAGGGAGAGGAGATCTTAGCCCAGCAGTGGGACATACACAGGCTGTTACTTTACTACTTTACAACACATAAATTATAATACTTTTTTTTAATTAACAAAAAACATCACTTACGTATCATCGCAGAAGTCTTCCATATCATCAGAGCTGTAGAAGAAGTCACTCTCCAAGTCCTCGGAATTTAAATCACCAGCTAAATACATATCGTCCTTTATCCTGACCTTCTCCAACTTATCGATGACGGCGTACACTCTATCGGCAAACTTTGTCCCACTTCTCGTTGCATCCTCATCATCATTGGTCGGTTTCCTCTTCGTCTTCTTAAAATCGTCTTCCGACTTCAAATCGTTGACGTTCTTTCCGATTTTCTCGTCACAGACCTTTGGTATCGACGATTGATTATTCAACGGTTCCGGTACTTCTTGTGATGAACTCTGCCATGCTGTTGTTAGGACGTCCTTCGCCGGCGATACTTTGTTCTTCTTCCTTCTGTTCTTCCTGCCCGAGTTCCTTCTGAAGGGTTAAATTTTCAAAAATCCTTCCTAAGTGCTAACCTATTGCGTAAAAGGAACCCGTATGCAAATTTTCATGTCGCAGTAGCTTGGGCTGTGCGTTTATATGCCAGTATGTTATATATATGTAAATGAAGCTCTTTGGGCTCTTCATTAAATTTAAATTGCACGTGCATTAACTTCGACTTAATACGTCCAAGTATTATCTATTGTGGCAACACTTTGCATTATGTCATGTGTCATTCTATAATTAGAGAAATTCACACTGGCTTAATATAATAAAAAGTTAACGACGTTTTTTTAAAAAAAGAAACAATTCAGATTGTAAAAAAATATTTGAAGCAATAGCTTTTAATGTTGTTTCTTTTTACGGGTTAGTTAATAATTATAATTTGTACTCATACTTTGTTTGCAGAAGTAATTAGTGATATGATATAAAAAAGAATAAATTTCGCTTAACAGAGCAACGACTTTAGTTTTTATTTCAATAAATAAACTTATTACATATATACAAAGGTTTGTACATACCCTTGGGTGCGTCTGGGTTCTTCCTGCCGTTCTCTTGATCGTTTTTATGTTTTCTCTTATTATTCTGTCTGTTATTATTGCCATCTTACGGATCAAAGAGGCTGAAGAACGAGTCCATTTTTGTCTGAATAATTAGATTACCCATTATTGTTCGAATGATCCGTGCAGTGACGGAGAAAGAATACATTTCACTGCCCCTCTCTTTCCCATGGGTGTCGTAAGAGGCGACTAAGGGATATCTGAGCGACCATCTGCTCATCTGGTCGTAGGATGCTAACATCCGCCTGGCTTGTTACCACCGTACGCATGGTGAAAAACTCGTGAAGTGGCTTGCAGCCGCGTTTCGAGGTCAGCCAGCGTACAGCCAGAGCCCGAGCGAGTATTGCCGCGATGGGCGTTGGTCCAATTGGAGACGGCTGTTGAACCAATGCCGGGGGAAACTGTATTGACCTGCCGGTCAGGGAGACCCGAAGAAACGGCTGTTCCGCTGGCCGCCCGTGGCATAGTACAGGGGCCCGAGCGTGCCTAACCAGCTCGTGAGGCTGCCCCACCAGGCCACGCATAATCTCGGGGTGGACCGTCGTGCCGGTTGGTGACCGGTAGGTGGGGTCCCGGCGGCCACTTCCGGGGGGGTTCGGGGGCCCTTCCGTCCGGCGGGTCAGTGTATTTTTCCTTTTGGCAACCACTTGGGGAAACACGCCTCCACACTTTGCCCATCCCTATCGTGGCAATACATCGCTCGCTTCACGTCTCTTTTCCATTTAATTTCTCCCAAATGGCGCAACAAAAAAGAAATAACGGTCGTACAGCGGTGCTCACCCCCACCATACCCTCGCTGTTTGAGGTCGAGTTCTCTAACATCCGAGGACTCCACACTAACCTCAACGCTGTCCACCACCATCTCGAGACAGCACGGCCAGCAATGTTGTTTCTCACGGAGACACAAATACTCCGTCCTGCCGATACCAGCTACCTTAATTATCCCGGCTACACGCTTGAAGAATCCTTTAAAGCGAAAGCCGCAGTATACTTGTTCGTCAGGACGGATGTTTGCTGTCACCGACTGCGCTGCTTGGAGGACCCCTCCTTCTCCATGTCGGTGGTGCGTGTGGACCTGGTTCGTCAGAGCCGAGTCTACGTGTGCCTCTACAGATCCCACAATGGTGACTTGGAGACAAGCCGATTATTTGACCATCTTAGTCGGGTGGCAGATGCTGCGCAAGAGCAATTGCCTAACGCGGAATTGGTGTTTTTGGGGGATTTTAATGCTCACCACGAATCCTGGTTGAAATCCCTCAAAACTGACCATGCTGGAAAGACTGCTCATGCTTTTGCTCTCACACATGACTTGACCCAACTGGTTGATCAGCCCACCAGGATCCCAGACATTGATGGGCAAGCACCTTCTCTACTGGACCTTCTGCTGACTTCTCACCCGGTGGAATATCAGGTTGTGGTTCAGGCTCGTCTTGGCTCTTCGGATCAACGCCTTATTTCTACCAGAGTGCCACAGGCCAAGCTGCTGCCACTAGCGGTATGCAAACGTCGCGTTTGGCACTATAAGTCGTCGGATTGGGACGGTATGCGCGATTACTATGCGTCGGTCCCTTGGAAGGAACGTTGCTTCAGTGGGAATGACCCGACAGCTAGTGCCGCTGCTGTTGCTGGCGAGATCATGCTGGGAATGGAATACTACATTCCTAGCTCAGATCTCGTCAGTAGGAGTACGCGTAACCGTTGGTTCACTCGTGAATGTGCTGATGCTGTATCATCTAAGCAGGTGGCATATCGCAAGTGGATCAACGGCTGCATTAGCGGGGCATCTAACATTGACTCACTGAAAGCAAACTATAATAAAAATTCCAAGTCCTGTAGAAAGGCATACACGAGAGCGGATGCACAGCGCATTGTACAGATTGGTTATGACCTCGTTTCGCATCCTAGGGGCTCCCGTAGCTTCTGGCGTCTGACCAAGTCTGTGCAAAACAATTTCTGCCAACCTTCGCTGCCACCGCTCAGAAATCCGGACGGATCGCTAGCTCACAGTCCGCAAGAGCAAGCTGATCTCCTGGCTAAACTCTTTGCCGACAATTCCGTCATCGATGATTGTAGTGCACTGCCACGTACAATACCTGCATGTGGCCATACGATGCCTGACATTAAAATCAGGCAACGTGATGTGCGTGCGGAGCTGCAATCACTTGATGTACGGAAAGCTAGCGGTCCCGATGGCATACCAGCCATAGTGCTGAAGAAGTGCGCAGCGGAGCTGTCTCCTGTGTTAACGCGCCTGTTCCAACTTTCTCTCTCTTCGGGAAGTGTGCCGGAGGCTTGGAGAAGAGCTAATGTGCAAGCGGTTCCCAAAAAAGGGGATCGGTCTGACCCGGCAAATTATCGGCCAATAGCTATCACCTCAGTACTTTGTAAGGTGATGGAACGGATTTTAAACAACCAACTGATCCATTACCTAGAAGATCACTCTTTAATTAATGATCGTCAATACGGGTTTCGACCAAAACGGTCCACAGGTGATCTTCTAGCGTACGTAACGCACCTCTGGGGTGAAGCTATCGACATGGAGCAAAGCATGGAGAATCGTTGGTTGTCAGCCTCGATATCGCCAAGGCTTTCGACAGGGTCTGGCACAGAAGTCTTCTCTCCAAGCTACCGGCATATGGTCTGCCTGCTCAGCTATGCACCTGGATTGCCAGCTTCCTACACAAGCGTAGCCTTCGTGTTTTAGTTGATGGTTGCGCTTCACAATTCTATGTAGTGAATGCTGGGGTCCCCCAGGGATCTGTGCTATCTCCCACACTCTTTCTTTTGCATATCAATGATATGCTCTCCCTTGGGAACATACATTGCTATGCAGATGATAGTACATTGCATGGTGGATACCACGGACGCGCAGTGGCTGGGCGGGAGGAAACTGAGGAGAGGCGGGAGAATCTTGTCATTGAACTCGATAGGACGTTAGAGCTCATCGCCAAATGGGGCTCTGATAATCTTGTTGAGTTTAATGCCAAGAAAACACAGGTATGCGCTCTCACGGCGAAAGAGTCAACATTTTCCCCTCTTCCCTCCCTCTGTGGTACTCCGCTGGTGATGCAAAGCAAAATCGCCATGCTGGGGTGACGTTCGCTGCGACCTTAGTCCAAGGGATTACATCGAGGCTGTTATAAAAACAGCTTCACGGAAACTCGGAGTTCTGAACAAGGTGCGGCGCTTTTTCACGCCACAATAACTGTGCCTGCTGTACAAAACACAGGTACGGTCTTGCGTGGAATATTGCTCGCACTTTTGGGATGGCTCCGCTAAGTACCTACTTGGGGCCTTGGACCGGTTGCAGCGACGTGCCGTACGCATTATTGGCGACGTAAAGGTCACAAACACCCTTGAACCTTTACAATTGCGTCGTGAGATAGCAGCACTGAGCGCTTTCTATCGACTGTATCACGGCGAGTGCTCTGAGGAATTATTCTCTCTAATTCCTGCTTCCCCCTTCCTTCTTAAGTTTCTTAAGTTCTCGATGTCACCGCCTAACTGTGACATCAATTCCATCGCGAACTAAGAAATTTGGCAACTCCTTTCTTTGTCGCACTTCCAAAAAATGGAATACCTTACCTTAACGAGGCGTGAAGAGGCATCTTGCGGGCCGGCAAGGCGAAGGCGGCTAGTGCAGAACGTTTTTCCCGTCTGTACTGGCCGTCGTCGCGTTTGGACTCTACTACCACTTACCATCAGGTGGAGTAGAGTCATTTGCCCTCCCGGCGAATATAAAAAAAAAAAAAAGAATAATAATAATATCCTGGGACATTATTCACACACGGCCATCTGATCCCAAACTAAGCAGAGCTCGTACTACGGAAATCAGACAACTGATATACTACATTTACTACTTTTCTTTTGTAAATACATACTTATATAGATAATTACACCCAGACTAGGGACAAACAGACCTGTTCATGCACACGAATATCTGTCCTGGTGGGAATCGAACCAACAACCTTCGGCGTGAAAGGTAAGTGTCTACCAACCACGCCGACCGGCCCGTCAATAATGAAATTTAAATATTCAACAAATGGAAGAAATATGTATAATCCGCGCGCGATTAGAATGGTATAAGACATTTTGGAACCAAGACTCGCGTGGATTTTTGCTTTTTATTTGTTATTTTATTGATTTATGGTTAGACAATTATTTTAGAATGTCTTACTTATACTTTTAGATTTAGTTATATTTATTAAGCTTATTTTTGTTTTGCTTTTAGAATACTTAGAACTTCATTGCTTACGTTTCAACAATACAACAACAACCGAAGGGAGTCCAAGCGCTTGACCAACGGCTTTACGTGCTTTCCGAGGCACGGGTATGAACACACATCTAACATCCAAACTCCGAGCTGCTATTGAGAATTTTCAAAAGAATAACTCAATAACTTTCTATCAGCCCCACCCGGGGATTGAACTGAGGACCTCGAGATCAGCGGCCTTATATATCGTTCTAGACCCAACAGGGTCAAAAGAATCCTTACTAATATTATGAATGTGAAAGTGTGTTTGTTTCTTTGTTACGCTTGTACGTTTTAACTTCTCGACCGATTATCATGACCGAAAAAATGTTGACATTGTAACAGAAAAGGACAAAGGACATACATCTGTCTCAGTCCCTCAAACATGGGTCAAGCTGCGGGCGAAAACTATTATTATATAAATAGATGTACTTCGCAGTGTCACCCTCTTTAAATTTAGACTCTTAACGTGACAATCGTGAATTTTCTTATTATAAATAAATTTAAATAGAGTTCACTGACACGATAAAAATAAAATTAGCATGCTTTGAATCCATAACAGCCTGTGAATGTCCCACTGCTGGGCTAAAGTCCTCCTCTCCTCTTTTTGAGGAGAAGGTTTGCAGCTTATTCCACAACGCTGCTCCGATGCCGGTTGGTGGAATACACATGTGGCAGAATTTCAGTGTAATCAGACACATGCAGATTTCCTCACGATGTTTTCCTTCACCGTAAAGCAAGAGATGAATTATAATCACAAATTAAGCATATGAAAATTCAGTGGTGCTTGGCCGGGTTTGAACCCACGATCATCGGTTAAGATTCACGCGTTGTTACCACTGGGCCATCTCAGCTCTATGTTTTGAATAAAACTACTAATATACATAATAACATTAAGCATATTCATAAATGAAAAGGAATGTTTGTAAGAATGTTTGTCGTTATGTAAACGTTCTTGAACTAATCATTCGATTGTGTATGAGTTTTGGTGAGGTGTTCTGTGTAAAACTGCGAAGATTTCTGACTCAAAAATAAGTAATTTTTTTTTGTCTGTCCTTCCGTAAAAACATTTTATTTAAGCCCTTAAAATATTACGGAGTTAGTAATCTATATAATAACGCGCTACTAACCACGAGGGTAATGCAGTAACCTGAGACAGCTCCTAACCTTCATAGAGGGATATAAGACCTTAAAGCTTAAAGCAGCAGTAGATACTTGTCTTTTTTTTTGTATCTTGTAAAATGCTCGAATGCCGGGAGGGCAAATGACTCTATTCCACCTGATGGTAAGTGGTAGTAGAGTCCAAACGCGACGACGGCCAGTACAGATGGGGAAAACGTTCTGCACTAGCCGCCTTCGCCTTGCCGGCCCGCAAGATGCCTCTTCACGCCTCGTTTGAAGGAACCCGGTTTGTAAGAGGAGGGGAACACGTGAGCTGGTAAGGAATTCCATTTTTTGGAAGTGCGACAAAGAAAGGAGTTGCCAAATTTCTTTGTTCGCGATGTAATTGGTGACACAGTTAAGCGGTGACATCGAGAATTAAATATAAGTATATTGTTTTATATTAACAATTACTACCTAACGTTGAAAATAACAAAAATTAAAACAAACTAAGCCTTAATTTAAAATTGGAACTCAATTTGAAAGCGAATATTTATTTGCTCATACAATAGACATACGATAACGCGACCACAGAACCGCCAACTAATATTTATTGTATATCTCTATGTATAATAATAATAATAATATCCTGGGACTTTATTCACACACGGCCATCTGACCCCAAATTAAGCAGAGCTTGTGCCATGGAAACCAGACAACTGATATACTACATATACTACTTTTCTTTTGTAAATACATACTTATATAGATAATTACACCCAGACTCAGGACAAACAGACATATTCATGCACACAAATGTCTGTCCTGGGTGGGAATCGAACCCACAACCTTCGGCGTGAAAGGCAGGTACCTACCAACCACGCCAAACGGCTCGTCATATTTTTTTTTTTTTATAGAATAGGAAGGCGGACGAGCATATGGGCCACCTGATGGTAAGTGGTCACCAACGCTCTTAGACATTGGCATTGTAAGAAATGTCAACCATCGCTTACATATCCAATGCGCCACCAACCTTGGGAACTAAGATTTTATGTCCCTTGTGCCTGTAATTACACTGGCTCACTCACCCTTCAAACCGGAACACAACAATATCAAGTATTGCTGTTTTGCGGTAGAATATCTGATGAGTGGGTGGTACCTACCCAGACGAGCTTGCACAAAGCCCTACCACCAGTATAATATAAATACTACTGCTAGGCTTCAAATTAGTTCCGCCCGAGGTTTTATTCACATTCCTTTTTTTATAAACAAATTAGTCTCATAAAAGGCTCGAATTCAGGGCGTCATTTTGTTTAACTTCAATTGGATAGAATGCGAATAAAACTGCGGGACAGCGCTTGTATATTTTGAAGTTTTATTTTAACAAATAAATATTGAAAATCGATTTCATAATTATAGTATTATTGTAAAATAAAAGCTTTATAAATTGTTTTGGCAACACACCATATTTTCATTTCTGGCATTGGTTATTTTTTTTTTATTGAAGTGGTATATTGCCAATTTCTGTATTTATTCTGGATGTTCCGAAAATGTCATTATATGTAACAGAGTCGAACAAGCAATGTAATTCAAAATTATTTTATGTTATTTTTAGGAAGTACGAGTAAGCTGGCTGGTTAAGGTCTGTTCTACCTTTTTGGATAATACACAGTGGATTGTTTAGCAGAATTTCAGTGAAATTTGATAATTATAAATGCAGGCTGTCTCACGATATTTTTAAACGCAAACTAATCACATGAAAATTCACTGGTGCTTGTTTAGGTTTGAAACAGTCATTATTGTTTAAGGTAGTGTTATATGTATTTCACTATGCCTGCTCGATATATATATTTAAAAAAAACACACAGAAAGTGACTTGGGAACAGATAAGTAACATTCCTTTTGAATACAATAACATAACATGAATGACAAATTTCATTATCAAAATAATCACAACAGATAACCGATAAGGCATTTTAATGTTTTTATTAGTCATAACAGATTAGAAAAAGTTAAATTTAAAAAAATCTTTTTGTATGTTTACTATAAAATATGTTTATAAATGTTATATTATTTTATAAGAAAGGGGGGTAAGGGGGGAACGGAACTACCATCTAAACCGACCCAATTGCCAACCTCACCTGCACGTGGTGCTCCCTGCTAGATAACAGACGAGGCTCTGGCGACCGATCAATGGCGGTATAACCATACGCACCATGATTGGAAAAAGGGAAACAGCGACCTTGAGGTACAAGTAACCTCTAAAATGTCTGGTGCAGAAGGCAAGGGGAAACCACTGCACTATTATTCCCTAGTTATCGTCAGCTTTATGGAAAAGTCTAAGAAAGAAATGGCCCCGAGTTCCTGGCGTCACTAAGATGGGACAGGGGTGCTAAGAATCTCCAGGTGGAAAAAACAACAAATGAAGATAGGAACGTGGAACGTCAGAAGCTTGAAGAGTCCTGAAAAAGTCTACAATGTCTGCAAAGAAATGCAACGAATGAAGATTAACATCATGGGACTAAGTGAGATTAGATGGATAGGCAAAGGTAAACACCAAATAGATAATAATTACACCATGTATTACTCTGGTTCCGAGGATAGCTCCAACAAGTATGGAGTGGGAGTAATCATAAACACAAAATACATTAATACACTTGTTAACTTAGTACCAAAATCAAACCGATCCATGTTAATATCATGTAGACTCAAACAACTAAAGAAGAGAACACAGTACCACGCAATAGACGTGAGGAAACTTAAAGAACTTAACATCCAAGATAAAGTGGCGAAAGAAATAAACGAGTGGGCAGCAGATGAGAAACCTGGGATAATGCGTACGGTGGAGGAAGAGTGGTGTTCAATGAAGAACAAAATATTAAACATCAATAAGACACACTTGAAAAGAGACTGGATTCCTAAGCAGAGTTGGATGACAGAAAACATATACATATGATCTTATCGAAGAAAGGAGAATCTACAAGAATTCCGACAATAGCAAGTATACCGAGATTGATAAGAAAATTCGGCGTGAAGTTCGTTATGCTAGAGATGCTTGGTATCAGTGCAAGTGTGATTTTGTGGAGGACCTTTATGCTAAACATGATGCATTTAACCTGCATAAGGAAATTAAATCTTTAGTAGGACACAAAATGACGACTCACCAACTTACGGATGAAAATAATATTCCCATATTAGATATATCAGGAAAAAAACACCTATGGGAACAATACATTTCATCAATATACCGACGATTTCCGAAGCATAGCGGTAAATTGTGATCCAAATGAGGGATATCCTATCCTGAAAAATGAAGTCACAAACGCTCTTAAAAAAGCTAAAACGGGAAAATCGACCGGACCTGATAATGTTCCCATAGAGGTACTCAAACTTATTGAAGACGAAAATATTAACTTCCTGGTTAAATTCTTTAACTTGGTATACGACTCTGGCCACTTACCCAAAGACTGGCTAACCTCAACTTTTATTACGCTTCCTAAGAAGACCAACGCAAGAAGGTGCGAAGAGTTTCGAACGATTAGCCTTATGAGCCAAGTATTGAAACTATTTCTGAATATCATCCACGAGCGAATAAGAGCTAAACGCGACGAACATCTCGCAGATAGTCAGTTTGGTTTTCGAATAGGAGTGGGCACGAGAGAGGCTCTTTTCGCAATGCAGGTTCTCGTACAAAAATGCAGAGACATGCAACAAGACGTTTTCCTTTGTTTCATCGATTACGAAAAAGCCTTTGACAGAGTACTGCGTGACCGTCTAATTGCAATATTACATGATATCGGCTTAGATGATAAAGATGTACGTATTATCCAGAATCTGTATTGGAACCAAAAGGCTACTGTACGAGTTGACAATGAGGAGACTGATGAGGTAGAAATAAAGAGAAGAGTCCGACGGGGCTGTATATTATCACCCACGCTATTTAATTTGTACTCGGAACAAATAATAGCAGAAGCAATTGAAGGCCAAGAATGTGGAGTCAAAATAAATGGCCGGTATATTAACAACATCAGATACGCTGACGATACAGTCCTAATAGCATCATCTCCTGAAGAGCTGCAATTAATTATGAGCCGTGTTAAAGAGTGCAGTGAAAACGCTGGTCTGAGGATGAACCTATCAAAAACGAAGATCATGGTGTTATCTAAACATAGCTTCGATGACATTGCTATCATTGTAGCAGGCCAAAAAATTGAGAGGGTGCGCAAGTACAAATATCTGGGGACATGGCTTAATGACACCTGGAGCTGTGAACAGGAGGTAAAGACTCGCATCGAAATAGCTCGAAGTGCCTTCTGCACGTTGAAAAAAGTACTCTGCAATCGCAGACTTAAGATCCCTGTGCGCATACGACTCCTACATTGTTACATCTGGCCTATACTTCTTTACGGATGCGAGGCGTGGACAATTAAAGAAGATCTCAAAAAACGTATAGAAGCTTTCGAGATGTGGGCTTATAGACGTATGTTGGCCATTAGTTGGACTCAAAAGGTCTCGAACGTGGAAGTTCTGCGACGCGTCAACCAAAAACGGCAACTTTTGGAGACTGTCAAGAAGAGAAAAGTTGCATATCTCGGACACGTACTTAGGCATGAAAGATATGAACTTATGGAACTGATTATGATGGGAAAAGTTGCCGGAAGGAGAGCTGTTGGGCGCAGAAATAAGTCTTGGCTGTGCAACATCCGTGAATGGACGGGAATCGCGAGTGCTGTCGAACTCTTTCGCCTCGCGAAGAACAAGAAGGAGTATTTAAAGCTGACTGCCAACCGTCGCTAGTCGGAGTGGCACTCGAAGAAGAAGAAGAAATGATCCAGAGACTTCATTCGAATTTATTTCTAAATTTGATTTTTTTTACCAGTATCTATGCTAGTTGTGTACAAAACATTCTGCCTTGATAAAAATATATTTGTTGCTTATTACAAAAAGACTACTATTTACTTTATAGACTAATAGTCTTTCACTGGTTCGACACAGGGCTGGGTGTTACTTTTAACCGGTGGAAGTTTCTAGTTTGACTATCAATAAGCAAGTGTAATGCTTCAATGTTGAATAAAGTATTTTGATATTAATATTGTTTATGTGAACCTAGTGTGTTTGTTAATTCATAATAAAATTTAAATAAAAGATGACCTACGATCTGGATAAGGATAAACAAACATAAATTATGGAAATAAACAGAAAAAATGACTAAATGAGTCATGGAAAACCACTAATGATGGAATTCGATTAACGCTACAAGATTTACTATTGAGTTTCTTTCTTCGGTTCAGTTCTTCTTGGTAGAATCTGCATATATCCACAACTAGTAGCTTTAAACCTTTGTGAAATAATTCGAATGTACTTATAAGTCTACTTGATTAATTATCACCAACTCAGCAAGCGCGCATTGTCGTGAAACTTTCTTATGAACGCGGGTTGACACAATAATTGCCAATTTATTTTTTACAAAGTGTAGCTTAAATTATAAAGATTTTAAATAAAAAATCCAACATACTTTAATTATTTTTATTATAGTCTAATGATGTGCTAAAAAAAGTTTTAATTTTTTTTTAATATTGAATGACTGATTTAAATTTTTTTTTAATCTTTGCTAATATATAACATTTTTCTAAGTCAGTAAAAAACATTGTTTTATTTTTTAAGTCACAATCACACGTTTTATTCAAAGCATAATTAAATAAAAAGATTAATTTAGTCTAATAACACCCTAAAATTTTCATAAATCGATGACACGAAGCTAACTTTTATTAAAACTGGCCGTTTACTCTGACAAAATTAAAAAATTAAAGAAACACACGTTTCAAATTAATAATCTAAGCGAACTGCCACAGATAATACACAATTAATTATTTAACACCATCATTTCATCGCTTACCATTACTTTATCAAATTAAATTAATTCGGATTAATTGATACTTTGAGGCAAAGAGATCTAATAAAATACGCAATTAAAATTTATGTAAAGGACTATTATTGTATAAACAATAAGATATGTAAGAAAATTTTAAAGTCGTTAAGAAGAAGATAAAAGTTAAAATGAATCTTAGTGGAATATATATATAAAATACAAATTTGATGATATATATAGAGTAAATGTAAAAAATACACTTATAAATATACATTTTTTTAGTAGGATTACTTTTTAGGTATTTTTAGTTCATACAAATTATAAATTAAAATATTTACTTACAATTGTTTTTACAGATGAAAAATGAAACAGCAAATTATTTAATTAATTTTGTTCCCATAAATATTTCTGAATTTCAAAATGGTGTCACTTAAAAATGTCTTACGTTTGTGTTACATAAATACGTATATTTAACTTAAAATAGCAAGTTATATCAGCTTACAGGAACTAGAAAAATCATTTAGATGTAATGTACAAAATTTAAATACTTCGACAAAAGATATGTATACAACAATACAATAATATGAATCACGCCAAAATTTAAATTTAAAATGGCGTCATGATTATGTTTAAAAATATTTAATATTTTAATAAATTTAAATAACACAATACGAATTTGAAAATGGGGTCTTTTCAAAATAACAGAATATGACATAACAGAGCATTTTTTAATATTCTAGAGGATGGTTATCACTCAAATGCTATTTCTGATGTTAGGTCTGCTATTCTATTAATAATTATTGTTATTTAGCTTAGCGGTATTTTTTTCCATTCATGTTGCCGCAGAGTCTTAAACACAGGCCATTCCTTATATATTCAAAATGGCGCCTAATAAGGCCATTCCTTATATATTCAAAATGGCGCCTAATAAGAATAAAATATAATTTTCAAGCAGTGATGAATCGCTTGAATTTTGTAAAAATTTACCAAAATAGTAATATATTTACTGGTGGTAGAGCTTTGTGCAAGCTCGTCTGGGTAGGTACCACCCACTCATCAGATATTCTACCGCAAAACAGCAGTACTTGGTATTGTTGTGTTCCGGTTTGAAGGGTGAGTGAGCCAGTGTAATTACAGGCACAAGGGACATAACATCTTAGTTCCCAAGGTTGGTGGCGCATTGGTGATGTAAGCGATGGTTAACATTTCTTACATTGCCAATGTCTAAGGGCGTTTGGTGACCACTTACCATCAGGTGGCCCATATGTTCGTCCGCCTTCCTATACTATAGTAACAGCCTGTTAATGTCCCACTGCTGGGCTAAGGCCTCCCCTCCCTTTTGAGAAGAAGGTTTGGAGCTTATTCCACCACGCTGCTCCAATGCGGGTTGGTAGAATACACATGTGGCATAATTTCAATGAAGTTAGGCACATGCAGGTTTCCTCACGATGTTTTCCTTCACCGTCAAGCACGAGATGAATTATAAACACAAATTAAGCACATGAAAATTCAGTGGTGCTTGCCCGGGTTTGAACCCACGATCATCGGTTAAGATGCACGCGTTCTAACCACTAGGCCATCTCGGCTTTTCCTATACTATAAAAAAAAAAAAATATTATTTTGTTTTGGTACATATTCAAATTTAGTATTGCATAAGTTAGGTAATAGACGAAATTTCATTTATATTTATAACTGATCAGAATATGATTGACGGGAATAGTTCGTGCTTATAATGCCTGAAGTTCTCAAAAAAATATGACCGAGTTATTACAACTTATACCTAAATACCTGGATGTTTATTTTTTAATTTATATATAATTAACATTATTTTATGCTACAATTTTTTTTAATTTGTTATGTGTAATATAATAATCAGGTTAGTAAAGGTTTGAATATGTTTTTTTATTTAAAAAAATAACTTTTAACGCGACACGTTTTCTTAGACCAAAAACGTAAATGATACTAATTATCTTTGTTTAAAAAAAATCTTATTCAACCATTAATTGCTTTTATTAAATTATGTTTAATATTATTGTAGTTTAATTAATATCGATGCCACAGATAGCTATAAAAATATTAATTAATACAAATCATAAAAAGTCAATGTCATATCGTCTAAAGTAAAATCGGCATTAAATAATCCGATCATTGATAGTTAGATATCGTAATGTTATATAAATATGTATCATTAACTTAAAATTGCAATTTATACACAGGAACTGGATATATCATTTAATGTACAAAGTTTAAATACTAACAATATGAAAGCTAATTTTGGTTTACCTCTTGAGGTAGTGATTATATTAATGGCGCCAAAATTGTAATTCAAAATGGCGTCATGACGTTTGTGTTTTTAAAATGCTAAGCATGTTTTTTTTTTTTAAATAAATACAAAAATTATTTTACCGTACAACATTATTGTTTTAAATTTATAATCAATTGTTATTGGAGTCTTACATATCAGCGCGGCTTAATGCAAAAGTAACATCGGCATTGTAAGAGCTACCATTACCAAAAAAAAAAAAAAAAATACAAACCTAAAGATTTGTTCCTTGGGGCGTGATTATCATTTTAAAAACAGTTACGTTATATATGTATGCATATAAATATGTTACTTCATTTAAATAGAAAATAACTAGTGTATTAAAGCCACAAGAGTAGACAAAGGCAAATTAACAACTGACATTGTATTGGCGCGATATCATTGGTCGAGATTTTGAATTATCTGTGATATTCATTATGGATTTGCGAAAAAATTGCGTTTTATTCGGGAAAGTAGTTAAGCTGAGCTGTTAGCGAATATCACGGGATATGGAAATATAAAGTTAGTTTATATTTACTCCTACGATTGGAATATACTAAATATACATTTCAACTAATTGTAAAAGGTGTATTAAATACAATATTAACACGTACATAGTGCTATTTTGATTTTAAATAAGAATATTTAATTTAAATCTCAGTTTATTTGAAATTTTAAGTCAACTAACTTCTAAATAAGTTATTATTGTAACAATTTAACATACGATAAGATTATCATAGTCCTGTCACCGTGGCGTCACGGAAGGGTAGATAGGCAAACATGGTATAACTAAGAATTTAATGTTTTTGAATGTACATATTTTCAAATATAAAGACTTATAACCTTTTACTGTTGCGATTTCTGTTTCTCTTTTTTAATTTCGAATAGGAAGGCTAATGTAATTTTGGTGGTAATTCTCCACCGCGTCATTGGCGTTTTAAGAAATATTAACCATCATTTATATTGTAGTGTAGTATATAAGCAGCTGACACATGGTATTGAGGAGCAGTAATAAATTTTAGGAGCAGAAATAATAACGGAAGAAAACAGCATGGGTATCTTATGAATCAATCCCAAAACGATATACAGGTTACTACTTCGGAAAATAACCAAAACTTAGAGTTTTTTCGATCCTAACTTTATTCTAGCATGCAATACATATAATAATTTCGTAGAGTTTACAATATTAGGTACCAAATATAGAATGCTAGTTGACACGGGCGCCTCGATGTCAGTGATTAAATACGATGTAATAAGAGATAGGAATATTCCAATACATCCAAAACGCGTAGCCGTAAATGGTATTGGTGGCACCTCGTACACCGAGGGCTATGTTTACATACCGTTTACCTTATGTGGAATAGAATTCAAACATAAGTTTTATGTCTTAAAGAATTTGCCTTGTATTCAAGATGGTTTAATCGGACAAGAATTTTTAACTAATTATAATTGTGTATTAAATTACGAAAATAATACATTTACTTTAAATAGCTTCGACAAACCAATTACGCTCTCCTTAGGTTTAGGAAAATTAGGTAAAAATACATTTATAAAGGTACCTCCGAGGTGTGAAAAGTTTTTTCAAGTTGATTCTTATTTGAATGAATCGTGTGTTATATTTCCCAGAGAATTGTGTGAAGGTGTATTTATCGCTGGAAGTATCTGTCAACCGAAAGAGGGAAAAATATTTATTCAAATTTTAAATACTCGCGAAACAGAAATTAATCTTAGTTATTTTAGGCCTGAAATTGATTTATTATCGAATTATAATATTTGTTCGTTTAACAAAGAAAATTTGGACGGAAAAAGAGTTCGGAAATTATTATCATTAATTAAATTGAATCATTTGAACAAAGAAGAAAGCATTAGTATACAAAGCATTTGTGCGAAATATGCTGACGTATTTTTCTTGCCAGGAGACAAGTTAGGTACGTGTAATCTTTACGAACAAAATATACAACTAAAAGCTAATACGAATCCGGTCTATACTAAACAATATAGATTACCGTTTTCTCAACGTGATGAAATAGAAAAACAAGTTCAAAAAATGTTGGCCAATGATATTATCGAACCCGCTAACAGCGAATGGTCTAGCCCAGTACTATTAGTACCTAAAAAATCAGAAGATAATAATAAAAGCTGGCGTTTAGTGATAGATTTTCGGAAATTAAATGATTGTATAATGCATGACAAATTTCCCCTTCCGAATATAAGTGATATATTAGACTCACTTTCAGGAGCTATTTATTTTTCTCAATTAGATTTAACACAAGCTTATTATCAAACGAAGCTAAATGCTGACAGTAGGAAATATACCGCATTCACAACACCGTCTGGCCAGTATCAAATGACCCGTATGCCTATGGGTTTGAAAACCAGTCCTGGTTCATTTTCACGCTTAATGACAGTAGCAATGTCGGGACTTAATTACGATAAATGTTTTGTATATTTGGATAATTTAATTTGTTTCGGAAGAAATTTAGATAGTCATAATAAAAATTTGTTAGATATTTTAACAAGGCTTAGAAAAGTTAATTTAAAATTAAATCCTCATAAGTGCGATTTTCTTCGAAAAGAAATTTTATACCTCGGACACGTGGTATCAGCGGACGGCATTAAACCAGATCCAGAAAAAATTAAGGCGTTAATTAATTATCCGGTTCCTAAAAACGTAGACGAGCTCAAACGATTTGTAGCCTTTGCGAACTATTATCGAAAGTTTATTCCGAATTTCGCCCAAATCTGTATTCCATTAAATGATTTATGTCGTAAAAATGTAATATTTAATTGGGATAAAAACTGTCAAAAATCATTTAGTACTTTAAAAGAAATGTTAATGAGCCCTCCAATATTACAATATCCTATTTTCGATTATAATAACACATTTATACTACAGACAGACGCCTCAGGGTATGCAATAGGTTCGATTTTATGTAATGCTGATCGTAGACCAATAGCTTACGCCAGTCGTAGTTTAAATAAAGCTGAACGTAGGTATCCAACGATTGAGAAAGAGCTTTTAGCGATTGTTTGGTCTGTTAAATATTTTAGACCGTATCTCTATGGACGAAAGTTCATTATAGAAACAGATCATAGACCCTTAATATTTTTATACAATATGACAGATCCTTCCAGTAGATTGTTAAAATTTCGGCTAATACTTGAAGAGTATGATTTTAAGGTTACTTATGTGAAAGGGTGTGATAATGTAGCTGCAGATGCATTGTCACGCATAGAAATTAGTAGTGAAGAATTAAAGGCGATGAATGATCATATTATGTCAGTACTTACAAGGGCACAAAAGAAGAAGCTTGATGAAAAACCTTGTAATTCTACTTCGGTTTCTAATATTTCTACTGACGATTGGACTGATCACCCAAGAGTTGTAGAGATGTTAAAACTACCGAAGTATTACACGGAGTTGGTATTTGTGAATGAAGAAGAATGGAGAAAGTTTAAAAAATGCGTATCATTAGAGCGTGGTGATTATGCATACTCGTCGTCAAATCGTACAATTTTTGTGAAACTGTTTACCCAATCCCAGTGTACACGAGCTGTCTCTGTGAGGGAAATGGAATCATTTTGTATCGATTTAAAAATAAATACGTTATATGTAATAAAAGATGAGAATAATTTTCAAATAATTAAAGAGCTAGCTCAGGTTATTAATAAAATGCGTAAGTGGTCCGGACCCCGTTTATGCGTAATTAAAGGAGTTACAAAAATTATAGACGACGATACGAAAAGAGTTATATTAAACGATTATCATATCCTGCCCACTAGCGGACACGCAGGAATAAGACGTATGTTAAATAACATTCGTAAAAAATATTTTTGGCCAGGATTAGAGCATGATGTTAAGCTTTTTGTAAAAAAATGTAGTAAATGTCAACGTTATAAATATTTAAATACCATAAAAGAACCTATGACCATAACGGACTGTGGAAATTCAGCTTTTGATAAGATTTATTTAGATTTGGTAGGTCCATTGACAAGAGATAATAATTATAATTACATTTTAACGCTCCAATGCGACCTCACCAAATATGTCGAGGCATATCCGATAGCAGGTAAGGATGCGCGCACAGTAGCTACAACTCTAGTAAATAATTTTATACTTAGATATGGCATCCCTCGGCAGATCGTGACCGATAGAGGAACTGAATTTATAAATTCTACAATGGAAGAGGTTTGTAAAATTTTAAATATAAGTCAATTACAGTCTACAGCCTTCCACCATCAGACCTTAGGATCACTTGAAAATAGTCATAAACATTTAACATTTTATTTAAGAATGCAAGTTAACAGTCATAGTCAGGAATGGAGTTCATGGATTCCTTACTGGTGTTTTTCGTATAACACTTCTGTACACTCGAGTACAAAATTTACTCCATACGAATTAGTGTTTGGCAAACAATGTAACTTACCAAGTAATCTTAGGTCGACAATAGATCCAATTTACAATTTTGATGATTATGCAATAGAACTAAAATACCGGTTACAAAAGTCACAAAATGATGCTAAAACAAACCTCATAAATTGTAAAACTTTAAGAAAAATAAAATATGATAGAAGTATAAACCCAGTGGAGTATAAACAAGGAGACTTAGTATTGGTTAAAAATGAAAATATTAGCAAACTTGATCCATTATATTTAGGTCCATATACAGTTGTTAAAGATTTATCACCGAATGTTGTAATTTTAGTCAATGGTAAAGAAAAAACTGTTCATAAAAATAGGACAAGACTTTATGTTGAATGATCATTAAACATATTGTTTATTAAGACTTGTGATTATGACTGTACCTATTATGATATTTGATATTAAATTTCAGCACTGCATTATTATACCTTTGTTTACATATTTGTTTTATTTTGTTTAATTATTATTATATTCAATTTTATTTTACTTTTTCATATTGTATTTTGATAAAAAAAAAAATGTTAATGTATCCAACATTTTTTTTTTTTTGTTTGGTAGGGCATGTAGTGTAGTATATAAGCAGCTGACACATGGTATTGAGGAGCAGTAATAAATTTATCTTCAAACCTTAAACATCTACTTTATTTACCTAGTCCCGTCCTTACAATATTGTCAATGTGCCACCAACATTGGGAACCAAGATGTAATATCCATTGTGTATGTACGTTATTCCATAAATCTAGTCATATAATTATTTAATATTAACTAGAAATTGGATGTATGTGTGTACATACATAAGAAGCCATTAGTTCCATATTATATTTTCATATATATATAAGCCTTTATATATTGCAATATTATTTATACATAAGCATAGACGTTTTGCATGTATGTTATATACGTAATAAAAACTCTGACACTGATTAATTAACTGACTGAATAAAAATGATTTTTTAAAGTGAAAATTTGCTCGATCACATATGATGGTTTATTAAAAATTTGTCCGCTAGTGTTAAATATATGAAAGTTTATATGGATGGTCCGCATTTTTTTTATACAGTGTTGCCAACTTGGGGGTTTTCCCCCTAAATAGGGCTATGTCAGATGAAATCAAATAGGATATTTTCAGATCAGACATTTTTTAGAAGGAACATTTTTTTAAAGAAATTCTCTCCGGGCATTAACTCTTCAGCTTCATTTAATTGAGTATATTTCAAGTTTACTAATGCTACTTGCAGTACTTGATTTGCTTTTTTTAACATCATATTATAAATGTATTTTGTATTTGTTTCAATTCATCCGTCAGGAGGAAACGGGGGGCTTTCGAGATGGTGCTAGGGGAGGATGCTTCTAAGAGGTTGGCAACACTGTTTTTATGTAACATAAAAATACCATCATCGTTTGTCGTTTTTTGTAATTAAATCCGCAAGGCGAAACGTCCCCCACGCAATCATGAAGTGAACACGACAAGAAAACTGGTTACAGATACAATTAATATATTTAATTTATCTAGAATATTCTAGAGAGATCTCGAATTTTACATTGGAGCCGTGTTCTATAGAATTCATGGTATGTACGGGAAGGTTTGCGTGACCCGGCCAATGGCTCTGTAACAAAACAATTTCGTTAATATATAAAAATGGCTGTTTGTGTATCTGTTTGTGATTAATAGAGTTCGGACCGTTTGAATCACCATTATAGTTGAAATTTAGATGTATGTCTCATGGATGACTTTATAATATCCACTTCGTTGTAACGCCGCTAGATGGCGCTGTACCACATCACCGGCCGCCTACCAGGTTTTGCTATTATAGTATAAAAGTGTCAGCTGGTCCAAGACATTTCTTCTTAAGAACAAAACTTATTCCAATATGATTCAAAACAATAACAGTCTATAAATGTCCCACAGCTGGGCTAAAACCTCTCCTTCTCAGGAGAAGGTTTGAGCTTATTCCACAACCTGCTTCGATGCATGGATGATTTTCTTTCACCGAACACTTATATATTAAATATGTAAAAGTCAGAGGAGCTAGCGATCTCGGATACCAACACTGAGCTGACGATATACTTTATTGGCTCAACAATTCAACTGTAATTAGAAGTTATCGTTGGGTTCGTTGAGCGGTACCTGGTCCCCAGCCCCGCCGTGAACAGCAGCCGGCGGCCCCGCACGAGGTACTCCGGACAGCGGGCGAACCTGAACAGCACCCTCGCCCGCCCTCAGCACGTTGTTCGGAGACATTATACCCTAAAGCGAAAAATATACCCGTGGTCAGCGATGAGATGAGCAACCCGATGGTAAGTGGTTACCACCGCCCATAGACATTGACACCGCAATAAATATTAACCATCGCTTACATCACCAATGCGTCACCAACCTTGGGAACTAAGATGTTACGTCCCTCGTGCCTGTAGTAACACTGTTTTTCTCACCAACAACAATGCTATTGCTGTTTGGCGGCAGAATATATTATGAGTGTGTGGTAACTGGTGGTAAGGGCATTGTGCAAACCCGCCTGGGTATTTACCACCCACTCATCAGATATTCTACCGCTAAACAGGAATATAACATAAAAAAATAAATATCATTATCATACTTAAGTATTTTACGCAACACCACCAACTATACCAAAATTAAACTATTTAATTCCACTCCGCAAAGTGAGTTCGATGTATGTATTCGTTACCTCGATAATAGCCGTCTGACGCATGTTCCCGACATGCACAGAGCACTGGAACTCTGGGTAGATGGCCGTGGAGTGTCTCAGGACATGCACGGATGCCTGTTACGTTCAATCAAATTTAATTCATTACCACATTACATATTATATTGCACAGTCTGTGCTAATATTGCTAGCATATAAAAAAACAGCCGAGATTATCCAGGCACCACTGAATTTTCATGTACTTAATTTGTGATTGTAATTCATCTCGTACTTTACGATGAAGGAAAACATCGTGAGGAAACCTGCATGTGTCTAATTTCACTGAAATTCTGCCACATGTGTATTCTACCAAACCGCACTGGAGCAGCGTGGTGGAATAAGCTCCAAACCTTCTCCTCAAAAAAGGGAGAGGAGGCCTTTAGCCCAGCAGTAAGACATTCATGTTACGGATAAAAAAACACACACACACACAATGTGCTGTGCAAACATATACAAATCTATAGTCATATATATTTAGCGTTTTGGTTATCTGTGAAGTTTTTATCGGAACTTTGTAAGTAAAACTAAAGTGTATATAAGTGGTTAAGTGTAACAGTGTCGTGTTATATATAGAGATATATTGATCGAGAAGTGTTTGTAGTGTACAATACAGCAGAGCTGGTAGCGAATCGCATGGAATCGCATATCTAACGAAAAACGAGTAGAGTTTTCTGCTCACCTTAAAGTATATACAGCCTCTAGGGTCGTTTGGGTCTTCGAGGAACACCAGGTCGTCACACACGCACTTGTCCTGCGTGTCGCTCGACACGTGCGCGTCGCTGTACTTGCTCCCGTCGTCCGACACGTACACGTTCGTGCACTTCGTGTCCGATGTCTTCGTGAGGCTGTTCTTCACATTGGCGATGTCCTGGAGGATATTCTTGTTCTGTCTCCTCGCGTTCTTTCGATTCTTATCCGAAGCTTGCGATGAGTGGACTAGTTCTGATATCTGTAACAATGAATTTTGAAAATAAAAAAATATATCACTTTTTTAATTTCGTATAGGTACGCTGGTAAATGACCACCTTATGGTAAGTGGTCGTCACTACCCATAGATTTTGTCACAGTCTATTAATCACCCCTAACATCGTAATGCGCCATCAACCTTGGGGATTAAGATATTACGTCTCTTATGCCTATAGTTACACTGTCTAACTCATCTTTCAAACTAGCACACAATAATACTAAGTATTGCTATTTGGCGGTAGAAACGTTATTCAAAAAAGCATTTTTAAATCGTTTGTATAATATAATTTTAAATATAAAGCTACAACCAGTATGGCTACTCTGTAAGAACATTCTCTCACTCATCATCATCATCATCATGTCAACATTTCACCGGAGAGTGATGAATCTAAAATTCTAGAATACTGGCCGCGTATATATATTCTGTCTTAAATACTTGTAAGTTTTTATTTAGTAATAAGGTTTGAATTAGCGACCCACCCGTCGTCCTCTGCAAGTCTCGGGCGGACAGCCTCCGAAAGTGGGCCGCTCGTGTCCCGCGGCGTAGCCCCCTGGCCGCGCCTTTACAAAAGAAAAGTAGTATATGTAGTATATCAGTTGTCAGGTTTCCAAAGCACGAGTTTTGTAAGAGCTTAATTTGGGATCAGATGGCCGTGTGTGAAAAATGTCCTAGGATATTATTATTATTAGTTTCAAAGATTTAGAATTAGGATTATGATGTTAATGTACCAGGAGAACATAAACAGTGAGACGGTCTCACCGAACGATTAGATTAAAAGAGTCAATTAGTTTCAGTTAGGATTACAGTGTTAATGTACCAGGAGATCATAAACAGTGAGTCGGTCTCACCGAACGCGGATGGCATTAATCGAAATAAGATCAATGTTAAATATATTCGATTTGGCCCTCAGAACATCCGACGCCGACGATTCCGGCGACGAGTGCTACGGGAGTCTACCCCCGGAGCCTCGTTTCGGGAACGTCGAGTACAAACTGCAGCTGGTCTCGCCGTGCGAGCGACGCTTCCAGCACCTGGTGACGCAAGTGAATAATAAATAATATTAAATATATAACATTATATATAACTTAGGTAGCTAACTGGGTAGGTATCACCCACTCATCAGATATTCTACCGCAAAACAGCAGTACTTGGTATTGTTGTGTTCCGCGTGACAGTATAATTACAGGCACAAGGGACATAACGTCTCAGTTCCCAAGGTTGGTGGCGCATTTGCGATGTAAGCGATGGTTAACATTTCTTACAATGCCTATGTCTATGGGCGTTAGTGACAATTTTATTGAGGTTGTGCTCGTGAAATATATCGATGCGATGCTCGTAGTTCCACTTGGGGCCGATAGGTGGCGCCGTTTCGAGTGACGTACAACGTTAAGCGGCATGTCAAAAGTATAATAATGCCCCGGATACACACGTGTGAAGCTGTTAGTTAGCGAATCGTTTAATTAAAATGAATTTTGATAGGCGGTTGACATTCAGCGAGATATTTTTTTTTTTATACAATAGGAAGGCGGACGAGCATATGGGCCACCCGATGGGAAGTGGTCATCGACGTCCATAGACATTGGCATTGTAAGAAATGTTAATCATCGCTCACATCATCAATGCGCCACCAACCTCGGGAACTAAGATGCTATGTCCCCCGTGCCTGTATTTACACTGGCTCACTCACCCTTCAAACCGGAACACAACAAAACCGAGTACCGCTGGTCTGCGGTAGAATATCTGACGAGGCACCCCCTCGTACCCGGACGGGCTCGCACAAAGCTCTCCCACCAGTAAAAATATATCGTATTGTCACCCCGACACCTCAACACGTGCCCCCCCCCCCCCCCGCAGCTGAAGTGGTGGCTGCGCTAGGGCGGCGGCGCGGCGGTGTACGTGGTGGGCGTGCGCGACTGCGGCGCGCCACGCGGACCTGCCGCGTGGCGCCCGCGCGCGCCGTCGCCGAGGTGTACATCCGCCAGGTGGGCACGCCTGGAACTGGTACACCGAGGGGCCGCGAGGCCGCGATCGAGACGGAGATGGTTTGTCGATGTGTGCTTATAACGTTGCCATAGTACCCGCGTTCCCTGTTTTGGGAGATTTTCGGGACTTAATTAAAACTAAATAGGGTTATTAAATTTTACTTTTTAATGTTTATTGTACATTTTTTTATTATAATATTTTTTTGTTTTCCTCCTACACCCGAAAACCGTTACATTGTTTGTTTTTGTTTCCGTTATCAATAGTACTTCGGCATCTTTATATGGTACTGGATTAGCGTTCTCCTCATAAAAAATGGTTGCCACATATATTTCTATGTTACCCTCTTGACTCGGAATCTAATAATATTATAAATTCATGAAGAATGTTAAATCATGTTGTCGTTAGAAAACTATAAATAGGATAACGAATAAATTAAAATAACATATATACATATAACGAAGCACTTTAGTTTATTAATGGACGCCGTATTTATTTGTTTCATTGTCGACGAGTCGATATTTTTTATCGAATATCGGGACTTTTTTTAGCCGATGCTTTCAGCACTTACATGATAAATAATTATAGGTTATGAATAATAAAAACTGGAAAATCATATTATCTTTAGGATTTAAATGCGATATAAGGTTCCGTCATGCTATGGCATAAATAAACATCACTGAGAAACTATATTATCTGTCGCTTTAACATGAAATAATACGACACTGCTCCATTGTATAACCATCGATATGATATAAGGATTGTTTCTCGGCCTTTACACTGGATTAGAATCGTTTTCTAACATAAATATAAGCGAAAATTGAACATAAAACACAATGAACGCACCAACTGTCAAGTTTCAACAAAACCAAAACTGGTTACACGATAAGGGTCAAAAGATTTGATAATTCTATCTCTGTCTAAACCTGTCTACGCTACAGTACGTACTCGGTTCGCAGCTGGCGGACACGCAGCAGAGCGTCGAGCTGCGGGTCGCGGTGATGGGGGCGAACTAGGCGGGCAAGTCGACGCTCATAGGCGTTCTCACTCAAGGTACGTTCGTTATTATCTTGTTGAAGTCGTGAGTTCTAGTAACTAAATTAAATATTGAGTATTTAATTACAGGCACAAGGGACATAACATCTTAGTTCCCAAGGTTGGTGGCGCATTGGCGATGTAAGCGATGGTTAACATTTCTTGCAATGCCAATGTCTATGGGCGTTGGTGACCACTTACCATCAGGTGGCCCATATGCTCGTCCGCCTTCCTATTCTATAAAAAAAAATATTTATAAGGCTTCGTATCCAGAAGTTTTTATTCGATTATCATGTAGAGATCCTATACGTGTGTACTCGTAATAAGGAGATGACGCCTTATCCCAGCTGTGGGTAAAAATGCTGTTACATTTTTAAACAAATTAAATGATACCTACTCAGTCGGGACAAATACCGACTTTGTTAATATTATATTGTAATATCATTTTTTTTATCCTCAGATAAATATTTTATGGTCAAGAACATACCATGAATTCTATAGAACACGGCTCCAATGTAAAATTCGAGATCTCTCTAGAATATTCTAGATAAATTAAATATATTAATTGTATCTGTAACAAGTTTTCTTGTCGTGTTCACTTCATGATTGCGTGGGGGACGTTTCGCCTTGCGGATTTAATTACAAAAAACGACAAACGATGATGGTATTTTTATGTTACATAAAAACAGTGTTGCCAACCTCTTAGAAGCATCCTCCTGACGGATGAATTGAAACAAATACAAAATACATTTATAATATGATGTTAAAAAAAAGGCAAATCAAGTACTGCAAGTAGCATTAGTAAACTTGAAATATACTCAATTAAATGAAGCTGAAGAGTTAATCCCCGGAGAGAATTTCTTTAAAAAATGTTCCTCCTAAAAAATGTCTAACCTGAAAATATCCTATTTGATTTCATCTGACATAGCCCTATTTAGGGGGAAAAACCCCAAGTTGGCAACACTGTATAAAAAAATGTGGACCATCCATATAAACTTTCATATATTTAACACTAGCGGACAAATTTTTAATAAACCATCATATGTGATCGAGCAAATTTTCACTTTAAAAAATCATTTTTATTCAGTCAGTTAATTAATCAGTGTCAGAGTTTTTATTACGTATATAACATACATGCAAAACGTCTATGCTTATGTATAAATAATATTGCAATATATAAAGGCTTATATATATATATATATATATGAAAATATAATATGGAACTAATGGCTTCTTATGTATGTACACACATACATCCAATTTCTAGTTAATATTAAATAATTATATGACTAGATTTATGGAATAACGTACATACACAATGGATATTACATCTTGGTTCCCAATGTTGGTGGCACATTGACAATATAAATGATGGTTAATATTTCTTAAAACGCCAATGACGCGGTGGAGAATTACCACCAAAATTACATTAGCCTTCCTATTCGAAATTAAAAAAGAGAAACAGAAATCGCAACAGTAAAAGGTTATAAGTCTTTATATTTGAAAATATGTACATTCAAAAACATTAAATTCTTAGTTATACCATGTTTGCCTATCTACCCTTCCGTGACGCCACGGTGACAGGACTATGATAATCTTATCGTATTTTAAATTGTTACAATAATAGTGTGCGAGTAATTGTTATATTGCTTGGACGTTTTTCATTGTTTTTATTATATTGTGAGTATCGCTTATCAGTTCTCGGAATTGTTTGCTAACAGCCGGTTCTAGTGGACTGGACCGGTTAGTGATATTTAGACCTTATCGCAATGAGTGTGGATCCAATCTTGAGTGAAGTGGGAGAAGTATGCGAGGAAGAAATAATAGTACCCTCACCAATTATTGAATACGGCGAAAATAGACTAGCTAAAAGAAGCAGGGAAGATGAAGGGGATGAGGAATGGGTTGAAATCAGAAATAGAAAAGCAAGGCGAAGGGAAGTGAGGGGTATTATAGATATTTGCATTTCCTCAACAAATATTTTACCCAAACAATTTGCTTTAGCCAAAATATTCAGGGATCAGGGAATTACCGACATAAGCCGCGTTAAATATATAAACCCATATAAAATAATCGTGGAGGTAACTAACGCGTGCAGTATGGAGAAATTAACTTCCTGCGAATACCTTCTCGGGTTGGGATGGAGATTTCAACGACCGATGGAAGTTGCTCTTTCCTATGGCGTTATCAAACATATAGAGCTGAATTTGTCTGAAGAAGAATTGCTAGATGCGATCACTAGCGTATATGAGGTAGCTAGTTTGAAAAGACTTAAGCGTCGAGCTGAAGTAGAGGGAGGTTGGACAGACAGTGAAGCAGTCAGGCTTGGATTTAAAGGGCCGTCTTTGCCTGCCTACATACACATTTATAGCATGCAAGTGAAAGTTGAGCCCTATATGTTTCCAGTGACGCAATGCTCTAGATGCTGGCGGTTCGGGCATACTATTAAGATGTGTCCTACGAAAACAGTATTTTGTCCAAAGTGTGGTGGGAAACATGATAACTGCCCAACGACAGTGTATAAGTGCATTAACTGCTCTAAAGACCACATGGCGTTAGATCGTAGCTGCCCGGAATATCGTAGGGAAAAAAAGATACGGGAAATAATGGCCGAGTTTAATGTCTCATACCGAAAAGCTATTGCAATGTACGTTCCGCCGCAACTTAATGCAAAGGAGGCTACGCTCCCAGCGAACCAAAGTTATCCTGATCCTCGTGCCCCAACGCCGGCACCTACAAATCATCAATCCCCGGCGAAATCTACCACGGAAGCCCTGACGTATGCACAAGTTGCATCAACTCGTGCGAGGAAGACAGAAATTACTAATAAAGTAAAGAATAGAAACACAAGTGACGCTAAAAAGAAGAACAAAGAAAAGGAAAAAAAACAAGAACTGGAAGCAAACAGCGATGAAGAAAATATGATGGTTACAGACTCCGAGGAAAGTGTGTCTTATTATTCGAAAAGGGAAAAGAGTAGGCAAAAGGGAAAGAGACTATCAAGAGATATACCGTTTACTTGTCTAGTTAAAGAATTTATTAATATTTTTTGTAACAGCAATATTTCAATAAATGATAAAATAGAAAAGTTAGCAAAATTGTGTCGAGTGGATTATCTCTTGGATATTACAAAACATCTCAAGTTTGCCTTTTTTTCAAGGATTAATATTTAATTATGAACAGTATTAATATTAATATATTGCAATGGAATGCACAAAGCTTAAAACCAAAAATACTTGAGTTGGAACAATTACTGTGTCAGGAAAAAATACATTTTGCTTCATTGTGTGAAACGTGGCTTAGTTCAGTAAATACATTCAAACTTACAAACTATAATATTTACAGGTTGGACCGGGATGACTCTTATGGGGGTGTCGCTATAGTGGCTCATAGATCCTTTAAAACAGAGCCTCTGTCAATTCAAAGTGGAAATACAGCCATTGAGATTATTTCTGTTAGGGTATTGAACTGTGAAAGATTAGAAAACATAATTTCAGTGTACTGCCCCCCGAGTGCTTGTACAACAAACGCAGATTGGGATTTTATATTCTCAATTTCTCATAGAAGGACTATAATACTCGGTGACTTCAATGGACACCACCCAAACTGGTCCAATAAAACTGACGTCAGAGGAATGCAAATATTTGACGCACTAATGGACCATGATTTTGTTACGCTTAATGATGGTAGCCATACGCGCATAAAACTTGCAAATGGTGTATTACAAAAGTCGAGTCCTGACATCTCTATAGTTTCGTCGGATATTGCATTGGGGTTCTCCTGGAATGTTACCAATGAATGTCTAGGCAGCGACCACCTCATCATAAAATTATCAACATCTTCTAACTATAACCCTATATTTAACAAAAAACGGAATTACAAATTAGCAGATTGGGAAAAATATAGGAAATCGATAGAAAATGACCTAGTACAAATAAGTTTGCCAGTTGAACCCCAAAAAGCTTACGATGTTTTTGTTAACATAATTAATAAAGCAGCAAATTTATGCATTCCATATACTAAGGTATGTGTCAACCCTAGTCCTAAATTTGTCACAAAAACCTACTGGAAACCGGAACTTTCTAAAGCCGTAGCGGAAAGGAGACTGGCATTATCAGAGTTTCGGAAAAACCCAACACCTATTAAATTAGAAGAACTGAAAGCCAAAATATCTGACGTTCAAAGGCTCATTAGAAAAGCAAAGAATAAGGAATGGTGGGACTTTTGATCTTCAATAAATGAGGAAACTTCTGTTAATCAAATGTGGATGCGAATGAGATGGATAAAAGGACACAAATTTGCTAAGCGAATGGTGGGCAAAACTGTAGCCGAAACGATGTTAAATAACCTCACACCCGATTTTGTTACTCCATGCCACCCTCGCTGTACATCTCGAAACTTAAAATTAGAATCCATCATTTCGACACATGAATTAGAAAAATGTTTAAAATCTAAGGACACGGCACCAGGTTTAGACGATGTCTCATATTCAATGATTTTTAATTTACCTACTATAGGAAAGACTACGTTACTAAAAATTTATAATATGTTCCTCAATAGTAATATAGTTCCTAATCAATGGCGATACATTCGCATACTTCTCATTCCTAAGCCTGGCCGGGACTGTACCCAAGTATCATCTCTTAGGCCAATATCCCTGATGTCATGTATATGCAAAATTTTTCATGCTATCTTAAAGAATAGAATCGAATGGTATCTTGAAAAAAATCATATATTTTCCGAACAAACAAAAGGGTTTAGAAAAACCCGCTCTTGCTTAGATAATCTAACAGACTTCGTATCTAGTGTACAAATTGGATTTAGTAAAAATCTAATGACAGTGGGGTGTTTTATAGACGTAGAAAATGCTTATAACAATGTTGATGTTACATATCTTATTTGTAAATTAGATCAATTAGGTGTAGGCAGTATGCTTTGTAATTATTTGTGGGATTTTTTACATAAACGATGTCTGATTATTGAAGGCCAAGACTTTAAAATTGTAAGATGTACGGGAGTAGGCCTTGCACAGGGAGATCCTATATCTCCATTACTATTTAATGTTGCAACAATTGATATATGTGATACTATTAATTCGATGGATTATATTAGTTTTTCGCAATATGCCGATGACTTTGTAATATTTACTTCTTCTGATAATTTAGTTGACATTCAAAGCCGATTACAAACTGCTTTTGATTGTATAGCCAAAAAATTCCATGATATTAATTTAGAAATTTCATCAACAAAAAGCAAAATATGTATTTTTTCAAGAGGGCACAAATTGCACAATATTACTATTACTCTAAATGATGTAGTTTTGGAAGTCGTGGATAATGTTAAGTACCTGGGGATGTGGCTGGATCGCGGTCTTAGATGGACTAAACATATTAAAGAGATTGTGTCTAGGGTGTCTAAGTTTTTAAATATATTTAAGGTGTTAACAGGATCAGGTTGGGGAGTCCATCCAAAACATATTCGTAAGCTGTATATAACGTTACTTAGAAGTAGATTAGATTATGGTTCATTTTTGTATGACAACTGTTGTAAAACCAATTTATCGAAATTGGACAAAATTCAAAATCAAGCAATGCGAAACATTGGAGGGTTTATAAGGACCACTCCCATACATGTGATGGAGAGTGAACTTTGTTTACCTCCTTTGTATTTAAGAAGATTATATTTGGCAGGAAAATTTTGGCTTAAAAACAGATCACTCTATAATAATACTTCTTTTTCATTAATTAATCAATTAACAGATCTGACACATAACAGATTCTGGACTAACAAGAAAAAACCTCTACTTACACAAATTTCCGAGATGTACAAATCTCAACCATGCAACTCTTTCTCAAGTTTAGGCATGTTTTCATTAGATCAATGGGCAACTAGTATTGATATGTCAAGCATTCTAAAAACAAATATCGAAGGATTTACCGGTTCTAAGCGAGAGTATCATCAAATTAGTTTGCGAAATACTTGTATAAAATACATAAATTTGAATTACTCCAACTGTCAAAAAATATTTACAGATGGTTCGAAAGACAAATATGGAATAGGAGCTGCATTTTTGGATTTCAATTTGAACATTTATTCTAAATTCCAAATTAAAATAGAGGTATCTATAATGGAAGCTGAGCTTGTGGCTATTTTAGAGGCTTTAGGCTATATTGAGTGTACAAGCTACAGTAAAGTAGTTATCTTGTCAGACTCCAAAAGCGCGCTTCAACACCTAGCTCGGTGTACCTCGATCTGTCGAGGGTTACCTGTAGCTTACGCGATTCTAAAGCTTCTATCTAAGTTACAATCAGATGACAAAGTAATTTTCTTTCAATGGATACCATCTCACGTAGGCATAGAAGGGAATGAACAAGTAGATGTACTAGCCAAAGAAGCTATATCTGACGGTGTTGAAGTCCTCTTTACACCTTCATTTGAAAATTACTTGCCAAATCTAAAAGTGCATTGCTATGATTTATGGAAAGAGTACTTTGACGAAAGAGCTAAGGAGAAAGGTATATGGTACCGTACGATCCAGCCTCATCCATGCAGATATCCTTGGATTGAGAATAGTAACATGAATTTTAATGAAACGAAATTAATTCTGCGGCTTCGGTCTGGGCACATCCCATGCAATAAGTTTGCATTTCTGATGCGGAAATCAACTTCTCCAAACTGCTCAACTTGTAATGTACCTGATGATCTTTTGCACGTATTGATGGAATGTGCTCAGAACGAATCTCTTAGAACTAGACTTAATTTGGATATAAAGTCTGTTGGACAATGCAATGTCATTCTGTCAGATCCGACGTCAAATCTCGCAAAAATGTTGTCCAAATTAAGTCTTAGATCTGTGATTAATTAAGGTATTTTTAAGTTTAATATATTATATTTTGTACCCTCCTAAGAATTCTCAACCAGGGCGGCATGTTCGCTTGTGTTCGCATGTGTTATGCGAATAAGCCCTTTTTTTTTAGAATTAAAAAAAAAAAAAAACAGAGCCTCATATCATCTCACACGGAATTGCAAGCGGAGCATAGCAAACTATCCGAGGAAAATTCCGCTTTAAAAGCTCATGTATCATCGTTACAAGAAGGTGTAGATGATCTTATTTATCAAAACTCAAAACATCAGCAATGGGTGCGGCAACAGAATATAGAAATTATAGGCGTTCCAGAACTAAAAAATGAGTGCGTGAGAGATATTGTAATTAATATTAGTAGACATGCAGGTGTTCAACTAGAGTGTAATGATATTGAATTTGCAAATAGAGTGCAACCTAAAAGAAGTATCAATGGCAGACCAAAAGTAATAGTCGCTAAACTTAAAAACAGACTTATTAAAGACAGTATTCTCTCCGGCCTAAAGAAAACGCGTGGTATCACGACGAAAGACATAAACATTGCTGGCAACCCAAATAAAATTTTCGTGAAAGATCATCTTACACTACAAAACAAGATGTTACTTCAGAAATGTAAATCACTTGCATCCGAAAAAGCGTACAAATTTGTGTGGACAAAAAACTGTCTAATTTTTGTTCGAAAAAACGAAAAATCACAGGCCATCGCAATAAACTCAGAAAAGGACCTTATAAAAATGATTTAATAACTAAAAAATTGTATGTATTATTAGATTTTTTTTTAATTTTTACACTTTTCCGCAATACTTTTTCTTATATTTTTGCTTTTTAGTTGTAATAAAAAAATTTACACTTAAAGGCGACGCACACACACTTTCCATCACTCATACAAACACTCTCAGACATACTGCTTTAATATTGGTTATGTTGACTTTTGACCGTCTTAGATCACTTAGCTTTACAATTATTTTGTTCCATTTTAATGAGTGTCTTAGTAATGCTTTAATTTCTACCCAACCATCATGAAACCATCGATAAACTGTTACTACCAGAACGTCCGCGGTCTTCGCACTAAATTGGATGACTTACATAAGAATATTCTTAGCCATGACTTTGACTTAATCTTTATTACTGAAACCTGGCTTAATGATAGTTTCTTAGCCGATGAAATATGTGATAATAGATATGATGTTTTTAGGTGTGATCGTAATAAGTATACTTCAGTTAAAGGCATTGGTGGCGGTGTATTAATATGTGCTAAAAATGTTTTTCAAGCCGAAGCTAGAAATGAATTTGTTGGGGAGGGAATTGAAATTATTTGGATATCAGTTAAAGCACGAGTTTTCGCTAATACTCAGTGTCACGCAATTCATTTTGGTGTAACGTACATACCGGGTGACTCTCTGCATTCTCATCGCCTCACACTGGCTCTAGATTCATTGTCTAATGTTATACGATCCCACCCTAATGATTATGTATTCTTTTTGGGTGATTTCAATATCCCCAACCTCGATTGGACACATCGAGGACCCTTGTGTTTAAAAAAGGGTACAACACAAAGTCAAGCTGCTGTAGCTAATTTTATGAACACTATTGAGTTCCTTGGACTTAGACAAGTCAATGAGCATTGCAATTGTTCCAATAATATTTTAGACCTTATTATTACCAATACCTCACCAAAAGTGTCAGTTTCGTGCGATCCTTTATTAGTCGAAGATAAGTATCACCCAGCACTAGAAATAGATTGTTCTGATATATTCATATCGCAACATCGCCTTTTAAAAAATATAAAATACAAATTTCATAAAGCTGATTATATTAAAATTAGAGAATACCTGTCTAGTGTTAATTGGAATGCATTGTTCATTGATAAGTCGTGTGAGGAGTCACTTCATAGTTTTTATGAAATACTGTATGAAACAAGGAATTCCTTCGTGCCAAAGTCTCTTTCGGGTGGAAAGTATAGCTATCCAGTCTGGTACTCTAAAGCGTTGATTTCTATAACTAAAGAAAAATATACTGCACATCGCAAATGGAAAATACATAGTAACCCTCTCGATTATGATGAATTTAAATTGCTTCGCGACAAACAAAGGCGTATTCAAGCTGAATGCTACGACTCCTACATTTTTGGAATACAAGCAGGCATTAAAAACTCACCTAAACTTCTTCACGAACATATTTCTTCCAAACGTAATAATCAAAGTTCGTATCCAAGTTCCTTACGCTGTGGTAATCAAATTTACAATAACGAAAAAGAAATATGTTCTGGTTTTAGTGACTTTTTCAAAAATGTCTTTATTAAACATGCGCCTAGCTACGACAACTTATTACACGAAATACCTTCAGTGACGGACGATACTTACCACTCTTTCACTGTTACTGAAGAGGAAGTTTTAAAATTATTAACATCTCTCGATACTCAAAAAGGCTCTGGTAGTGACAACATACCTTCAATTTTTTTTAAATCTTGCGCTATTGAATTATCTTTGCCTTTAACTCTAATATTTAATAAGTCGTTGAAGGAAGGCGTGTTTTCCGCTAAATGGAAGGAGGCACTTATAGTTCCTATTCATAAGAAAGGCCCCAAGACAGAGATAGAAAATTATCGACCTATATCTATTTTGAATATTTCAAGTAAAATATTAGAAAAGCTAGTATATCACAAACTATACCCTTTCCTCGCGAGAGCCATTCCGTATAATCAGCATAGTTTTATGAAAAATCGGTCTACAGTATCTAATTTGTCAATTTTCATTAGTGATATTCACAATAATATGGACTCAGGTGCTCAAACTGACGTGGTCTACACTGACTTCGAAAAAGCGTTCGATCGTGTAGACCATGTCATCCTTCTACATAAATTACACGGCTTAGGAATTCGTGGTGATCTCTTTCGTTGGTTTAAATCTTATATATCTAACAGAAGACAAGCTGTAAGAATTGGTGGCTCTTGTTCTGACTACGTTGATATTATTTCTGGTGTCCCTCAGGGGTCACACTTAGGGCCTCTTCTCTATAATACTTATTTGTTTGATATTGGTGCTTGCTTTAAATATTCAAACTTTTTAATGTTCGCCGATGACAAAAAAGTATATAGAAAAATTAACAAAATAGAAGATTGTTTATTACTTCAGAGTGATTTGGATAGATTATGTAATTATTATACAATGAATAGGATCTCCATTAACGTAAATAAATGTTCGCAAATTACTTTTACTCGAAAAATAAATACACATACTTATGGTTACACAATGAATGGCGTTCCTGTAAAGAAAACCAACCTGGTTCGTGATTTAGGCGTTCTCCTAGACTCGAAACTACTATTTAATCATCACATAGATTATATAACTAATAAGGCCTATAAACTACTAGGTTTTATAAATAGAACATGCAAACCTTTTCGCGACATTAATTGTCTAAAAATAGCCTATTTCTCTTATGTGAGAAGCATATTAGAGTATGCTAGTTGTGTTTGGAATCCTCAATATTTTAAATATATCGAAGGAGTTGAGGCCATACAAAAGAAATTTATTAAATATCTGAACTTTAAAACTTACAGTAACACAAACTACAGGGATGCTTGTAATCTTTATCGCATATCCAGCTTGACAGATCGACGTGAAACTTTAGATATGATATTTCTACATGATTTGGTCTCTGGTAAGCTAGACTCGCCTGAGTTGCGCTCGCGCGTTCTTCTTAATGTACCTAAAAAGCGAACTCGTTATGCATATTCGAATCTGTTACACGTCCCTTTATCCAATTCGCGTTACGCTGCAAACTCTATATTGCCGCGCGTTTTCACACTATATAATAAAAAATACTCGCACATCGACATCTTTCATCGGTCGATTAAATCATTTAAAAAGACATTCTCACGGCTCAAAATTCTACTTAACCATTCGAACTCATACAAAATTTACATACAAACACTTAAACACATAAATAAAACCTTCCCTACTACCTACCTACCTACTTATACACACACAAAACAACAGTGCAGTTAGCACTACGACACCCATCCACAACATAGTCTGTGTCGCCTAATTTATATTCATTCTTTTTTTTATTTTATTTATTTTGTATTTTTTTTTATAGATATTTTGTTACTTACATTTTTTTTTTTACCAAAACTGTGTGTTGCTACTTCTGTTTACTGATATCAAGTTTGCATAACTCAATGGAAAACAGTAATTGGCTCTATTTTTTGTATTTTTTTTATTTTTAATGCTTGTATTTTGTATTATATGGTGTTGTTTTCCTTAAATAAATAAATAAATAAATAGTCAAACTAGAAACTTCCACCGGTTAAAAGTAACACCCAGCCCTGTGTCGAACCAGTGAAAGAAACTCAGACTATTAGTCTATAAAGTAAATAGTAGTCTTTTTGTAATAAGCAACAAATATATTTTTATCAAGGCAGAATGTTTTGTACACAACTAGCATAGATACTGGTAAAAAAAATCAAATTTAGAAATAAATTCGAATGAAGTCTCTGGATCATTTCTTCTTCTTCTTCGAGTGCCACTCCGACTAGCGAAGGTTGGCAGTCAGCTTGAAATACTCCTTCTTGTTCTTCGCGAGGCGAAAGAGTTCGACAGCACTCGCGATTCCCGTCCATTCACGGATGTTGCACAGACAAGACTTTTTTCTGCGCCCAACAGCTCTCCTTCCGGCAACTTTTCCCATCATAATCAGTTGCATAAGTTCATATCTTTCATGCCTAAGCACGTGTCCGAGATATGCAACTTTTCTCTTCTTGACAGTCTCCAAAAGTTGCCGTTTTTGGTTGACGCGTCGCAGAACTTCCACGTTCGAGACCTTTTGAGTCCAACTAATGGCCAACATACGTCTATAAGCCCACAACTCGAAAGCTTCTATACGTTTTTTGAGATCTTCTTTAATTGTCCACGCCTCGCATCCGTAAAGAAGTATAGGCCAGATGTAACAATGTAGGAGTCGTATGCGCACAGGGATCTTAAGTCTGCGATTGCAGAGTACTTTTTTCAACGTGCAGAAGGCACTTCGAGCTATTTCGATGCGAGTCTTTACCTCCTGTTCACAGCTCCAGGTGTCATTAAGCCATGTCCCCAGATATTTGTACTTGCGCACCCTCTCAATTTTTTGGCCTGCTACAATGATAGCAATGTCATCGAAGCTATGTTTAGATAACACCATGATCTTCGTTTTTGATAGGTTCATCCTCAGACCAGCGTTTTCACTGCACTCATTAACACAGCTCATAATTAATTGCAGCTCTTAAGGAGATGATGCTATTAGGACTGTATCGTCAGCGTATCTGATGTTGTTAATATACCGGCCATTTATTTTGACTCCACTTTCTTGGCCTTCAATTGCTTCTGCTATTATTTGTTCCGAGTACAAATTAAATAGCGTGGGTGATAATATACAGCCCTGTCGGACTCCTCTCTTTATTCCTACCTCATCAGTCTCCTCATTGTCAACTCGTACAGTAGCCTTCTGGTTCCAATACAGATTCTGGATAATACGTACATCTTTGTCATCTAAGCCGATATCATGTAATATTGCAATTAGACGGACATGCAGTACTCTGTCAAAGGCTTTTTCGTAATCGATGAAACAAAGGAAAACGTCTTGTTGCATGTCTCTGCATTTTTGTACGAGAACCTGCATTGCGAAAAGAGCCTCTCTCGTGCCCACTCCTATTCGAAAATCAAACTGACTATCTGCGAGATGTTCGTCGCGTTTAGCTCTTATTCGCTCGTGGATGATATTCAGAAATAGTTTCAATACTTGGCTCATAAGGCTAATCGTTCGAAACTCTTCGCACCTTCTTGCGTTGGTCTTCTTAGGAAGCGTAATAAAAGTTGAGGTTAGCCAGTCTTTGGGTAAGTGGCCAGAGTCGTATACCAAGTTAAAGAATTTAACCAGGAAGTTAATATTTTCGTCTTCAATAAGTTTGAGTACCTCTATGGGAACATTATCCGGTCCGGTTGATTTTCCCGTTTTAGCTTTTTTAAGAGCGTTTGTGACTTCATTTTTCAGGATAGGATATCCCTCATTTGGATCACAATTTACCGCTATGCTTCGGAAAGCGTCGGTATATTGATGAAATGTATTGTTCCCATAGGTGTTTTTTTCCTGATATATCTAATATGGGAATATTATTTTCATCCGTAAGTTGGTGAGACGTCTTTTTGTGTCCTACCAAAGATTTTATTTCCTTATGCAGGTTAAATGCATCATGTTTAGCATAAAGGTCCTCCACAAAATCACACTTGCACTGATACCAAGCATCTGTAGCATAACGAACTTCACGCAGAATTTTCTTATCAATCTCAGTATACTTACTATTGTCGGAATTCTTTTAGATTCTCCTTTCTTCGATAAGATCATATATTTTTTCTGTCATCCAACTCTGCTTAGGAATCCAATCTCTTTTCAAGTGTGTCTTATTGATGTTTAATATTTTGTTCTTCATTGAACACCACTCTTCCTCCACCGTACGCATTATCCCAGGTTTCTCATCTGCTGCCCACTCGTTTATTTCTTTCGCCACTTTATCTTGGATGTTAAGTTCTTTAAGTTTCCTCACGTCTATTGCGTGGTACTGTGTTCTCTTCTTTAGTTGTTTGAGTCTACATGATATTAACATGGATCGGTTTGATTTTGGTACTAAGTTAACAGGTGTATTAATGTATTTTGTGTTTATGATTACTCCCACTCCATACTTGTTGGAGCTATCCTCAGAACCAGAGTAATACATGGTGTAATTATTATCTATTTGGTGTTTACCTTTGCCTATCCATCTAATCTCACTTAGTCCCATGATGTTAATCTTCATTCGTTGCATTTCTTTGTAGACATTGTAGACTTTTTCAGGACTCTTCAAGCTTCTGACGTTCCACGTTCCTATCTTCATTTGTTGTTTTTTACACCTGGAGATTCTTAGCACCCCTGTCCCATCTAAGGGACGCCAGGTACTCGGGGCCATTTCTTTCTTAGACTTTTCCATAAAGCTGACGATAACTAGGGAATAATAGTGCAGTGGTTTCCCCTTGCCTTCTGCACCAGACATTTTAGAGGTTACTTGTACCTCAAGGTCGCTGTTTCCCTTTTTCCAATCATGGTGCGTATGGTTATACCGCCATTGATCGGTCGCCAGAGCCTCGTTTGTTATCTAGCAGGGAGCACCACGTGCAGGTGAGGTTGGCAATTGGTTCGGTTTAGATGGTAGTTCCGTTCCCCCCTTACCCCCCTTTCTTATAAAATAATATAACATTTATAAACATATTTTATAGTAAACATACAAAAAGATTTTTTTAAATTTAACTTTTTCTAATCTGTTATGACTAATAAAAACATTAAAATGCCTTATCGGTTATCTGTTGTGATTATTTTGATAATGAAATTTGTCATTCATGTTATGTTATTGTATTCAAAAGGAATGTTACTTATCTGTTCCCAAGTCACTTTCTGTGTGTTTTTTTTAAATATATATATCGAGCAGGCATAGTGAAAACCATATAACACTACCTTAAACAATAATGACTGTTTCAAACCTAAACAAGCACCAGTGAATTTTCATGTGATTAGTTTGCGTTTAAAAATATCGTGAGACAGCCTGCATTTATAATTATCAAATTTCACTGAAATTCTGCTAAACAATCCACTGTGTATTATCCAAAAAGGTAGAACAGACCTTAACCAGCCAGCTTACTCGTACTTCCTAAAAATAACATAAAATAATTTTGAATTACATTGCTTGTTCGATTCTGTTACATATAATGACATTTTTGGAACATCCAGAATAAATACAGAAATTGGCAATATACCACTTCAATAAAAAAAAAATAACCAATGCCAGAAATGAAAATATGATGTGTTGCCAAAACAATTTATAAAGCTTTTATTTTACAATAATACTATAATTATGAAATCGATTTTCAATATTTATTTGTTAAAATAAAACTTCAAAATATACAAGCGCTGTCCCGCAGTTTTATTCGCATTCTATCCAATTGAAGTTAAACAAAATGACGCCCTGAATTCGAGCCTTTTATGAGACTAATTTGTTTATAAAAAAAGGAATGTGAATAAAACCTCGGGCGGAACTAATTTGAAGCCTAGCAGTAGTATTTATATTATATGACGAGCCGTTTGGCGTGGTTAGTAGGTACCTGCCTTTCACGCCGAAGGTTGTGGGTTCGATTCCCACCCAGGACAGACATTTGTGTGCATGAACATGTCTGTTTGTCCTGAGTCTGGGTGTAATTATCTATATAAGTATGTATTTACAAAAGAAAAGTAGTATATGTAGTATATCAGTTGTCTGGTTTCCATGGCACAAGCTCTGCTTAATTTGGGATCAGATGGCAGTGTGTGAATAAAGTCCCAGGATATTATTATTATTATTATACATAGAGCTATACAATAAATATTAGTTGGCGGTTCTGTGGTCGCGTTATCGTATGTTTATTGAATGAGCAAATAAATATTCGCTTTCAAATTGAGTTCCAATTTTAAATTAAGGCTTAGTTTGTTTTAATTTTTGTTATTTTCAACGTTAGGTAGTAATTATTAATATAAAACAATATACTTTTATTTAATTCTCGATGTCACCGCTTAACTGTGACATCAATTCCATCGCGAACAAAGAAATTTGGCAACTCCTTTCTTTGTCGCACTTCCAAAAAATGGAATTCCTTACCAGCTCACGTGTTCCCCTCCTCTTACAACCCGGGTTCCTTCAAACGAGGCGTGAAGAGGCATCTTGCGGGCCGGCAAGGCGAAGGCGGCTAGTGCAGAACGTTTTCCCCGTCTGTACTGGCCGTCGTCGCGTTTGGACTCTACTACCACTTACCATCAGGTGGAGTAGAGTCATTTGCCCTCCCGGCGAAAATAAAAAAAAAAAAAAAATTCGTGTCGTTTCGTCTCGGTAGAATCCACACGTGAGTCCGATGAAATTATGCCACTTCACTGTATCAGATTATATAGACTTTAGATAAAACAGTTCAGTGCCTTCTTCTCCTCTGTTAAAGGATTATTTTTTTTGAGCTTTAGTGTTATTCATAAAAAAATAAATTAAAGAGTAGAAAAAATTACGGTCGAAATATGCAAATTCATATATGTCTACAGAACTTGTACCTATGTAAGTATGTTTATAGATGTAGTAAGGGCTAGCTAATGTCGATAATATTAGTATATATGTTATTTTAAAGTTGCCGTCATGATTTTTCTTTAATACAATGATTATAAGAAAAAACTATGACAGGTTTTTTTTGACGTCAAAGAAAATGACGCCCTGAATTCGAGCATTTTACAAGATACAAAAAAAAGACAAGTATCTACTGCTGCTTTACGCTTTAAGGTCTTATATCCCTCTATGAAGGTTAGGAGCTGTCTCAGGTTACTGCATTACCCTCGTGGTTAGAAGCGCGTTATTATAGAGATTACTAACTCCGTAATATTTTAAGGGCTTAAATAAAATGTTTTTACGGAAGGACAGACAAAAAAAAATTACTTATTTTTGAGTCAGAAATCTTCGCAGTTTTACACAGAACACCTCACCAAAACTCATACACAATCGAATGATTAGTTCAAGAACGTTTACATAACGACAAACATACTTACAAACATTCCTTTTCATTTATTAATATGCTTAATGTTATTATGTATATTAGTAGTTTTATTCAAAACATAGAGCCGAGATGGCCCAGTGGTAACAACGCGTGAATCTTAACCGATGATCGTGGGTTCAAACCCGGCCAAGCACCACTGAATTTTCATGTGCTTAATTTGTGATTATAATTCATCTCTTGCTTTACGGTGAAGGAAAACATCGTGAGGAAATCTGCATGTGTCTGATTACACTGAAATTCTGCCACATGTGTATTCCACCAACCGGCATCGGAGCAGCGTTGTGGAATAAGCTGCAAACCTTCTCCTCAAAAAGAGGAAAGGAGGACTTTAGCCCAGCAGTGGGACATTCACAGGCTGTTATGGATTCAAAGCATGCTAATTTTATTTTTATCGTGTCAGTGAACTCTATTTAAATTTATTTATAATAAGAAAATTCACGATTGTCACGTTAAGAGTCTAAATTTAAAGAGGGTGACACTGCGAAGTACATCTATTTATATAATAATAGTTTTCGCCCGCAGCTTGACCCATGTTTGAGGGACTGAGACAGATGTATGTCCTTTGTCCTTTTCTGTTACAATGTCAACATTTTTTCGGTCATGATAATCGGTCGAGAAGTTAAAACGTACAAGCGTAACAAAGAAACAAACACACTTTCACATTCATAATATTAGTAAGGATTCTTTTGACCCTGTTGGTCTAGAAGCGATATATAACGCCGCTGATCTCGAGGTCCTCAGTTCAATCCCCGGGTGGGGCTGATAGAAAGTTATTGGGTTATTCTTTTGAAAGTTCTCAATAGCAGCTCGGAGTTTGGATGTTAGATGTGTGTTCATACCCGTGCCTCGGAAAGCATGTAAAGCCGTTTGTCAAGCGCTTGGACTCCCTTCGGTTGTTGTTGTATTGTTGAAACGTAAGCAATGAAGTTCTGAACAAAAATATCATCTATACTTAATATTATAAATGCGAAAGTAACTGTATGTCTGTTACGCTTTCACGGCTTAACCACCCCCCTATAACACGCGTGCGAAACTGCGAGTGTTAACTAGTATTCTAAAAGCAAAACAAAAATAAGCTTAATAAATATAACTAAATCTAAAAGTATAAGTAAGACATTCTAAAATAATTGTGTAACCATAAATCAATAAAATAACAAATAAAAAGCAAAAATTCACGCGAGTCTTGGTTCCAAAATGTCTTATACCATTCTAATCGCGCGCGGATTATACATATTTCTTCCATTTGTTTAATATTTAAATTTCATTATTGACGGGCCGGTTGGCGTGGTTGGTAGACACTTACCTTTCACGCCGAAGGTTGTTGGTTCGATTCCCACCAGGACAGATATTCGTGTGCATGAACATGTCTGTTTGTCCCTAGTCTGGTTGTAATTATCTATATAAGTGTGTATTTACAAAAGAAAAGTAGTATATGTAGTATATCAATTGTCTGATTTCCGTAGTACGAGCTCTGCTTAGTTTGGGATCAGATGGCCGTGTGTGAATAATGTCCCAGGATATTATTATTATTCGAACAATAATGGGTAATCTAATTTTTCAGACAAAAATGGACTCGTTCTTCAGCCTCTTCGATCCGTCAGATGGCAATACGAACAGACAGAATAATAAGAAAAAACATAAAAACGATCAAGAGAACGGCAGGAAGAACCCAGACGCACCCAAGGGTATGTACAAACCTTTGTATATATGTAATAAGTTTATTTATTGAAATAAAAACTAAAGTCGTTGCTATGTTATGCGAAATTTATTCTTTTTTATATCATATCACAAATTACTTCTGCAAACAAAGTATGAGTACAAATTATAATTATTTACTAACCCGTAAAAAGAAACAACATTAAAAGCTATTGCTTCAAATATTTTTTTACAATCTGAATTGTTTCTTTTTTTAAAAAAACGTCGTTAACATTTTATTATATTAAGCCAGTGTGAATTTCTCTAATTATAGAATGACACATGACAATGCAAAGTGTTGCCACAACAGATAATACTTGGACGTATTAAGTCGAAGTTAATGCACGTGGAATTTAAATTTAATGAAGAGCCCAAAGAGCTTCATTTACATATATATAAAATACTGGCATATAAACGCACAGCCCAAACTACTGCGACATGAAAATTTGCATACGGGTTCCTTTTACGCAATACGTTAGCACTTAGGAAGGATTTTTGAAAATTTAACACTGCAGAAGCAACTCGGGCAGGAAGAACAGAAGGAAGAAGAACAAAGTATCGGCAGCAAAGGACGACCTAACAACAGCATGGCAGAGTTCATCACAAGAAGTACCGGAACCGTTGAATAATCAATCGTCGATACCAAAGGTCTGTGACGATAAAATCGGAAAGAACGTCGACGATTTGAAATCGGAAGACGATTTTAAGAAGACGAAGAGGAAACCGACCAATGATGATGAGGATGCAACGAGAAGTGGGACAAAGTTTGCCGATAGAGTGTACAATGTCATCGATAAGTTGGAGAAGGTCAGGATAAAGGACGATATGTATTTAGCTGGTGATTTCAATTCCGAGGACTTGGAGAGTGACTTCTTCTACAGCTCTGATGATATGGAAGACTTCTACGATGATACGTAAGTGATGTTTTTTGTTAATTAAAAAAAAGTATTATAATTTATCTGTTGTAAAGTAGTAAAGTAAAGTAACAGTCTGTGTATGTCCCACTGCTGGGCTAAGATCTCATGTGGTAAAATTTCAGTGAAATTAGACACATGCAGGTTTCCTCACGATGTTTTCCTTCACCGTAAAGCACGAGATGAATTATAATGACAAATTAAGCACATGAAAATTCAGTGGTGCTTGCCCGGGCTTGAACCCACGATCATCGTTCAAGATTCACGCGTTCTTACCACTAGACCATCTCATCTCTTATGTGTTGTAATTTTGGGTAATTATACGTTTTTTCTTAAGGCTTTGCTTGCTTTCCACGGTATGGAAGAGCAAGAAACAATAACATATCTATTCGCTTCACCCGGAATTTCAATCAAGGCTTTATATTTAAGCTCATTAACTAACATCTAGACTAAAAGAGTCAATTAGTTTCAGAGATGTAGAATTAGGATTACAGTGTTAATGTACCAGGAAATCATAAACAGTGAGTCGGTCTCACCGAACGATTACATTAAAAGAGTCAATTAGTTTCAGTTAGGATTACACTGTTAATTTTGACTAGACGTTTAGCGCGGTTGATAGATACTTGCCTTTTCACGCCGAAGGTTGTGGTTTCGATTCCCACCCAGGACAGACATTTGTGTGCATGAACATGTCTGTTTGTCCTGAGTGTCATTTTCTGTATAAGTATGTATTTACAAAAGAAAAGTAGTATATGTAGTATATCAGTTGTCTGGTTTCCATTGCACGAGTTTTGTACAAGCTTAATTTGGGATCAGATGGCCGTGTGTGAAAAATGTCCCAGGATATTATTATTATTAGTTTCAAATATTTAGAATTAGGATTACGTTGTTAATGTACCAGGAGAACATAAACAGTGAGACGGTTTCACCGAACGATTAGATTAAAAGATTCAATTAGTTTCAGATAGGATTATAGTGTTAATGTACTTACGTGTTAACAGAATCGGTGAGACCGACTTACTGTTTATGATCTCCTGGTACATTTACACTGTAATCCTAACTGGAACTAATTGACTCTTTTAATCTAATCGTTCGGTGAGACCGACTCACTGTTTATAATCTCCTGGTACATTAACACTGTAATCCTAACTGAAACTAATTGACTCTTTTAATCTATAATTGAATTATAATAATAATGTTCTCCAGACCGATTTTGGCTACGGCGGCCAATCTCAAGATTGATTAGCCAAATACGCAGGAGATATTATAGTGCACAAGTGTGTGCGCAAACACAGGTGCACTCCCTATTCCCTAACTCTCATAATCCGATGGGACGGCAATCCGATACGACCGGAAAGAGTTCAGGCGCAGGACCATCAGCTTTAAGTGCTTTCCGAGGCACGGGAGTGTACACATTTCCAACTTCCAGACTCCGGGCTGCTACTCAGAATTTTCTGACAGACAAACCCAATAGCTTTTTTTATTTGCCCGACCTGGGAATTGACCCGGAGGGGGTCTGCCTTACATCAAGCCACTAGACCAACGAGGCAGTCATAATTATACGAGGACTTTGAAGAGAATAGATTAGCATCTCAACCACCCCATTTACCATTTCCCTTATAATAAATTATTTTTTATTGGACAGAGAGTGTCTGACCAGAGACAACTATTAACCATCTACTTGATACTCAAATATCAATATTTGCAAAGAAGATGCTCTGAACATAATGAAGATAGTAGAAAGCGGCACCAGCACCAAGTTGTACTACTACTATAATAATAAAAAATCCAAATACAGTGCAGACTGGCGACATCTAGTGTCTACTACATGTAACATTATGCTAGACATTATGGTAAGTTCGTTTAATCATTAATTAAATCATATAATCGACTAAATGGGTACAATGATATTTATGATTATATACTAATGTATGGAATTCGATTAACGCTACAAGATTTACTATTGAGTTTCTTTCTTCGGTTCAGTTCTTCTTGGTAGAATCTGCATATATCCACAACTAGTAGCTTTAAACCTTTGTGAAATAATTCGAATGTACTTATAAGTCTACTTGATTAATTATCACCAACTCAGCAAGCGCGCATTGTTGTGAAACTTTCTTATGAACGCGGGTTGACACAATAATTGCCAATTTATTTTTTACAAAGTGTAGCTTAAATTATAAAGATTTTAAATAAAAAATCCAACATACTTTAATTATTTTTATTATAGTCTAATGATGTGCTAAAAAATGTTTTAATTTTTTTTTAATATTGAGTGACTGATTTAAAAATTTTTTTAATCTTTGCTAATATATAACATTTTTCTAAGTCAGTAAAAAACATTGTTTTATTTTTTAAGTCACAATCACACGTTTTATTCAAAGCATAATTAAATAAACGATTAATTTAGTCTAATAACACCCTAAAATTTTCATAAATCGATGACATGAAGCTAACTTTTATTAAAACAGGCCGTTTACTCTGACAAAATTAAAAAATTAAAGAAACACACGTTTCAAATTAATAATCTAAGCGAACTGCCACAGATAATACACAATTAAATATTTAACACCATCATTTCATCGCTTACATTTCATTTTAACTTTATCAAAGTTAAAATGAATCTTAGTTGAATATATATAAAATACAAATTTGATGATAAATATAGAGTAAATGTAAAAAATACACTTATAAATACAATTTTTTTAGTAGGATTACTTTTTAGGTATTTTAATTCATACAAATTATAAATTAAAATATTTACTTACAATTGTTTTTACAGATGAAAAACGAAACAGCAAATTATATAATTAATTTTGTTCCCATAAATATTTCTGAATTTCAAAATGGTGTCACTTAAAAATGTCTTACGTTTGTGTTACATAAATACGTATATTTAACTTAAAATAGCAAGTTATATCAGCTTACAGGAACTAGAAAAATCATTTAGATTTATTGTACAAAATTTAAATACTTCGACAAAAGATATGTATACAACAATACAATAATATTAATCGCGCCAAAATTTAAATTTAAAATGGCGTCATGATTATGTTTAAAAATATATAATATTTTAATAAATTTAAATAACACAATACGAATTTGAAAATGGGGTCTTTTCAAAATAACAGAATATGCCATAACAGAGCATTTTTTAATATTCTTGAGGATGGTTATCACACAAATGCTATTTCTGATGTTAGGTCTGCTATTCTTTTAATAATTATTGTTATTTAGCTTAGCGGTATTTTTTTCCATTCATGTTGCCGCAGAGTCTTAAACACAGGCCATTCCTTATATATTCAAAATGATAATACGAATAAAATATAATTTTCAAGCAGTGATGAATCGCTTGAATTTTGTAAAAATTTACCAAAATAGTAATATATAATTTTGTGTTGGTACATAATCAAATTTAGTATTGCATAAGTTAGGTAATAGACGAAATTTCATTTATTTATAACTGATCAGAATAAGATTGACGGGAATAGTTCGTGCTTATAATGCCTGAAGTTCTCAAAAAAATATGACCGAGTTATTACAACTTATACCTAAATACCTGGATGTTTATTTTTTAATTTATATATAATTAACATTATTTTATGCTGCAATTTTTTTAAATTTGTTATGTGTAATATAATAATCAGGTTAGTAAAGGTTTGAGTATGTTTTTTTATTTAAAAAAATAACTTTTAACGCGACACGTTTTCTTAGACCAAAAACGTAAATGATACTAATTATCTTTGTTTAAAAAAAATCTTATTCAACTATTAATTGCTTTTATTAAATTATGTTTAATATTATTGTAGTTTAATTAATATCGATGCCACAGATAGCTATAAAAATATTAATTAATACAAATCATAAAAAGTCAATGTCATATCGTCTAAAGTAAAATCGGCATTAAATAATCCGATCATTGATAGTTAGATATCGTAATGTTATATAAATATGTATCATTAACGTAAAATTGCAATTTATAAACAGGAACTGGATATATCATTTAATGTACAAAGTTTAAATACTAACAATATGAAAACTAATTTTGGTTTACCTCTTGAGGTAGTTATTATATTAATGGCGCCAAAATTGTAATTCAAAATGGCGTCATGACGTTTGTGTTTTTAAAATGCCAAGCATGTTTTTTTTTTAAATAAATACAAAAATTATTTTACCGTACAACATTATTGTTTTAAATTTATAATCAATTGTTATTGGAGTCTTACATATCAGCGCGGCTTAATGCAAAAGTAACATCGGCATTGTAAGAGCTACCATTAAAAAAAAAAAAATACAAACCTAAAGATTTGTTCCTTGGGGCGTGATTATCATTTTAAAAACAGTTACGTTATATATGTATGCATATAAATATGTTATTTCATTTTAATAGAAAATAACTAGTGTATTAAAGCCACAAGAGTAGACAAAGGCAAACTAACAACCGACATTGAATTGGCGCGATATCATTGGTCGAGATTTTGAGTTATCTGTGATATTCATTATGGACTTGCGAAAAAATTGCGTTTTATCCGAGAAAGTAGTTAAGCTGAGCTATTAGCGACTATCACGGGATATGGAAATATAAAGTTAGTTTATATTTACTCCTACGATTGGAATATACTAAATATACATTTCAATTAATTGTAAAAGGTGTATTAAATACAATATGAACACGTACATAGTGCTATTTTACATTTAAATAAGAATATTTAATTTAAATCTCAGTTTATTTGAAACTTTAAGTCAACTAACTTCTAAATAAGTTATTATTGTAACAATTTAACATACGATAAGATTATCATAGTCCTGTCACCGTGGTGTCACGGAAGGGTAGATAGGCAAACATGGTATAACTAAGAATTTAATGTTATTGAACGTACATATTTTCAAATATAAAGACTTATAACCTTTTACTGTTGCGATTTCTGTTTCTCTTTTTTAATTTCAAATAGGAAGGCAAATGAAATTTTGGTGGTAATTCTCCACCGCGTCATTGGCGTTTTAAGAAATATTAACCATCATTTATATTGTCAATGTGCCACCAACATTGGGAACCAAGATGTAATATCCATTGTGTATGTACGTTATTCCATAAATCTAGTCATATAATTATTTAATATTAACTAGAAATTGGATGTATGTGTTTACATACATAAGAAGCCATTAGTTCCATATTATATTTTCTATAAGCCTTTATATATTGCAATATTATTTATACATAAGCATAGACGTTTTGCATGTATGTTATATACGTAATAAAAACTCTGACACTGATTAATTAACTGACTGAATAAAAATCAGTTATCAGTGAAAATTTGCTCGATCACATATGATGGTTTATTAAAAATTTGTCCGCTAGTGTTAAATATATGAAAGTTTATATGGATGGTCCACATTTTTTTTATACAGTGTTGCCAACTTGGGGGTTTTCCCCCTAAATAGGGCTATGTCAGATGAAATCAAATAGGATATTTTCAGGTTAGACATTTTTTAGGAGGAACATTTTTTAAAGAAATTCTCTCCGGGGATTAACTCTTCAGCTTCATTTAATTGAGTATATTTCAAGTTTACTAATGGTACTTGCAGTACTTGATTTGCTTTTTTTTAACATCATTTTATAAATGTATTTTGTATTTGTTTCAATTCATCCGTCAGGAGGATGCTTCTAAGAGGTTGGCAACACTGTTTTTATGTAACATAAAAATACCATCATCGATTGTCGTTTTTTGTAATTTAATCCGCAAGGCGAAACGCCCCCCATGCAATCATGAAGTGAACACGACAAGAAAACTGGTTACAGATACAATTAATATATTTAATTTATCTAGAATATTCTAGAGAGATCTCGAATTTTACATTGGAGCCGTGTTCTATAGAATTCATGGTATGTACAGGAAGGTTTGCGTGACCCGGCCAATGGCTCTGTAACAAAACAATTTCGTTAATATATAAAATGGCTGTTTGTGTATCTGTTTGTGATTAATAGAGTTTGGACCGTTTGAATCACCATCATAGTTGAAATTTAGATGTATGTCTCATGGATGATTTTATAATATCCACTTCGTTGTAACGCCGCTAGATGGCGCTGTACCACATTAACAGCCACCTTCCGGGTTTTGCTAGTAAAGTACAAAAGTGTCTGTTGGTCGAAGATATCTCTTCTTAAGAACAAAACTTATTCCAACATGATTCAAAACAGTTACAGTATATAAATGTCCCACAGCTGGGCTAAAACCTCTCCTTCTCAGGAGAAGGTTTGAGCTTATTCCACAACCTGCTTCGATGCATGGATTTCCTTCACCGAACACTTATAAATTAAATATGTGAAAGTCAGTGGAGCTAGCGATCTCGGATACGAACATTGAGTTGACGATATACTTTATTGGCTCAACAATTCAACTGTAATTAGAAGTTATCGTTGGGTTCGTTGAGCGGTACCTGGTCCCCAGCCCCGCCGTGAACAGCAGCCGGCGGCCCCGCACGAGGTACTCCGGACAGCGGGCGAACCTGAAAAGCACGGAGGCCCCCTCGCCCGCCCTCAGCACGTTGTTCGGAGACATTATACCCTAAAGCGAAAAATATATCCGTGGTCAGCGATGAGATGAGCAACCCGATGGTAAGTGGTCACCACCGCCCATAGACATTGACACCGAAATAAATATTAACCATCGCTTACATCAACAATGCGTCACCAACCTTGGGAACTAAGATGTTATGTCCCTCGTGCCTGTAGTTACACAGTTTTACTCACCAACAACAATGCTATTGCTGTTTGGCGGCAGAATATATTATAAGTGTGTGTGGTAACTGGTGGTAAGGGCATTGTGCAAGCCCGCCTGGGTAGGTAGCACCCACTCATCATATATTCTACCGCTAAACAGGAATGTAACATAAAAAAATAAATATCATTATCATACTTAAGTATTTTACGCAACACCACAAATAATACCAAAATTAAACTATTTAATTCCATTCCGCAAAGTGAGTTTGATGTATGTATTCGTTACCTCGATAATGGCCGTCTGACGCACGTTCCCGACATGCACAGAGCACTGGAACCCTGGGTAGATGGCCGTGGAGTGTCTCAGGACATGCACGGATACCTGTTACATTCAATCAAATTTAATTCATGACCGCATTACATATTATATTGCACAGTCTGTGCTAATATTGCTAGCATATAAAAAAAACAGCCAAGATGGTTCAGGCACCACTGAATTTTCATGTACTTAATTTGTGATTATAATTCATCTCGTACTTTACGATGAAGGAAAACATCGTGAGGAAACCTGCCTGTGTCTAATTTCACTGAAATTCTGCCACATGTGTATTTACCAAACCGTACTGGAGCAGCGTGGTGGAATAAGCTCCAAACCTTCTCCTCAAAAAAGAGAGAGGAGGCCTTTAGCCCAGCAGTAGGACATTCACCTGCTGTTACGGATAAAAAAAAACACACACACACAATGTGCTGTGCAAACACATACAAATCTATAGTCGATTCCAATAGCAAGTAGAGTATATAAGCAACTTTGACCTTGAAATTTGGTCGAAATCTTAATATTCTGTGGTATTGACTATGGATTCGCGAAAAATTTAGCGTTTTGGTTATCTGTGACGTTGTTATCGGAACTTTGTAAGTAAAACTAAAGTGTATATAAGTAGTTAAGTGTAACAGTGTCGTGTTATATATAGAGATATATTGATCGAGAAGTGTTTGTGGTGTACAATACAGCAGAGCTGGTAGCGAATCGCATGGAATCGCATATCTAAGGTTTGCTAATCTTTTAAAAACGAGTAGAGTTTTCTGCTCACCTGAAAGTATATACAGCGTCTAGGGTCGTTTGGGTCTTCGAGGAACACCAGGTCGTCACACACGCACTTGTCCTGCGTGTCGCTCGACACGTGCGCGTCGCTGTATTTGCTCCCGTCGTCCGACACGTACACGTTCGTGCAATTCGTGTCCGATGTCTTCGTGAGGCTGTTCTTCACGTTGGCGATGTCCTGGAGGATATTCTTGATCTGTCTCCTCACGTTCTTTCGATTCTTCTCCGAAGCTTGCGACCAGTGGACTAGTTCTGATAGTCCCGCGGCGTAGCCCCCCGGCCGCGCTAGCAGCACCATGCCCTGCCGCAGTCCCGGCGGGAAGCGACCCAGGCCCAGCGACGCCGACTGTCCTGCGCGCACGCGGCCGCACGTGACGCGGTTGCGGTATATCGTGCGCACGGATATCTCCGCGAACTCGCCAGACTCCAGAGGTTCTGGGGGGGGGGGGGGGGGGTTAAATATACGTCGCTCTATTCATCTCACAACTAACAGAACGCAACGCACCTATGATAAGTTCGTCGCCCTCGTAGAATCGCCCTCGCGCGAGCAGTCCCCCCACGACGGGCCCCGTCGAGTCCCCTACGTGGAAAATTTCGTCTATTTGAAACTCGCACGCCTCCTGTAAAGTGACATATATTATAACATTTATAATTTAATAAAAAGGATATTAGTCAACTGCGCAACATATGGTTCACTCACGTCCTCGGGGCGCTGCAGGTCGCGGCGCGGCGCCAGCGCCAGCAGGCACGCGTGCAGCGCGTTGAGGCCGGCGCCGCGCACGCAGCTCACCGGGAACACGGCCACCCTGTCGGCCGACAATTCAACTATATATATATATCTGATCCGAAACTAAGCAGAGCTTCTACTATGGCAACCAGACAACTGATATACTATTGTATAGACAATTACACACAGACTCAGGAAAAACAGACATGTTAATGCACACAATTGTCTGTCCTGAGTGGGAACCGAACCCACAACCTTTGGCGTGAAAGGTAAGTATCTAGCAAGGGTGGTTGGCGTAGCTATAGACAATATTATTACCATTACCAATAGTATGGAACTCGTTTTACAGTCATATATAAAAGTTCACCCAGAAACACTTCGGGTTAAATAAAGGCTTGTGAAGCTACTAACTCCTCATCCTTTTTGATTTCCTCGTCTACATTGTCTATGGTGTCCAGTATCGACTTTTGCGGCGCAACGCAGTTCCTTGCCATATTCTCGTCAGTTATTAACAGCGGTTTCTGTAATAATACCAATATATACCATTACTTTAAATTTAAATAAATCTATAAAGTATACAGCATCCCTGATTTATCATCTCGTGCTCCTTGAAGAACATCGCGAGGAAACCTGCATGTTTCCAATTACAATATAAACTAATATTATAAATGGGAAAGTAAATATATCTATTTGTCTGTTAAACTTACCCCCCCCCCCCCCCCGGCTTCTCTTTATGTTATATGTGTGTGGACGGGCAATTGGGCTACCTGATGGTAAGTGGTCACCATCACCCAAAAGCATTGATGTAAGAAATAATAACCTAGTTTATAAGCTAGTCTTTATAGATGCTATTTAAAATAAAATCACTGACCTTATTAGCGGGTTCCAACAATTGAGCCAGCCTCGCTACAACAGCATTGATGTTGCTAGCCAGTTCACACTTGTTGATGACTGCGAAGAACGGCATGTCCAAAGCCAGCAGAAGACCGATGTGTTCTTCTGTGATGCGAGTTATACTGGCTGTTCCCGAAATCTAGAAATAAAAAAAAACTTTATAATACAAGTTGATAATATGACTACAGTGCCATCTGTAATATTATCTTGTAGCTGAATTAAAAAACTTACAGCCACTGGGTCACTGTGACCCTGGCCCCTCGGGCCAAAAATTAAAGACACGACAGGTTAGGGGCAACCCCGCGGCCCGTACCCAGACTGGCCTAGGCCAGTTAGGAGGAACCAACTCTCTCTCTTAAAAAACTTTCATTAATAAGACGTATTGCTCGATAAGGGTTTATAAATATGATAAAAAATTGTGTTTAAACTCTTACATAGTTTAATTGTAGCAAAAGAGTTTAGTTTTTTGCCGATTATTTTTAGTAGGATCTACAGTTTGAGCCGGTGTTAGGTTTATATATTATTACCTGAATAAATTATTTTGATTTTGAGCTGTTTGTAAAAATGTATTATTAAGATAAGATATTTATTCAACAAAATGAAAATTAACTTTTGGTTTGATATGTCAGGACTCCAAAAAAATCCTTACCTAATAATAATTTGAAAACACGTTATCAGGGCTATAGAAAAAGACTTAGGCTACCTAAAATCTGAGCCCCCCCCACACTTATGGGAACTAGTAATAAATAAACATACTTACAACGAGCATGGCGTAGTGCGGGGAGTAACCCGTGAGCCCGTGGAGCGTGGTGCGTTGGTACTTGCTGTGGCCCGCCAGGTCCAGGAAAGACACCAGCTTGGCGCTCCTCTCTCCGATGCGCTCCGCTGTCATCAGCTCGGAACAACCGTAGTTGACGACATTACCCTGTTTATATGAATGTAATACATTAAATGACTTTCATTTTAGGTATAAGTAATACCGGGTAGTGTTGCATGTCGATAGTCCATTATCGATAAAATCGATAGTTTTGGACTATCGATAATCAATGATTTTTCGATAGTATTGACGTATTGATTTTTTGACGAGCCGGTTGGCGTGGTTGGTAGTTACTTGCCTTTCATGCCAAAGGTCGTCGGTTCGATTCCCATCCAGGACAGACATTTGTGTGCATGAACATGTCTGTTTGTCCTGAGTCTGGGTGTAATTATCTATATAAGTATGTATTTACAAAAGAAAAGTAGTATATGTAGTATATCAGTTGTCTGGTTTACATAACACAAGCTCTGCTTAATTTGGGATCAGGTGACCGTGTGTGAATATTGTCCAATATTATTATTATTATTATTTCTATTTAACTTTTAAAGTTTCTCTTCTTTCGAAGGGTTTAAACCGAAAACGCGGGCTGCAGCCAAGCGTTAAGGAGTGTTGCTTATATTAAAAACGTTGATGATAAAGTGGATGATGATATAAACATTCGGGTGATACGGCAGGTGTTAATGATAATGGCTTTTTGAAGTATATGGAGGATATACGCTGGCATTTGTAAGGTGTTCAGACTTCGTGTCAAGGATTTTGGCACTTTACCTGTGGATGATAGGACTATTGGGACTATGTGTACTGTTTGTGCTTTCCATTGCGTTTTAATTTCTATGGCGAGATCTTGATATTTACTTAACTTTTCAGATATTGTGGTTTGTATGTTATGTGAATTAGGAACGGCTATATCGATAAGATAAACGATTCTATTGATTTTATCATGAACGGTAATATCTGGTCTATTATAACAGATAGTTTTGTCAGTTATTATTGTTCTATCCCAGTAGATTTTGTGGTTTCTAGTGTCTAATACACTTTCCGGTTTATATTTGTAATATAGATTCATTTCTGTTATAAGTTTATATTTGTATGCTAAATGTTGGTGTATGATTGCAGCCACTTGATCATGTCGATGCTTATAATCGGTCTGTGCGAGAGATTTGCAAGCCTCCGTTATATGCTGAATAGTTTCAGAGGCTGCGTTACATTGTCTACATAAGTCAGTAGGTTGATTATTATCCTTCATTATGTACTTCCTATAGTTACGAGTTTCTATTATTTGGTCTTGAATGGCGAGCATAAAACCTTCGGTCTCAGGGAACAGTTCACCTCGTTTGAGCCATTCGTTCGACTACTCTTTGTCGACGTGGGGTTGGTTCAAATAGGCTGGGTGCCTCCCATGCAGTGTTTTTTCAGCCCATGCCAACATTTGTTGTTGTTTACTTCTGTTCGTTTACTTGAGTGTTTTTGTCATGTAGGTTTAATGGTGTAAGCTTTTTGTCTATTTCTGTTGCGTGTCTATGTAGAGGTGAGTGTTCGGATTTATCCTGGAAGTATGCTCTGAGTGAGAGTATCTGCTTATTGTGTAAATTTTGTATGTCTATTAATCCCCTTCCTCCTTCTTTGCGTGGTAGTGTGAGCCTTTGAATACAAGATTTTGGATGATGTTTCCTATATTTAGTGAAGTGAGTGCTTATAGTTCGCTGCAATTTTTTTATGTCACTTTTTGACCATTGTATTATTCCGAGAGAAGAGTACGTAAGTAAGGGTATGGCAAATGTGTTAATAGCTTTTATTGTGTTTTTAGAGTTAAGGTGTGTCTTTAATACGAGATTTAATCGGTGCGAGAATTTTGTAAGCAGTTCTTGTTTTGTCGTAGTTTGTAGTATTTGCCTAGATTGTTTAAAACCAAGGTATTTATATGTGCTTTGTTCATCCATTGGTTCAATTTGTTCACCAGTTTCGAGTGTGTAGCTATTATTAAGGATTTTTCCTTTCGAGATTGACAGAATTTTGCACTTGTCGACACCGAATTTCATATGAATATCTTTGGAGAACTGTTCCGTAATGCTTGCTAACTCAAGCAGCGCGTTTTTGTCAGTGGAGTAAAGTTTTATATCGTCCATGTACATGAGGTGTGATAAGTTATATTGGGTGTTATTACCGTAAAGTGTGAATCCTGTATTGGTTTTATTTAACAAGAGTGAAAGAGGATTTAAGGCCAAGCAAAACCAGAGGGGGCTCAGAGCGTCTCCTTGAAAAACTCCTCGTTGGATACGAATTGGTTCAGTAGTTAGAGATTTCATGGACGATTGTTTTATTTTTAATACAGTTTGCCAGTTTTGCATCGAATTTTTAAGAAATGATATGAGAGTTGGGTTTATTTTATACAATTTTAACACATAAAATAACCAGCTATGCGGGACTGAATCAAAGGCTTTTTGATAATCAATAAACATAGTATGGATATCTGATTTTGATTTTACCGCACTACTTAAAATGATTGCATCAAAAGTAAGCTGCTCCTTACAACCTTGGCTATTTTTTCTACACCCCTTTTGCTGTTCGGCTAATATATTATGTTTAGTTAAATGTTTGTATATTTCTTCACTTATGCAAGCTGATAAAATTTTATATATGGTTTGTAAGCAAGTTATTGGTCGGTATTTATCTGGATTTGTGGTATCATGTTTATCTTTAGGTACTAAGTATGTGATTCCATGTGTTATATATTTCAGTAGTAAATGTGGTGATTGAATGAATGTATTTAAGTACTTATGTATGTATGAGTGTATGCTACTACATTTCTTGTACCAATAGTTGTGAATATTGTCTGAGCCTGGGGATTTCTAATTGTGCATTCGTTTGATGACATCTATAAATGTTTCTATTGGTATGAAGTTGAACTCCATCTCTGGAATATGTGTAGTTATTTCGTTAACCCAGTCTGCATGTTCATTATGTTCTATGGGGTTTTCCCATGTCTTAGCCCAGAATTGTCGAAATATTTCAGGGGGAGGTATTTCTAGATTTTGCTTATTATCTTTTCAGTTAGATAATAAATTCTATAGAAGATTTTTTCATTGTTAGCAAATGTTTTGTTTTCTATTTTACGGGCAGTACACGTCAAATATCTCTTAAGTCTACTAGCTGCTGCATTGAGTTTCTGTTTTAAGGTATCTAAGAAGTAATCTATATGCGTGTTTGTATTTTCATATTGTGCGTGTGATTGATATTGTGTCTTTATGAGTTCTACTGCAGCTACTACTTTTCGGTTTCTATTTCCTCTAATAAATTGTGTTAACCTGCCTATATTGGCTCGCAACTTCCTTATTTTATTTTCTTATCTTCTTTGCCAACTAGGTTTTCTGTATGATTTGTTTTGGTGGTTGTTTTGTGTTAAGAATGTCATTCTTGCCCCATTACATTTAGCTGCTGTCCATGCTGCACAGTAAATTATTGTCTGTAGAGTGATAAAATCAGTATCAGTGTTTACAAATTTTGTCAGTATCATCGTATTTATGTATTTCATTATTAATGAAAACTTTTTAGAAGTTCTTTGTTTTGGAATGTATGGTCTGCTAGTTGGTTCAGTATCACAAAAATGTTCTAGAGCATGAACGAATGTGTTCTCTATTTCAGTGTTTACTTCTAAGGTCACATCATGATCGTGGGTGATACTTTCTATGTTTTGTTCATCGATAGGGGTTGATGTAACGGAATCAGTGCATGTAACTGTAGTGTTTTGCATTTTCCTAGCTTGTGAGTTTGTTTCTGAATTAGATTTGAATGCATCGTAGTGTGTAATATTACTTTGTTCTGTTGTTTGTAAATGTTCATTATCTGTGTCTTCCGTTAGTGTGTGTGTATAATGTAATTCATCTGCTACTTGTTGTTTAATCAGTGTTAATCTATCTTGTTTAATATATTTATTATTTATTATTGCCCTTCGTTGATCCGCTAATCTTTGCTCTGTAATGTGTGTAAACTCTGGATATAAGTTTATAAACTCTTCATACAAACGTTTTCTATAAGCGGTCTTATTAGTCTCTAATTGTGTTATTTCGAAATAAATCCTAATAATTGCTTCATTGCATTCATTTGTCCATTTCATACGTTTTCCTGTTAGTGTGTTAAGGGATGTTTTAAGATTTGTGGCGTTTTGTTGTATCTGAGTTTGGATTACTTGCAATTCTGTTTTAACTTCATCGTAAATCTGATCAATGGTTTCTTGTGATAATAATTTCTTTTGTATAATAGCTCTACGTTGGTCACCAATTCTCTGTCTGCTTACTTCCATATGTGGATATTTATCTATAAATTTTATATGTAATGAAGAAAGATATGAATTTGTGTCTGATTCTAAATTTGTAAGATATAGGTAGGTACGTAGGATGAACTTATTCATTTCCATACTCCATTTTTTACGTTTTTTTACGCCACTGGTGGTTGGCACAGGTTCACTGACAAAATTTATCTCCTGTGCAACATCCGCCAGTTGAGCACCGGTTGATGATGAATTTGGTGAAGATGCATACAAAATTGGTGATGAAGAGGGTATTGATGGGAATAAAGATTTAGAGGATGAATTAGAAGTCTGCGTGGACTCTTCTTCTAACGATGGCACGTTCGCCTGTATATATTTTTTAGTTTTAGACCTAGTTATCATATTATTCCCACGAGTAGCTAGGGACATAAAAGTCAATCACAGCAGAGCCCTGCATTCACTGTGATAAGGGTAAATTAAATTAGAGGTCCCCTTGTCTCTAAAGTTCGCATACTAACGACTAAGCACCCCCTTAGCCATGGAGCCCTCGGCGTACGCTGTTCCACCTTGGCTTGGGTTGTATCTCTCTTGGTCTGTCTTCTCATCTTAGGCCAATCCAACATGAGTAGATCTATTGGCATAGCCCTAAGAATCAGTGAAGCGCACAAGCCCCACCACGTCGGCAATGTAAAGATACGTCGGTGGGGTTATCATTTTTATTATTATATTATTATTGCTTTCTCAAGATAAGTAATGTAGTAGGCCCAATAACAACACTATTATTAATGAAGTTTTATTACATCGTTACTATCGAATGAATACCTATGGATTGCTGTTATCAATAGTATTAATAATAATAATGTCCTCCAGACCGATTTCGGCCACGGCGGCCAATCTCAAGAGAGATTAGCCAACTACGCAGGAGATATTATAGTGCACAAGTGTGTGCGCAAACACAGGTGTACTCTCTGTTCCCTAACTCTCAGGCAGGCAAACGAGTTATCAATAGTATTGTGAACAGAGAGCTATAGTAACTATCGATAATATCGACAATATTGACACAAGACGATACTTTCGGAAGTACTGTCGATAATAGTTTTCGAGGTCAAACTATCGATAGTTCTGCAACACTGATACCTGGGATTAGGTAAATGAAACTACAATTTATTAGATTACAAAAACAATCACTTCTACACTATATACACTCCGTAGCGAATATCTAGACAGCGCGATTCAGGAATGTGACATTTCGAATGAGCGCCATCTATCGTTAACGGGGTGTAACATACGCCATCATACAACTGGATAATAGAATAACGGAAGCTTTTACAAAGATTAATATAATTGAAAAATGAGTATGAAAACTAGATAAAGATGTTTAGACAACTTGTAGCCGAGATGGCCCAGTGGTAAGAACGCCTGAATCTTAACCAATGATCGTGAGTTCAAACCCGGGCAAGCACCACTGAATTTTCATGTGCTTAATTTGTGATTATAATTCATCTCTGCTTGACGGTGAAGGAAAACATCGTGAGGAAACCTGCATGTGTCTAATTTCACTGAAATTCTGCCACATGTGTATTCCACCAACCCGCCTTTAGCCCAGCAGTGGGACATTCACAGGCTGTTACGGATACGAACGGTTTAGACAACTGCACGGGACTAATAATGGTACTTGTGTGCGCGTGCAAGCACAGACAGTCTCTATTCCCACACACTCTTAATCCTATTGAGAACCGAGATGGTAGTGAATAGAATGTGTAAATCGTTACCAATGATAGCGTGTTAAAACCCAGATTAGCACCACTAAATTGGAACAGCGTATTGGAATAAGCTCCTCATCAAAGGGAGAAGAGGGATTAGCCAAGCAGTGGGACATAGACATTTACATAATCCCAGGGTGAAAATTAGAGAGTTCAGGCGCAAACAATGTCTTTACACGCTTCCAAATCTCACTTCTAGTGTACAACTTACTTTTACTTTTCTTTTCTATTTACTTATTATAAAAAATAACGCCTCTGCTGGGCTAAGCCCTCCCCTCCACTTGTGATTTGGAGCTCTAACTTGCAACTTCGATGCGGGTTGATGGATATACATAGCAATACTTCATCCCATAAAAGCAGATCTCCTGACAATGTGCCCATTAATTAAGCACATCAAAGTGCAGTGGTGTTTGCCCGGGCTTTGCAAGTGGGTGGGGGATTGTTCTTAATTTAAATAAACGTCAAAATAATCATTAGCGCACCTGAGCATCGAAGCCGAGTATCTCGTGGCTGAGCGAGGACGTCCTACCACTTTTCACTTCGTGCAAATGCCTGAACATGTTCAGGCGAGCGCTACCTCTACCGTTATCGAGTTCACCTGTAGAAAAGAAAAACTATTGTATTGCGCACTACAAACAGCTCACATACCATCAACCAATGACGTCATTACAATTTCAAGGCCAAATTTTATATTGCCATTGTAATTACAACTAAGTTTCTTGACCATAAAATATTTATCTGAGGATAAAATAAATGATATTTCAATATAATATTAACAAAGTCTGTTTTTGTCCCGACTGAGTAGGTATCATTTAATTTGTTTAAAAATGTAACAGCATTTTTACCCACAGCTGGGATAAGGCGTCATCTCCTTATTACGAGTACACACGTATAGGATCTCTACATGATAATCGAATCAAAAACTTCTGGATACGAAGCCTTAAATATTTTTAAATATTTTTTTTATAGAATAGGAAGGCGGACGAGCATATGGGCCACCTGATGGTAAGTGGTCACCAACGCCCATAGACATTGGCATTGCAAGAAATGTTAACCATCGCTTACATCGCCAATGCGCCACCAACCTTGGGAACTAAGATGTTATGTCCCTTGTGCCTGTAATTAAATACTCAATATTTAATTTAGTTACTAGAACTCACGACTTCAACAAGATAATAACGAACGTACCTTGAGTGAGAACGCCTATGAGCGTCGACTTGCCCGCCTCGTTCGCCCCCATCACCGCGACCCGCAGCTCGACGCTCTGCTGCGTGTCCGCCAGCTGCGAACCGAGTACGTACTGTAGCGTAGACAGGTTTAGACACAGATAGAATTATCAAATCTTTTGACCCTTATCGTGTAACCAGTTTTGGTGTTTGTTGAAACTTGACAGTTGGTGCTTTCATTGTGTTTTATGTTCAATTTTCGCTTATATTTATGTTAGAAAACGATTCTAATCCAGTGTAAAGGCCGAGAAACAATCCTTATATCATATCGATGGTTATACAATGGTGCAGTGTCGTATTATTTCATGTTAAAGCGACAGATAATATAGTGTCTCAGTGATGTTTATTTATGCCATAGCATGACGGAACCTTATATCTCATTAAAATCCTAAAGATAATATGATTTTCCAGTTTTTATTATTCATAACCTATAATTATTTATCATGTGAGTGCTGCCAGCATCGGCTAAAAAAAGTCCCGATATTCGATAAAAAATATCGACTCGTCGACAATGAAACAAATAAATACGGCGTCCATTAATAAACTAAAGTGCTTCGTTATACAGGGTTACAGGGTAATATGTCACGATCCTTTTAAAGGGTTATAGTTCAGGACAATAGCTATCAAATGACCCCCAAAATGCTTATGCAAAAGTGTATCGTTTTCGAGTAATTAATTTTTTAATATTTTTTTTATTTAAAGGATGCTTAAGATTCTAAAATTCAATAAAAAAAAAATCAACGTATTTTCCCTATTTTTTTTTTGTATTTCTTGCTAGGGTACATCCTAGTTAATAATAACCAGTTATAAAACAAAAACAATCTTCAAGCATTTTTAAATTACAGATCCAAAACTGTACAACTTTTCGATTTTTAATTTTGATTCTTTAAGTTACTCGCAATTTTTTTGTAAAAATCACTATGGCTCTTATCGTGCGGATCATTTTAAAAACATCTGCGTTTCCTTAGCTATCCATCGGTACATAAAAGTACAGTAACAATCATAAACTCAGGAGAAAATTAGATAACAAAGAGACCAGGTAGGAAATTCTAAGAAATGCTATTGTTAAGAAATTAAATCTGGATCAAAGACAAAAGGACCTCAATGCAAAGTAGTTAAAGATTATTTTTAATAGGGGTAATAGGTAAAAAAGGAGAGATAAACCAGAGCTGTCATTGCAATTTTGAATTTAAATCAAAAACAAAATACTTAATCTTTTTAGTTACTCCATACTTTCGAAATTACACTGTTTATTATTCATAATTCGTGTTCAAAATGAGATCCCCTATTTCGTATACAAATACGCATTCTTTTTCTTAATTCACTTTTTACTACAGCACTACTCAAGCTATGTCGAATAGAGTTTTCAGCATTCATTATTCTTGTTTTGAGTTCTTCAATTGTTTGTACTGGTGAAACATCATAAACCAGGCTTTTCATATGCCCCCAGACATAATAGTCCATCGGAGTCAAATCTGGACTTCTCGCTGGCCATGGGATTGGTCCTCCTCTGCCAATCCATCTATTACGATAATTGCTGTCTAGCCACTGTCTTACGGACATTCGAAAGTGTGCGGGGCAACCATCATGCTGGAATATCATTCTCTGCCTAAGTTTCAGCGAAACATTTTCGAGTAACTCATGCAGGATTTCTCTAAGCAAGCTTTCATAACTTTCACCATTTAAGTTATCAGGTAGGAAATGTGGCCCAATAAGATTATCATTGATAATCCCCATCCAGACGTTTACCGAGAAACGTCTTTGGGAACCGCTTAATCGCTTTTTGTGAGGGTTTCCCTGTTCTTTTTGAGACCAATATCGAATATTGTGGTAGTTAGTGATACCATCTTTGTCAAACTTTGACTCGTCTGTCCATAAAATTTTTCTCAAAAAATTGGGATTTTCTGCATCACAGTGTAGCATAAATCGGCAAAAATCTAAACGTCTTGCAGGATCTCCTTCTTCAATCACGTGTACGGGTGTGTAATGATAGGGATACAATCCAGCCGCGTGGACAGTAAACCAGACTCTCCATTGAGATACGCCCAGTCGGTTTGCCACAATATTGGTGGAAACTGTAGGGTCCTCTCGAAAATGACGAATAATTACATCTTCTTCATCTGTAGAACGGACACGAGGGCGTCCGGAATCAGATTGTCTCCTTTGCACGCGACCAGTTTCTCTAATTCGACGATACACACCAATAAAGACACTATTGTCAGGTGTGCGGCGATCCGGAAATCGACGATTATACTCACGACGAGCAGCTGCGGCGTCACCGTTACAATATCCATAGCAAAATAAGATGTCAGCGTATTCCTCATTAGAGTACGGACGACGAGAAGAATTTTGTTCTGCAGCCATAATAGTCCTTTTTACGCGCCAAGTTATCATAAACACAAATCACAAATTCCTTTTAGCTAGCCGAGTCACGAAGTTGTAAGAAACAGAGTCCAGTAAACGAAGCGGTTTTTTCAAAAAATTTAAGAGATCAATATTCACTAAAGCGCGTCCACACTATACGAGCAGTGTAAGTACAGGGAGTATTATGTACCCCGACAAGGTTTTATTACTCTTATTCCTAAAAGAAATGAGATAAAAGGAAATTAGAAAAAATGACGGTAAATTCAAAGGAATTGATAATAGTATTCCACAAACCGCTCTGGTTTATCTCTCCTTTTTTACCTATTACCCCTATTAAAAATAATCTTTAACTACTTTGCATTGAGGTCCTTTTGTCTTTGATCCAGATTTAATTTCTTAACAATAGCATTTCTTAGAATTTCCTACCTGGTCTCTTTGTTATCTAATTTTCTCCTGAGTTTATGATTGTTACTGTACTTTTTATGTACCGATGGATAGCTAAGGAAACGCAGATGTTTTTAAAATGATCCGCACGATAAGAGCAATAGTGATTTTTACAAAAAAATTGCGAGTAACTTAAAGAATCAAAATTAAAAATCGAAAAGTTGTACAGTTTTGGATCTGTAATTTAAAAATGCTTGAAGATTGTTTTTGTTTTATAACTGGTTATTATTAACTAGGATGTACCCTAGCAAGAAATACAAAAAAAAATAGGGAAAATACGTTGATTTTTTTTTTATTGAATTTTAGAATCTTAAACATCCTTTAAATAAAAAAAATATTAAAAAATTAATAACTCGAAAACGATACACTTTTGCATAAGCATTTTCGGGGTCATTTGATAGCTATTGTCCTGAACTATAACCCTTTAAAAGGATCGTGACATATTACCCTGTAACCCTGTATAAATGAAATTTCGTCTATTACCTAACTTATGCAATACTAAATTTGAATATGTACCAAAAAAGAAATTATATATTACATTTTGGTAAATTTTTACAAAATTCAAGCGATTCATCACTGCTTGAAAATTATATTTTATTCTTATTTGGCGCCATTTGGAATAGATAAGGAATGGCCTGTGTTTAAGACTCTGCGGCAACATGAATGGAAAAAAATACCGCTAAGCTAAATAACAATAATTATTAAAAGAATAGCAGACCTAACATCAGAAATAGCATTTGAGTGATAACCATCCTCAAGAATATTAAAAAATGCTCTGTTATGTCATATTCTGTTATTTTGAAAAGACCCCATTTTCAAATTCGTATTGTGTTATTTAAATTTATTAAAATATTAAATATTTTTAAACATAATCATGACACCATTTTAAATTTCAATTTTGGCGCGATTAATATTATTGTATTGTTGTATACATATCTTTTGTCGAAGTATTTAAATTTTGTACGTTAAATCTAAATGATTTTTCTAGTTCCTGTAAGCTGATATAACTTGCTATTTTAAGTTAAATGTACGTATTTATGTAACGGCAAACGTAAGACATTTTTAAGTGACGCCATTTTGAAATTCAGAAATATTTATGGGAACAAAATTAATTAAATAATTTGCTGTTTCGTTTTTCATCTGTAAAAACAATTGTAAGTAAATATTTTAATTTATAATTTGTATGAACTAAAAATACCTAAAAAGTAATCCTACTAAAAAAATGTATATTTATAAGTGTATTTTTTACATTTACTCTATATTTATCATCAAATTTGTATTTTATGTATAGCCGAGATGGCCCAGTGGTTCGAACACGTGAATCTTAACCGATGATCGTGGGTTCAAACCCGGGCAAGCACCACTGAATTTTCATGTGCTTAATTTGTGTTTATAATTCATCTCGTGCTTGACGGTGAAGGAAAACATCGTGAGGAAACCTGCATGTGTCTAATTTCATTGAAATCCGGCCACATGTGTATTCTACCAACCCGCATTGGAGCAGCGTGGTAGAATAAGCTCCAAAACCTTCTCCTCAAAAGGGAGAGGAGGCCTTAGCCCAGCAGTGGGACATTAACAGGCTGTTACTGTATGTATATTCCACTAAGATTCATTTTAACTTTGATAAAGTAATGGTAAGCGATGAAATGATGGTGTTAAATAATTAATTGTGTATTATCTGTGGCAGTTCGCTTAGAATATTAATTTGAAACGTGTGTTTCTTTAATTTTTTAATTTTGTCAGAGTAAACGGCCAGTTTTAATAAAAGTTAGCTTCATGTCATCGATTTATGAAAATTTTAGGGTGTTATTAGACTAAATTAATCTTTTTATTTAATTATGCTTTGAATAAAACGTGTGATTGTGACTTAAAAAATAAAACAATGTTTTTTACTGTCTTAGAAAAATGTTATATATTAGCAAAGATTAAAAAAAAATTTAAATCAGTCATTCAATATTAAAAAAAAATTAAAACATTTTTTAGCATATCATTAGAATATAATAAAAATAATTAAAGTATGTTGGATTTTTTATTTAAAATCTTTATAATTTAAGCTACACTTTGTAAAAAATAAATTGGCAATTATTGTGTCAACCCGCGTTCATAAGAAAGTTTCACGACAATGCGCGCTTGCTGAGTTGGTGATAATTAATCAAGTAGACTTATAAGTACATTCGAATTATTTCACAAGGGTTTAAAGCTACTAGTTGTGGATATATGCAGATTCTACCAAGAAGAACTGAACCGAAGAAAGAAACTCAATAGTAAATCTTGTAGCGTTAATCGAATTCCATACATTAGTATATAATCATAAATATCATTGTCCGATGTCCGATGGTCCTGCGCCTGAACTCTTTCCGGTCGTGTCGGATTGCCGTCCCATCGGATTATGAGAGTTAAGGAATAGGAAGTGCACTTGTGTTTGCGCACACACTTGTGCACTATAATATCTCCTGCGTATTTGACTAATCAATCTTGAGATTGGCCGCCGTAGCCGAAATCGGTCTGGAGGACATTATTATAATAATTCAATTATAGATTAAAAGAGTCAATTAGTTTCAGTTGGGATTACAGTGTTAATGTACCAGGAGATCATAAACAGTGAGTCGGTCTCACCGAACGATTAGATTAAAAGAATTTTGACGAGACGTTTGGCGCGGTTAGTAGATACTTGCCTTTTCACGCCGAAGGTTGTGGGTTCGATTCCCACCCAGGACAGACATTTGTGTGCATGAACATGTCTGTTTGTCCTGAGTCTGGGTGTAATTTTCTGTATAAGTATGTATTTACAAAACAAAAGTAGTATATGTAGTATATCAGTTGTCAGGTTTCCATAGCACGAGTTTTGTACAAGCTTAATTTGGGATCAGATGGCCGTATGTGAAAAATGTACCAGGATATTATTATTATTAGTTTCAAACATTTAGAATTAGGATTACGTTGTTAATGTACGAGGAGAACATAAACAGTGAGACGGTTTCACCGAACAATTAGATTAAAAGAGTCAATTAGTTTCAGTTATAATCAATGCTGTTTCTCACGGAGACGCAAATACTCCGCCCTGCCGACACCAGCTACCTTAACTATCCCGGCTACATGCTAGAAGAATCTTTTAAAGCGAAAGCCGGAGTATGCTTGTTCGTCAGGGCGGGTGTTTGTTATCACCGATTGCGCTGCTTGGAGGACCCCTCCTTCTCCATGTTGGTGGTACGTGTGGACCTGGTTCGTCAGAGTCGAGTCTACGTGTGTCTCTACAGATCCCACAATGGTGACTTGGAGACAAGCCGATTATTTGACCATCTTAGTCGGGTGGCAGATGCTGCGCAAGAGCAGTTTCCTAACGCGGAATTGGTGTTTTTGGGGGATTTTAATGCTCACCATGAATCATGGTTGAAATCCCTCAAAACTGACTATGCTGGAAGAACTGCTCATGCTTTTGCTCTCACACACGACTTGACCCAACTGGTTGATCAGCCCACCAGGATCCCAGACATTGATGGGCAAGCACCTTCTCTACTGGATCTTCTGCTGACTTCTCACCCGGTGGAATATCAGGTTGTGGTTCAAGCTCCACTTGGTTCTTCGGATCACGGCCTTATATCTACCAAAGTGCCACAGGCCAAGCTGCCGCCATCAGCGGTATGCAAACGTCGCGTTTGGCACTATAAGTCGGCAGATTGGGACGGTATGCGCGATTACTATGCGTCAGTCCCTTGGAAGGAACGTTGCTTCAGTGGGAATGACCCGACAGCTAGTGCCGCTGCTGTTGCTGATGAGATCATGTTAGGAATGGAATACTACATTCCTAGCTCAGATCTCATCAATAGGGGTACGCGTAACCGTTGGTTCACTCGTGAATGTGCCGACTCTGTATCATCTAAGCAGGCGGCATATCGCACGTGGATCAACGGCTGCATTAGCGGGGCATCTAACATTGACTCACTGAAAGCAAACTACAATAAAAATTCCAAGTCCTGTAGGAAGGCATACACGAGAGCGGATGCGCAGAGCATTGTACAGATTGGTCATGACCTTACTTCGCATCCTAGGGGCTCCCGTAGCTTCTGGCGTCTGACCAAGTCTGTGCAAAACTATTTCTGCCAACCTTCGCTGCCACCGCTCAGAAATCCGGACGGATCGCTAGCTCACAGTGCGCAGGAGAAAGCCGACCTCCTGGCTAAACTCTTTGCCGACAACTCTGTGATCGATGATTGTAGTGCGCAGCCACCAACAATACCTTCATGTGGCCACACGATGCCTGACATCAAAATCAGGCAACGTGATGTGCGTGCGGAGCTGCAATCACTTGATATACGGAAAGCTAGCGGTCCAGATGGAATACCAGCCATTGTGCTGAAGAAGTGCGCGGCGGAGCTGTCTCCTGTGTTAACGCGCCTGTTCCAACTTTCTCTTTCTTCGGGATGTGTGCCGGAGGCTTGGAGAAGAGCTAATGTGCAAGCGGTTCCCAAAAAAGGGGATCGGTCTGACCCGGCAATTTATCGACCAATAGCTATCACCTCAGTACTTTGTAAGGTGATTGAACGGATTCTAAACAACCAACTGATCCATTACCTAGAAGATCACTGTCTAATTAATGATCGTCAGTACGGGTTTCGACCAAAACGGTCCACAGGTGATCTTCTAGCGTACGTAACACACCTCTGGGGTGAAGCTATCGACAAGCATGGAGAATCGTTGGCTTTCAGCCTCGATATCTCCAAGGCTTTCGACAGGGTCTGGCACAGAAGTCTTCTCTCCAAGCTACCGGCATATGGTCTGCCTGCTCAGCTATGCACCTGGATTGCCAGCTTCCTACACAAGCGTAGCCTTCGTGTTTTAGTAGATGGTTGCGCTTCACAATTCTATGTAGTGAATGCTGGGGTCCCCCAGGGATCTGTGCTATCTCCCACACACTTTCTTTTGCATATCAATGATATGCTCTCCCTTGGGAACATACATTGCTATGCAGATGATAGTACAGTGCATGGTGGATACCACGGACGCGCAGTGGCTGGGCGGGCGGAAACTGAGGAGAGGCGGGAGAATCTTGTCATTGAACTCGATAGGACGTTAGATCTCATCGCCAAATAGGGCTCTGATAATCTTGTTGAGTTTAATGCCAAGAAAACACAGGTATGCGCTCTCACAGCGAAAAAGTCACCATTTTACCCTCATCCCTCCCTCTGTGGCATACCGCTGATGATACAAAGCAAAATCGCCATGCTGGGGATGGACGTTCGCTGCGACCTTAGTCCAAGGGCATATAATTACATCGAGGCTATTATAAAAACAGCTTCACGAAAACTCGGAGTTCTGAACAAGGTGCGGCGTTTTTTCACGCCACAACAACTGTGCCTGTTATACAAAACACAGGTACGATCTTGCGTTGAATATTGCTCGCACCTTTGGGATGGCTCCGCTAAGTACCTACTGGAGGCCTTGGACCGGTTGCAGCGACGTGCAGTACGCATTATTGGCGACGTAAAGGTCACAAACACCCTTGAACCTTTACAATTGCGTCGCGAGATAGCAGCACTGAGCGCTTTCTATCGACTGTATGACGGCGAGTGCTCTGAGGAATTATTCTCTCTAATTCCTGCTTCTCCCTTCCTTCTTAAGTCCACGCGAGCTGGTTCTCGATGTCACCGCTTAACTGTGACATCAATTCCATCGCGCACAAAGAAATTTGGCAACTCCTTTCTTTGTCGCACTACCAAAAAATGGAATTCCTTACCAGTTCACGTGTTCCCCTCCTCTTACAACCCGGGTTCCTTCAAACGAGGCGTGAAGAGGCATCTTGCGGGCCGGCAAGGCGAAGGCGGCTAGTGCAGAACGTTTTTGCCGACTGTACTGGCCGTCGTCGCGTTTGGACTCTACTACCACTTACCATCAGGTGGAGTAGAGTCATTTGCCATCCCGGACATATAAAAAAAAGTTAGGATTACAGTGTTACGACATCTAGTGTAACTACTACATGTAACATTATGCTAGACATTATGGTAAGTTCGTTTAATCATTAATTAAATCATATAATCGACTAAATGGGTACAATGATATTTATGATTATATACTAATGTATGGAATTCGATTAACGCTACAAGATTTACTATTGAGTTTCTTTCTTCGGTTCAGTTCTTCTTGGTAGAATCTGCATATATCCACAACTAGTAGCTTTAAACCTTTGTGAAATAATTCGAATGTACTTATAAGTCTACTTGATTAATTATCACCAACTCAGCAAGCGCGCATTGTCGTGAAACTTTCTTATGAACGCGGGTTGACACAATAATTGCCAATTTATTTTTTACAAAGTGTAGCTTAAATTATAAAGATTTTAAATAAAAAATCCAACATACTTTAATTATTTTTATTATAGTCTAATGATGTGCTAAAAATGTTTTAATTTTTTTTAATATTGAATGACTGATTTAAAATTTTTTTTAATCTTTGCTGATATATAACATTTTTCTAAGACAGTAAAAAACATTGTTTTATTTTTTAAGTCACAATCACACGTTTTATTCAAAGCATAATTAAATAAAAAGATTAATTTAGTCTAATAACACCCTAAAATTTTCATAAATCGATGACACGAAGCTAACTTTTATTAAAACAGGCCGTTTACTCTGACAAAATTAAAAAATTAAAGAAACACACGTTTCAAATTAATAATCTAAGCGAACTGCCACAGATAATACACAATTAATTATTTAACACCATCATTTCATCGCTTACCATTACTTTATCAAATTAAATTAATTCGGATTAATTGATACTTTGAGGCAAAGAGATCTAATAAAATACGTACTTAAAATTTATGCAATAAGGACTATTATTGTATAAACAATAAGATATGTAAGAAAATTTTAAAGTCGTTAAGAAGAAGATAAAAGTTAAAATGAATCTTAGTGGAATAAAATACAAATTTGATGATAAATATAGAGTAAATGTAAAAAATACACTTATAAATATACATTGTTTTTAGTAGGATTACTTTTTAGGTATTTTTAGTTCATACAAATTATAAATTAAAATATTTACATACAATTGTTTTTACAGATGAAAAACGAAACAGCAAATTATTTAATTAATTTTGTTCCCATAAATATTTCTGAATTTCAAAATGGCGTCACTTAAAAATGTCTTACGTTTGCCGTTACATAAATACGTACATTTAACTTAAAATAGCAAGTTATATCAGCTTACAGGAACTAGAAAAATCATTTAGATTTAACGAACAAAATTTAAATACTTCAACAGAAGATATGTATACAACAATACAATAATATTAATCGCGCCAAAATTTAAATTTAAAATGGCGTCATGATTATGTTTAAAAATATTTAATATTTTAATAAATTTAAATAACACAATACGAATTTGAAAATGGGGTCTTTTCAAAATAACAGAATATGACATAACAGAGCATTTTTTAATATTCTTGAGGATGGTTATCACACAAATGCTATTTCTGATGTTAGGTCTGCTATTCTTTTAATAATTATTGTTATTTAGCTTAGCGGTATTTTTTTCCATTCATGTTGCCGCAGAGTCTTAAACACAGGCCATTCCTTATATATTCAAAATAGCGCCTAATAAGAATAAAATATAATTTTCAAGCAGTGATGAATCGCTTGAATTTTGTAAAAATTTACCAAAATAGTAATATATAATTTTGTTTTGGTACATATTCAAATTTAGTATTGCATAAGTTAGGTAATAGACGAAATTTCATTTATATTTATAACTGATCAGAATATGATTGACGGGAATAGTTCGTGCTTATAATGCCTGAAGTTCTCAAAAAAATATGACCGAGTTATTACAACTTATACCTAAATACCTGGATGTTTATTTTTTAATTTATATATAATTAACATTATTTTATGCTACAATTTTTTTTAATTTGTTATGTGTAATATAATAATCAGGTTAGTAAAGGTTTGAGTATGTTTTTTTATTTAAAAAAATAACTTTTAACGCGACACGTTTTCTTAGACCAAAAACGTAAATGATACTAATTATCTTTGTTTAAAAAAATCTTATTCAACCATTAATTGCTTTTATTAAATTATGTTTAATATTATTGTAGTTTAATTAATATCGATGCCACAGATAGCTATAAAAATATTAATTAATACAAATCATAAAAAGTCAATGTCATATCGTCTAAAGTAAAATCGGCATTAAATAATCCGATCATTGATAGTTAGATATCGTAATGTTATATAAATATGTATCATTAACTTAAAATTGCAATTTATAAACAGGAACTGGATATATCATTTAATGTACAAAGTTTAAATACAAAAATATGAAAGCTGAATTTGGTTTACCTCTTGAGGTAGTGATTATATTAATGGCGCCAAAATTGTAATTCAAAATGGCGTCATGACGTTTGTGTTTTTAAAATGCTAAGCATGTTTTTTTTTTTAAATAAATACAAAAATTATTTTACCGTACAACATTATTGTTTTAAATTTATAATCAATTTTTATTGGAGTCTTACATATCAGCGCGGCTTAATGCAAAAGTAACATCGGAATTGTAAGAGCTACCATTAAAAAAAAAAAAAAAAAATACAAACCTAAAGATTTGTTCCTTGGGGCGTGATTATGATTTTAAAAATGTTACGTTATATCTGTATGCATATAAATATGTTATTTCATTTAAATAGAAAATAACTAGTGTATTAAAGCCACAAGAGTAGACAAAGGCAAATTAACAACCGACATTGAATTGGCGCGATATCATTGGTCGAGATTTTGAATTATCTGTGATATTCATTATGGATTTGCGAAAAAATTGCGTTTTATTCGAGAAAGTATTTAAGCTGAGCTATTAGCGACTATCACGGGATATGGAAATATAAAGTTAGTTTATATTTACTCCTACGATTGGAATATACTAAATATACATTTCAACTAATTGTAAAAGGTGTATTAAATACAATATTAACACGTACATAGTGCTATTTTGATTTTAAATAAGAATATTTAATTTAAATCTCAGTTTATTTGAAATTTTAAGTCAACTAACTTCTAAATAAGTTATTATTGTAACAATTTAACATACGATAAGATTATCATAGTCCTGTCACCGTGGCGTCACGGAAGGGTAGATAGGCAAACATGGTATAACTAAGAATTTAATGTTTTTGAATGTACATATTTTCAAATATAAAGACTTATAACCTTTTACTGTTGCGATTTCTGTTTCTCTTTTTTAATTTCGAATAGGAAGGTAATGTAATTTTGGTGGTGATTCTCCACCGCGTCATTGGCGTTTTAAGAAATATTAACCATCATTTATATTGTCAATGTGCCACCAACATTGGGAACCAAGATGTAATATCCATTGTGTATGTACGTTATTCCATAAATCTAGTCATATAATTATTTAATATTAACTAGAAATTGGATGTATGTGTGTACATACATAAGAAGCCATTAGTCCCATATTATATTTTCATATATATATATATAAGCCTTTATATATTGCAATATTATTTATACATAAGCATAGACGTTTTGCATGTATGTTATATACGTAATAAAAACTCTGACACTGATTAATTAACTGATTATATGAGTGAAAATTTGCTCGATCACATATGATGGTTTATTAAAAATTTGTCCGCTAGTGTTAAATATATGAAAGTTTATATGGATGGTCCACATTTTTTTATACAGTGTTGCCAACTTGGGGGTTTTCCCCCTAAATAGGGCTATGTCAGATGAAATCAAATAGGATATTTTCAGGTTAGACATTTTTTAGGAGGAACATTCTTTAAAGAAATTCTCTCCGGGGATTAACTCGTCAGCTTCATTTAATTGAGTATATTTCAAGTTTTACTAATGCTACTTGCAGTACTTGATTTGCTTTTTTTTTTAACATCATATTATAAATGTATTTTGTATTTGTTTCAATTCATCCGTCAGGAGGATGCTTCTAAGAGGTTGGCAACACTGTTTTTATGTAACATAAAAATACCATCATCGTTTGTCGTTTTTTTAATTTAATCCGCAAGGCGAAACGCCCCCCACGCAATCATGAAGTGAACACGACAAGAAAACTGGTTACAGATACAATTAATATATTTAATTTATCTAGAATATTCTAGAGAGATCTCGAATTTTACATTGGAGCCGTGTTCTATAGAATTCATGGTATGTACGGGAAGGTTTGCGTGACCCGGCCGATGGCTCTGTAACAAAACAATTTCGTTAATATATAAAAATGGCTGTTTGTGTATCTGTTTGTGATTAATAGAGTTCGGACCGTTTGAATCACCATCATAGTTGAAATTTAGATGTATGTCTCTATGGATGATTTTATAATATCCGCTTCGTTGTAACGCCGCTGTACCACATTAACAGCCACCTTCCGGGTTTTGCTAGTAAAGTACAAAAGTGTCTGTTGGTCGAAGATATCTCTTCTTAAGAACAAAACTTATTCCAACATGATTCAAAACAGTCACAGTATATAAATGTCCCACAGCTGGGCTAAAACCTCTCCTTCTCAGGAGAAGGTTTGAGCTTATTCCACAACCTGCTTCGATGCATGGATTTCCTTCACCGAACACTTAAAAATTAAATGTGTGAAAGTCAGTAGAGCTAGCAATCTCGGATACCAACACTGAGCTGACGATATACTTTATTGGCTCAACAATTCAACTGTAATTAGAAGTTATCGTTGGGTTCGTTGAGCGGTACCTGGTCCCCAGCCCCGCCGTGAACAGCAGCCGGCGGCCCCGCACAAGGTACTCCGGACAGCGGGCGAACCTGAACAGCACGGAGGCCCCCTCGCTCGCCCTCAGCACGTTGTTCGGAGACATTATACCCTAAAGCGAAAAATATACCCGTGGTCAGCAATGAGATGAGCAACCCGATTGTAAATGGTCACCACCGCCCATAGACATTGACACCGCAATAAATATTAACCATCGCTTACATCACCAATGCGTCACCAACCTTGGGAACTAAGATGTTATGTCCCTCGTGCCTGCAGTTACACTGTTTTACTCACCAACAACAATGCTATTGCTGTTTGGCGGCAGAATATATTATGAGTGTGTGATAACTGGTGGTAAGGGCATTGTGCAAACCCGCCTGGGTAGGTACCACCCACTCATCAGATATTCTACCGCTAAACAGGAATATAACATAAAAAAATAAATATCATTATCATACTTAAGTATTTTAGAATCTTAAACATCCTTTAAATAAAAAAAATATTAAAAAATTAATAACTCGAAAACGATACACTTTTGCATAAGCATTTTGGGGGTCATTTGATAGCTATTGTCCTGAACTATAACCCTTTAAAAGGATCGTGACATATTACCCTGTAACCCTGTATGTATATATGTTATTTTAATTTATTCGTTATCCTATTTATAGTTTTCTAACGACAACATGATTTAACATTCTTCATGAATTTATAATATTATTAGATTCCGAGTCAAGAGGGTAACATAGAAATAAATGTGGCAACCATTCTTTATGAGGAGAACGCTAATCCAGTACCATATAAAGATGCCGAAGTACTATTGATAACGGAAACAAAAACAAACAATGCAACGGTTTTCGGGTGTAGGAGGAAAACAAAAAATATTATAATTAAAAAAAATGTATAATAAACATTAAAAAGTAAAATTTAATAACCCTATTTAGTTTTAATTAAGTCCCGAAAATCTCCCAAAACAGGGAACGCGGGTACTATGGCAACGTTATAAGCACACGTCGACAAACCATCTCCGTCTCGATCGCGGCCTCGCGGCCCCTCGGTGTACCAGTTCCAGGCGTGCCCACCTTGCGGATGTACACCTCGGCGACGGCGCGCGCGGGCGCCACGCGGCGGGCCCGCGCGCCCACGACCGCCGCCACACCGCCGCGCCGCCGCCCGAGCGCAGCCGCCACTTCAGCTGCGGGGGGGGGGCACGTGTTGAGGTGTCGGGGTGACAATACGATATATTTTTACTGGTGGGAGAGCTTTGTGCGAGCCCGTCCGGGTACGAGGGGGTGCCTCGTCAGATATTCTACCGCAGACCAGCGGCACTCGGTATTGTTGTGTTCTGGTTTGAAGGGTGAGTGAGCCAGTGTAAATACAGGCACGGGGGACATAGCATCTTAGTTCCCGAGGTTGGTGGCTAATAATAATAATATCCTGGGACATTTTTCACACACGGCCATCTAATCCCAAATTAAGCTTGTACAAAACTCGTGCTATGGAAACCTGACAACTGATATACTACATATACTGCTTTTCTTTTGTAAATACATACTTATACAGAAAATTACACCCAGCTCAGGACAAACAGATATGTTCATGAACACAAATGTCTGTCCTGGGTGGGAATCGAACCCACAACCTTCGGCGTGAAAAGGCAAGTATCTACTAACCGCGCCCAACGTCTCGTCAAAATTAACTCTTTTAATCTAATCGTTGGGTGAGACCGACTCACTGTTTATGATCTCCTGGTACATTAACACTGTAATCCTAACTGAAACTAATTGACTCTTTTAATCTAATCGTTCGGTGAGACCGACTCACTGTTTATGATCTCCTGGTACACTAACACTGTAATCCTAACTGAAACTAATTGACTCTTTTAATCTAATCGTTCGGTGAGACCGTCCCACTGTTTATGATCTCCTGGTAAATTAACACTGTCATCCTAACTGAAACTAATTGACTCTTTTAATCTAATCGTTCGGTGAGACCGACTCACTTTTTATGATCTCCTGGTACATTAACACTGTAATTCTTACTGAAACTAATTGACTCTTTTAATCTAATCGTTCGGTTAAAAACGTCTCACTGTTTATGTTCTCCTGGTACATTACAACGTAATCCTAATTCTAAATCTTTGAAACTAATAATAATAATATCCTGAGACATTTTTCACACACGGCCATCTGATCCCAAATTAAGCTTGTACAAAACTCGTGCTATGGAAACCAGACAACTGATATACTACATATACTACTTTTCTTTTGTAAATACATACTTATACAGAAAATTACACCCAGACTCAGGACAAACAGACATGTTCATGCACACAAATGTCTGTCCTGGGTGGGAATCGAACCCACAACCTTCGGCGTGAAAAGGCAAGTATCTACCAACCGCGCCAAACGTCTTGTCAAAATTAACTCTTTTAATCTAATCGTTCGGTGAGACCGACTCACTGTTTATGATCTCCTGGTACATTAACACTCTAATCCTCACTGAAACTAATTGACTATTTTAACCTAATCGTTTGGTGAGACCGACTCACTGTTTATGATCTCCTGGTACATTAACACTGTAATCCTAACTGAAACTAATTGACTCTTTTAATCTAATCATTCGTTGAGACCGACTCACTGTTTATGATCTCCTGGTACATTAACACTGTAATCCTAACTGAAACTAATTGACTCTTTTAATCTAATCGTTCGGTGAGACCGACTCACTGTTTATGATCTCCTTGTACATTAACACTGTAATCCTAACTGAAACTAATTGACTCTTTTAATGTAATCGTTCGGTGAGACCGACTCACTGTTTATGATTTCCTGGTACATTAACACTGTAATCCTAATTCTACATCTCTGAAACTAATTGACTCTTTTAGTCTAGATGTTAGTTAATGAGCTTAAATATAAAGCCTTGATTGAAATTCCGGGTGAAGCAAATAGATATGTTATTGTTTCTTGCTCTTCCATACCGTGGAAAGCAAGCAAAGCCTTAAGAAAAAACGTATAATTACCCAAAATTACAACACATAAGAGATGAGATGGTCTAGTGGTAAGAACGCGTGAATCTTGAACGATGATCGTGGGTTCAAGCCCGGGCAAGCACCACTGAATTTTTATGTGCTTAATTTGTCATTATAATTCATCTCGTGCTATACGGTGAAGGAAAACATCGTGAGGAAACCTGCATGTGTCTAATTTCACTAAAATTTTGCCATATGTGTATTCCACCAACCCGCATTGGAGCAGCGTGTTGGAACAAGCTCCATACCTTCTCTTCAAAAAGGGAGAGGAGATCTTAGCCCAGCAGTGGGACATACACAGGCTGTTACTTTACTTTACTACTTTACAACATATAAATTATAATACTTTTTTTTAATTAACAAAAAACATCACTTACGTATCATCGTAGAAGTCTTCCATATCATCAGAGCTGTAGAAGAAGTCACTCTCCAAGTCCTCGGAATTGAAATCACCAGCTAAATACATATCGTCCTTTATCCTGACCTTCTCCAACTTATCGATGACGGCGTACACTCTATCGGCAAACTTTGTCCCACTTCTCGTTGCATCCTCATCATCATTGGTCGGTTTCCTCTTCGTCTTCTTAAAATCGTCTTCCGACTTCAAATCGTTGACGTTCTTTCCGATTTTCTCGTCACAGACCTTTGGTATCGACGATTGATTATTCAACGGTTCCGGTACTTCTTGTGATGAACTCTGCCATGCTGTTGTTAGGACGTCCTTCGCCGGCGATACTTTGTTCTTCTTCCTTCTGTTCTTCCTGCCCGAGTTCCTTCTGCAGGGTTAAATTTTCAATAATCCTTCCTAAGTGCTAACTTATTGCGTAAAAGGAACCCGTATGCAAATTTTCATGTCGCAGTAGTTTGGGCTGTGCGTTTATATGCCAGTATGTTATATATATGTAAATGAAGCTCTTTGGGCTCTTCATTAAATTTAAATTGCACGTGCATTAACTTCGACTTAATACGTCCAAGTATTATCTGTTGTGGCAACACTTTGCATTATGTCATGTGTCATTCTATAATTAGAGAAATTCACACTGGCTTAATATAATAAAAAGTTAACGACGTTTTTTAAAAAAAAGAAACAATTCAGATTGTAAAAAATATTTGAAGCAATAGCTTTTAATGTTGTTTCTTTTTATGGGTTAGTAAATAATTATAATTTGTACTCATACTTTGTTTGCAGAAGTAATTTGTGATATGATATAAAAAAGAATAAATTTCGCTTAACATAGCAACGACTTTAGTTTTTATTTCAATAAATAAACTTATTACATATATACAAAGGTTTGTACATACCCTTGGGTGCGTCTGGGTTCTTCCTGCCGTTCTCTTGATCGTTTTTATGTTTTTTCTTATTATTCTGTCAGTTCGTATTGCCATCTGACGGATCGAAGAGGCTGAAGAACGAGTCCATTTTTGTCTGAAAAATTAGATTACCCATTATTGTTCGAATAATAATAATATCCTGGGACATTATTCACACACGGCCATCTGATCCCAAACTAAGCAGAGCTCGTACTACGGAAATCAGACAACTGATATACTACATATACTACTTTTCTTTTGTAAATACACACTTATATAGATAATTACACCCAGACTAGGGACAAACAGACATGTTCATGCACACGAATATCTGTCCTGGTGGGAATCGAACCAACAACCTTCGGCGTGAAAGGTAAGTGTCTACCAACCACGCCAACTGGCCCGTCAATAATGAAATTTAAATATTAAACAAATGGAAGAAATATGTATAATCCGCGCGCGATTAGAATGGTATAAGACATTTTGGAACCAAGACTCGCGTGGATTTTTGCTTTTTATTTGTTATTTTATTGATTTATGGTTAGACAATTATTTTAGAATGTCTTACTTATACTTTTAGATTTAGTTATGTTTATTAAGCTTATTTTTGTTTTGCTTTTAGAATACTAGTTAACACTCGCAGTTTCGCACGCGTGTTATAGGGGGGTGGTTAAGCCGTGAAAGCGTAACAGACATACAGTTACTTTCGCATTTATAATATTAAGTATAGATGATATTTTTGTTCAGAACTTCATTGCTTACGTTTCAACAATACAACAACAACCGAAGGGAGTCCAAGAGCTTGACCAACGGCTTTACGTGCTTTCCGAGGCACGGGTATGGTATTTACTGGTGGTAGGATGCTAACATCCGCCTGGCTTGTTACCACCGTACGCATGGTGAAAAACTACTGGTGGTAGGATGCTAACATCCGCCTGGCTTGTTACCACCGTACGCATGGTGAAAAACTACTGGTGGTAGGATGCTAACATCCGCCTGGCTTGTTACCACCGTACGCATGGTGAAAAACTCGTGAAGTGGCTTGCAGCCGCGTTTCGAGGTCAGCCAGCGTACAGCCAGAGCCCGAGCGAGTATTGCCGCGATGGGTGTTGGTCCGGTTGGAGACGGCTGTTGAACCAATGCCGGGGGAAACTGTATTGACCTGCCGGTCAGGGAGACCCGAAGAAACGGCTGTTCCGCTGGCCGCCCGTGGCATAGTACAGGGGCCCGAGCGTGCCTAACCAGCTCGTGAGGCTGCCCCACCAGGCCACGCATAATCTCGGGGTGGACCGTCGTGCCGGTTGGTGACCGGTAGGTGGGGTCCCGGCGGCCACTTCCGGGGGGGTTCGGGGGCCCTTCCGTCCGGCGGGTCAGTGTATTTTTCCTTTTGGCAACCACTTGGGGAAACACGCCTCCACACTTTGCCCATCCCTATCGTGGCAATACATCGCTCGCTTCACGTCTCTTTTCCATTTAATTTCTCCCAAATGGCGCAACAAAAAAGAAATAACGGTCGTACAGCGGTGCTCACCCCCACCATACCCTCGCTGTTTGAGGTCGAGTTCTCTAACATCCGAGGACTCCACACTAACCTCAACGCTGTCCACCACCATCTCGAGACAGCACGACCAGCAATGTTGTTTCTCACGGAGACACAAATCCTCCGTCCTGCCGATACCAGCTACCTTAATTATCCCGGCTACACGCTTGAAGAATCCTTCAAAGCGAAAGCCGGAGTATGCTTGTTCGTCAGGACGGATGTTTGCTGTCACCGACTGCGCTGCTTGGAGGACCCCTCCTTCTCCATGTTGGTGGTACGTGTGGACCTGGTTCGTCAGAGCCGAGTCTACGTGTGCCTCTACAGATCCCACAATGGTGACTTGGAGACTAGTCGACTATTTGACCATCTTAGTCGGGTGGCAGATGCTGCGCAAGAGCAATTTCCTAACGCGGAATTGGTGTTTTTGGGGGACTTTAATGCTCACCACGAATCCTGGTTGAAATCCCTCAAAACTGACCATGCTGGAAGGACTGCTCATGCTTTTGCTCTCACACATGACTTGACCCAACTGGTTGATCAGCCCACCAGGATCCCAGACATTGATGGGCAAGCACCTTCTCTACTGGACCTTCTGCTGACTTCTCACCCGGTGGAATATCAGGTTGTGGTTCAGGCTCCTCTTGGCTCTTCGGATCACAGCCTTATTTCTACCAGAGTGCCACAGGCCAAGCTGCCGCCACTAGCGGTATGCAAACGTCGCGTTTGGCACTATAAGTCGGCGGATTGGGACGGTATGCGCGATTACTATGCGTCGGTTCCTTGGAAGGAACGTTGCTTCAGTGGGAATGACCCGACAGCTAGTGCCGCTGCTGTTGCTGGCGAGATCATGCTGGGAATGGAATACTACATTCCTAGCTCAAATCTCGTCAGTAGGAGTACGCGTAACCGTTGGTTCACTCGTGAATGTGCCGATGCTGTATCATCTAAGCAGGCGGCATATCGCAAGTGGATCAACGGCTGCATTAGCGGGGCATCTAACATTGACTCACTGAAAGCAAACTATAATAAAACTTCCAAGTCCTGTAGAAAGGCATACACGAGAGCGGATGCACAGCGCATTGTACAGATTGGTCATGACCTCGTTTCGCATCCTAGGGGCTCCCGTAGCTTCTGGCGTCTGACCAAGTCTGTGCAAAACAATTTCTGCCAACCTTCGCTGCCACCGCTCAGAAATCCGGACGGATCGCTAGCTCACAGTCCGCAAGAGCAAGCTGATCTCCTGGCTAAACTCTTTGCCGACAATTCCGTCATCGATGATTGTAGTGCACTGCCACCTACAATACCTGCATGTGGCCATACGATGCCTGACATTAAAATCAGGCAACGTGATGTGCGTGCGGAGCTGCAATCACTTGATGTACGGAAAGCTAGCGGTCCCGATGGAATACCAGCCATAGTGCTGAAGAAGTGCGCAGCGGAGCTGTCTCCTGTGTTAACGCGCCTGTTCCAACTTTCTCTCTCTTCGGGAAGTGTGCCGGAGGCTTGGAGAAGAGCTAATGTGCAAGCGGTTCCCAAAAAAGGGGATCGGTCTGACCCGGCAAATTATCGGCCAATAGCTATCACCTCAGTACTTTGTAAGGTGATTGAACGGATTTTAAACAACCAACTGATCCATTACCTAGAAGATCACTCTTTAATTAATGATCGTCAATACGGGTTTCGACCAAAACGGTCCACAGGTGATCTTCTAGCGTACGTAACGCACCTCTGGGGTGAAGCTATCGACAAGCATGGAGAATCGTTGGTTGTCAGCCTCGATATCTCCAAGGCTTTCGACAGGGTCTGGCACAGAAGTCTTCTCTCCAAGCTGCCGGCATATGGTCTGCCTGCTCAGCTATGCCCCTGGATTGCCAGCTTCCTACACAAGCGTAGCCTTTGTGTTTTAGTTGATGGTTGCGCTTCACAATTGTATGTAGTGAATGCTGGGGTCCCCCAGGGATCTGTGCTATCTCCCACACTCTTTCTTTTGCATATCAATGATATGCTCTCTCTTGGGAATTGGTACTACCGTCTGCATAGCAATGTAACATACATTGCTATTATTATTATAGTACAGTGCATGGTGGATACCACGGACGCGCAGTGGCTGGGCGAGCGGAAATTGAGGAGAGGCGGAAGGATCTTGTCATTGAACTCGATAGGACGTTAGAGCTCATCGCCAAATGGGGCTCTGATAATGCGCTCTCACGGCGAAAAAGTCAACATTTTCCCCTCTTCCCTCCCTCTATGGTACTCCGCTGGTGATGCAAAGCAAAATCGCCATGCTGGGGATTGACGATCGCTGCGACCTTAGTCCAAGGGATTACATCGAGGCTGTTATAAAAACAGCTTCACGGAAACTCGGAGTTCTGAACAAGGTGCGGCGCTTTTTCACGCCATAACAACTGTGCCTGCTGTACAAAACACAGGTACGGTCTTGCGTGGAATATTGCTCGCACCTTTGGGATGGCTCCGCTAAGTACCTACTTGAGGCCTTGGACCGGTTGCAGCGACGTGCCGTACGCATTATTGGCGACGTAAAGGTCACAAACACCCTTGAACCTTTACAATTGCGTCGTGAGATGGCAGCACTGAGCGCTTTCTATCGACTGTATCACGGCGAGTGCTCTCAGGAATTATTCTCTCTAATTCCTGCTTCCCCCTTCCTTCTTAAGTCCACGCGAGCTGGTTCTCGATGTCACCGCCTAACTGTGACATCAATTCCATCGCGAACACAGAAATTTGGCAACTCCTTTCTTTGTCGCACTTCCAAAAAATGGAATTCCTTACCAGCTCACGTGTTCCCCTCCTCTTACAACCCGGGTTCCTTCAAACGAGGCGTGAAGAGGCATCTTGCGGGCCGGCAAGGCGAAGGCGGCTAGTGCAGAACGTTTTTCCCGTCTGTACTGGCCGTCGTCGCGTTTGGACTCTACTACCACTTACCATCAGGTGGAGTAGAGTCATTTGCCCTCCCGGCGAATATAAAAAAAAAAAAAAACGCACCTATGATAAGTTCGTCGCCCTCGTAGAGTCGCCCTCGCGCGAGCAGTCCCCCCACAATGGGCCCCGTCGAGTCCCCTACGTGGAAAATTTCGTCTACTTGAAACTCGCACGCCTCCTGTAAAGTGACATAAATTATAACATTTATAATTTAATAAAAAGGATATTAGTCAACTGCGCAACATATGGTTCACTCACGTCCTCGGGGCGCTGCAGGTCGCGCCAGCAGGCGCACCAGCAGGCACGCGTGCAGCGCGTTGGGCCGGCGCCGCGCACGCAGCTCACCGGGAACACGGCCACCCTGCCGGCCGACACTACTGTGATTTGCGTTCAACTATATATATATATATATCTGATCCGAAACTAAGCAGAGCTTGTACTATGGCAACCAGACAACTAATATACTGTTGTATAGACAATTACACACAGACTCAGGAAAAACAGACATGTTAATGCACACAATTGTCTGTCCTGAGTGGGAACCGAACCCACAACCTTTGGCGTGAAAGGCAAGTATCTAGCAAGGGTGGTTGGCGTAGCTATAGACAATACTATTACCATTAACAATAGTATGGAACTCGTTTTAAGGTCATACATAAGAGTTCACCCAGAAACACTTCGGGTTTAAATAAAGGCTTGTGAAGCTAAGCTTGTGAGTGGGTGATACCTACCCAGTTAGCTACCTAAGTTATATATAATGTTATATATTTAATATTATTTATTATTCACTTGCGTCACCAGGTGCTGGAAGCGTCGCTCGCACGGCGAGACCAGCTGCAGTTTGTACTCGACGTTCCCGAAACGAGGCTCCGGGGGTAGACTCCCGTAGCACTCGTCGCCGGAATCGTCGGCGTCGGATGTTCTGAGGGCCAAATCGAATATATTTAACATTGGTCTTATTTCGATTAATGCCATCCGCGTTCGGTGAGACCGACTCACTGTTTATGATCTCCTGGTACATTAACAATTTATTATTAATATTTAAAATTTATTAATAATTAAAATTTTTAATAAACCATCATATGTGATCGAGCAAATTTTCACTTTAAAAAATCATTTTTATTCAGTCAGTTAATTAATCAGTGTCAGAGTTTTTATTACGTATATAACATACATGCAAAACGTCTATGCTTATGTATAAATAATATTGCAATATATAAAGGCTTATATATATATATATATATGAAAATATAATATGGAACTAATGGCTTCTTATGTATGTACACACATACATCCAATTTCTAGTTAATATTAAATAATTATATAACTAGGTTTATGAAATAACGTACATACACAATGGATATTACATCTTGGTTCCCAATGTTGGTGGCACATTGACAATATAAATGATGGTTAATATTTCGTAAAACGCCAATGACGCTTTGGAGAATTACCACTATGTACGTACATAGTGCTATTTTGATTTTAAATAAGAATATTTAATTTAAATCTCAGTTTATTTGAAATTTTAAGTCAACTAACTTCTAAATAAGTAATTATTGTAACAATTTAACATACGATAAGATTATCACAGTCCTGTCACCGTGGCGTCACGGAAGGGTAGATAGGCAAACATGGTATAACTAAGAATTTAATGTTTTTGAATGTACATATTTTCAAATATAAAGACTTATAACCTTTTACTGTTGCGATTTCTGTTTCTCTTTTTTAATTTCGAATAGGAAGGCTAATGTAATTTTGGTGGTAATTCTCCAAAGCGTCATTGGCGTTTTACGAAATATTAACCATCATTTATATTGTCAATGTGCCACCAACATTGGGAACCAAGATGTAATATCCATTGTGTATGTACGTTATTTCATAAACCTAGTTATATACATCTTTGTCATCTAAGTCGATATCATGTAATATTGCAATTAGACGGTCATGCAGTACTCTGTCAAAGGCTTTTTCGTAATCGATGAAACAAAGGAAAACGTCTTGTTGCATGTCTCTGCATTTTTGTACGAGAACCTGCATTGCGAAAAGAGCCTCTCTCGTGCCCACTCCTATTCGAAAACCAAACTGACTATCTGCGAGATGTTCGTCGCATTTAGCTCTTATTCGCTCGTGGATGATATTCAGAAATAGTTTCAATACTTGGCTCATAAGGCTAATCGTTCGAATTTCTTCGCACCTTCTTGCGTTGGTCTTCTTAGGAAGCGTAATAAAAGTTGAGGTTAGCCAGTCTTTGGGTAAGTGGCCAGAGTCGTATACCAAGTTAAAGAATTTAACCAGGAAGTTAATATTTTCGTCTTCAATAAGTTTGAGTACCTCTATGGGAACATTATCCGGTCCGGTTGATTTTCCCGTTTTAGCTTTTTTAAGAGCGTTTGTGACTTCATTTTTCAGGATAGGATATCCCTCATTTGGATCACAATTTACCGCTATGCTTCGGAAATCGTCGGTATATTGATGAAATGTATTGTTCCCATAGGTGTTTTTTTCCTGATATATCTAATATGGGAATATTATTTTCATCCGTAAGTTGGTGAGTCGTCTTTTTGTGTCCTACCAAAGATTTTATTTCCTTATGCAGGTTAAATGCATCATGTTTAGCATAAAGGTCCTCCACAAAATCACACTTGCACTGATACCAAGCATCTCTAGCATAACGAACTTCACGCCGAATTTTCTTATCAATCTCAGTATACTTGCTATTGTCGGAATTCTTGTAGATTCTCCTTTCTTCGATAAGATCATATATTTTTTCTGTCATCCAACTCTGCTTAGGAATCCAATCTCTTTTCAAGTGTGTCTTATTGATGTTTAATATTTTGTTCTTCATTGAACACCACTCTTCCTCCACCGTACGCATTATCCCAGGTTTCTCATCTGCTGCCCACTCGTTTATTTCTTTCGCCACTTTATCTTGGATGTTAAGTTCTTTAAGTTTCCTCACGTCTATTGTGTGGTACTGTGTTCTCTTCTTTAGTTGTTTGAGTCTACATGATATTAACATGGATCGGTTTGATTTTGGTACTAAGTTAACAGGTGTATTAATGTATTTTGTGTTTATGATTACTCCCACTCCATACTTGTTGGAGCTATCCTCGGAACCAGAGTAATACATGGTGTAATTATTATCTATTTGGTGTTTACCTTTGCCTATCCATCTAATCTCACTTAGTCCCATGATGTTAATCTTCATTCGTTGCATTTCTTTGCAGACATTGTAGACTTTTTCAGGACTCTTCAAGCTTCTGACGTTCCACGTTCCTATCTTCATTTGTTGTTTTTTCCACCTGGAGATTCTAAGCACCCCTGTCCCATCTAAGGGACGCCAGGAACTCGGGGCCATTTCTTTCTTAGACTTTTCCATAAAGCTGACGATAACTAGGGAATAATAGTGCAGTGGTTTCCCCTTGCCTTCTGCACCAGACATTTTAGAGGTTACTTGTACCTCAAGGTCGCTGTTTCCCTTTTTCCAATCATGGTGCGTATGGTTATACCGCCATTGATCGGTCGCCAGAGCCTCGTCTGTTATCTAGCAGGGAGCACCACGTGCAGGTGAGGTTGGCAATTGGGTCGGTTTAGATGGTAGTTCCGTTCCCCCCTTACCCCCCTTTCTTATAAAATAATATAAAATTTATAAACATATTTTATAGTAAACATACAAAAAGATTTTTTTAAATTTAACTTTTTCTAATCTGTTATGACTAATAAAAACATTAAAATGCCTTATCGGTTATCTGTTGTGATTATTTTGATAATGAAATTTGTCATTCATGTTATGTTATTGTATTCAAAAGGAATGTTACTTATCTGTTCCCAAGTCACTTTCTGTGTGTTTTTTTTAAATATATATATCGAGCAGGCATAGTGAAATACATATAACACTACCTTAAACAATAATGACTGTTTCAAACCTAAACAAGCACCAGTGAATTTTCATGTGATTAGTTTGCGTTTAAAAATATCGTGAGACAGCCTGCATTTATAATTATCAAATTTCACTGAAATTCTGCTAAACAATCCACTGTGTATTATCCAAAAAGGTAGAACAGACCTTAACCAGCCAGCTTACTCGTACTTCCTAAAAATAACATAAAATAATTTTGAATTACATTGCTTGTTCGACTCTGTTACATATAATGACATTTTCGGAACATCCAGAATAAATACAGAAATTGGCAATATACCACTTCAATAAAAAAAAAATAACCAATGCCAGAAATGAAAATATGGTGTGTTGCCAAAACAATTTATAAAGCTTTTATTTTACAATAATACTATAATTATGAAATCGATTTTCAATATTTATTTGTTAAAATAAAACTTCAAAATATACAAGCGCTGTCCCGCAGTTTTATTCGCATTCTATCTATATTTTTGAAGTCAAAGAAAATGACGCCCTGAATTCGAGCATTTTACAAGATACAAAAAAAAGACAAGTATCTACTGCTGCTTTAAGCTTTAAGGTCTTATATCCCTCTATGAAGGTTAGGAGCTGTCTCAGGTTACTGCATTACCCTCGTGGTTAGAAGCGCGTTATTATATAGATTACTAACTCCGTAATATTTTAAGGGCTTGAATAAAATGTTTTTACGGAAGGACAGACAAAAAAAAATTACTTATTTTTGAGTCAGAAATCTTCGCAGTTTTACACAGAACACCTCACCAAAACTCATACACAATCGAATGATTAGTTCAAGAACGTTTACATAACGACAAACATACTTACAAACATTCCTTTTCATTTATTAATATGCTTAATGTTATTATGTATATTAGTAGTTTTATTCAAAACATAGAGCCGAGATGGCCCAGTGGTAACAACGCGTGAACCTTAACCGATGATCGTGGGTTCAAACCCGGCCAAGCACCACTGAATTTTCATGTGCTTAATTTGTGACTATAATTCATCTCTTGCTTTACGGTGAAGGAAAACATCGTGAGGAAATTTGCATGTGTCTGATTACACTGAAATTCTGCCACATGTGTATTCCACCAACCGGCATCGGAGCAGCGTTGTGTAATAAGCTGCAAACGTTCTCCTCAAAAAGAGGAAAGGAGGACTTTAGCCCAGCAGTGGGACATTCACAGGCTGTTACGGATTCAAAGCATGCTAATTTTATTTTTATCGTGTCAGTGAACTCTATTTAAATTTATTTATAATAAGAAAATTCACGATTGTCACGTTAAGAGTCTAAATTTAAAGAGGGTGACACTGCGAAGTACATCTATTTATATAATAAGAGTTTTCGCCCGCAGCTTGACCCATGTTTGAGGGACTGAGACAGATGTATGTCGTTTGTCCTTTTCTGTTACAATGTCAACATTTTTTCGGTCATGATAATCGGTCGAGAAGTTAAAACGTAAAAGCGTAACAAAGAAACAAACACACTTTCACATTCATAATATAAGTAAGGATTCTTTTGACCCTGTTGGTCTAGAAGCGATATATAAGGCCGCTGATCTCGAGGTCCTCAGTTCAATCCCCGGGTGGGGCTGATAGAAAGTTATTGGGTTATTCTTTTGAAAGTTCTCAATAGCAGCTCGGAGTTTGGATGTTAGATGTGTGTTCATACCCGTGCCTCGGAAAGCATGTAAAGCCGTTTGTCAAGCGCTTGGACTCCCTTCGGTTGTTGTTGTATTGTTGAAACGTAAGCAATGAAGTTCTGAACAAAAATATCATCTATACTTAATATTATAAATGCGAAAGTAACTGTATGTCTGTTACGCTTTCACGGCTTAACCACCCCCCTATAACACGCGTGCGAAACTGCGAGTGTTAACTAGTATTCTAAAAGCAAAACAAAAATAAGCTTAATAAATATAACTAAATCTAAAAGTATAAGTAAGACATTCTAAAATAATTGTCTAACCATAAATCAATAAAATAACAAATAAAAAGCAAAAATCCACGCGAGTCTTGGTTCCAAAATGTCTTATACCATTCAAATCGCGCGCGGATTATACATATTTCTTCCATTTGTTGAATATTTAAATTTCATTATTGACGGGCCGGTCGGCGTGGTTGGTAGACACTTACCTTTCACTCCGAAGGTTGTTGGTTCGATTCCCACCAGGACAGATATTCGTGTGTATGAACAGGTCTGTTTGTCCCTAGTCTGGGTGTAATTATCTATATAAGTATGTATTTACAAAAGAAAAGTAGTATATGTAGTATATCAGTTGTCTGATTTCCGTAGTACGAGCTCTGCTTAGTTTGGGATCAGATGGCCGTGTGTGAATAATGTCCCAGGATATTATTATTATTCGAACAATAATGGGTAATCTAATTTTTCAGACAAAAATGAACTCGTTCTTCAGCCTCTTCGATCCGTCAGATGGCAATACGAACAGACAGAATAATAACAAAAAAGATAAAAACGATCAAGAGAACGGCAGGAAGAACCCAGACGCACCCAAGGGTATGTACAAACCTTTGTATATATGTAATAAGTTTATTTATTGAAATAAAAACTAAAGTCGTTGCTCTGTTAAGCGAAATTTATTCTTTTTTATATCATATCACAAATTACTTCTGCAAACAAAGTATGAGTACAAATTATAATTATTTACTAACCCGTAAAAAGAAACAACATTAAAAGCTATTGCTTCAAATATTTTTTTACAATCTGAATTGTTTCTTTTTTTAAAAAAACGTCGTTAACTTTTTATTATATTAAGCCAGTGTGAATTTCTCTAATTATAGAATGACACATGACATAATGCAAAGTGTTGCCATAATAGATAATACTTGGACGTATTAAGTCGAAGTTAATGCACGTGCAATTTAAATTTAATGAAGAGCCCAAAGAGCTTCATTTACATATATATAACATACTGGCATATAAACGCACAGCCCAAACTACTGCGACATGAAAATTTGCATACGGGTTCCTTTTACGCAATAGGTTAGCACTTAGGAAGGATTTTTGAAAATTTAACCCTGCAGAAGGAACTCGGGCAGGAAGAACAGAAGGAAGAAGAACAAAGTATCGCCAGCGAAGGACGTCCTAACAACAGCATGGCAGAGTTCATCACAAGAAGTACCGGAACCGTTGAATAATCAGTCGTCGATACCAAAGGTCTGTGACGAGAAAATCGGAAAGAACGTCAACGATTTGAAATCGGAAGCCGATTTTAAGAAGACGAAGAGGAAACCGACCAATGATAATGAGGATGAACGAGAAGTGGGACAAAGTTTGCCGATAGAGTGTACAATGTCATCGATAAGTTGGAGAAGGTCAGGATAAAGGACGATATGTATTTAGCTGGTGATTTCAATTCCGAGGACTTGGAGAGTGACTTCTTCTACAGCTCTGATGATATGGAAGACTTCTGCAATGATACGTAAGTGATGTTTTTTGTTAATTAAAAAAAGTATTATAATTTATGTGTTGTAAAGTAGTAAAGTAACAGCCTGTGTATGTCCCACTGCTGGGCTAAGATCTCCTCTCCCTTTTTGAAGAGAAGGTATGGAGCTTGTTCCACTACGCTGCTCCAATGCGGGTTGGTGGAATACACCTGTGGCAAAATTTCAGTGAAATTAGACACATGCAGATTTCCTCACGATGTTTTCCTTCACCGTAAAGCACGAGATGAATTATAATGACAAATTAAGCACATGAAAATTCAGTGGTGCTTGCCCGGGCTTGAACCCACGATCATCGTTCAAGATTCACGCGTTCTTACCACTAGACCATCTCATCTCTTATGTGTTGTAATTTTGTTTAATTATACGTTTTTTCTTAAGGCTTTGCTTGCTTTCCAGGGTATGGAAGAGCAAGAAACAATAACATATCTATTCGCTTCACCCGGAATTTCAATCAAGGCTTTATATTTAAGCTCATTAACTAACATCTAGATTAAAAGAGTCAATTAGTTTCAGAGATGTAGAATTAGGATTACAGTGTTAATGTACCAGGAGATCATAAACAGTGAGTCGGTCTCACCGAACGATTACATTAAAAGAGTCAATTAGTTTCAGTTAGGATTACAGTGTTAATGTACCAGGAGATCATAAACAGTGAGTCGGTCTCACCGAACGATTAGATTAAAAGAGTCAATTAGTTTCAGTTAGGATTACAGTGTTAATGTACCAGGAGATCATAAACAGTGAGTCGGTCTCACCGAACGATTAGATTAAAAGAGTCAATTAGTTTCAGTTAGGATTACAGTGTTAATGTACCAGGAGATCATAAACAGTGAGTCGGTCTCACCGAACGATTAGATTAAAAGAGTCAATTAGTTTCAGTTAGGATTACAGTGTTAATGTACCAGGAGATCATAAACAGTGAGTCGGTCTCACCGAACGATTAGATTAAAAGAGTCAATTAGTTTCAGTTAGGATTACAGTGTTAATGTACCAGGAGATCATAAACAGTGAGACGGTCTTCCGAACGATTAGATTAAAAGACTCAATTAGTTTCAGATAGGATTACAGTGTTAATGTACCAGGAGATCATAAACAGTGAGTCGGTCTCACCGAACGATTAGATTAAAAGAGTAGAGATTAGATTAAAAAAAACCTTTGATATCACACAACGGTAATTAATTGATATAAAACAAACACTTTATTAGGAAAACATTTTCCTTGTTCGAAATATTTTATTAAATCACGAAGGTTTTAAAAATATGCTAATTTTGACTGTTAACGCTGATAAAACGCAACCACGAGCTACAGTGTGTGCTTTCATACAGACCCTGTGGTCTTGACAGCTCAACGCCACGAGGTAATTCATTTTATAACACGGATTAAAAAAAAACAATAGTGTTTTTATATGTCGTTTAAGCAATATATATGTATATTCAATTTGAGCGTATAATACAAACAATTTTATTGAGGTTGTGCTCGTGAAATATATCGATGCGATGCTCGTAGTTCCACTCGGGGCCGATAGGTGGCGCCGTTTCGAGTGACGTACAACGTTAAGCGGCATGTCAAAAGCATAATAATGCCCCGGATACACACGTGTGAAGCTGTTAGTTAGCGAATCGTTTAATTAAAATGAATTTTGATAGGCGGTTGACATTCAGCGAGATATTTTTTTTTATAGAATAGGAAGGCGGACGAGCATATAGGCCACCCGATGGGAAGTGGTCATCTACGTCCATAGACATTGGCATTGTAAGAAATGTTAATCATCGCTCACATCATCAATGCGCCACCAACCTCGGGAACTAAGATGCTATGTCCCCCGTGCCTGTATTTACACTGGCTCACTCACCCTTCAAACCGGAACACAACAATACCAAGTACTGCTGTACTTGTATAGCTCTCCCACCAGTAAAAATATATCGTATTGTCACCCCGACACCTCAACACGTGCCCCCCCGCAGCTGAAGTGGTGGCTGCGCTCGGGCGGCGGCGCGGCGGTGTACGTGGTGGGCGTGCGCGACTGCGGCGCGCTGCGCGGGCTGCGGGCGGGTGCGCTGCGGGCGTCGCTGCGCGCGCTGCGAGACATGGCACGCGCGCTCGGCGCCGCGCTCGTGGGCGCGCGGGCCCGCCGCGTGGCGCCCGCGCGCGCCGTCGCCGAGGTGTACATCCGCAAGGTGGGCACGCCTGGAACTGGTATCTGGTATCGAGACGGAGATGGTTTTTTCGATGTGTGCTTATAACGTTGCCATAGTACCCGCGTTCCCTGTTTTGGGAGATTTTCGGTACTTAATTAAAACTAAATAGGGTTATTAAATTTTACTTTTTAATGTTTATTATACATTTTTTAATTATAATATTTTTTTGTTTTCCTCCTACACCCGAAAACCGTTGCATTGTTTGTTTTTGTTTCCGTTATCAATAGTACTTCGGCATCTTTATATGGTACTGGATTAGTGTTCTCCTCATAAAGAATGGTTGCTCATATATTTCTATATTACCCTCTTGACTCGGAATCTAATAATATTATAAATTCATGAAGAATGTTAAATCATGTTGTCGTTAGAAAACTATAAATAGGATAACGAATAAATTAAAATAACATATATACATATAACGAAGCACTTTAGTTTATTAATGGACGCCGTATTTATTTGTTTCATTGTCGACGAGTCGATATTTTTTATCGAATATCGGGACTTTTTTTAGCCGATGCTGGCAGCACTCACATGATAAATAATTGTAGGTTATGAATAATAAAAACTGGAAAATCATATTATCTTTAGGATTTTAATGCGATATAAGGTTCCGTCATGCTATGGCATAAATAAACATCACTGAGAAACTATATTATCTGTCGCTTTAACATGAAATAATACGACACTGCACCATTGTATAACCATCGATATGATATAAGGATTGTTTCTCGGCCTTTACACTGGATTAGAATCGTTTTCTAACATAAATATAAGCGAAAATTGAACATAAAACACAATGAACGCACCAACTGTCAAGTTTCAACAAAACCAAAACTGGTTACACGATAAGGGTCAAAAGATTTGATAATTCTATCTCTGTCTAAACCTGTCTACGCTACAGTACGTACTCGGTTCGCAGCTGGCGGACACGCAGCAGAGCGTCGAGCTGCGGGTCGCGGTGATGGGGGCGAACGAGGCGGGCAAGTCGACGCTCATAGGCGTTCTCACTCAAGGTACGTTCGTTATTATCTTGTTGAAGTCGTGAGTTCTAGTAACTAAATTAAATATTGAGTATTTAATTACAGGCACAAGGGACATAACATCTTAGTTCCCAAGGTTGGTGGCGCATTGGCGATGTAAGCGATGGTTAACATTTCTTGCAATGCCAATGTCTATGGGCGTTGGTGACCACTTACCATCAGGTGGCCCATATGCTCGTCCGCCTTCCTATTCTATAAAAAAAAATATTTATAAGGCTTCGTATCCAGAAGTTTTTATTCGATTATCATGTAGAGATCCTATACGTGTGTACTCGTAATAAGGAGATGACGCCTTATCCCAGCTGTGGGTAAAAATGCTGTTACATTTTTAAACAAATTAAATGATACCTACTCAGTCGGGACAAAAACCGACTTTGTTAATATTATATTGTAATATCATTTATTTTATCCTCAGATAAATATTTTATGGTCAAGAAACTTAGTTGTAATCACAATGGCAGTATAAAATTTGATCTTGAAATTGTAATGACGTCATTGGTTGATGGTATGTGAGCTGTTTGTAGTGCGCAATACAATAGTTTTTCTTTTCTACAGGTGAACTCGATAACGGTAGAGGGAGCGCTCGCCTGAACATGTTCAGGCATTTGCACGAAATGAAAAGTGGTAGGACGTCCTCGCTCAGCCACGAGATACTCGGCTTCGATGCTCAGGTGCGCTAATGATTATTTTGACGTTTATTTAAATTAAGAACAATCCCCCACCCACTTGCAAAGCCCGGGCAAACACCACTGCACTTTGATGTGCTTAATTAATGGGCACATTGTCAGGAGATCTGCTTTTATGGGATGAAGTATTGCTATGTATATCCATCAACCCGCATTGAAGCTGCAAGTTAGAGCTCCAAATCACAAGTGGAGTAGGAATAATAAGTAAATAGAAAAAAAAAGTAAAAGTAAGTTGTACACTAGAAGTGAGATTTGGAAGCGTGTAAAGACATTGTTTGCGCCTGAACTCTCTAATTTTCACCCTGGGATTATGTAAATGTCTATGTCCCACTGCTTGGCTAATCCCTCTTCTCCCTTTGATGAGGAGCTTATTCCAATACGCTGTTCCAATTTAGTGGTGCTAATCTGGGTTTTAACACGCTATCATTGGTTACGATTTACACATTCTATTCACTACCATCTCGGTTCTCAATAGGATTAAGAGTGTGTGGGAATAGAGACTGTCTGTGCTTGCACGCACACACAAGTACCATTATTAGTCCCGTGCAGTTGTCTAAACCGTTCGTATCCGTAACAGCCTGTGAATGTCCCACTGCTGGGCTAAAGGCGGGTTGGTGGAATACACATGTGGCAGAATTTCAGTGAAATTAGACACATGCAGGTTTCCTCACGATGTTTTCCTTCACCGTCAAGCAGAGATGAATTATAATCACAAATTAAGCACATGAAAATTCAGTGGTGCTTGCCCGGGTTTGAACTCACGATCATTGGTTAAGATTCAGGCGTTCTTACCACTGGGCCATCTCGGCTACAAGTTGTCTAAACATCTTTATCTAGTTTTCATACTCATTTTTCAATTATATTAATCTTTGTAAAAGCTTCCGTTATTCTATTATCCAGTTGTATGATGGCGTATGTTACACCCCGTTAACGATAGATGGCGCTCATTCGAAATGTCACATTCCTGAATCGCGCTGTCTAGATATTCGCTACGGAGTATATATAGTGTAGAAGTGATTGTTTTTGTAATCTAATAAATTGTAGTTTCATTTACCTAATCCCAGGTATCAGTGTTGCAGAACTATCGATAGTTTGACCTCGAAAACTATTATCGACAGTACTTCCGAAAGTATCGTCTTGTGTCAATATTGTCGATATTATCGATAGTTACTATAGCTCTCTGTTCACAATACTATTGATAACTCGTTTGCCTGCCTGAGAGTTAGGGAACAGAGAGTACACCTGTGTTTGCGCACACACTTGTGCACTATAATATCTCCTGCGTAGTTGGCTAATCTCTCTTGAGATTGGCCGCCGTGGCCGAAATCGGTCTGGAGGACATTATTATTATTAATACTATTGATAACAGCAATCCATAGGTATTCATTCGATAGTAACGATGTAATAAAACTTCATTAATAATAGTGTTGTTATTGGGCCTACTACATTACTTATCTTGAGAAAGCAATAATAATATAATAATAAAAATGATAACCCCACCGACGTATCTTTACATTGCCGACGTGGTGGGGCTTGTGCGTTTCACTGATTCTTAGGGCTATGCCAATAGATCTACTCATGTTGGATTGGCCTAAGATGAGAAGACAGACCAAGAGAGATACAACCCAAGCCAAGGTGGAACAGCGTACGCCGAGGGCTCCATGGCTAAGGGGGTGCTTAGTCGTTAGTATGCGAACTTTAGAGACAAGGGGACCTCTAATTTAATTTACCCTTATCACAGTGAATGCAGGGCTCTGCTGTGATTGACTTTTATGTCCCTAGCTACTCGTGGGAATAATATGATAACTAGGTCTAAAACTAAAAAATATATACAGGCGAACGTGCCATCGTTAGAAGAAGAGTCCACGCAGACTTCTAATTCATCCTCTAAATCTTTATTCCCATCAATACCCTCTTCATCACCAATTTTGTATGCATCTTCACCAAATTCATCATCAACCGGTGCTCAACTGGCGGATGTTGCACAGGAGATAAATTTTGTCAGTGAACCTGTGCCAACCACCAGTGGCGTAAAAAAACGTAAAAAATGGAGTATGGAAATGAATAAGTTCATCCTACGTACCTACCTATATCTTACAAATTTAGAATCAGACACAAATTCATATCTTTCTTCATTACATATAAAATTTATAGATAAATATCCACATATGGAAGTAAGCAGACAGAGAATTGGTGACCAACGTAGAGCTATTATACAAAAGAAATTATTATCACAAGAAACCATTGATCAGATTTACGATGAAGTTAAAACAGAATTGCAAGTAATCCAAACTCAGATACAACAAAACGCCACAAATCTTAAAACATCCCTTAACACACTAACAGGAAAACGTATGAAATGGACAAATGAATGCAATGAAGCAATTATTAGGATTTATTTCGAAATAACACAATTAGAGACTAATAAGACCGCTTATAGAAAACGTTTGTATGAAGAGTTTATAAACTTATATCCAGAGTTTACACACATTACAGAGCAAAGATTAGCGGATCAACGAAGGGCAATAATAAATAATAAATATATTAAACAAGATAGATTAACACTGATTAAACAACAAGTAGCAGATGAATTACATTATACACACACACTAACGGAAGACACAGATAATGAACATTTACAAACAACAGAACAAAGTAATATTACACACTACGATGCATTCAAATCTAATTCAGAAACAAACTCACAAGCTAGGAAAATGCAAAACACTACAGTTACATGCACTGATTCCGTTACATCAACCCCTATCGATGAACAAAACATAGAAAGTATCACCCACGATCATGATGTGACCTTAGAAGTAAACACTGAAATAGAGAACACATTCGTTCATGCTCTAGAACATTTTTGTGATACTGAACCAACTAGCAGACCATACATTCCAAAACAAAGAACTTCTAAAAAGTTTTCATTAATAATGAAATACATAAATACGATGATACTGACAAAATTTGTAAACACTGATACTGATTTTATCACTCTACAGACAATAATTTACTGTGCAGCATGGACAGCAGCTAAATGTAATGGGGCAAGAATGACATTCTTAACACAAAACAACCACCAAAACAAATCATACAGAAAACCTAGTTGGCAAAGAAGATAAGAAAATAAAATAAGGAAGTTGCGAGCCAATATAGGCAGGTTAACACAATTTATTAGAGGAAATAGAAACCGAAAAGTAGTAGCTGCAGTAGAACTCATAAAGACACAATATCAATCACACGCACAATATGAAAATACAAACACGCATATAGATTACTTCTTAGATACCTTAAAACAGAAACTCAATGCAGCAGCTAGTAGACTTAAGAGATATTTGACGTGTACTGCCCGTAAAATAGAAAACAAAACATTTGCTAACAATGAAAAAATCTTCTATAGAATTTATTATCTAACTGAAAAGATAATAAGCAAAATCTAGAAATACCTCCCCCTGAAATATTTCGACAATTCTGGGCTAAGACATGGGAAAACCCCATAGAACATAATGAACATGCAGACTGGGTTAACGAAATAACTACACATATTCCAGAGATGGAGTTCAACTTCATACCAATAGAAACATTTATAGATGTCATCAAACGAATGCACAATTAGAAATCCCCAGGCTCAGACAATATTCACAACTATTGGTACAAGAAATGTAGTAGCATACACTCATACATACATAAGTACTTAAATACATTCATTCAATCACCACATTTACTACTGAAATATATAACACATGGAATCACATACTTAGTACCTAAAGATAAACATGATACCACAAATCTTACTATGCTTACAAACCATATATAAAATTTTATCAGCTTGCATAAGTGAAGAAATATACAAACATTTAACTAAACATAATATATTAGCCGAACAGCAAAAGGGGTGTAGAAAAAATAGCCAAGGTTGTAAGGAGCAGCTTACTTTTGATGCAATCATTTTAAGTAGTGCGGTAAAATCAAAATCAGATATCCATACTATGTTTATTGATTATCAAAAAGCCTTTGATTCAGTCCCGCATAGCTGGTTATTTTATGTGTTAAAATTGTATAAAATAAACCCAACTCTCATATCATTTCTTAAAAATTCGATGCAAAACTGGCAAACTGTATTAAAAATAAAACAATCGTCCATGAAATCTCTAACTACTGAACCAATTCGTATCCAACGAGGAGTTTTTCAAGGAGACGCTCTGAGCCCCCTCTGGTTTTGCTTGGCCTTAAATCCTCTTTCACTCTTGTTAAATAAAACCAATACAGGATTCACACTTTACGGTAATAACACCCAATATAACTTATCACACCTCATGTACATGGACGATATAAAACTTTACTCCACTGACAAAAACGCGCTGCTTAAGTTAGCAAGCATTACGGAACAGTTCTCCAAAGATATTCATATGAAATTCGGTGTCGACAAGTGCAAAATTCTGTCAATCTCGAAAGGAAAAATCCTTAATAATAGCTACACACTCGAAACTGGTGAACAAATTGAACCAATGGATGAACAAAGCACATATAAATACCTTGGTTTTAAACAATCTAGGCAAATACTACAAACTACGACAAAACAAGAACTGCTTACAAAATTCTCGCACCGATTAAATCTCGTATTAAAGACACACCTTAACTCTAAAAACACAATAAAAGCTATTAACACATTTGCCATACCCTTACTTACGTACTCTTCTCTCGGAATAATACAATGGTCAAAAAGTGACATAAAAAAATTGCAGCGAACTATAAGCACTCACTTCACTAAATATAGGAAACATCATCCAAAATCTTGTATTCAAAGGCTCACACTACCACGCAAAGAAGGAGGAAGGGGATTAATAGACATACAAAATTTACACAATAAGCAGATACTCTCACTCAGAGCATACTTCCAGGATCCGAACACTCACCTCTACATAGACACGCAACAGAAATAGACAAAAAGCTTACACCATTAAACCTACATGACAAAAACACTCAAGTAAACGAACAGAAGTAAACAACAACAAATGTTGGCATGGGCTGAAAAAACACTGCATGGGAGGCACCGAGCCTATTTGAACCAACCCCACGTCGACAAAGAGAAGTCGAACGAATGGCTCAAACGAGGTGAACTGTTCCCTGAGACCGAAGGTTTTATGCTCGCCATTCAAGACCAAATAATAGAAACTCGTAACTATAGGAAGTACATAATGAAGGATAATAATCAACCTACTGACTTATGTAGACAATGTAACGCAGCCTCTGAAACTATTCAGCACATAACGGAGGCTTGCAAATCTCTCGCACAGACCGATTATAAGCATCGACATGATCAAGTGGCTGCAATCATACACCAACATTTAGCATACAAATATAAACTTATAACAGAAATGAATCTATATTACAAATATAAACCGGAAAGTGTATTAGACACTAGAAACCACAAAATCTACTGGGATAGAACAATAATAACTGACAAAACTATCTGTTATAATAGACCAGATATTACCGTTCATGATAAAATCAATAGAATCGTTTATCTTATCGATATAGCCGTTCCTAATTCACATAACATACAAACCACAATATCTGAAAAGTTAAGTAAATATCAAGATCTCGCCATAGAAATTAAAACGCAATGGAAAGCACAAACAGTACACATAGTCCCAATAGTCCTATCATCCACAGGTAAAGTGCCAAAATCCTTGACACGAAGTCTGAACACCTTACAAATGCCAGCGTATATCCTCCATATACTTCAAAAAGCCATTATCATTAACACCTGCCGTATCACCCGAATGTTTATATCATCATCCACTTTATCATCAACGTTTTTAATATAAGCAACACTCCTTAACGCTTGGCTGCAGCCCGCGTTTTCGGTTTAAACCCTTCGAAAGAAGAGAAACTTTAAAAGTTAAATAGAAATAATAATAATAATAATATTGGACAATATTCACACACGGTCACCTGATCCCAAATTAAGCAGAGCTTGTGTTATGTAAACCAGACAACTGATATACTACATATACTACTTTTCTTTTGTAAATACATACTTATATAGATAATTACACCCAGACTCAGGACAAACAGACATGTTCATGCACACAAATGTCTGTCCTGGATGGGAATCGAACCGACGACCTTTGGCATGAAAGGCAAGTAACTACCAACCACGCCAACCGGCTCGTCAAAAAATCAATACGTCAATACTATCGAAAAATCATTGATTATCGATAGTCCAAAACTATCGATTTTATCGATAATGGACTATCGACATGCAACACTACCCGGTATTACTTATACCTAAAATGAAAGTCATTTAATGTATTACATTCATATAAACAGGGTAATGTCGTCAACTACGGTTGTTCCGAGCTGATGACAGCGGAGCGCATCGGAGAGAGGAGCGCCAAGCTGGTGTCTTTCCTGGACCTGGCGGGCCACAGCAAGTACCAACGCACCACGCTCCACGGGCTCACGGGTTACTCCCCGCACTACGCCATGCTCGTTGTAAGTATGTTTATTTATTACTAGTTCCCATACGTGTGGGGGGGGGGGGTTCAGATTTTAGGTATCCTAAGTCTTTTTCTATAGCCCTGATAACGTGTTTTCAAATTATTATTAGGTAAGGATTTTTTTGGAGTCCTGACATATCAAACCAAAAGTTAATTTTCATTTTATTGAATAAATATCTTATCTTAATAATACATTTTTACAAACAGCTCAAAATCAAAATAATTTATTCAGGTAATAATATATAAACCTAACACCGGCTCAAGCTGTAGATGTAGACCAGATATTACCGTTCATGATAAAATCAATAGAATCGTTTATCTTATCGATATAGCCGTTCCTAATTCACATAACATACAAACCACAATATCTGAAAAGTTAAGTAAATATCAAGATCTCGCCATAGAAATTAAAACGCAATGGAAAGCACAAACAGTACACATAGTCCCAATAGTCCTATCATCCACAGGTAAAGTGCCAAAATCCTTGACACGAAGTCTGAACACCTTACAAATGCCAGCGTATATCCTCCATATACTTCAAAAAGCCATTATCATTAACACCTGCCGTATCACCCGAATGTTTATATCATCATCCACTTTATCATCAACGTTTTTAATATAAGCAACACTCCTTAACGCTTGGCTGCAGCCCGCGTTTTCGGTTTAAACCCTTCGAAAGAAGAGAAACTTTAAAAGTTAAATAGAAATAATAATAATAATAATATTGGACAATATTCACACACGGTCACCTGATCCCAAATTAAGCAGAGCTTGTGTTATGTAAACCAGACAACTGATATACTACATATACTACTTTTCTTTTGTAAATACATACTTATATAGATAATTACACCCAGACTCAGGACAAACAGACATGTTCATGCACACAAATGTCTGTCCTGGATGGGAATCGAACCGACGACCTTTGGCATGAAAGGCAAGTAACTACCAACCACGCCAACCGGCTCGTCAAAAAATCAATACGTCAATACTATCGAAAAATCATTGATTATCGATAGTCCAAAACTATCGATTTTATCGATAATGGACTATCGACATGCAACACTACCCGGTATTACTTATACCTAAAATGAAAGTCATTTAATGTATTACATTCATATAAACAGGGTAATGTCGTCAACTACGGTTGTTCCGAGCTGATGACAGCGGAGCGCATCGGAGAGAGGAGCGCCAAGCTGGTGTCTTTCCTGGACCTGGCGGGCCACAGCAAGTACCAACGCACCACGCTCCACGGGCTCACGGGTTACTCCCCGCACTACGCCATGCTCGTTGTAAGTATGTTTATTTATTACTAGTTCCCATACGTGTGGGGGGGGGGGGTTCAGATTTTAGGTATCCTAAGTCTTTTTCTATAGCCCTGATAACGTGTTTTCAAATTATTATTAGGTAAGGATTTTTTTGGAGTCCTGACATATCAAACCAAAAGTTAATTTTCATTTTATTGAATAAATATCTTATCTTAATAATACATTTTTACAAACAGCTCAAAATCAAAATAATTTATTCAGGTAATAATATATAAACCTAACACCGGCTCAAGCTGTAGATGTAGACCAGATATTACCGTTCATGATAAAATCAATAGAATCGTTTATCTTATCGATATAGCCGTTCCTAATTCACATAACATACAAACCACAATATCTGAAAAGTTAAGTAAATATCAAGATCTCGCCATAGAAATTAAAACGCAATGGAAAGCACAAACAGTACACATAGTCCCAATAGTCCTATCATCCACAGGTAAAGTGCCAAAATCCTTGACACGAAGTCTGAACACCTTACAAATGCCAGCGTATATCCTCCATATACTTCAAAAAGCCATTATCATTAACACCTGCCGTATCACCCGAATGTTTATATCATCATCCACTTTATCATCAACGTTTTTAATATAAGCAACACTCCTTAACGCTTGGCTGCAGCCCGCGTTTTCGGTTTAAACCCTTCGAAAGAAGAGAAACTTTAAAAGTTAAATAGAAATAATAATAATAATAATATTGGACAATATTCACACACGGTCACCTGATCCCAAATTAAGCAGAGCTTGTGTTATGTAAACCAGACAACTGATATACTACATTTACTACTTTTCTTTTGTAAATACATACTTATATAGATAATTACACCCAGACTCAGGACAAACAGACATGTTCATGCACACAAATGTCTGTCCTGGATGGGAATCGAACCGACGACCTTTGGCATGAAAGGCAAGTAACTACCAACCACGCCAACCGGCTCGTCAAAAAATCAATACGTCAATACTATCGAAAAATCATTGATTATCGATAGTCCAAAACTATCGATTTTATCGATAATGGACTATCGACATGCAACACTACCCGGTATTACTTATACCTAAAATGAAAGTCATTTAATGTATTACATTCATATAAACAGGGTAATGTCGTCAACTACGGTTGTTCCGAGCTGATGACAGCGGAGCGCATCGGAGAGAGGAGCGCCAAGCTGGTGTCTTTCCTGGACCTGGCGGGCCACAGCAAGTACCAACGCACCACGCTCCACGGGCTCACGGGTTACTCCCCGCACTACGCCATGCTCGTTGTAAGTATGTTTATTTATTACTAGTTCCCATACGTGTGGGGGGGGGGTTCAGATTTTAGGTATCCTAAGTCTTTTTCTATAGCCCTGATAACGTGTTTTCAAATTATTATTAGGTAAGGATTTTTTTGGAGTCCTGACATATCAAACCAAAAGTTAATTTTCATTTTATTGAATAAATATCTTATCTTAATAATACATTTTTACAAACAGCTCAAAATCAAAATAATTTATTCAGGTAATAATATATAAACCTAACACCGGCTCAAGCTGTAGATCCTACTAAAAATAATCGGCAAAAAACTAAACTCTTTTGCTACAATTAAACTATGTAAGAGTTTAAACACAAATTTTTATCATATTTATAAGCCCTTATCGAGCAATACGTCTTATTAATGAAAGTTTTTTAAGAGAGAGAGTTGGTTCCTCCTAACTGGCCTAGGCCAGTCTGGGTACGGGCCGCGGGGTTGCCCCTAACCTGTCGTGTCTTTAATTTTTGGCCCGAGGGGCCAGGGTCACAGTGACCCAGTGGCTGTAAGTTTTTTAATTCAGCTACAAGATAATATTACAGATGGCACTGTAGTCATATTATCAACTTGTATTATAAAGTTTTTTTTTTATTTCTAGATTTCGGCAACAGCCAGTATAACTCGCATCACAGAAGAACACATCGGTCTTCTGCTGGCTTTGGACATGCCGTTCTTCGCAGTCATCAACAAGTGTGAACTGGCTAGCAACATCAATGCTGTTGTAGCGAGGCTGGCTCAATTGTTGGAACCCGCTAATAAGGTCAGTGATTTTATTTTAAATAGCATCTATAAAGACTAGCTTATAAACTAGGTTATTATTTCTTACATCAATGCTTTTGGGTGATGGTGACCACTTACCATCAGGTAGCCCAATTGCCCGTCCACACACATATAACATAAAGAGAAGCCGGGGGGGGGGGGGTTAAGTTTAACAGACAAATAGATATATTTACTTTCCCATTTATAATATTAGTTTATATTGTAATTGGAAACATGCAGGTTTCCTCGCGATGTTCTTCAAGGAGCACGAGATGATAAATCAGGGATGCTGTATACTTTATAGATTTATTTAAATTTAAAGTAATGGTATATATTGGTATTATTACAGAAACCGCTGTTAATAACTGACGAGAATATGGCAAGGAACTGCGTTGCGCCGCAAAAGTCGATACTGGACACCATAGACAATGTAGACGAGGAAATCAAAAAGGATGAGGAGTTAGTAGCTTCACAAGCCTTTATTTAACCCGAAGTGTTTCTGGGTGAACTTTTATATATGACTGTAAAACGAGTTCCATACTATTGGTAATGGTAATAATATTGTCTATAGCTACGCCAACCACCCTTGCTAGATACTTACCTTTCACGCCAAAGGTTGTGGGTTCGGTTCCCACTCAGGACAGACAATTGTGTGCATTAACATGTCTGTTTTTCCTGAGTCTGTGTGTAATTGTGTTATTTCAATAATATATATAATATAATGGTGACCAACGTAGAGCTATTATACAAAAGAAATTATTATCACAAGAAACCATTGATCAGATTTACGATGAAGTTAAAACAGAATTGCAAGTAATCCAAACTCAGATACAACAAAACGCCACAAATCTTAAAACATCCCTTAACACACTAACAGGAAAACGTATGAAATGGACAAATGAATGCAATGAAGCAATTATTAGGATTTATTTTGAAATAACACAATTAGAGACTAATAAGACCGCTTATAGAAAACGTTTGTATGAAGAGTTTATAAACTTATATCCAGAGTTTACACACATTACAGAGCAAAGATTAGCGGATCAACGAAGGGCAATAATAAATAATAAATATATTAAACAAGATAGATTAACACTGATTAAACAACAAGTAGCAGATGAATTACATTATACACACACACTAACGGAAGACACAGATAATGAACATTTACAAACAACAGAACAAAGTAATATTACACACTACGATGCATTCAAATCTAATTCAGAAACAAACTCACAAGCTAGGAAAATGCAAAACACTACAGTTACATGCACTGATTCCGTTACATCAACCCCTATCGATGAACAAAATATAGAAAGTATCACCCACGATCATGATATGACTTTAGAAGAAAACACTGAAATAGAGAACACTTTCGTTCATGCTCTAGAACATTTTTGTGATACTGAACCAACTAGCAGACCATACATTCCTAAACAAAGGACTTCTAAAAAGTTTTCATTAATAATGAAATACATAGATACGATGATACTGACAAAATTTGTAAACACTGATATTGATTTTATCACTCTACAGACAATAATTTACTGTGCAGCATGGACAGCAGCTAAATGTAATGGGGCAAGAATGACATTCTTAACACAAAACAACCACCAAAACAAATCATACAGAAAACCTAGTTGGCAAAGAAGATTAGAAAATAAAATAAGGAAGTTGCGAGCCAATATAGGCAGGTTAACACAATTTATTAGATGAAACAGGAACCCAAAAGTAGTAGCTGCAGTAGAACTCATAAAGATACAATATCAATCACACGCACAATATGAAAATACCAACACGCATATAGAACACTTCTTAGATACCTTAAAACAGAAACTCAATGCAGCAGCTAGTAGACTTAAGAGATATTTGACGTGTACTGCCCGTAAAATAGAAAACAAAACATTTGCTAACAATGAAAAAATCTTCTATAGGAATTTATTATCTAACTGCAAAGATAATGAGCAAAATCTAGAAATACCTCCCCCTGAAATATTTCGACAATTCTGGGCTAAGACATGGGAAAACCCCATAGAACATAATGAACATGCAGACTGGGTTAACGAAATAACTACACATATTCCAGAGATGGAGTTCAACTTCATACCAATAGAAACATTTATAGATGTCATCAAACGAATGCACAATTGGAAATCCCCAGGCTCAGACAATATTCACAAATATTGGTACAAGAAATTTAGTAGCATACACTCATACATTCATAAGTACTTAAGTACATTCATTCAATCACCACATTTACTACCGAAATATATAACTCATGGAATCACATACTTAGTACCTAAAGATAAACAGGATAACACAAATCCAGATAAATACCGACCAATTACTTGCTTACAAACCATATATAAAATTTTATCAGCTTGCATAAGTGAAGAAATATACAAACATTTAACTAAACATAATATATTAGCCGAACAGCAAAAGGGGTGTAGAAAAAATAGCCAAGGTTGTAAGGAGCAGCTTACTTTTGATGCAATCATTTTAAATAGTGCGGTAAAATCAAAAACAGATATCCATACTATGTTTATTGATTATCAAAAAGCCTTTGATTCAGTCCCGCATAGCTGGTTATTGTATGTCTTAAAATTGTATAAAATAAACCCTACCCTCATATCGTTTCTTAAAAATTCGATGCAAAACTGGCAAACTGTATTAAAAATAAAACAATCGTTCATGAAATCTCTAACTACTGAACCAATCCGTATCCAACGAGGAATTTTTCAAGGAGACGCTCTGAGCCCCCTCTGGTTTTGCTTGGCCTTAAATCCTCTTTCACTCTTGTTAAATAAAACCAATACAGGATTCACACTTTACGGTAATAACACCCATTATAACTTATCACACCTCATGTACATGGACGATTTAAAACTCTACTCCACTGACAAAAACACGCTGCTTGAGTTAGCAAGCATTACGGAACAGTTCTCCAAAGATATTCACATGAAATTCGGTGTCGACAAGTGCAAAATTCTGTCAATCTCGAAAGGAAAAATCCTTAATAATAGCTACACACTCGAAACTGGTGAACAAATTGAACCAATGGATGAACTAAGCACATATAAATACCTTGGTTTTAAACAATCTAGGCAAATACTACAAACTACGACAAAACAAGAACTGCTTACAAAATTCTCGCACCGATTAAATATCTTATTAAAGACACACCTTAACTCTAAAAACACAATAAAAGCTATTAACACATTTGCCATACCTTTACTTACGTACTCTTTCGGAATAATACAATGGTCAAAAAGTGACATAAAAAAATTGCAGCGAACTATAAGCACTCACTTCACTAAATATAGGAAACATCATCCAAAATCTTGTATTCAAAGGCTCACACTACCACGCAAAGAAGGAGGAAGGGGAATAATAGATATACACAATTTACACAATAAGCAGATACTATTACATACAGATATTATATTGTAATTGGAAACATGCAGGTTTCCTCGCGATGTTCTTCAAGGAGCACGAGATGATAAATCAGGGATGCTGTATAATTTATAGATTTATTTAAATTTAAAGTAATGGTATATATTGGTATTATTACAGAAACCGCTGTTAATAACTGACGAGAATATGGCAAGGAACTGCGTTGCGCCGCAAAAGTCGATACTGGACACCATAGACAATCTAGACGAGGAAATCAAAAAGGATGAGGAGTGAGTAGCTTCACAAGCCTTTATTTAACCCGAAGTGTTTCTGGGTGAACTCTTATGTATGACCTTAAAACGAGTTCCATACTATTGGTAATGGTAATAGTATTGTCTATAGCTACGCCAACCACCCTTGCTAGATACTTGCCTTTCACGCCAAAGGTTGTGGGTTCGGTTCCCACTCAGGACAGACAATTGTGTGCATTAACATGTCTGTTTTTCCTGAGTCTGTGTGTAATTGTCTATACAATAGTATATCAGTTGTCTGGTTGCCATAGTACAAGCTCTGCTTAGTTTCGGATCAGATATATATATATAGTTGAATGCAAATCACAGTAGTGTCAGCCGACAGGGTGGCCGTGTTCCCGGTGAGCTGCGTGCGCGGCGCCGGCCTCAACGCGCTGCACGCGTGCCTGCTGGCGCTGGCTCCGCGCCGCGATCTGCAACGCCCCGAGGACGTGAGTGAACCATATGTTGCGCAGTTGACTAGTATCCTTTTTATTAAATTATAAATGTTATAATTTATGTCACTTTACAGGAGGCGTGCGAGTTTCAAATAGACGAAATTTTCCACGTAGGGGACTCGACGGGGCCCGTCGTGGGGGGACTGCTCGCGCGAGGGCGACTCTACGAGGGCGACGAACTTATCATAGGTGCGTTGAGTTCTGTTAGTTGTGAGATGAATAGAGCGACGTATATTTTGCGTTCTGTTAGTTGTGAGATGAATAGAGCGACGTATATTTTGCGTTCTGTTAGTTGTGAGATGAATAGAGCGACGTATATTTCCCGTGCGGCAGCGTGCGCGCGGGACAGTCGGCGTCGCTGGGCCTGGGTCGCTTCCCGCCGGGACTGCGGCAGGGCATGGTGCTGCTAACGCGGCCGGGGGGCTACGCCGCGGGACACGAGCGGCCCACCTTCGGAGGCTGTCCGCCCGGGACTTGCAGAGGACGACAGGTGGGTCGCTAATTCAAACCTTATTACTAAATAAAATTTTACATGTATTTAAGACAGAATATATATACGCGGCCAGTAGTGCTATTCTAGAATTTTAGATTCATCACTCTCCGGTGAAATGTTGACATGATGATGATGCGTGTGGTAAAATGTTACAATTATTACCGTTTTCTGCGGTGAGTGAGAGAATGTTCTTACAGAGTACTGGTTTACTGGTTGTAGCTTTATATTTAAAATTATATTATACAAACGATTTATATAACGATTATAAGGTCGAGATGGCCCAGTGGTAAGAACGCGTGAATCTTAACCGATGAACGTGGGTTCAAACCCGGGCAAGCACCTCTGAATTTTCATGTGCTTAATTTCTGTTATAATTCATCTCGTGCTTTTCGGTAAAGGAAAACATCGTGAGGAAACCTGCATGTGTCTAATTTCATCGAAGTTCTGCCACACTGTCTCCTCGCGTTCTTTCGATTTTTCTCCGAAGCTTGCGACGATTGGACTAGTTCTGATATCTGTAACGATGAATTTTGAAAATAAAAAAATATATCACTTTTTTAATTTCGTATAGGTACGCTGGCAAATGACCACCTTATGGTAAGTGGTCGTCACTACCCATAGACTTTGTCACAGTCTATTAATCACCCCTAACATCGTAATGCGCCATCAAACTTGGGGATTAAGATATTACGTCTCTTGTGCCTATAGTTACACTGTCTAACTCATCTTTCAAACTAGCACACAATAATACTAAGTATTGCCATTTGGCGGTAGAGACGTTATTCAAAAAAGCCTTTTTAAATCGTTTCAGTACAGTAACAGCCTGTAAATGTCCCACTGCTGGGCTAAAGGCCTCCTCTCCCTTTTTTGAGCAAAAGGCTTGGAGCTTATTCCACCACGCTGCTCCAGTGCGGTTTGATGGAATACACATGTGGCAGAATTTCAGTGAAATTAGACACATGCAGGTTTCCTCACGATGTTTTCCTTCATCGTAAAGTACGAGATGAATTATAATCACAAATTAAGCACATGAAAATTCAGTGGTGCCTGGACCATCTCGGCTGATTTTTTATATGCTAGCAATATTAGCACAGACTGTGCAATATAATATGTAATGCGGTCATTAATTAAATTTGATTGAATATAACAGGCATCCGTGCATGTCCTGAGACACTCCACGGCCATCTACCCAGGGCTTTTTTATTCCAGTGCTCTGTGCATGTCGGGAACGTGCATCAGACGGCCATTATCGAGGTAACGAATACATACATCAAACTCACTTTGCGGAGTGGAATTAAATAGTTTAATTTTGGTATAGTTGGTGGTGTTGCGTAAAATACTTAAGTATGATAATGATATTTATTTTTTTATGTTATATTCCTGTTTAGCGGTAGAACATCTGAAGAGTGGGTGGTACCTACCCAGGCGGGTTTGCACAATGCCCTTACCACCAGTTACCACACACACTTATAATATATTCTGCCGCCAAATAGCAATAGCATTGTTGTTGGTGAGTAAAACAGTGTAACTGCAGGCACGAGGGACATAACATCTTAGTTCCCAAGGTTGGTGACGCATTGGTGATGTAAGCGATGGTTAATATTTATTGCGGTGTCAATGTCTATGGGCGGTGGTGACCATTTACCATCGGGCTGCTCATCGCATTGCTGACCACGGGTATATTTTTCGCTTTAGGGTATAATGTCTCCGAACAACGTGCTGAGGGCGGGCGAGGGGGCCTCCGTGCTGTTCAGGTTCGCCCGCTGTCCGGAGTACCTCGTGTGGGGCCGCCGGCTGCTGTTCACGGCGGGGCTACCGAGAGAGGAAGGTACCGCTCAACGAAACCAACGATAACTTCTAATTACAGTTGAATTGTTGAGCCAATAAAGTATATCGTCAGCTTAGTGTTGGTATCTGAGATTGCTAGCTCCACTGACTTTCACACATTTAATTTATAAGTGTTCGGTGAAGGAAATCCATGCATCGAAGCAGGTTGTGGAATAAGCTCAAACCTTCTCCTGAGAAGGAGAGGTTTTAGCCCAGCTGTGGGACAATTATAAACTGTAACTGTTTTGAATCATGTTGGAATAAGTTTTGTTCTTAAGAAGAGATATCTTCGACCAACAGACACTTTTGTACTTTACTAGCAAAACCCGGTAGGTGGCTGTTAATGTGGTACAGCGCCATCTAGCGGCGTTACAACGAAGTGGATATTATAAAATCATCCATGAGACATACATCTAAATTTCAATTATGATGGTGATTCAAACGGTCCGAACTCTATTTATCACAAACAGATACACAAACAGCCATTTTTATATATTAACGAAATTGTTTTGTTACAGAGCCATCGGCCGGGTCACGCAAACCTTCCCGTACATACCATGAATTCTATAGAACACGGCTCCAATGTAAAATTCGAGATCTCTCTAGAATATTCTAGATAAATTAAATATATTAATTGTATCTGTAACCAGTTTTCTTGAACTTGAAAAACTTGAAATGACAAACGATGATGGTATTTTTATGTTACATAAAAACAGTGTTGCCAACCTCTTAGAAGCATCCTCCTGACGGATGAATTGAAACAAATACAAAATACATTTATAAAATGATGTTAAAAAAAAGCAAATCAAGTACTGCAAGTAGCATTAGTAAACTTGAAATATACTCAATTAAATGAAGCTGAAGAGTTAATCCCCGGAGAGAATTTCTTTAAAAAATGTTCCTCCTAAAAATGTCTAACCTGAAAATATCCTATTTGATTTCATCTGACATAGCCCTATTTAGGGGGAAAACCCCCAAGTTCGCAACACTGTATAAAAAAAATGTGGACCATCCATATAAACTTTCATATATTTAACACTAGCTGACAAATTTTTAATAAACCATCATATGTGATCGAGCAAATTTTCACTCATAACTCATTTTTATTCAGTCAGTTAATTAATCAGTGTCAGTTTTTATTACGTATATAACATACATGCAAAACGTCTATGCTTATGTATAAATAATATTGCAATATATAAAGGCTTATATATATATATATATATATATATATATATATATATATATATATATATATATATATATATATAATACATCCAATTTCTAGTTAATATTAAATAATTATATAACTAGGTTTATGAAATAACGTACATACACAATGGATATTACATCTTGGTTCCCAATGTTGGTGGCACATTGACAATATAAATGATGGTTAATATTTCTTAAAACGCCAATGATGCGGTGGAGAATTACCACCAAAATTACATTAGCCTTCCTATTCGAAATTAAAAAAGAGAAACAGAAATCGCAACAGTAAAAGGTTATAAGTCTTTATATTTGAAAATATGTACATTCAAAAACATTAAATTCTTAGTTATACCATGTTTGCCTATCTACCCTTCCGTAACGCCACGGTGACACGACTATGATAATCTTATCGTATGTTAAATTGTTACAATAATAACTTATTTAGAAGTTAGTTGACTTAAAATTTCAAATAAACTGAGATTTAAATTAAATATTCTTCTTTAAAATCAAAATAGCACGATGTACGTGTTAATATTGTATTTAATACACCTTTTACAATTAGTTGAAATGTATATTTAGTATATTCCAATCGTAGGAGTAAATATAAACTAACTTTATATTTCCATATCCCGTGATAATCGCTAATAGCTCAGCTTAACTACTTTCTCGAATAAAACGCAATTTTTTCGCAAATCCATAATGAATATCACAGATAACTCAAAATCTCGACCAATGATATCGCGCCAATACAATGTCAGTTGTTAATTTGCCTTTGTCTACTCTTGTGGCTTTAATACACTAGTTATTTTCTATTTAAATGAAATAACATATTTATATGCATACAGATATAACGTAACATTTTTAAAATCATAATCACGCCCCAAGGAACAAATCTTTAGGTTTGTATTTTTTTTTTTTTTTTTTAATGGTAGCTCTTACAATTCCGATGTTACTTTTGCATTAAGCCGCGCTGATATGTAAGACTCCAATAAAAATTGATTATAAATTTAAAACAATAATGTTGTACGGTAAAATAATTTTTGTATTTATTTAAAAAAAAAAACATGCTTAGCATTTTAAAAACACAAACGTCATGACGCCATTTTGAATTACAATTTTGGCGCCATTAATATAATCACTACCTCAAGAGGTAAACCAAAATCAGCTTTCATATTTTTGTATTTAAACTTTGTACATTAAATGATATATCCAGTTCCTGTTTATAAATTGCAATTTTAAGTTAATGATACATATTTATATAACATTACGATATCTAACTATCAATGATCGGATTATTTAATGCCGATTTTACTTTAGACGATATGACATTGACTTTTTATGATTTGTATTAATTAATATTTTTATAGCTATCTGTGGCATCGATATTAATTAAACTACAATAATATTAAACATAATTTAATAAAAGCAATTAATGGTTGAATAAGATTTTTTTTAAACAAAGATAATTAGTATCATTTACGTTTTTGGTCTAAGAAAACGTGTCGCGTTAAAAGTTATTTTTTTAAATAAAAAAACATATTCAAACCTTTACTAACCTGATTATTATATTACACATAACAAATTTAAAAAAATTGCAGCATAAAATAATGTTAATTATATATAAATTAAAAAATAAACATCCAGGTATTTAGGTATAAGTTGTAATAACTCGGTCATATTTTTTTGAGAACTTCAGGCATTATAAGCACGAACTATTCCCGTCAATCATATTCTGATCAGTTATAAATATAAATGAAATTTCGTCTATTACCTAACTTATGCAATACTAAATTTGAATATGTACCAAAACAAATTATATATTACTATTTTGGTAAATTTTTACAAAATTCAAGCGATTCATCACTGCTTGAAAATTATATTTTATTCTTATTAGGCGCCATTTTGAATATATAAGGAATGGCCTGTGTTTAAGACTCTGCGGCAACATGAATGGAAAAAAATACCGCTAAGCTAAATAACAATAATTATTAAAAGAATAGCAGACCTTACATCAGAAATAGCATTTGAGTGATAATCATCCTCAAGAATATTAAAAAATGCTCTGTTATGTCATATTCTGTTATTTTGAAAAAACCCCATTTTCAAATTCGTATTGTGTTATTTAAATTTATTAAAATATTAAATATTTTTAAACATAATCATGACGCCATTTTAAATTTCAATTTTGGCGCGATTCATATTATTGTATTGTTGTATACATATCTTTTGTCGAAGTATTTAAATTTTGTACATTAAATCTAAATGATTTTTCTAGTTCCTGTAAGCTGATATAACTTGCTATTTTAAGTTAAATATACGTATTTATGTAACACAAACGTAAGACATTTTTAAGTGACACCATTTTGAAATTCAGAAATATTTATGGGAACAAAATTAATTAAATAATTTGCTGTTTCGTTTTTCATCTGTAAAAACAATTGTAAGTAAATATTTTAATTTATAATTTGTATGAACTAAAAATACCTAAAAAGTAATCCTACTAAAAAAAATGTATATTTATAAGTGTATTTTTTACATTTACTCTATATTTATCATCAAATTTGTATTTTATATATATTCCACTAAGATTCATTTTAACTTTTATATTCTTCTTAACGACTTTAAAATTTTCTTACATATCTTATTGTTTATACAATAATAGTCCTTATTGCATAAATTTTAAGTACGTATTTTATTAGATCTCTTTGCCTCAAAGTATCAATTAATCCGAATTAATTTAATTTGATAAAGTAATGGTAAGCGATGAAATGATGGTGTTAAATAATTAATTGTGTATTATCTGTGGCAGTTCGCTTAGATTATTAATTTGAAACGTGTGTTTCTTTATTTTTTTAATTTTGTCAGAGTAAACGGCCAGTTTTAATAAAAGTTAGCTTCGTGTCATCGATTTATGAAAATTTTAGGGTGTTATTAGACTAAATTAATATTTTTATTTAATTATGCTTTGAATAAAACGTGTGATTGTGACTTAAAAAATAAAACAATGTTTTTTACTGACTTAGAAAAATGTTATATATTAGCAAAGATTAAAAAATTTTTGAAATCAGTAATTCAATATTAAAAAAAAAATTAAAACATTTTTTAGCACATCATTAGACTATAATAAAAATAATTAAAGTATGTTGGATTTTTTATTTAAAATCTTTATAATTTAAGCTACACTTTGTAAAAAAATAAATTGGCAATTATTGTGTCAACCCGCGTTCATAAGAAAGTTTCACGACAATGTGCGCTTGCTGAGTTGGTGATAATTAATCAAGTAGACTTATAAGTACATTCGAATTATTTCACAAAGGTTTAAAGCTACTAGTTGTGGATATATGCAGATTCTACCAAGAAGAACTGAACCGAAGAAAGAAACTCAATAGTAAATCTTGTAGCGTTAATCGAATTCCATCATTAGTGGTTTTCCATGACTCATTTAGTCATTTTTTCTGTTTATTTCCATAATTTATGTTTGTTTATCCTTATCCAGATCCTAGGTCATCTTTTATTTAAATTTTATTATGAATTAACAAACACACTAGGTTCACATAAACAATATTAATATCAAAATACTTTATTCAACATTGAAGCATTACACTTGCTTATTGATAGTCAAACTAGAAACTTCCACCGGTTAAAAGTAACACCCAGCCCTGTGTCGGACCAGTGAAAGAAACTCAGACTATTAGTCTATAAAGTAAATAGTAGTCTTTTTGTAATAAGCAACAAATATATTTTTATCAAGGCAGAATATTTTGTACACAACTAGCATAGATACTGGTAAAGAAAATCAAATTTAGAAATAAATTCGAATGAAGTCTCTGGATCATTTCTTCTTCTTCTTCGAGTGCCACTCCGACTAGCGACGGTTGGCAGTCAGCTTTAAATACTCCTTCTTGTTCTTCGCGAGGCGAAAGAGTTCGACAGCACTCGCGATTCCCGTCCATTCACGGATGTTGCACAGCCAAGACTTTTTTCTGCGCCCAACAGCTCTCCTTCCGGCAACTTTTCCCATCATAATCAGTTGCATAAGTTCATATCTTTCATGCCTAAGCACGTGTCCGAGATATGCAACTTTTCTCTTCTTGACAGTCTCCAAAAGTTGCCGTTTTTGGTTGACGCGTCGCAGAACTTCCACGTTCGAGACCTTTTGAGTCCAACTAATGGCCAACATACGTCTATAAGCCCACATCTCGAAAGCTTCTATACGTTTTTTGACATCTTCTTTAATTGTCCACGCCTCGCATCCGTAAAGAAGTATAGGCCAGATGTAACAATGTAGGAGTCGTATGCGCACAGGGATCTTAAGTCTGCGATTGCAGAGTACTTTTTTCAACGTGCAGAAGGCACTTCGAGCTATTTCGATGCGAGTCTTTACCTCCTGTTCACAGCTCCAGGTGTCATTAAGCCATGTCCCCAGATATTTGTACTTGCGCACCCTCTCAATTTTTTGGCCTGCTACAATGATAGCAATGTCATCGAAGCTATGTTTAGATAACACCATGATCTTCGTTTTTGATAGGTTCATCCTCAGACCAGCGTTTTCACTGCACTCATTAACACGGCTCATAATTAATTGCAGCTCTTCAGGAGATGATGCTATTAGGACTGTATCGTCAGCGTATCTGATGTTGTTAATATACCGGCCATTTATTTTGACTCCACATTCTCGGCCTTCAATCGCTTCTGCTATTATTTGTTCCGAGTACAAATTAAATAGCGTGGGTGATAATATACAGCCCTGTCGGACTCCTCTCTTTATTTCTACCTCATCAGTCTCCTCATTGTCAACTCGTACAGTAGCCTTCTGGTTCCAATACAGATTCAGGATAATACGTACATCTTTGTCATCTAAGCCGATATCATGTAATATTGCAATTAGACGGTCATGCAGTACTCTGTCAAAGGCTTTTTCGTAATCGATGAAACAAAGGAAAACGTCTTGTTGCATGTCTCTGCATTTTTGTACGAGAACCTGCATTGCGAAAAGAGCCTCTTTCGTGCCCACTCCTATTCGAAAACCAAACTGACTATCTGCGAGATGTTCGTCGCGTTTAGCTCTTATTCGCTCGTGGATGATATTCAGAAATAGTTTCAATACTTGGCTCATAAGGCTAATCGTTCGAAACTCTTCGCACCTTCTTGCGTTGGTCTTCTTAGGAAGCGTAATAAAAGTTGAGGTTAGCCAGTCTTTGGGTAAGTGGCCAGAGTCGTATACCAAGTTAAAGAATTTAACCAGGAAGTTAATATTTTCGTCTTCAATAAGTTTGAGTACCTCTATGGGAACATTATCAGGTCCGGTTGATTTTCCCGTTTTAGCTTTTTTAAGAGCGTTTGTGACTTCATTTTTCAGGATAGGATATCCCTCATTTGGATCACAATTTACCGCTATGCTTCGGAAATCGTCGGTATATTGATGAAATGTATTGTTCCCATAGGTGTTTTTTTCCTGATATATCTAATATGGGAATATTATTTTCATCCGTAAGTTGGTGAGTCGTCTTTTTGTGTCCTACTAAAGATTTAATTTCCTTATGCAGGTTAAATGCATCATGTTTAGCATAAAGGTCCTCCACAAAATCACACTTGCACTGATACCAAGCATCTCTAGCATAACGAACTTCACGCCGAATTTTCTTATCAATCTCAGTATACTTGCTATTGTCGGAATTCTTGTAGATTCTCCTTTCTTCGATAAGATCATATGTATATGTTTTCTGTCATCCAACTCTGCTTAGGAATCCAATCACTTTTCAAGTGTGTCTTATTGATGTTTAATATTTTGTTCTTCATTGAACACCACTCTTCCTCCACCGTACGCATTATCCCAGGTTTCTCATCTGCTGCCCACTCGTTTATTTCTTTCGCCACTTTATCTTGGATGTTAAGTTCTTTAAGTTTCCTCACGTCTATTGCGTGGTACTGTGTTCTCTTCTTTAGTTGTTTGAGTCTACATGATATTAACATGGATCGGTTTGATTTTGGTACTAAGTTAACAGGTGTATTAATGTATTTTGTGTTTATGATTACTCCCACTCCATACTTGTTGGAGCTATCCTCGGAACCAGAGTAATACATGGTGTAATTATTATCTATTTGGTGTTTACCTTTGCCTATCCATCTAATCTCACTTAGTCCCATGATGTTAATCTTCATTCGTTGCATTTCTTTGCAGACATTGTAGACTTTTTCAGGACTCTTCAAGCTTCTGACGTTCCACGTTCCTATCTTCATTTGTTGTTTTTTCCACCTGGAGATTCTTAGCACCCCTGTCCCATCTAAGGGACGCCAGAAACTCGGGGCCATTTCTTTCTTAGACTTTTCCATAAAGCTGACGATAACTAGGGAATAATAGTGCAGTGGTTTCCCCTTGCCTTCTGCACCAGACATTTTAGAGGTTACTTGTACCTCAAGGTCGCTATTTCCCTTTTTCCAATCATGGTGCGTATGGTTATACCGCCATTGATCGGTCGCCAGAGCCTCGTCTGTTATCTAGCAGGGAGCACCACGTGCAGGTGAGGTTGGCAATTGGGTCGGTAAACCTTTCTTATAAAATAATATAACATTTATAAACATATTTTATAGTAAACATACAAAAAGATTTTTTTTAAATTTAACTTTTTCTAATCTGTTATAACTAATAAAAACATTAAAATGCCTTATCGGTTATCTGTTGTGATTATTTTGATAATGAAATTTGTCATTCATGTTATGTTATTGTATTCAAAAGGAATGTTACTTATCTGTTCCCAAGTCACTTTCTGTGTGTTTTTTTTTAAATATATATATCGAGCAGGCATAGTGAAATACATATAACACTACCTTAAACAATAATGACTGTTTCAAACCTAAACAAGCACCAGTGAATTTTCATGTGATTAGTTTGCGTTTAAAAATATCGTGAGACAGCCTGCATTTATAATTATCAAATTTCACTGAAATTCTGCTAAACAATCCACTGTGTATTATCCAAAAAGGTAGAACAGACCTTAACCAGCCAGCTTACTCGTACTTCCTAAAAAATAACATAAAATAATTTTGAATTTATAGTTGTATTTAACTATCATAGGAAAAGTTAAGCAGCGATAAATCAAACTATATAGTTTTTACACACATATATTGTCACAAGCACAGAAGGGGTTCACAAGAAAGATATAGCGAAGGTACAGTGATAGCGTTTAAGTATGAAAATAGAACAACTAAGAAATATGAGAGGAATAAAGCGTAATACGTAAAAGCGTTGTATAGCAATGAGTATCGAACGGTGCGCGCGCGGCCTCACGGCGTCGGTATCGGAAAACGACTGGCGAGCGGGGTAAAATCGATGTTGCACGACGGTCCCGAGGCGCGCCCGAGCGCATCATCTCGGCAGTGACGTCACGCACAGCGGTGCTTTAACCAACTATGCATGAAGCGAGTAATGCGTTTATTCAACGCTACATCAGCCCCCCCGGAGACCGTTAAGGTCGAAAAACGTCGGGAAAACGTACTCTTCGACCTGATCGAGTACGGCGATCTTCATTACTTCTAACTGTATCCTCTATCTGTTTCATCCCAACTTCCGTGCGCGGCGCTTGGTCACTCAGTATGTACGCTGGTTTTAATCTGTCTATCGAAACGGTGGTAGGTTTCCCCCGAATGTCGATCTTGAAGAATTTGTCTCCTCGTTCGATGACGGTATATGGTCCAGCGTACGGTGCCTGTAAAGGCTTGCGAACGAAATCTTGCCGTATAAAAACTTGTAGAGCAGATCGCAAGTCCTTGCTGATGAAAACAGGAGTTCTGCCATGGTGAACAACTGGTGTAGGTTTAAGTTTCCGAATGTTTTCTCGTAGTCGTGCGAGAAAATCTGTGCAATCCACGATTTCAGTGGGACAGTTGTTGAAAAATGTGCCAGGTAATCGTAAGGGCTCTCCATACACTAGTTCAGCTGATGACGTGCTTATGTCCTCCTTCCATGCTGAACGAATTCCTAAAAGAACTAGCGGAAGTACTTCAACCCAGTTTTCGTCATTGTGGCACATTATCGCCGCCTTGAGTTGCCGATGGAACCGTTCGACCATTCCATTCGCAGCGGGATGGTATGCTGTGGTCTGTATATGATTGACACCTATCAGCTTCGAAAGTTCCTTAAATAAAAATGCCTCAAATTGTTTTCCTCGATCCGTTGTTATCTTCTCGGGACAGCCAAAACGTGAAATCCAACCAGCAACAAAAGCATTTGCCACTGTGTCAGCTTTGATGTCGGAGAGTGGTATTACCTCTGGCCAACGAGTGAATCTGTCCACGGCTGTAAGACAATACTTATACTCTTGTGAGGCTGGCAGAGGTCCGATTAGATCAATGTGTACATGGCTGAATCTGTTCGACGGAGGAACAAAATGCTGTACAGGAGATCGAGTGTGTCTGGAAACTTTCGAGCGTTGACATGACAGACAGTTACGAGTCCACTCGGCACAGTCCTTTTTAATATTAGGCCACACGTAGTTTTGCGTGACCAGTCTGGTTGTTGCTTTAACACCTGGGTGACTCAATCCGTGAAAGCAGTCGAACGCTTGTCGGCGGAATTCTGGAGTCAGATAAGGACGTGGTGATAAGCAGGACATATCGCAGTAAATCGTCTTACCGGAACCAGAAATGTCTAATCTCTGGAGGTCCAGACAAGAAGTATTGCTTCTTAAAATTCCTTGGAGCTCGTCGTCATTCGCTTGCGATAAAGCTAATGCGTCCAAGTTGATGGCGGTGGTAATTGCATCCGTGCGTGAGAGAGCATCGGCTACCACGATGTCTTCACCTGCGACATATTTAATATTAGTTGTGAATTGCGACACAAAATCAAAATACCGAAATTGGCGTGGTGAGCAATTCTCTGAGGCCTTTCTGAACGCCGATACTATTGGTTTGTGATCGGTATATATGGTGAAGTCTTTCCCTTCTACCATATGACGGAAATGTTTAACGCCTTCGTAGATCGCTAGTAGTTCTCTGTCGAATGGACTATATTTTCGCTGTGATCTACTGAGCTTTTTGGAGAAGAAAGCAAGCGGTTGCCACACGGAGTCTATTTCCTGCTGTAGTACAGCGCCGATCGCGTTGTCTGAAGCATCTGTCCACAGAGTTAATTCAGCTGTTGGATGCGGGTGTGCTAAAAGTGTGGCTTGAGCTAGACTTGCCTTACACGCTTCGAATGCCTTCTGAAGCTCGTTTGACCAAACAATAGGTGTACTGGCTTTGATAGCTGGACCAGACAGTAGCTCGTGCAATGGGGCTTGTATCCTTGCTGCGCTAGGAACAAAACGGCGGTAAAAATTTGTCATACCCAGAAATCTTCGTAGTTCCCTGATGGTCTTGGGTTGCGAGAATTTTTGTATGGCTTCCACCTTTTGAGGATGCGGCCTCGTACCTTCTGCAGAGACGACGTACCCCAGAAACTCCACCTGTGGTTCCCCTAATACGGATTTCGAAGCGTTGATCACGGCACCGTGGTCCTGTAAACGCTGAAAGATTTGCTTCAGGTGTTCACGGTGCTGCGTCTCGTCCTGAGAGGCCACAAGGATGTCATCAATATAAGGAAAACAGAAGTCTAAACCTTTGAGTATCTCATCTATAAAGCGTTGGAATGTTTGAGCAGCATTGCGTAGACCAAAACTCATATATGGAAACTCAAACATTCCGAACGGGGTAGTTATAGCAGTCTTAGGTATATCAGCAATGTTGACTGGGATCTGATTATACGCCCGGATTAGGTCAATTTTACTAAACACTGTGCAGCCGGCAAGATTATGCGCTATATCACCTATATGGCGGACTGGGTATCGATCAGGTATTGTGCGCGCGTTAAGTGCACGGTAATCTCCGCATGGCCGCCACTCATTGTTTTTCTTTGGCACGAGATGTAACGGGGACGACCACGGGCTATCGGATCGCCTTGCGATACCTGCTCTTACCATATCCTCAAACTCCTTGATAGCAATCCGGAGTCTATCCGGTGCTAAACGACGAGGACGGCTGTATACAGGAGGTCCGGAAGTCGTGCGTATGTAGTGGAGTGTGTTGTGCTTGACCTCACGCGGAGACAGGTCTCCAGCGGGTCTAGTGAGATCCGGAAACTGTGAAAACAGGTCATGGTATCGCGAAGTACCTGTAAATGCGATAAAAAGTCTATGCCTATAATAGGTTTAGTGACGTCAGCTATGACAAAACGCCACGTAAAAGCACGCCTGAGTCCAAAGTCTAAGGAAAGGTTCACCCAGCCGAAAGTATTTATTGTGGACCCATTGGCTGCGAACAGCTGATAGTCTGTCTTTATACACTTCCTATCTCGAATATAATTATGTGGATATACACAAAGGTCAGAACCTGTGTCTATTAAATACTGCACTTTAGTCTTACAGTCCGTTATGAAAACGCGGCCACCAGCTACACTATTACAGTCACGCGTTGCCGCCTTCACTGACTGCTTGGTTCGTTTCCCGAGTGAATCGAACACGGGGAGCGGCACTTCGTCGACTGGTTGCCGAAACGCCGATGGTACCAGCAATGGCTCGAGCCAGCATTAGAGCGGCTCCGGGGCCGTCGACGCCAGCGTGGAGAACGCGCTCGACTTCTCGAACGCGAGCGGGACCTGATGGATAGCTCCGCAACTTGCCGTGACAGGTCGTCGACTCGCTGAACAAGCTTTTCTATGAGCGTCGTCGGACATCCTGACGGTGTTGAAGTCGACGTCGATGCTGCTGCTACCTGAGGTTGCAGAGATACCTCGTGGATCTTATCTACAATTTGCGCCACCGTGTCGAGGGGGAGATCGGCTTGAGCTGCAATAATCGCCTGAACGTGACTAGGCAATCGGTTCGTCCACAGCGAGCGTATGAATTCGTCCGGTACATCAGCTCCAGCTAGGCTCCGCAGATGTCGAAGAAATTGAGAGGGTTTCCGAACTCCTAACTCTTCGTGGGTAAGTAATTGTCTTACCCTTTGCTCCTGTGACGCCGACAACCGCGAAATTAATTCTGTTTTTATTTTTTCGTATTTATTTTCTGCCGGCGGATTCGTGATTACATCTTTTACCTCGCATACATATTTGTAGTCTAAATTGGCGATAACGTGGTAGAACTTCGTGCCATCCGCCGTTATATTAGACAAGGCGAATTGTCCTTCTAATTGAACAAACCACAATGCCGGTTCGTTCGGCCAAAATGGCGGCACCTTGACGCCAACGCGGCACACTTCTTCCTTCGCGCCATTGTTTGCCATTTTAACTTATTACTGTTAATTGCAACGTACACAGTCTATAATAGTGCGAGATCACGTCGGGGTCACCACTTATAGTTGTATTTAACTATCATAGGAAAAGTTAAGCAGCGATAAATCAAACTATATAGTTTTTTCACACATATATTGTCACAAGCACAGAAGGGGTTCACAAGAAAGATATAGCGAAGGTACAGTGATAGCGTTTAAGTATGAAAATAGAACAACTAAGAAATATGAGAGGAATAAAGCGTAATACGTAAAAGCGTTGTATAGCAATGAGTATCGAACGGTGCGCGCGCGGCCTCACGGCGTCGGTATCGGAAAACGACTGGCGAGCGGGGTAAAATCGATGTTGCACGACGGTCCCGAGGCGCGCCCGAGCGCATCAGCTCGGCAGTGACGTCACGCATAGCGGTGCTTTAACCAACTATGCATGAAGCGAGTAATGCGTTTATTCAACGCTACAAATTACATTGCTTGTTCGACTCTGTTACATATAATGACATTTTCGGAACATCCAGAATAAATACAGAAATTGGCAATATACCACTTCAATAAAAAAAAAATAACCAATGCCAGAAATGAAAATATGGTGTGTTGCCAAAACAATTTATAAAGCTTTTATTTTACAATAATACTATAATTATGAAATCGATTTTCAATATTTATTTGTTAAAATAAAACTTCAAAATATACAAGCGCTGTCCCGCAGTTTTATTCGCATTCTACCCAATTGAAGTTAAACAAAATGACGCCCTGAATTCGAGCCTTTTATGAGACTAATTTGTTTATAAAAAAAGGAATGTGAATAAAACCTCGGGTGGAACTAATTTGAAGCCTAGCAGTAGTATTTATATTATATGACGAGCCGTTTGGCGTGGTTGGTAGGTACCTGCCTTTCACGCCGAAGTCTGTTTGTCCTGAGTCTGGGTGTAATTTTCTGTATAAGTATGTATCTACAAAAGAAAAGTAGTATATGTAGTATATCAGTTGTCTGGTTTCCATAGCACGAGTTTTGTACAAGCTTAATTTGGGATCAGATGGCCGTGTGTGAAAAATGTCCCAGGATATTATTATTATTAGTTTCAAAGATTTAGAATTAGGATTACGTTGTTAATGTACCAGGAGAACAATAACAGTGAGACGTTTTTAACCGAACGATTAGATTAAAAGAGTCAATTAGTTTCAGTAAGAATTACAGTGTAATGTACCAGGAGATCATAAACAGTGAGTCGGTCTCACCGAACGATTAGATTAAAAGAGTCAATTAGTTTCAGTTAGGATGACAGTGTTAATGTACCAGGAGATCATAAACAGTGAGACGGTCTCACCGAACGATTAGATTAAAAGAGTCAATTAGTTTCAGATAGGATTACAGTGTTAATGTACCAGGAGATCATAAACAGTGAGTCGGTCTCACCGAACGATTAGATTAAAAGAGTCAATTAGTTTCAGTTAGGATTACAGTGTTAATGTACCAGGAGATCATAAACAGTGAGTCGGTCTCACCGAACGCGGATGGCATTAATCGAAATAAGATCAATGTTAAATATATTCGATTTGGCCCTCAGAACATCCGACGCCGACGATTCCGACGACGATTGCTACGGGAGTCTACCCCCGGAGCCTCGTTTCGGGAACGTCGAGTACAAACCGCAGCTGGTCTCGCCGTGCGAGCGACGCTTCCAGCACCTGGTGACGCAAGTGAATAATAAATAATATTAAATATATAACATTATATATAACTTAGGTAGCTAACTGGGTAGGTATCACCCACTCACAAGCTTAGCTTCACAAGCATTTATTTAAACCCGAAGTGTTTCTGGGTGAACTCTTATGTATGACCTTAAAACGAGTTCCATACTATTGGTAATGGTAATAGTATTGTCTATAGCTACGCCAACCACCCTTGCTAGATACTTGCCTTTCACGCCAAAGGTTGTGGGTTCGGTTCCCACTCAGGACAGACAATTGTGTGCATTAACATGTCTGTTTTTCCTGAGTCTGTGTGTAATTGTCTATACAATAGTATATCAGTTGTCTGGTTGCCATAGTACAAGCTCTGCTTAGTTTCGGATCAGATATATATATATATAGTTGAACGCAAATCACAGTAGTGTCGGCCGGCAGGGTGGCCGTGTTCCCGGCGAGCTGCGTGCGCGGCGCCAGCCTCAACGCTCTGCACGCGTGCCTGCTTACTCTGGCGCCGCACCGCGACCTGCAGCGCCCCGAGGACGTGAGTGAACCATATGTTGCGCAGTTGACTAGTATCCTTTTTATTAAATTATAAATGTTATAATTTATGTCACTTTACAGGAGGCGTGCGAGTTTCAAATAGACGAAATTTTCCACGTAGGGGACTCGACGGGGCCCGTCGTGGGGGGACTGCTCGCGCGAGGGCGACTCTTCGAGGGCGACGAACTTATCATAGGTGCGTTGCATTCTGTTAGTTGTGAGATGAATAGAGCGACGTATATTTAACACCACCCACCCCCAGGACCTCTGGAGTCCGGCGAGTTCGTGGAGATATCCGTGCGCACGATATACCGCAACCGCGTCCCGTGCGGCAGCGTGCGCGCGGGACAGTCGGCGTCACTGGGCCTGGAACGCTTCCCGCCGGGACTGCGGCAGGGCATGTTGCTGCTAGCGCGGCCGGGGGGCTACGCCGCGGGACACGAGCGGCCCACCTTCGGAGGCTGTCCGCCCAGGACTTGCAGAGGACGACAGGTGGGTCGCTAATTCAAACCTTATTACTAAATAAAAACTTACATGTATTTAAGACAGAATATATATACGCGGCCAGTAGTGCTATTCTAGAATTTTAGATTCATCACTCTCCGGTGAAATGTTGACATGATGATGATGCGTGTGGTGAAATGTTACAATTATTACCGTTTTCTGCGGTGAGTGAGAGAATGTTCTTACAGAGTACTGGTTTACTGGTTGTAGCTTTATATTTAAAATTATATTATACAAACGATTTATATAACGATTATAAGGTCGAGATGGCCCAGTGGTAAGAACGCGTGAATCTTAACCGATGAACATGGGTTCAAACCCGGGCAAGCACCTCTGAATTTTCATGTGCTTAATTTCTGTTATAATTCATCTCGTGCTTTTCGGTAAAGGAAAACATCGTGAGGAAACCTGCATGTATCTAATTTCATCGAAGTTCTGCCACATGTGTATTCCACCAACCCGCATTGGAGCAGCGTGGTGGAATAAGCTCCAAACCTTCTCCTCAAAAAGGGAGAGGAGGCTAAAGGCCTCCTAAAACGCCAATGTAGCGGTGGAGAATTACCACCAAAATTACATTAGCCTTCCTATTCGAAATTAAAAAAGAGAAACAGAAATCGCAACAGTAAAAGGTTATAAGTCTTTATATTTGAAAATATGTACATTCAAAAACATTAAATTCTTAGTTATACCATGTTTGCCTATCTACCCTTCCGTGACGCCACGGTGACAGGACTATGATAATCTTATCGTATGTTAAATTGTTACAATAATAACTTATTTAGAAGTTAGTTGACTTAAAATTTCAAATAAACTGAGATTTAAATTAAATATTCTTATTTAAAATCAAAATAGCACTATGTACGTGTTAATATTGTATTTAATACACCTTTTACAATTAGTTGAAATGTATATTTAGTATATTCCAATCGTAGGAGTAAATATAAACTAACTTTATATTTCCATATCCCGTGATAGTCGCTAATAGCTCAGCTTAACTACTTTCTCGAATAAAACGCAATTTTTTCGCAAATCCATAACGAATATCACAGATAATTCAAAATCTCGACCAATGATATCGCGCCAATTCAATGTCGGTTGTTAATTTTTCTTTGTCTACTCTTGTGGCTTTAATACACTAGTTATTTTCTATTTAAACGAAATAACATATTTATATGCATACATATATAACGTAACTGTTTTTAAAATGATAATCACGCCCCAAGGAACAAATCTTTAGGTTTGTATTTTTTTTTTTGTTAATGGTAGCTCTTACAATGCCGATGTTACTTTTGCATTAAGCCGCGCTGATATGTAAGACTCCAATAAAAATTGATTATAAATTTAAAACAATAATGTTGTACGGTTAAATAATTTTTGTATTTATTAAAAAAAAAAACAAGCTTAGCATTTTAAAAACACAAACGTCATGACACCATTTTGAATTACAATTTTGGCGCCATTAATATAATCACTACCTCAAGAGGTAAACCAAAATTAGCTTTCATATTTTTGTATTTAAACTTTGTACATTAAATGATATATCCAGTTCCTGTTTATAAATTGCAATTTTAAGTTAATGATACATATTTATATAACATTACGATATCTAACTATCAATGATCGGATTATTTAATGCCGATTTTACTTTAGACGATATGACATTGAATTTTTATGATTTGTATTAATTAATATTTTTATAGCTATCTGTGGCATCGATATTAATTAAACTACAATAATATTAAACATAATTGATTAAAAGCAATTAATGGTTGATAAGTATGGGATAAATCGTTTTTCAATATAAGGGCGCAATAAGATTTTTTTTAAACAAAGATAATTAGTATCATTTACGTTTTTGGTCTAAGAAAACGTGTCGCGTTAAAAGTTATTTTTTTAAATAAAAAAACATATTCAAACCTTTACCAACCTGATTATTATATTTTACATAACAAATTTAAAAAAATTGCAGCATAAAATAATGTTAATTATATATAAATTAAAAAATAAACATCCAGGTATTTAGGTATAAGTTGTAATAACTCGGTCATATTTTTTTGAGAACTTCAGGCATTATAAGCACGAACTATTCCCGTCAATCATATTCTGATCAGTTATAAATATAAATGAAATTTCCTCTATTACCTAACTTGTGCAATACTAAATTTGAATATGTACCAAAACAAAATTATATATTACTATTTTGGTAAATTTTTACAAAATTCAAGCGATTCATCACTGCTTGAAAATTATATTTTATTCTTATTAGGCGCCATTTTGAAAATATAAGGAATGGCCTGTGTTTAAGACTCTGCGGCAACATGAATGGAAAAAAATACCGCTAAGCTAAATAACAATAATTATTAAAAGAATAGCAGACCTAACATCAGAAATAGCATTTGAGTGATAACCATCCTCAAGAATATTAAAAAATGCTCTGTTATGTCATATTCTGTTATTTTGAAAAGACCCCATTTTCAAATTCGTATTGTGTTATTTAAATTTATTAAAATATTAAATATTTTTAAACATAATCATGACACCATTTTAAATTTCAATTTTGGCGCGATTAATATTATTGTATTGTTGTATACATATCTTTTGTCGAAGTATTTAAATTTTGTACGTTAAATCTAAATGATTTTTCTACTTCCTGTAAGCTGATATAACTTGCTATTTTAAATTAAATGTACGTATTTATGTAACGGCAAACGTAAGACATTTTTAAGTGACGCCATTTTGAAATTCAGAAATATTTATGGGAACAAAATTAATTAAATAATTTGCTGTTTCGTTTTTCATCTGTAAAAACAATTGTAAGTAAATATTTTAATTTATAATTTGTATGAACTAAAAATACCTAAAAAGTAATCCTACTAAAAAAATGTATATTTATAAGTGTACTTTTTACATTTACTCTATATTTATCATAAAATTTGTATTTTATATATATATTCCACTAAGATTCATTTTAACTTTTATCTTCTTCTTAACGACTTTAAAATTTTCTTACATATCTTATTGTTTATACAATAATAGTCCTTATTGCATAAATTTTAAGTACGTATTTTATTAGATCTCTTTGCCTCAAAGTATCAATTAATCCGAATTAATTTAATTTGATAAAGTAATGGTAAGCGATGAAATGATGGTGTTAAATAATTAATTGTGTATTATCTGTGGCAGTTCGCTTAGATTATTAATTTGAAACGTGTGTTTCTTTAATTTTTTAATTTTGTCAGAGTAAACGGCCTGTTTTAATAAAAGTTAGCTTCGTGTCATCGATTTATGAAAATTTTAGGGTGTTATTAGACTAAATTAATCTTTTTATTTAATTATGCTTTGAATAAAACGTGTGATTGTGACTTAAAAAATAAAACAATGTTTTTTACTGACTTAGAAAAATGTTATATATTAGCAAAGATTAAAAAAAATTTTAAATCAGTCATTCAATATTTAAAAAAAAAAAAAATATTTTTTAGCACATCATTAGACTATAATAAAAATAATTAAAGTATGTTGGATTTTTTATTTAAAATCTTTATAATTTAAGCTACACTTTGTAAAAAATAAATTGGCAATTATTGTGTCAACCCGCGTTCATAAGAAAGTTTCACGACAATGCGCGCTTGCTGAGTTGGTGATAATTAATCAAGTAGACTTATAAGTACATTCGAATTATTTCACAAAGGTTTAAAGCTACTAGTTGTGGATATATGCAGATTCTACCAAGAAGAACTGAACCGAAGAAAGAAACTCAATAGTAAATCTTGTAGCGTTAATCGAATTCCATACATTAGTATATAATCATAAATATCATTGTACCCATTTAGTCGATTATATGATTTAATTAATGATTAAACGAACTTACCATAATGTCTAGCATAATGTTACATGTAGTAGACACTAGATGTCGCCAGTCTGCACTGTATTTGGATTTTTTATTATTATAGTAGTAGTACAACTTGGTGCTGGTGCCGCTTTCTACTATCTTCATTATGTTCAGAGCATCTTCTTTGCAAATATTGATATTTGAGTATCAAGTAGATGGTTAATATTTGTCTCTGGTCAGACACTCTCTGTCCAATACAAAATAATTTATTATAAGGGAAATGGTAAATGGGGTGGTTGAGATGCTAATCTATTCTCTTCAAAGTCCTCGTATAATTATGACTGCCTCGTTGGTCTAGTGGCTTGATGTAAGGCAGACCCCCTTCGGGTCAATTCCCAGGTCGGGCAAATAAAAAAAGCCAGAAATGTCAGAAAATTCTGAGTAGCAGTCCGGAGTCTGGAAGTTGGAAATGTGTACACTCCCGTGCCTCGGAAAGCACTTAAAGCTGATGGTCCTGCGCCTGAACTCTTTCCGGTCGTATCGGATTGCCGTCCCATCGGTTTATGAGAGTTAGGGAATAGGGAGTGCACCTGTGTTTGCGCACACACTTGTGCACTATAATATCTCCTGCGTATTTGGCTAATCAATCTTGAGATTGGCCGCCGTAGCCAAAATCGGTCTGGAGGACATTATTATTATAATTCAATTATAAATTAAAAGAGCCAATTAGTTTCAGTTAGGATTACAGTTTTAATGTAACAGGAGATCATAAACAGTGTGTCGGTCTCACCGAACGGGTAGATTAAAACTGTAAAACTCCTGGTACATTAACACTGTAATCATAACTGAAACTAATTGACTCTTTTAATCTAATCGTTCGGTGAAACCGTCTCACTGTTTATGATCTCCTGGTACATTAACACTGTAATCCTAACTGGAACTAATTGACTCTTTTAATCTAATCGTTCGGTGAGACCGACTCACTGTTTATGATCTCCTTGTACATTAACACTGTAATCCTAACTGCAACTAATTGACTCTTTTAATCTAATCGTTCGGTGAAACCGTCTAACTGTTTATGTTCTCCTGGTACGTTAACAACGTAATCCTAATTCTAAATCTTTGAAACTAATAATAACAATTACCTGGGACATTTTTCACACACGGCCATCTGATCCCAAATTAAGCTTGTACAAAACTCGTGCTATGGAAACCTGACAACTGATATACTACATATACTACTTTTCTTTTGTAAATACATACTTATACAGAAAATTACACTCAGACTCAGGACAAACAGACATGTTCATGCACACAAATGTCTGTCCTGGGTGGGAATCGAAACCACAACCTTCGGCGTGAAAAGGCAAGTATCTACCAACCGCGCCAAACGTCTAGTCAAAATTAACTCTTTTAATCTAATCGTTCGGTAAGACCGACTCACTGTTTTTGATCTCCTAGTACATTAACACTGTAATCCTATCTGAAACTAATTGACTCTTTTAATCTAATCGTTCGGTGAGACCGACACACTGTTTATGATCTCCTGGTACATTAACACTGTAATCCTAACTGAAACTAATTGACTCTTTTAATCTAATCGTTCGGTGAGACCGACTCACTGTTTATGATCTCCTGGTACATTAACACTGTAATCCTAACTGGAACTAATTGACTCTTTTAATTTAATCGTTCGGTGAGACCGACACACTGTTTATGATCTCCTGGTACATTAACACTGTAATCCTAACTGAAACTAATTGACTCTTTTAATCTAATCGTTCGGTGAGACCGACTCACTGTTTATGATCTCCTGGTACATTAACACTGTAATCCTAACTGGAACTAATTGACTCTTTTAATTTAATCGTTCGGCGAGACCGACTCACTGTTTATGATCTCCTGGTACATTAACACTGTAATCATAACTGGAACTAATTGACTCTTTTAATCTAATCGTTCGGTGAGACCGACTCACTGTTTATGTTCTCCTGGTAAATTAACAACGAAATCCTAATTCTAAATATTTGAAACTAATAATAATAATATCCTGGGACATTTTTCACACACGGCCATCTGATCCCAAATTAAGCTTGTACAAAACTCGTGCTATGGAAACCAGACAACTGATATACTTTATATACTACTTTTCTTTTGTAAATACCTACTTATATAGATAATTACACCCAGACTCAGGACAAACAGACATGTTCATGCACACAAATGTCTGTCCTGGGTGGGAATCGAACCCACGACCTTTGGCATGAAAGGCAAGTAACTACCAACCACGCCTACCGGCTCGTCAAACAATCAATACGTTGTGCCTACGTATTAACTTTTATTAATGTAAGCAAAAATCACTGTCCATAATGGCACCTAGAAACAAGTCGATATTCGATATGCTACATTGTCAAGTAATACATTATTATATGTTCTGTCGCCAGTCGCCATTCTAACATCGCACTGTAATATCGTCGTAACAATTAAATATTGTAAATTATATTACATACATATATCTATACTCAATTGCCTTTCATTACATCATCCTCAAGACATTTAAGGCAAAACGTCAATACTATCGAAAAATCATTGATTATCGATAGTCCAAAACTATCGATTTTATCGATAATGGACTATCGACATGCAACACTACCCGGTATTACTTATACCTAAAATGAAAGTCATATAATGTATTACATTCATATAATCAGGGTAATGTCGTCAACTACGGTTGTTCCGAGCTGATGACAGCGGAGCGCATCGGAGAGAGGAGCGCCAAGCTGGTGTCTTTCCTGGACCTGGCGGGCCACAGTAAGTACCAACGCACCACGCTCCACGGGCTCACGAGTTACTCCCCGCACTACGCCATGCTCGTTGTAAGTATGTTTATTTATTACTAGTTCCCATACGTGTGGGGGGGGCTCAGATTTTAGGTATCCTAAGTCTTTTTCTATAGCCCTGATAACGTGTTTTCAAATTATTATTAGGTAAGGATTTTTTTGGAGTCCTGACATATCAAACCATAAGTTAATTTCATTTTATTGAATAAATATCTTATCTTAATAATACATTTTTACAAACAGCTCAAAATCAAAATAATTTATTCAGGTAATAATATATAAACCTAACACCGGCTCAAACTGTAGATCCTACTAAAAATAATCGGCAAAAAACTAAACTCTTTTGCTACAATTAAACTATGTAAGAGTTTAAACACAATTTTTTATCATATTTATAAACCCTTATCGAGCAATACGTCTTATTAATGAAAGTTTTTTAAGAGAGAGAGTTGGTTCCTCCTAACTGGCCTAGGCCAGTCTGGGTACGGGCTGCGGGGTTGCCCCCTAACCTGTCGTGTCTTTAATTTTTGGCCCGAGGGGCCAGGGTCACAGCGGCCCAGTGGCTGTAAGTTTTTTAATTCAGCTACAAGATAATATTATAGATGGCACTGTAGTCATATTATCAACTTACACTGTAAAGTTTTTTGTTTATTTCTAGATTTCGGCAACAGCCGGTATAACTCGCATCACAGAAGAACACATCGGTCTTCTGCTGGCTTTGGACATGCCGTTCTTTGCAGACATCAACAAGTGTGAACTGGTTAGCAACATCAACGCTATTGTAGCGAGGCTGGCTTAATTGTTGGAACCCGCTAATAAGGTCAGTGATTTTATTTTAAATAGCATCTATAAAGACTAGCTTATAAACTAGGTTATTATTTCTCACATCAATGCTTATGGGTGATGGTGACCACTTACCATTAGGTGGCCCAATTGCACACATATAACATAAAGAGAAGCCGGGGGGGGGGGGGAAAGTTTAACAGACAAACAGATATATTTACTTTCCCATTTATAATATTAGTATATATTGTAATTGGAAACATGCAGGTTTCCTCGCGATGTTCTTCAAGGAGCACGAGATGATAAATCAGGGATGCTGTATACTTTATAGATTTATTTAAATTTAAAGTAATGGTATATATTGGTATTATTACAGAAACCGCTGTTAATAACTGACGAGAATATGGCAAGGAACTGCGTTGCGCCGCAAAAGTCGATACTGGACACCATAGACAATCTAGACAACGAAATCAAAAAGGATGAGGAGTGAGTAGCTTCACAAGCCTTTATTTAAACCCGAAGTGTTTCTGGGTGAACTCTTATGTATGACCTTAAAACGAGTTCCATACTATTGGTAATGGTAATAATATTGTCTATAGCTACGCCAACCACCCTTGCTAGATACTTGCCTTTCACGCCAAAGGTTGTGGGTTCGGTTCCCACTCAGGACAGACAATTGTGTGCATTAACATGTCTGTTTTTCCTGAGTCTGTGTGTAATTGTCTATACAATAGTATATCAGTTGTCTGGTTGCCATAGTACAAGCTCTAATTAGTTTCGGATCAGATATATATATATATATATAGTTGAACGCAAATCACAGTAGTGTCGGCCGACAGGGTGGCCGTGTTCCCGGTGAGCTGCGTGCGCGGCGCCGGCCTCAACGCGCTGCACGCGTGCCTGCTGGCGCTGGCTCCGCGCCGCGACCTGCAGCGCCCCGAGGACATGAGTGAACCATATGTTGCGCAGTTGACTAATATCCTTTTTATTAAATTATAAATGTTATAATTTATGTCACTTTACAGGAGGCGTGCGAGTTTCAAATAGACGAAATTTTCCACGTAGGGGACTCGACGGGGCCCGTCGTGGGGGGTATGCTCGCGCGAGGGCGACTCTACGAGGGCGACGAACTTATCATAGGTGCGTTGCGTTCTGTTAGTTGTGAGATGAATAGAGCGACGTATATTTAACACCAACCCCACCCCAGGACCTCTGGAGTCCGGCGAGTTCGCGGAGATATCCGTGCTCACGATATACCGCAACCGCGTCCCGTGCGGCAGCGTGCGCGCGGGACAGTCGGCATCGCTGGGCCTGGGTCGCTTCCCGCCGGGACTGCGGCAGGACATGGTGCTGCTAGCGCGGCCGGGGTGCTACGCCGCGGGACACGAGCGGCCCACCTTCGGAGGCTGTCCGCCCGGGACTTGCAGAGGACGACAGGTGGGTCGCTAATTCAAACCTTATTACTAAATAAAAACTTACATGTATTTAAGACAGAATATATATATGCGGCCAGTAGTGCTATTCTAGAATTTTAGATTCATCACTCTCCGGTGAAATGTTGACATGATGATGATGAGTGAGAGAATGTTCTTACAGAGTAGCCATACTGGTTGTAGCTTTATATTTAAAATTATATTATACAAACGATTTAAAAAGGCTTTTTTGAATAACGTTTCTACCGCCATGGCAATACTTAGTATTATTGTGTGCTAGTTTGAAAGATGAGTTAGACAGTGTAACTATAGGCACAAGAGACGTAATATCTTAGTTCCCAAGGTTGATGGCGCATTACGATGTTAGGGGTGATTAATAGACTGTGACAAAATCTATGGGTAGTGACGACCACTTACCATAAGGTGGTCATTTACCAGCGTACCTATACGAAATTAAAAAAGTGATATATTTTTTTATTTTCAAAATTCATTGTTACAGATATCAGAACTAGTCCACTCGTTGCAAGCTTCGGAGAAGAATTGAAAGAACGCGAGGAGACAGAACAAGAATATCCGCCAGGACATCGCCAACGTGAAGAACAGCCTCACGAAGACATCGGACACGAAGTGCACGAACGTGTACGTGTCGGACGACGGGAGCAAGTACAGCGACGCGCACGTGTCGAGCGACACGCAGGACAAGTGCGTGTGTACCCTAGAGGCTGTATATACTTTCAGGTGAGCAGAAAACTCTACTCGTTTTTAAAAGATTAGCAAACCTTAGATATGCGATTCCATGCGATTCGCTACCAGCTCTGCTGTATTGTACACTACAAACACTTCTCGATCAATATATCTCTATATACAACACGACACTGTTACACTTAATTACTTGTATACACTTTAGTTTTACTTACAAAGTTCCGATAACAACTTCACAGATAACCAAAACGCTAAATTTTTCGCGAATCCATAGTCAATACCACAGAATATTAAGATTTCGACCAAATTTCAAAGTCAAAGTTGCTTATATACTCTACTTGCTATTGGAATCGACTATAGATTTGTATGTGTTTGCACAGCACATTGTGTGTGTGTGTTTTTTTTATCCGTAACAGCATGTGAATGTCCTACTGCTGGGCTAAAGGCCTTTCCTCTCCCTTTTTTGAGCAGAAGGCTTGGAGCTTATTCCACCACGCTGCTCCAGTGCGGTTTGGTGGAACACACATGTGGCAGAATTTCAGTGAAATTAGACACATGCAGGTTTCCTCACGATGTTTTCCTTCATCGTAAAGTACGAGATGAATTATAATCACAAATTAAGCACATGAAAATTCAGTGGTGCCTGGACCATCTCGGCTGTTTTTTTATATGCTAGCAATATTAGCACAGACTGTACAATATAATATGTAATGCGGTCATGAATTAAATTTGATTGAATATAACAGGCATCCGTGCATGTCCTGAGACACTCCACGGCCATCTACCCAGGGCTTTTTTATTCCAGTGCTCTGTGCATGTCGGGAACGTGCGTCAGACGGCCATTATCGAGGTAACGAATACATACATCAAACTTACTTTGCGGAGTGGAATTAAATAGTTTAATTTTGGTATAGTTGGTGGTGTTGCGTAAAATACTTAAGTATGATAATGATATTTATTTTTTTATGTTATATTCCTGTTTAGCGGTAGAATATCTGATGAGTGGGTGGTACCTACTCAGGCGGGTTTGCACAATGCCCTTACCACCAGTTACCACACACTCATAATATATTCTGCCGCCAAGCAGCAATAGCATTGTTGTTGGTGAGTAAAAGAGTGTAACTGCAGGCACGAGGGACATAACATCTTAGTTCCCAAGGTTGGTGACGCATTGGTGATGTAAGCGATGGTTAATATTTATTGCGGTGTCAATGTCCATGGGCGGTGGTGACCATTTACCATCGGGTTGCTTATCTCATCGCTGACCACGGGTATATTTTTCGCTTTAGGGTATAATGTCTCCGAACGACGTGCTGAGGGCGGGCGAGGGGGCCTCCGTGCTGTTCAGGTTCGCCCGCTGTCCGGAGTACCTCGTGCGGGGCCGCCGGCTGCTGTTCACGGCGGGGCTGGGGACCAGGTACCGCTCAACGAACCCAATGATAACTTCTAATTACAGTTGAATTGTTGAGCCAATAAAGTATATCGTCAGCTCAGTGTTGGTATCCGAGATTGCTAGCTCCACTGACTTTCACACATTTAATTTATAAGTGTTCGGTGAAGGAAATCCATGCATCGAAGCAGGTTGTGGAATAAGCTCAAACCTTCTCCTGAGAAGGAGATTTCGGCTACGGCGGCCAATCTCAAGATTGATTAGCCAAATACGCAGGAGATATTATAGTGTACAAGTGTGTGCGCAAACACAGGTGCACTCCCTATTCCCTAACTCTCATAATCCGATGGGACGGCAATCCGAAACGACCGGAAAGAGTTCAGGCGCAGGACCATCGGCTTTACGTGCTTTCCGAGGCACGGGATTGTACACACTTCCAACTTCCAGACTCCGGGCTGCTACTCAGAATTTTCTGACAGACAAACCCAATAGCTTTTTTTATTTGCCCGACCTGGGAATTGACCCGGAGGGGATCTGCCTTACTGATGTAAGGCCACTAGACCAACGAGGCAGTCATAATTATACGAGGACTTTGAAGAGAATAGATTAGCATCTCAACCACCCCATTTACCATTTCCCTTATAATAAATTATTTTTTATTGGACAGAGAGTGTCTGACCAGAGACAAATATTAACCATCTACTTGATACTCAAATATCAATATTTGCAAAGAAGATGCTCTGAACATAATGAAGATAGTAGAAAGCGGCACCAGCACCAAGTTGTACTACTACTATAATAATAAAAAATCCAAATACAGTGCAGACTGGCGACATCTAGTGTCTACTACATGTAACATTATGCTAGACATTATGGTAAGTTCGTTTAATCATTAATTAAATCATATAATCGACTAAATGGGTACAATGATATTTATGATTATATACTAATGTATGGAATTCGATTAACGCTACAAGATTTACTATTGAGTTTCTTTCTTCGTTTCAGTTCTTCTTGGTAGAATCTGCATATATCCACAACTATTAGCTTTAAACCTTTGTGAAATAATTCGAATGTACTTATAAGTCTACTTGATTAATTATCACCAACTCAGCAAGCGCGCATTGTTGTGAAACTTTCTTATGAACGCGGGTTGACACAATAATTGCCAATTTATTTTTTACAAAGTGTAGCTTAAATTATAAAGATTTTAAATAAAAAATCCAACATACTTTAATTATTTTTATTATAGTCTAATGATGTGCTAAAAAATGTTTTTTAGTTCATACAAATTATAAATTAAAATATTTACTTACAATTGTTTTTACAGATGAAAAACGAAACAGCAAATTATTTAACTAATTTTGTTCCCATAAATATTTCTGAATTTCAAAATGGCGTCACTTAAAAATGTCTTACGTTTGCCGTTACATAAATACGTACATTTAACTTAAAATAGCAAGTTATATCAGCTTACAGGAACTAGAACAATCATTTAGATTTAACGTACAAAATTGAAATACTTCGACAAAAGATATGTATACAACAATACAATAATATTAATCGCGCCAAAATTGAAATTTAAAATGGTGTCATGATTATGTTTAAAAATATTTAATATTTTAATAAATTTAAATAACACAATACGAATTTGAAAATGGGGTCTTTTCAAAATAACAGAATATGACATAACAGAGCATTTTTAATATTCTTGAGGATGGTTATCACTCAAATGCTATTTCTGATGTTAGGTCTGCTATTCTTTTAATAATTATTGTTATTTAGCTTAGCGGTATTTTTTTTCCATTCATGTTGCCGCAGAGTCTTAAACACAGGCCATTCCTTATATATTCAAAATGGCGCCTAATAAGAATAAAATATAATTTTCAAGCAGTGATTAATCGCTTGAATTTTGTAAAAATTTACGAAAATAGTAATATATAATTTTGTTTTGGTACATATTCAAATTTAGTATTGCATAAGTTAGGTAATAGACGAAATTTCATTTATATTTATAACTGATCAGAATATGATTGACGGGAATAGTTCATGCTTATAATGCCTGAAGTTCTCAAAAAAATATGACCGAGTTATTACAACTTATACCTAAATACCTGGATGTTTATTTTTTAATTTATATATAATTAACATTATTTTATGCTGCAATTTTTTTAAATTTGTTATGTGTAATATAATAATCAGGTTAGTAAAGGTTTGAATATGATTTTTTATTTAAAAAAATAACTTTTAACGCGACACGTTTTCTTAGACCAAAAACGTAAATGATACTAATTATCTTTGTTTAAAAAAAATCTTATTCAACCATTAATTGCTTTTAATAAATTATGTTTAATATTATTGTAGTTTAATTAATATCGATGCCACAGATAGCTATAAAAATATTAATTAATACAAATCATAAAAATTCAATGTCATATCGTCTAAAGTAAAATCGGCATTAAATAATCCGATCATTGATAGTTAGATATCGTAATGTTATATAAATATGTATCATTAACTTAAAATTGCAATTTATAAACAGGAACTGGATATATCATTTAATGTACAAAGTTTAAATACTAACAATATGAAAGCTAATTTTGGTTTACCTCTTGAGGTAGTGATTATATTAATGGCGCCAAAATTGTAATTCAAAATGGCATCATGACGTTTGTGTTTTTAAAATGCTAAGCATGTTTTTTTTTTTAAATAAATACAAAAATTATTTTACCGTACAACATTATTGTTTTAAATTTATAATCAATTGTAATTGGAGTCTTACATATCAGCGCGGCTTAATGCAAAAGTAACATCGGCATTGTAAGAGCTACCATTACCAAAAAAAAAAAAAAATACAAACCTAAAGATTTGTTCCTTGGGGCGTGATTATCATTTTAAAAACAGTTACGTTATATATGTATGCACATAAATATGTTATTTCATTTAAATAGAAAATACCTAGTGTATTAAAGCCACAAGAGTAGACAAAGGCAAATTAACAACCGACATTGAATTGGCGCTATATCATTGGTCGAGATTTTGAGTTATCTGTGATATTCATTATGGATTTGCGAAAAAATTGCGTTTTATTCGGGAAAGTAGTTAAGCTGAGCTGTTAGCGAATATCACGGGATATGGAAATATAAAGTTAGTTTATATTTACTCCTACGCTTGGAATATACTAAATATACATTTCAACTAATTGTAAAAGGTGTACTAAATACAATATTAACACGTACATAGTGCTATTTTGATTTTAAATAAGAATATTTAATTTAAATCTCAGTTTATTTGAAATTTTAAGTCAACTAACTTCTAAATAAGTTATTATTGTAACAATTTAACATACGATAAGATTATCATAGTCGTGTCACCGTGGCGTCACGGAAGGGTAGATAGTCAAACATGGTATAACTAAGAATTTAATGTTTTTGAATGTACATATTTTCAAATATAAAGACTTATAACCTTTTACTGTTGCGATTTCTGTTTCTCTTTTTTAGTTTCGAATAGGAAGGCTAATGTAATTCTCCACCGCGTCATTGGCGTTTTAGGAGGCCTTTAGCCTCCTCTCCCTTTTTGAGGAGAAGGTTTGGAGCTTATTCCACCACGCAGCTCCAATGCGGGTTGGTGGAATACACATGTGGCAGAACTTCGATGAAATTAGATACATGCAGGTTTCCTCACGATGTTTTCCTTTACCGAAAAGCACGAGATGAATTATAACAGAAATTAAGCACATGAAAATTCAGAGGTGCTTGCCCGGGTTTGAACCCACGTTCATCGGTTAAGATTCACGCGTTCTTACCACTGGGCCATCTCGACCTTATAATCGTTATATAAATCGTTTGTATAATATAATTTTATATATAAAGCTACAACCAGTAAACCAGTACTCTGTAAGAACATTCTCTCACTCACCGCAGATAACGGTAATAATTGTAACATTTCACCACACGCATCATCATCATGTCAACATTTCACCGGAGAGTGATGAATCTAAAATTCTAGAATAGCACTACTGGCCGCGTATATATATTCTGTCTTAAATACATGTAAGTTTTTATTTAGTAATAAGGTTTGAATTAGCGACCCACCTGTCGTCCTCTGCAAGTCCCGGGCGGACAGCCTCCGAAGGTGGGCCGCTCGTGTCCCGCGGCGTAGCCCCCCGGCCGCGCTAGCAGCACCATGCACTGCCGCAGTCCCGGCGGGAAGCGTCCCAGGGTTCGGGGGCCCTTCCGTCCGGCGGGTCAGTGTATTTTCCCTTTTGGCAACCGCTTGGGGAAACACGCCTCCACGCTTTGCCCATCCCTATCGTGGCAATACATCGCTCGCTTCACGTCTCTTTTCCATTCTATTTTTCCCAAATGGCGCAACAAAACAGAAATAACGGTCGTACAGCGGTGCACACCCCCACCATACCCTCGCTGTTTGAGGTCGAGTTCTCTAACATCCAAGGACTCCACAATAACCTCAACGCTGTCCACCACCATCTCGAGACAGCACGGCCAGCAATGTTGTTTCTCACGGAGACACAAATACTCCGTCCTGCCGATACCAGCTACCTTAATTATCCCGGCTACACGCTTGAAGAATCCTTCAAAGCGAAAGCCGGAGTATGCTTGTTCGTCAGGACGGATGTTTGCTGTCACCGACTGCGCTGCTTGGACGACCCCTCCTTCTCCATGTTGGTGGTACGTGTGGACCTGGTTCGTCAGAGCCGAGTCTACGTGTGCCTCTACAGATCCCACAATGGTGACTTGGAGACAAGCCGATTATTTGACCATCTTAGTCGGGTGGCAGATGCTGCGCAAGAGCAATTTCCTAACGCGGAATTGGTGTTTTTGGGGGATTTTAATGCTCACCACGAATCCTGGTTGAAATCCCTCAAAACTGACCATGCTGGAAGGACTGCTCATGCTTTTGCTCTCACACATGACTTGACCCAACTGGTTGATCAGCCCACCAGGATCCCAGACATTGATGGGCAAGCACCTTCTCTACTGGACCTTCTGCTGACTTCTCACCCGGTGGAATATCAGGTTGTGGTTCAGGCTCCTCTTGGCTCTTCGGATCACAGCCTTATTTCTACCAGAGTGCCACAGGCCAAGCTGCCGCCACTAGCGGTATGCAAACGTCGCGTTTGGCACTATAAGTCGGCGGATTGGGACGGTATGCGCGATTACTATGCGTCGGTTCCTTGGAAGGAACGTTGCTTCAGTGGGAATGACCCGACAGCTAGTGCCGCTGCTGTTGCTGGCGAGATCATGCTGGGAATGGAATACTACATTCCTAGCTCAAATCTCGTCAGTAGGAGTACGCGTAACCGTTGGTTCACTCGTGAATGTGCCGATGCTGTATCATCTAAGCAGGCGGCATATCGCAAGTGGATCAACGGCTGCATTAGCGGGGCATCTAACATTGACTCACTGAAAGCAAACTATAATAAAACTTCCAAGTCCTGTAGAAAGGCATACACGAGAGCGGATGCACAGCGCATTGTACAGATTGGTCATGACCTCGTTTCGCATCCTAGGGGCTCCCGTAGCTTCTGGCGTCTGACCAAGTCTGTGCAAAACAATTTCTGCCAACCTTCGCTGCCACCGCTCAGAAATCCGGACGGATCGCTAGCTCACAGTCCGCAAGAGCAAGCTGATCTCCTGGCTAAACTCTTTGCCGACAATTCCGTCATCGATGATTGTAGTGCACTGCCACCTACAATACCTGCATGTGGCCATACGATGCCTGACATTAAAATCAGGCAACGTGATGTGCGTGCGGAGCTGCAATCACTTGATGTACGGAAAGCTAGCGGTCCCGATGGAATACCAGCCATAGTGCTGAAGAAGTGCGCAGCGGAGCTGTCTCCTGTGTTAACGCGCCTGTTCCAACTTTCTCTCTCTTCGGGAAGTGTGCCGGAGGCTTGGAAAAGAGCTAATGTGCAAGCGGTTCCCAAAAAAGGGGATCGGTCTGACCCGGCAAATTAACGGCCAATAGCTATCACCTCAGTACTTTGTAAGGTGATGGAACGGATTTTAAACAACCAACTGATCCATTACCTAGAAGATCACTCTTTAATTAATGATCGTCAATACGGGTTTCGACCAAAACGGTCCACAGGTGATCTTCTAGCGTACGTAACGCACCTCTGGGGTGAAGCTATCGACAAGCATGGAGAATCGTTGGTTGTCAGCCTCGATATCTCCAAGGCTTTCGACAGGGTCTGGCACAGAAGTCTTCTCTCCAAGCTGCCGGCATATGGTCTGCCTGCTCAGCTTTGCACCTGGATTGCCAGCTTCCTACACAAGCGTAGCCTTCGTGTTTTAGTTGATGGTTGCGCTTCACAATTCTATGTAGTGAATGCTGGGGTCCCCCAGGGATCTGTGCTATCTCCCACACTCTTTCTTTTGCATATCAATGATATGCTCTCTCTTGGGAACATACATTGCTATGCAGATGATAGTACAGTGCATGGTGGATACCACGGACGCGCAGTGGCTGGGCGAGCGGAAATTGAGGAGAGGCGGAAGAATCTTGTCATTGAACTCGATAGGACGTTAGAGCTCATCGCCAAATGGGGCTCTGATAATCTTGTTGAGTTTAATGCCAAGAAAACACAGGTATGCGCTCTCACGGCGAAAAAGTCAACATTTTCCCCTCTTCCCTCCCTCTGTGGTACTCCGCTGGTGATGCAAAGCAAAATCGCCATGCTGGGGATTGACGTTCGCTGCGACCTTAGTCCAAGAGATTACATCGAGGCTGTTATAAAAACAGCTTCACGGAAACTCGGAGTTCTGAACAAGGTGCGGCGCTTTTTCACGCCACAACAACTGTGTCTGCTGTACAAAACACAGGTACGGTCTTGCGTGGAATATTGCTCGCACCTTTGGGATGGCTCCGCTAAGTACCTGCTTGAGGCCTTGGACCGGTTGCAGCGACGTGCCGTACGCATTATTGGCGACGTAAAGGTCACAAACACCCTTGAACCTTTACAATTGCGTCGTGAGATAGCAGCACTGAGCGCTTTCTATCGACTGTATCACGGCGAGTGCTCTGAGGAATTATTCTCTCTAATTCCTGCTTCCCCCTTCCTTCTTAAGTCCACACGAGCTGGTTCTCGATGTCACCGCCTAACTGTGACATCAATTCCATCGCGAACAAAGAAATTTGGCAACTCCTTTCTTTGTCGCACTTCCAAAAAATTGAATTCCTTACCATCTCACGTGTTCCCCTCCTCTTACAACCCGGGTTCCTTCAAACGAGGCGTGAAGAGGCATCTTGCGGGCCGGCAAGGCGAAGGCGGCTAGTGCAGAACGTTTTTCCCGTCTGTACTGGCCGTCGTCGCGTTCGGACTCTACTACCACTTACCAACAGGTGGAGTAGAGTCATTTGCCCTCCCGGCGAATATAAAAAAAAAAAAAAAAAGGCCCAGCGACGCCGACTGTCCCGCGCGCACGCTGCCGCACGAGACGCGGTTGCGTTATATCGTGCGCACGGATATCTCCACGAACTCGCCGGACTCCAGAGGTCCTGGGGGGGGTGGTGTTAAATATACGTCGCTCTATTCATCTCACAACTAACAGAACGCAACGCACCTATGATAAGTTCGTCGCCCTCGAAGAGTCGCCCTCGCGCGAGCAGTCCCCCCACGACGGGCCCCGTCGAGTCCCCTACATGGAAAATTTCGTCTATTTGAAACTCGCACGCCTCCTGTAAAGTGACATAAATTATAACATTTATAATTTAATAAAAAGGATACTAGTCAACTGCGCAACATATGGTTCACTCACGTCCTCGGGGCGCTGCAGGTCGCGGTGCGGCGCCAGAGCAAGCAGGCACGCGTGCAGCGCGTTGAGGCTGGCGCCGCGCACGCAGCACACCGGGAACACGGCCACCCTGCCGGCCGACACTACTGTGATTTGCGTTCAACTATATATATATATATATCTGATCCGAAACTAAGCAGAGCTTGTACTATGGCAACCAGACAACTAATATACTATTGTATAGACAATTACACACAGACTCAGGAAAAACAGACATGTTAATGCACACAATTGTCTGTCCTGAGTGGGAACCGAACCCACAACCTTTGGCGTGAAAGGCAAGTATCTAGCAAGGGTGGTTGGCGTAGCTATAGACAATACTATTACCATTACCAATAGTATGGAACTCGTTTTAAGGTCATACATAAGAGTTCACCCAGAAACACTTCGGGTTTAAATAAAGGCTTGTGAAGCTAAGCTTGTGAGTGGGTGATACCTACCCAGTTAGCTACCTAAGTTATATATAATGTTATATATTTAATATTATTTATTATTCACTTGCGTCACCAGGTGCTGGAAGCGTCGCTCGCACGGCGAGACCAGCTGCAGTTTGTACTCGACGTTCCCGAAACGAGGCTCCGGGGGTAGACTCCCGTAGCACTCGTCGCCGGAATCGTCGGCGTCGGATGTTCTGAGGGCCAAATCGAATATATTTAACATTGATCTTATTTCAATTAATGCCATCCGCGTTCGGTAAGACCGACTCACTGTTTATGATCTCCTGGTACATTAACACTGTAATCCTATCTGAAACTAATTGACTCTTTTAATCTAATCGTTCGGTGAGACCGTCTCACTGTTTATGATCTCCTGGTACATTAACACTCTAATCCTAACTGAAACTAATTGACTCTTTTAACCTAATCGTTCGGTGAGACCGACTCACTGCTTATGATCTCCTGGTACATTAACACTGTAATCCTAACTGAAACTAATTGACTCTTTTAATCTAATCGTTCGGTGAGACCGACTCACTGTTTATGTTCTCCTCGTACATTAACAACGTAATCCTAATTCTAAATCTTTGAAACTAATAATAATAATATCCTGGGACATTTTTCACACACGGCCATCTAATCCCAAATTAAGCTTGTACAAAACTCGTGCTATGGAAACCTGACAACTGATATACTACATATACTACTTTTCTTTTGTAAATACATACTTATACAGAAAATTACACCCAGCTCAGGACAAACAGATATGTTCATGCACACAAATGTCTGTCCTGGGTGGAAATCGAACCCACAACCTTCGGCGTGAAAAGGCAAGTATCTACTAACCGCGCCCAACGTCTCGTCAAAATTAACTCTTTTAATCTAATCGTTCGGTGAGACCGACTCACTGTTTATGATCTCCTGGTACATTAACACTGTAATCCTAACTGAAACTAATTGACTCTTTTAATCTAATCGTTCGGTGAGACCGACTCACTGTTTATGATCTCCTGGTACATTAACACTGTAATCCTAACTGAAACTAATTGACTCTTTTAATGTAATCGTTCGGTGAGACCGACTCACTCTTTATGATCTCCTGGTACATTAACACTGTAATCCTAATTCTACATCTCTGAAACTAATTGACTCTTTTAATCTAGATGTTAGTTAATGAGCTTAAATATAAAGCCTTGATTGAAATTCCGGGTGAAGCGAATAGATATGTTATTGTTTCTTGCACTTCCATACCGTGGAAAGCAAGCAAAGCCTTAAGAAAAAACGAATAATTACCCAAAATTACAACACATAAGAGATGAGATGATCTAGTGGTAAGAACGCGTGAATCTTGAACGATGATCGTGGGTTCAAGCCCGGGCAAGCACCACTGACTTTTCATGTGCTTAATTTGTCATTATAATTCATCTCGTGCTTTACGGTGAAGGAAAACATCGTGAGGAAACCTGCATGTGTCTAATTTCACTGAAATTTTGCCACATGTGTATTCCACCAACCCGCATTGGAGCAGCGTGGTGGAACAAGCTCCATACCTTCTCTTCAAAAAGGGAGAGGAGATCTTAGCCCAGCAGTGGGACATACACAGGCTGTTACTTTACTTTACTACTTTACAACACATAAATTATAATACTTTTTTTAATTAACAAAAAACATCACTTACGTATCATTGCAGAAGTCTTCCATATCATCAGAGCTGTAGAAGAAGTCACTCTCCAAGTCCTCGGAATTGAAATCACCAGCTAAATACATATCGTCCTTTATCCTGACCTTCTCCAACTTATCGATGACATTGTACACTCTATCGGCAAACTTTGTCCCACTTCTCGTTGCATCCTCATCATCATTGGTCGGTTTCCTCTTCGTCTTCTTAAAATCGTCTTCCGATTTCAAATCGTTGACGTTCTTTCCGATTTTCTCGTCACAGACCTTTGGTATCGACGATTGATTATTCAACGGTTCCGGTACTTCTTGTGATGAACTCTGCCATGCTGTTGTTAAGACGTCCTTCGCTGGCGATTCTTTGTTCTTTTTCCTTCTGTTCTTCCTGCCCGAGTTTCTTCTGCAGGGTTAAATTTTCAAAAATCCTTCCTAAGTGCTAACCTATTGCGTAAAAGGAACCCGTATGCAAATTTTCATGTCGCAGTAGTTTGGGCTGTGCGTTTATATGCCAGTATGTTATATATAAATGTAAATGAAGCTCTTTGGGCTCTTCATTAAATTTAAATTGCACGTGCATTAACTTCGACTTAATACGTCCAAGTATTATCTATTGTGGCAACACTTTGCATTATGTCATGTGTCATTCTATAATTAGAGAAATTCACACTGACTTAATATAATAAAAAGTTAACGACGTTTTTTTTAAAAAAGAAACAATTCAGATTGTAAAAAAATATTTGAAGCAATAGCTTTTAATGTTGTTTCTTTTTACGGGTTAGTAAATAATTATAATTTGTACTCATACTTTGTTTGCAGAAGTAATTTGTGATATGATATAAAAAAGAATAAATTTCGCTTAACATAGCAACGACTTGAGTTTTTATTTCAATAAATAAACTTATAACATATATACGAAGGTTTGTACATACCCTTGGGTGCGTCTGGGTTCTTCCTGCCGTTCTCTTGATCGGTTTTATGTTTTTTCTTATTATTCTGTCTGTTCGTATTGCCATCTGACGGATCGAAGAGGCTGAAGAACGAGTCCATTTTTGTCTGAAAAATTAGATTACCCATTATTGTTCGAATAATAATAATATCCTGGGACATTATTCACACACGGCCATCTGATCCCAAACTAAGCAGAGCTCGTACTACGGAAATCAGACAACTGATATACTACATATACTACTTTTCTTTTGTAAATACACACTTATATAGATAATTACACCCAGACTAGGGACAAACAGACATGTTCATGCACACGAATATCTGTCCTGGTGGGAATCGAACCAACAACCTTCGGCGTGAAAGGTAAGTGTCTACCAACCACGCCAACCGGCCCGTCAATAATGAAATTTAAATATTTAACAAATGGAAGAAATATGTATAATCCGCGCGCGATTAGAATGTTATAAGACATTTTGGAACCAAGACTCGCGTGGATTTTTGCTTTTTATTTGTTATTTTATTGATTTATGGTTAGACAATTATTTTAGAATGTCTTACTTATACTTTTAGATTTAGTTATGTTTATTAAGCTTATTTTTGTTTTGCTTTTAGAATACTAGTTAACACTCGCAGTTTCGCACGCGTGTTATAGGGGGGTGGTTAAGCCGTGAAAGCGTAACAGACATACAGTTACTTTCGCATTTATAATATTAAGTATAGATGATATTTTTGTTCAGAACTTCATTGCTTACGTTTCAACAATACAACAACAACCGAAGGGAGTCCAAGCGCTTGACAAACGGCTTTACAAGCTTTCCGAGGCACGGGTATGAACACACATCTAACATCCAAACTCCGAGCTGCTATTGAGAATTTTCAAAAGAATAACCCAATAACTTTCTATCAGCCCCACCCGGGGATTGAACTGAGGACCTCGAGATCAGCGGCCTTATATATCGCTTCTAGACCAACAGGGTCAAAAGAATCCTTACTTATATTATGAATGTGAAAGTGTGTTTGTTTCTTTGTTACGCTTTTACGTTTTAACTTCTCGACCGATTATCATGACCGAAAAAATGTTGACATTGTAACAGAAAAGGACAAACGACAAACATCTGTCTCAGTCCCTCAAACATGGGTCAAGCTGCGGGCGAAAACTATTATTATATAAATAGATGTACTTCGCAGTGTCACCCTCTTTAAATTTAGACTCTTAACGTGACAATCGTGAATTTTCTTATTATAAATAATTTTTTTTATTAAATTTAAATAGAGTTCACTGACACGATAAAAATAAAATTAGCATGCTTTGAATCCGTAACAGCCTGTGAATGTCCCACTGCTGGGCTAAAGTCCTCCTCTCCTCTTTTTGAGGAGAAGGTTTGCAGCTTATTCCACAACGCTGCTCCGATGCCGGTTGGTGGAATACACATGTGGCAGAATTTCAGTGTAATCAGACACATGCAGATTTCCTCACGATGTTTTCCTTCACCGTAAAGCAAGAGATGAATTATTATCACAAATTAAGCACATGAAAATTCAGTGGTGCTTGGCCGGGTTTGAACCCACGATCATCGGTTAAGATTCACGCGTTGTTACCACTGGGCCATCTCGGCTCTATGTTTTGAATAAAACTACTAATATACATAATAACATTAAGCATATTAATAAATGAAAAGGAATGTTTGTAAGTATGTTTGTCGTTATGTAAACGTTCTTGAACTAATCATTCGATTGTGTATGAGTTTTGGTGAGGTGTAAAACTGCGAAGATTTCTGACTCAAAAATAAGTAATTTTTTTTTGTCTGTCCTTCCGTAAAAACATTTTATTTAAGCCCTTAAAATATTACGGAGTTAGTAATCTATATAATAACGCGCTTCTAACCACGAGAGTAATGCAGTAACCTGAGACAGCTCCTAACCTTCATAGAGGGATATAAGACCTTAAAGCTTAAAGCAGCAGTAGATACTTGTCTTTTTTTTGTATCTTGTAAAATGCTCGAATTCAGGGCGTCATTTTCTTTGACGTCAAAAAAAAACCTGTCATAGTTTTTTCTTATAATCATTGTATTAAAGAAAAATCATGACGGCAACTTTAAAATAACATATATACTAATATTATCGACATTAGCTAGCCCTTACTACATCTATAAACATACTTACATAGGTACAAGTTCTGTAGACATATATGAATTTGCATATTTCGACCGTAATTTTTTCTACTCTTTAATTTATTTTTTTATGAATAACACTAAAGCTCAAAAAAAAGAATCCTTTAACAGAGGAGAAGAAGGCACTGAACTGTTTTATCTAAAGTCTATATAATCTGATACAGTGAAGTGGCATAATTTCATCGGACTCACGTGTGGATTCTACCGAGACGAAACGACACGAAATTAAATATAAGTATATTGTTTTATATTAATAATTACTACCTAACGTTGAAAATAACAAAAATTAAAACAAACTAAGCCTTTATTTAAAATTGGAACTCAATTTGAAAGCGAATATTTATTTGCTCATACAATAGACATACGATAACGCGACCACAGAACCGCCAACTAATATTTATTGTATAGCTCTATGTATAATAATAATAATAATATCCTGGGACTTTATTCACACACTGCCATCTGATCCCAAATTAAGCAGAGCTTGTGCCATGGAAACCAGACAACTGATATACTACATATACTACTTTTCTTTTGTAAATACATACTTATATAGATAATTACACCCAGACTCAGGACAAACAGACATGTTCATGCACACAAATGTCTGTCCTGGGTGGGAATCGAACCCACAACCTTCGGCGTGAAAGGCAGGTACCTACCAACCACGCCAAACGGCTCGTCATATAATATAAATACTACTGCTAGGCTTCAAATTAGTTCCACCCGAGGTTTTATTCACATTCCTTTTTTTATAAACAAATTAGTCTCATAAAAGGCTCGAATTCAGGGCGTCATTTTGTTTAACTTCAATTGGATAGAATGCGAATAAAACTGCGGGACAGCGCTTGTATATTTTGAAGTTTTATTTTAACAAATAAATATTGAAAATCGATTTCATAATTTTAGTATTATTGTAAAATAAAAGCTTTATAAATTGTTTTGGCAACACACCATATTTTCATTTCTGGCATTGGTTATTTTTTTTTTATTGAAGTGGTATATTGCCAATTTCTGTATTTATTCTGGATGTTCCGAAAATGTCATTATATGTAACAGAGTCGAACAAGCAATGTAATTCAAAATTATTTTATGTTATTTTTAGGAAGTACGAGTAAGCTGGCTGGTTAAGGTCTGTTCTACCTTTTTGGATAATACACAGTGGATTGTTTAGCAGAATTTCAGTGAAATTTGATAATTATAAATGCAGGCTGTCTCACGATATTTTTAAACGCAAACTAATCACATGAAAATTCACTGGTGCTTGTTTAGGTTTGAAACAGTCATTATTGTTTAAGGTAGTGTTATATGTATTTCACTATGCCTGCTCGATATATATATTTAAAAAAAAACACACAGAAAGTGACTTGGGAACAGATAAGTAACATTCCTTTTGAATACAATAACATAACATGAATGACAAATTTCATTATCGAAATAATCACAGCAGATAACCGATAAGGCATTTTAATGTTTTTATTAGTCATAACAGATTAGAAAAAGTTAAATTTAAAAAAATCTTTTTGTATTTTTACTATAAAATATGTTTATAAATGTTATATTATTTTATAAGAAAGTGGGGTAAGGGGGGAACGGAACTACCATCTAAACCGACCCAATTGCCAACCTCACCTGCACGTGGTGCTCCCTGCTAGATAACAGACGAGGCTCTGGCGACCGATCAATGGCGGTATAACCATACGCACCATGATTGGAAAAAGGGAAACAGCGACCTTGAGGTACAAGTAACCTCTAAAATGTCTGGTGCAGAAGGCAAGGGGAAACCACTGCACTATTATTCCCTAGTTATCGTCAGCTTTATGGAAAAGTCTAAAAAAGAAATGGCCCCGAGTTCCTGGCGTCCCTTAGATGGGACAGGGGTGCTAAGAATCTCCAGGTGGAAAAAACAACAAATGAAGATAGGAGCGTGGAACGTCAGAAGCTTGAAGAGTCCTGAAAAAGTCTACAATGTCTGCAAAGAAATGCAACGAATGAAGATTAACATCATGGGACTAAGTGAGATTAGATGGATAGGCAAAGGTAAACACCAAATAGATAATAATTACACCATGTATTACTATGGTTCCGAGGATAGCTCCAACAAGTATGGAGTGGGAGTAATCATTAACACAAAATACATTAATACACCTGTTAACTTAGTACCAAATCAAACCGATCCATGTTAATATCATGTAGACTCAAACAACTAAAGAAGAGAACACAGTACCACGCAATAGACGTGAGGAAACTTAAAGAACTTAACATCCAAGATAAAGTGGCGAAAGAAATAAACGAGTGGGCAGCAGATGAGAAACCTGGGATAATGCGTACGGTGGAGGAAGAGTGGTGTTCAATGAAGAACAAAATATTAAACATCAATAAGACACACTTGAAAAGAGATTGGATTCCTAAGCAGAGTTGGATGACAGAAAACATATACATATGATCTTATCGAAGAAAGGAGAATCTACAAGAATTCCGACAATAGCAAGTATACTGAGATTGATAAGAAAATTCGGCGTGAAGTTCGTTATGCTAGAGATGCTTGGTATCAGTGCAAGTGTGATTTTGTGGAGGACCTTTATGCTAAACATGATGCATTTAACCTGCATAAGGAAATAAAATCTTTGGTAGGACACAAAAAGACGACTCACCAATTTACGGATGAAAATAATATTCTCATATTAGATATATCAGGAAAAAAACACCTATGGGAACAATACATTTCATCAATATACCGACGATTTCCGAAGCATAGCGGTAAATTGTGATCCAAATGAGGGATATCCTATCCTGAAAAATGAAGTCACAAACGCTCTTAAAAAAGCTAAAACGGGACAATCAACCGGACCGGATAATGTTCCCATAGAGGTACTCAAACTTATTGAAGACGAAAATATTAACTTCCTGGTTAAATTCTTTAACTTGGTATACGACTCTGGCCACTTACCCAAAGACTGGCTAACCTCAACTTTTATTACGCTTCCTAATAAGACCAACGCAAGAAGGTGCGAAGAGTTTCGAACGATTAGCCTTATGAGCCAAGTATTGAAACTATTTCTGAATATCATCCACGAGCGAATAAGAGCTAAACGCGACGAACATCTCGCAGATAGTCAGTTTGGTTTTCGAATAGGAGTGGGCACGAGAGAGGCTCTTTTCGCAATGCAGGTTCTCGTACAAAAATGCAGAGACATGCAACAAGACGTTTTCCTTTGTTTCATCGATTACGAAAAAGCCTTTGACAGAGTACTGCATGACCGTCTAATTGCAATATTACATGATATCGGCTTAGATGACAAAGATGTACGTATTATCCAGAATCTGTATTGGGACCAGAAGGCTACTGTACGAGTTGACAATGAGGAGACTGATGAGGTAGAAATAAAGAGAGGAGTCCGACAGGGCTGTATATTATCACCCACGCTATAATTTATACTCGGAACAAATAATAGCAGAAGCAATTGAAGGCCGAGAATGTGGAGTCAAAATAAATGGCCGGTATATTAACAACATCAGATACGCTGACGATACAGTCCTAATAGCATCATCTCCTGAAGAGCTGCAATTAATTATGAGCCGTGTTAATGAGTGCAGTGAAAACGCTGGTCTGAGGATGAACCTATCAAAAACGAAGATCATGGTGTTATCTAAACATAGCTTCGATGACATTGCTATCATTGTAGCAGGCCAAAAAATTGAGAGGGTGCGCAAGTACAAATATCTGGGGACATGGCTTAATGACACCTGGAGCTGTGAACAGGAGGTAAAGACTCGCATCGAAATAGCTCGAAGTGCCTTCTGCACGTTGAAAAAAGTACTCTGCAATCGCAGACTTAAGATCCCTGTGCGCATACGACTCCTACATTGTTACATCTGGCCTATACTTCTTTACGGATGCGAGGCGTGGACAATTAAAGAAATCTCATAAAACGTATAGAAGCTTTCGAGATGTGGGCTTATAGACGTATGTTGGCCATTAGTTGGACTCAAAAGGTCTCGAACGTGGAAGTTCTGCGACGCGTCAACCAAAAACGGTAACTTTTGGAGACTGTCAAGAAGATAAAAGTTGCATATCTCGGACACGTGCTTAGGCATGAAAGATATGAACTTATGCAACTGATTATGATGGGAAAAGTTGCCGGAAGGAGAGCTGTTGGGCGCAGAAAAAAGTCTTGGCTGTGCAACATCCATGAATGGACGGGAATCGCGAGTGCTGTCGAACTCTTTCGCCTCGCGAAGAACAAGGAGTATTTAAAGCTGACTGCCAACCTTCGCTAGTCGGAGTGGCACTCGAAGAAGAAGAAGAAATGATCCAGAGACTTCATTCGAATTTATTTCTAAATTTGATTTTTTTTACCAGTATCTATGCTAGTTGTGTACAAAACATTCTGCCTTGATAAAAATATATTTGTTGCTTATTACAAAAAGACTACTATTTACTTTATAGACTAATAGTCTGAGTTACTTTCACTGGTTCGACACAGGGCTGGGTGTTACTTTTAACCGGTGGAAGTTTCTAGTTTGACTATCAATAAGCAAGTGTAATGCTTCAATGTTGAATAAAGTATTTTGATATAAATATTGTTTTTGTGAACCTAGTGTGTTTGTTAATTCATAATAAAATTTAAATAAAAGATGACCTAGGATCTGGATAAGGATAAACAAACATAAATTATGGAAATAAACAGAAAAAATGACTAAATGAGTCATGGAAAACCACTAATGATGGAATTCGATTAACGCTACAAGATTTACTATTGAGTTTCTTTCTTCGGTTCAGTTCTTCTTGGTAGAATCTGCATATATCCACAACTAGTAGCTTTAAACCTTTGTGAAATAATTCGAATGTACTTATAAGTCTACTTGATTAATTATCACCAACTCAGCAAGCGCGCATTGTCGTGAAACTTTCTTATGAACGCGGGTTGACACAATAATTGCCAATTTATTTTTTACAAAGTGTAGCTTAAATTATAAAGATTTTAAATAAAAAATCCAACATACTTTAATTATTTTTATTATAGTCTAATGATGTGCTAAAAAATGTTTTAATTTTTTTTTAATATTGAGTGACTGATTTAAATTTTTTTTTAATCTTTGCTAATATATAACATTTTTCTAAGTCAGTAAAAAACATTGTTTTATTTTTTAAGTCACAATCACACGTTTTATTCAAAGCATAATTAAATAAAAAGATTAATTTAGTCTAATAACACCCTAAAATTTTCATAAATCGATGACACGAAGCTAACTTTTATTAAAACTGGCCGTTTACTCTGACAAAATTAAAAAATTAAAGAAACACACGTTTCAAATTAATAATCTAAGCGAACTGCCACAGATAATACACAATTAATTATTTAACACCATCATTTCATCGCTTACCATTACTTTATCAAATTAAATTAATCCGGATTAATTGATACTTTGAGGCAAAGAGATCTAATAAAATACGCAATTAAAATTTATGTAAAGGACTATTATTGTATAAACAATAAGATATGTAAGAAAAATTTAAAGTCGTTAAGAAGAAGATAAAAGTTAAAATGAATCTTAGTGGAATATATATAAATTACAAATTTGATGATATATATAGAGTAAATGTAAAAAATACACTTATAAATATACATTTTTTTAGTAGGATTACTTTTTAGGTATTTTTAGTTCATACAAATTATAAATTAAAATATTTACTTACAATTGTTTCTACAGATGAAAAACGAAACAGCAAATTATTTAATTAATTTTGTTCCCATAAATATTTCTGAATTTCAAAATGGTGTCACTTAAAAATGTCTTACGTTTGTGTTACATAAATACGTATATTTAACTTAAAATAGCAAGTTATATCAGCTTACAGGAACTAGAAAAATCATTTAGATTTAATGTACAAAATTTAAATACTTCGACAAAAAATATGTATACAACAATACAATAATATGAATCGCGCCAAAATTTAAATTTAAAATGGCGTCATGATTATGTTTAAAAATATTTAATATTTTAATAAATTTAAATAACACAATACGAATTTGAAAATGGGGTCTTTTCAAAATAACAGAATATGACATAACAGAGCATTTTTTAATATTCTTGAGGATGGTTATCACACAAATGCTATTTCTGATGTTAGGTCTGCTATTCTTTTAATAATTATTGTTATTTAGCTTAGCGGTATTTTTTTCCATTCATGTTGCCGCAGAGTCGTAAACACAGGCCATTCCTTATATATTCAAAATGGCGCCTAATAAGAATAAAATATAATTTTCAAGCAGTGATGAATCGCTTGAATTTTGTAAAAATTTACCAAAATAGTAATATATAATTTTGTTTTGGTACATATTCAAATTTAGTATTGCATAAGTTAGGTAATAGACGAAATTTCATTTATATTTATAACTGATCAGAATATGATTGACGGGAATAGTTCGTGCTTATAATGCCTGAAGTTCTCAAAAAAATATGACCGAGTTATTACAACTTATACCTAAATACCTGGATGTTTATTTTTTAATTTATATATAATTAACATTATTTTATGCTGCAATTTTTTTTAATTTGTTGTGTAATATAATAAACAGGTTAGTAAAGGTTTGAATATGTTTTTTTATTTAAAAAATAACTTTTAACGCGACACGTTTTCTTAGACCAAAAACGTAAATGATAATAATTATCTTTGTTTAAAAAAAATCTTATTCAACCATTAATTGCTTTTATTAAATTATGTTTAATATTATTGTAGTTTAATTAATATCGATGCCACAGATAGCTATAAAAATATTAATTAATACAAATCATAAAAAGTCAATGTCATATCGTCTAAAGTAAAATCGGCATTAAATAATCCGATCATTGATAGTTAGATATCGTAATGTTATATAAATATGTATCATTAACTTAAAATTGCAATTTATAAACCGGAACTGGATATATCATTTAATGTACAAAGTTTAAATACTAACAATATGAAAGCTAATTTTGGTTTACCTCTTGAGGTAGTGATTATATTAATTGCGCCAAAATTGTAATTCAAAATGGCGTCATGACGTTTGTGTTTTTAAAATGCTAAGCATGTTTTTTTTTTTTTAAATAAATACAAAAATTATTTTACCGTACAACATTATTGTTTTAAATTTATAATCAATTGTTATTGGAGTCTTACATATCAGCACGGCTTAATGCAAAAGTAACATCGGCATTGTAAGAGCTACCATTACCAAAAAAAAAAAAAATACAAACCTAAAGATTTGTTCCTTGGGGCGTGATTATCATTTTAAAAACAGTTACGTTATATATGTATGCATATAAATATGTTATTTCATTTAAATAGAAAATAACTAGTGTATTAAAGCCACAAGAGTAGACAAAGGCAAATTAACAACTGACATTGTATTGGCGCGATATCATTGGTCGAGATTTTGAATTATCTGTGATATTCATTATGGATTTGCGAAAAAATTGCGTTTTATTCGGGAAAGTAGTTAAGCTGAGCTGTTAGCGAATATCACGGGATATGGAAATATAAAGTTAGTTTATATTTACTCCTACGATTGGAATATACTAAATATACATTTCAACTAATTGTAAAAGGTGTATTAAATACAATATTAACACGTACATAGTGCTATTTTGATTTTAAATAAGAATATTTAATTTAATCTCAGTTTATTTGAAATTTTAAGTCAACTAACTTCTAAATAAGTTATTATTGTAACAATTTAACATACGATAAGATTATCATAGTCCTGTCACCGTGGCGTCACGGAAGGGTAGATAGGCAAACATGGTATAACTAAGAATTTAATGTTTTTGAATGTACATATTTTCAAATATAAAGACTTATAACCTTTTACTGTTGCGATTTCTGTTTCTCTTTTTTAGTTTCGAATAGGAAGGCTAATGTAATTTTGGTGGTAATTCTCCACCGCGTCATTGGCGTTTTAAGAAATATTAACCATCATTTATATTGTCAATGTGCCACCAACATTGGGAACCAAGATGTAATATCCATTGTGTATGTACGTTATTCCATAAATCTAGTCATATAATTATTTAATATTAACTAGAAATTGGATGTATGTGTGTACATACATAAGAAGCCATTAGTTCCATATTATATTTTCTATAAGCCTTTATATATTGCAATATTATTTATACATAAGCATAGACGTTTTGCATGTATGTTATATACGTAATAAAAACTCTGACACTGATTAATTAACTGACTGAATAAAAATGAGTTATGAGTGAAAATTTGCTCGATCACATATGATGGTTTATTAAAAATTTGTCCGCTAGTGTTAAATATATGAAAGTTTATATGGATGGTCAACTTGGGGGTTTACCCCCTAAATAGGGCTATGTCAGATGAAATCAAATAGGATATTTTCAGATCAGACATTTTTTAGGAGGAACATTTTTTTAAAGAAATTCTTTCCGGGCATTAACTCTTCAGCTTCATTTAATTGAGTATATTTCAAGTTTACTAATGCTACTTGCAGTACTTGATTTGCTTTTTTTTAACATCATATTATAAATGTATTTTGTATTTGTTTCAATTCATCCGTCAGGAGGAAACGGGGGGCTTTCGAGATGGTGCTAGGGGAGGATGCTTCTAAGAGGTTGGCAACACTGTTTTTATGTAACATAAAAATACCATCATCGTTTGTCGTTTTTTGTAATTAAATCCGCAAGGCGAAACGTCCCCCACGCAATCATGAAGTGAACACGACAAGAAAACTGGTTACAGATACAATTAATATATTTAATTTATCTAGAATATTCTAGAGAGATCTAGAATTTTACATTGGAGCCGTGTTCTATAGAATTCATGGTATGTACGGGAAGGTTTGCGTGACCCGGCCAATGGCTCTGTAACAAAACAATTTCGTTAATATATAAAAATGGCTGTTTGTGTATCTGTTTGTGATTAATAGAGTTCGGACCGTTTGAATCACCATTATAGTTGAAATTTAGATGTATGTCTCATGGATGATTTTATAACATCCACTTCGTTGTAACGCCGCTAGATGGCGCTGTACCACATCACCGGCCGCCTACCAGGTTTTGCTATTATAGTATAAAAGTGTCAGCTGGTCCAAGACATTTCTTCTTAAGAACAAAACTTATTCCAATATGATTCAAAACAGTAACAGTCTATAAATGTCCCACAGCTGGGCTAAAACCTCTCCTTCTCAGGAGAAGGTTTGAGCTTATTCCACAACCTGCTTCGATGCATGGATGATTTTCTTTCAACGAACACTTATAAATTAAATATGTGAAAGTCAGTGGAGCTAGCGATCTCGGATACCAACACTGAGCTGACGATATACTTTATTGGCTCAACAATTCAACTGTAATTAGAAGTTATCGTTGAGTTCGTTGAGCGGTACCTGGTCCCCAGCCCCGCCGTGAACAGCAGCCGGCGGCCCCACACGAGGTACTCCGAACAGCGGGCGAACCTGAACAGCACGGAGGCCCCCTCGCCCGCCCTCAGCACGTTGTTCGGAGACATTATACCCTAAAGCGAAAAATATACCCGTGGTCAGCGATGAGATGAGCAACCCGATGGTAAGTGGTTACCACCGCCCATAAACATTGACACCGCAATAAATATTAACCATCGCTTACATCACCAATGCGTCACCAACCTTGGGAACTAAGATGTTACGTCCCTCGTGCCTGTAGTAACACTGTTTTACTCACCAATGCTATTGCTGTTTGGCGGCAGAATATATTATGAGTGTGTGGTAACTGGTGGTAAGGGCATTGTGCAAACCCGCCTGGGTAGGTACCACCCACTCATCAGATATTCTACCGCTAAACAGGAATATAACATAAAAAAATAAATATCATTATCATACTTAAGTATTTTACGCAACACCACCAACTATACCAAAATTAAACTATTTAATTCCACTCCGCAAAGTGAGTTTGATGTATGTATTCGTTACCTCGATAATGGCCGTCTGACGCACTTTTCCGACATGCACAGAGCACTGGAACTCTAGGTAGATGGCCGTGGAGTGTCTCAGGACATGCACGGATGCCTGTTACGTTCAATCAAATTTAATTCATTACCACATTACATATTATATTGCACAGTCTGTTCTGATATTGCTAGCATATAAAAAAACAGCCGAGATTATCCAGGCAACACTGAATTTTCATGTACTTAATTTGTGATTGTAATTCATCTCGTACTTTACCATGAAGGAAAACATCGTGAGGAAACCTGCATGTGTCTAATTTCACTGAAATTCTGCCACATGTGTATTCTACCAAACCGCACTGGAGCAGCGTGGTGGAATAAGCTCCAAACCTTCTCCTCAAAAAAGGGAGAGGAGGCCTTTAGCCCAGCAGTAGGACATTCATGTGCTGTTACGGATAAAAAAACACACACACACTATGTGCTGTGCAAACATATACAAATCTATAGTCGTATAAATTTAGCGTTTTGGTTATCTGTGAAGTTTTTATCGGAACTTTGTAAGTAAAACTAAAGTGTATATAAGTGGTTAAGTGTAACAGTGTCGTGTTATATATAGAGATATATTGATCGAGAAGTGTTTGTACTGTACAATACAGCAGAGCTGGTAGCGAATCGCATGGAATCGCATATCTAACGAAAAACGAGTAGAGTTTTCTGCTCACCTGAAAGTATATACAGCCTCTAGAGTCGTTTGGGTCTTCGAGGAACACCAGGTCGTCACACACGCACTTGTCCTGCGTGTCGCTCGACACGTGCGCGTCGCTGTACTTGCTCCCGTCGTCCGACACGTACACGTTCGTGCACTTCGTGTCCGATGTCTTCGTGAGGCGGTTCTTCACATTGGCGATGTCCTGGAGGATATTCTTGTTCTGTCTCCTCGCGTTCTTTCGATTCTTCTCCGAAGATTGCAACGAGTGGACTAGTTCTGATATCTGTAACAATGAATTTTGAAAATAAAAAAATATATCACTTTTTTAATTTCGTATAGGTACGCTGGCAAATGACCACCTTATGGTAAGTGGTCGTCACTTCCCATAGACTTTGACACAGTCTATTAACCACCCCTAACATCGTAATGCGCCATGAACCTTGGGAACTAAGATATTAAGTCTCTTGTGCCTATAGTTACACTGTCTAACTCATCTTTCAAACTAGCACACAATAATACTAAGTATTGCCATGGCGGTAGAAACGTTATTCAAAAAAGCCTTTTTAAATCGTTTGTATAATATAATTTTAAATATAAAGCTACAACCAGTATGGCTACTCTGTAAGAACATTCTCTCACTCATCATCATCATGTCAACATTTCACCGGAGAGTGATGAATCTAAAATTCTAGAATAGCACTACTGGCCGCATATATATATTCTGTCTTAAATACATGTAAGTTTTTATTTAGTAATAAGGTTTGAATTAGCGACCCACCCGTCGTCCTCTGCAAGTCCCGGGCGGACAGCCTCCGAAGGTGGGCCGCTCGTGTCCCGCGGCGTAGCCCCCCAGCCGCGCTAGCAGCACCATGCCCTGCCGCAGTCCCGGCGGGAAGCGACCCAGGCCCAGCGATGCCGACTGTCCCGCGCGCACGCTGCCGCACGGGACGCGGTTGCGGTATATCGTGAGCACGGATATCTCCGCGAACTCGCCGGACTCCAGAGGTCCTGGGGTGGGGGGTGGTGTTAAATATACGTCGCTCTATTCAATTCTATATCAAGGTATGGAGCTTGTTCCACCACGCTGCTCCAATGCGGGTTGGTGGAATACACATGTGGCAAAATTTCAGTGAAATTAGACACATGCAGGTTTCCTCACGATGTTTTCCTTCACCGTTAAGCACGAGATGAATTATAATGACAAATTAAGCACATGAAAATTCAGTGGTGCTTGCCCGGACTTGAACCCACGATCATCGTTCAAGATTCACGCGTTCTTACCACTAGACCATCTCATCTCTTATGTGTTGTAATTTTGGGTAATTATACGTTTTTTCTTAAGGCTTTGCTTGCTTTCCACGGTATGGAAGAGCAAGAAACAATAACATATCTATCGCTTCACCCGGGATTTCAATCAAGGCTTTATATTTAAGCTCATTAACTAACATCTAGATTAAAAGAGTCAATTAGTTTCAGAGATGTAGAATTAGGATTACAGTGTTAATGTACCAGAAGATCATAAACAGTGAGTCGGTCTCACCGAACGATTAGATTAAAAGAGTCAATTAGTTTCAGTTAGGATTACAGTGTTAATGTACCAGGAGATCATAAACAGTGAGTCGGTCTCACCGAACGATTAGATTAAAAGAGTCAATTAGTTTCAGTTAGGATTACAGTGTTAATGTACCAGGAGATCAAAAACAGTGAGTCGGTCTCACCGAACGATTAGATTAAAAGAGTTAATTTTGACGAGACGTTTGGCGCGGTTGGTAGATACTTGCCTTTTCACGCCGAAGGTTGTGGGTTCGATTCCCACCCAGGACACACATTTGTGTGCATGAACATGTCTGTTTGTCCTGAGTCTGGGTGTAATTTTCTGTATAAGTATGTATTTACAAAAGAAAAGTAGTATATGTAGAATATCAGTTGTCTGGTTTCCATAGCACGAGTTTTGTACAAGCTTAATTTGGGATCAGATGGCCGTGTGTGAAAAATGTCCCAGGATATTATTATTATTAGTTTCAAAGCTTTAGAATTAGGATTACGATGTTAATGTACCAGGAGAACATAAACAGTGAGACGGTTTCACCGAACGATTAGATTAAAAGAGTCAATTAGTTTCAGTTAGGATTACAAGGTTAATGTACCAGGAAATCATAAACAGTGAGTCGGTCTAACCGAACGATTAGATTAAACGTTTGGCGCGGTTGGTAGATACTTGTCTTTTCACGCCGAAGGTTGTGGGTTCGATTCCCACCCAGGACAGACATTTGTGTGCATGAACATGTTTGTTTATCCTGAGTCTGGGTGTAATTTTCTGTATAAGTATGTATTTACAAAAGAAAAGTAGTATATGTAGTATATCAGTTGTCTGGTTTCCATAGCACGAGTTTTGTACAAGCTTAATTTGGGATCAGATGGCCGTGTGTGAAAAATGTTCCAGGATATTATTATTATTAGTTTCAAAGATTTAGAATTAGGATTACGTTGTTAATGTACCAGGAGAACATAAACAGTGAGACGGTTTCACCGAACGATTAGATTAAAATAGTCAATTAGTTTCAGTAAGAATTACAGTGTTAATGTACCAGGAGATCATAAACAGTGAGTCGGTCTCACCGAACGATTAGATTAAAAGAGTCAATTAGTTTCAGTTAGGATGACAGTGTAAATGTACCAGGAGATCATAAACAGTGAGACGGTCTCACCGAACAATTAGATTAAAAGAGTCAATTAGTTTCAGATAGGATTACAGTGTTAATGTACCAGGAGATCATAAACAGTGAGTCGGTCTCACCGAACGATTAGATTAAAAGAGTCAATTAGTTTCAGTTAGGATTACAGTTGTACGGTAAAATAATTTTTGTATTTATTTAAAAAAAAAAAATGCTTAGCATTTTAAAAACACAAACGTCATGACGCCATTTTGAATTACAATTTTGGCGCCATTAATATAATCACTACCTCAAGAGGTAAACCAAAATTAGCTTTCATATTTTTGTATTTAAACTTTGTACATTAAATGATATATCCAGTTCCTGTTTATAAATTGCAATTTTAAGTTAATGATACATATTTATATAACATTACGATATCTAACTATCAATGATCGGATTATTTAATGCCGATTTTACTTTAGACGATATGACATTGAATTTTTATGATTTGTATTAATTAATATTTTTATAGCTATCTGTGGTATCGATATTAATTAAACTACAATAATATTAAACATAATTTAATAAAAGCAATTAATGGTTGAATAAGATTTATTTTAAACAAAGATAATTAGTATCATTTACGTTTTTGGTCTAAGAAAACGTGTCGCGTTAAAAGTTATTTTTTTAAATAAAAAAACATATTCAAACCTTTACTAACCTGATTATTATATTACACATAAAAAATTTTAAAAAAATTGCAGCATAAAATAATGTTAATTATATATAAATTAAAAAATAAACATCCAGGTATTTAGGTATAAGTTGTAATAACTCGGTCATATTTTTTTGAGAACTTCAGGCATTATAAGCACGAACTATTCCCGTCTATCATATTCTGATCAGTTATAAATATAAATGAAATTTCGTCTATTACCTAACTTATGCAATACTAAATTTGAATATGTACCAAAACAAAATTATATATTACTATTTTGGTAAATTTTTACAAAATTCAAGCGATTCATCACTGCTTGAAAATTATATTTTATTCTTATTAGGCGCCATTTTGAATATATAAGGAATGGCCTGTGTTTACGACTCTGCGGCAACATGAATGGAAAAAAATACCGCTAAGCTAAATAACAATAATTATTAAAAGAATAGCAGACCTAACATCAGAAATAGCATTTGTGTGATAACCATCCTCAAGAATATTAAAAAATGCTCTGTTATGTCATATTCTGTTATTTTGAAAAGACCCCATTTTCAAATTCGTATTGTGTTATTTAAATTTATTAAAATATTAAATATTTTTAAACATAATCATGACGCCATTTTAAATTTAAATTTTGTCGCGATTCATATTATTGTATTGTTGTATACATATTTTTTGTCGAAGTATTTAAATTTTGTACATTAAATCTAAATGATTTTTCTAGTTCCTGTAAGCTGATATAACTTGCTATTTTAAGTTAAATATACGTATTTATGTAACACAAACGTAAGACATTTTTAAGTGACACCATTTCGAAATTCAGAAATATTTATGGGAACACAATTAATTAAATAATTTGCTGTTTCGTTTTTCATCTGTAAAAACAATTGTAAGTAAATATTTTAATAAAAAAAGTAAATTATATAATAAAATAAAAATAAAAATCAAAAGTAAATATTACAGTAAATACCTAGTACACCGTACTTGAGTTTTTACACATTTATTTAAATGATAATCATAGAATATAGTTAATTTCTGAGTCTATCAAATAGTTACGTTTACACATTTATTTAACTAACAATCTTGATAGGTGGGTTGATAATTTCAGTTTTGATCAAACATTAAGAAAAATTTAAAATGATTCAATCACTTAATTAATCAATAGTTATTCTGTTAATGTCAGAAACACTAATAACGCACTTCACTGGTAATCACTACACTAATAAACTAGATATCACTTCATTCTTATTTGGACGTACATTGTGTCAAGCTTAATGAACTTGAGCTACCGTTTGCCGCCCTCGGGACACGGCCTGCTCATTAACAGCACATAGTCGAGGTAAGCTACCGATTGTCACCATCGGAACACGGCCTGCTCATACGTCACATAACGAAGCTACCGTTTGTCACCATCGGAGCACGGCCTGCTTATACGTCGCATAATGAAGCTACCGTTTGCCGCCATCGGGACACGGCCTGCTATTCGATTTTACTCTTCATTTCATGGGATAGTCTTTTTTTTTTAAATAATTTCGGGAAATATTTAATTTAGTAATCACTTGCCCTTGATATTATTTGATAGTATTTAGTATTTATTTGATTGAACTAGGTAAATTGAATTAAAACACGATCTGAGCAAAACGACGGAAACAATGTGTATATTTGACAAGGCAGATTTACAGAGTATATGCTTTTTTTCTTTTTTTTTTAATGTCATAATATGACATGTGCACAATATTTTAAATAGATGGCGTTCAGTGTTGCAATTAATCATTTCAACATCCTCTTCTTAATTGCAAACCCATAGCCATGGAACAGTCATCAGTCTTCTTTGGAGAAATTGGTTTTGTAAGTATGTCAGCAACCATATCTTGAGTCCCAACATAGCAGAGTTGAATTTCCTTATCAGCAACTCTTTCTCGGAGAAAATGATGTCTCAAATCAATATGTTTGCTGCGGGCACAGTAAGAATCAATACCTGCAAATTTGATTGCGCTTTGATTATCACAATAAATTATGGTAGGCACATCTGTAAGCTTCCAATTTAGTTCCGACTCTAAATGCCTTAGCCACATAGCCTCCTGTGTGGCCGTAGCTAGTGCCATATATTCAGCCTCCATGGTTGATAAGGCAACTGTGTTCTGTCGTTTAGAACACCACGAGACTGAAGCACCCTGAAACAAAAAAGTGTAGCCAGAGCATGATCTCCGGCTGTTAATGTCAGAAGCCCAATCTGAATCACAGTAGCCAAACACTCTTCTTTCATCTTTATTTTGGCTCAATTTTAATTTATAATCCTTAGTTCCTTTTATGTAGCGTAGCACTCTTTTAACTGCTGACCAGTGTTGTATTTCTGGTTTGTTGTTGAAACTACTCAATTTATTTACAACAAAACAGATATCTGGTCTTGTGCCTTGTGATAGGTAAAGCAAACTCCCAATAGCTTCTTGATAAGGTACATTACTAATAATATTATTTTGATCTCCTGTGCTGATCAATTTGGAGCTAAGATCACAGGGCGAATGGACTGGATTACAATCTGTCATATTGAATCTCTGTAGGATTTTTTCTATATAAGCAGTCTGATCAATATAAATTTGGTCTCTGGCCGCGTTTTGACTTATCCTCCAGCCAATAAAATAATTGACAGGTCCAAGCGATTTCATTTCAAATTTACTTTTAAGTTGTAGCTTGATTTCTTTACCTTTCTCTTCATTATTATAAAAAATTTATAAATCATCAACATATATCAATATAAAGATGATGCTTCCATTATCATTTCTGTAGTAAATACATGGATCAACAGATGTACTTTTCAATCCCAACTGTTTGAGAACAGAAGTAAGTTTCAAATTCCATTGGCGACTAGCCTGTTTTAAGCCATAAATAGACTTATTTAATCTGCAAACTTCTTGTCCGTGTTCATAGCCAGGTGGTTGATTATATATATTTCAGCATCTATATCTCCCTGCAAAAATGCTGTAACTGCATCCATTCGATCTATATATAAGTTTTCTTTTACAGCTAATGCAAACAAATATCTTATTGAAGTATGCCGTACGACCGGGGCAAAAATTTCATTATATTCAGATCCTTTCCTCTGTCTGAATCCTTTTATGACTAATCTTGCTTTGTATCGTACAACTTCACCATTTGCATCTATTTTCATTTTGTAAACCCATTTGCAAGGGATTATTCTTTTGTCTTCAGGTTGAGTTACCAATGTCCATGTATTATTCCGAAGGAGTGATTCATACTCGCTATCCATAGCTTCTTTCCACTCTTTTGCTTTTGAGCTTGAAAGAGCGTCTTCCACAGTCTCTGGTTCCTTTAATAATGCTGATGAACTTGTTGGTTTGTCTTCATAACAAAAATAAGTAGTAGGTTTGATATTCCTTGGCCTCAGAGTTATATTTCTTAATGGTATGGAATCGTCATCAAATCTTTCCGGTGTGTAATCTGGGTCATTATCTCTTTCTGAATTTGATATATCACTGCTGGCATCATACAATTGTTCCTCTTCTGAACTTTCATTTACTAAAGTATCGGTATCAGATTCTTGTTTGGCTGTCGTTTCCTGTTTTTGCAAAGAAGTGAGTGGCATAATTACACAATTATTCCTAGCTGTGTGTTCCAAGAAAACAACATCTCTACTCTTGTATATTTGTTTTTTACTCTCATCATACAATCTGTAGCCTTTAGTTAGTTTTTGTGAATACAATAACCCACAAATATCATCTTAGTAGCTTTTGAATTCCATTTTCGTCTGCTTTCTTTTGGTACATGAACCATTGCGTGACAACCAAATATTTTCATGTTATTTAAATTTGGTCTTTTACCTGTCCACATTTCATATGGTGTCTTGTAGTCCAAAGCTTTTGTTGGTGAACGATTTGTTATATATGCCGCTGTTGAAACCGCCTCAGCCCAAAATATTTTCTGTAGTCTGGAATTCAAAATTAGGCATTTAGCTCTCTCTACTAATGTGCGATTCATACGCTCTGCCATACCGTTTTGTTGTGGCGTATATGGATTACTAGTTTGATGCTGGATACCAGATTTACACAAAAACAATTTAAACTCATTGTTTACATATTCTTTTCCATTATCTGTGCGCAATGTCTTTATTTTCTTATTAGTTTCATTTTCTACTAAATTCTTAAATTCTTTAAACTTTTCTAGTTTCAGACTTGCTCTTCATGAAATAGACAGATACTTTCCTACTGTAATCATCGATGAAAGTAATATAATATTTGGCACCTCCAATAGAACTTGTCTCCATCGGACCACATAAATCTGAGTGAATTAATTGGAGCAATTCTGAAGCCCTAGTACCCGTATTTTTAAATGGTTGCCTATTCATTTTTCCCTCCAAACAAGTTGTGCAAACTTGATTACCTTTTTTCGATAATTCAACCCCTTCTGCACTATCAGTTATTTTTGTAAGTCTGTGAAATTGAGATGACCCATTCTTAGATGCCATAAATTTATATCTCGCTCATCTGTTGTTGATAGCAATGCCGGTGCTTCAGAAACATTATTCAATATATACATGTTATTGCGATGCAATGCTGTCAATATTAGCTTATTATTTTGATATATCTGACAACCATCTCTCTCAAATTTCACTTCACAGCCATTATTCACCATTTGACTTACAGAAAGTAAATTAACTGTTAGTGTGGGTATATATAAAACATCTCTGACCTGTATTGTCCGTATTATGCCATCTGAGTCTCTAATCTGAAAATCCACCTTGCCACTGCCTTTTACTGCTACTGTTTTATTGTCTGCAACCTTAATATTGTTGATAGTTGATGGGGATACATCATACATCCAATTCTTGTTATTGCACATATGCAATGATGCTCCGGAATCAACATACCAGCAACTTCCATCCAATGCAGCAGCAACTGTTTCGCTGTTGTAGCCTCTTGTACATGGACGTAATTAACCGGGTCTACCAACAGTATTATTTTCGATTTTGCTTTCGTATTTTTCTTGCTATCAGATACATAGCCTGGGTCAGATTCAATCTCCTGCCACAATTCTTCATGTTCGAGGTAGTTTTTCACGGCAAACTTCCAACTTTGGTAATTTTCTCTTCCAATTAGCTTCTCAATTGTACCCATTGATATTTGTGATGCCATTTTATTAAGTATTTTCTCAAAAAATTAAGCTGAAATTGCTGGGAAAAAATAACGAACTCGCCGGCAATGGCCAGTTTTGAGGTTATCTAACTTCAATCTAATTGAATCACAGCGCTTATGTTTCGAATTACTTTTCTAATATACTATCGGACATATATAGCCCATAACCTGATATTATTTGATAGTATTTAGTATTTATTTGATTGAACTAGGTAAATTGAATTAAAACACGATCTGAGCAAAACGACGGAAACAATGTGTATATTTGACAAGGCAGATTTACAGAGTATATTCTTTTTTTTTTTTTTTAAATGTCATAATATGACATGTGCACAATATTCTAAATAGATGGCGTTCAGTGTTGCAATTAATCATTTCAACAGCCCTGATCGATTCAGACATCAGACCTAAACTTTTTCCGGATTGTAGTTAGGGATTGTAGTGGTATGAATGATTAAGAAGGAGTGTTGAGCGAGTAAAAGTTGAAGAGAAAGAGTTTATAGATAGAAAGGACAGTTTATTGGAAGTCACAAGCACACACACACTAAAAGTCAGAAGAAGAAGAATAAGTTTAGAAGAGGTACAGAATTACACAGAGACAGTTACAAATTATGAATTATAAAAATAGGACGCGGCGGATACAATTTCTTAGAATTTCGAATCGAGTTAATCGTGTGTAAGCGTACAGCTGACTGACTCGATCGGCCGGTGCATCGTCCATCCGCGCGGCGCAAGCGCCGCCCCTCTGTGACGTAGTCGTTCGAGACAATGGGACCGGGCAGCGGCCGATCTATTTATTAACTACTAACAATTATGTTTGCGTGTCCGCTTTACATACAAATAAACATGTGCACTATTTTACAATACATTTCTTTACACTTACTCACTTTTATATTTATGAAAATATATAACCATGCTACATCACCCCCCTTCAGAGACCGGGTTACGGGCAATAATAGTCGGGAAATTTTACAATGCGGCCGAGTGTGTTTTCTTAATATTATCACCGGAAAAAGATAACCTCTGATGTTTCTCTCGTGTGTTGTGATGATGAGTGTGGACGTTGGATGGTGGTGTATTGTGATGGTGTGTGAGAGTGTAGGATGGTAGTGTGTTTGTTGGATCACTAAGTATGTAGGCCGGTTTTAAGCGATCTATCGATACTGTAACCTGTTTACCGTTTACCATGATTTTGTACACCTTGTCGCTACGTGAAATAACTAAGTGAGGTCCGGAGTATGCTGGTGTTAGGGATCGTTTAGTGGTGTCGTCTCTGAGAAAAACGTGAGATGATGTGGGTAAGTCCTTATAAATGAAACTTTTGACCTTACCACTGTGGTGTGAGCTTGGCGATGGATGCAAGTTCCGCACAAAACTACGCAACCAAGACAGGTAGTCCGTCATGTCTGCCGTTTCTTCGCTACGAGGATCGAGAAAGTCGCCAGGTAGTCGCAGAGGTTGGCCGTAAACAAGTTCAGCCGGTGAGGCTTGTATGTCTTCCTTGTATGCGCTGCGAATTCCCAGTAAGACAAGAGGAAGGGACTCAACCCAAGGTCCATTACCGTGGCAGGTTATTGCAGCCTTGAGCTGCCGGTGAAACCTCTCCACGAGTCCGTTGCACGCTGGGTGATAAGCCGTGGTTCTCCGATGCTGAAAACCAGCACAGACAGACAAATTTTTAAATAGGGCTGATTCGAATTGTCTGCCCCTATCGGTAACTATATCTGTGGGACAACCAAATCGAGATATCCATCCACTTAATAAGGCCTTTGCCACAGTTTCTGCGGTTATTTCCATTAGAGGGATTGCCTCAGGCCATCGCGTAAAGCGGTCTACGGCCGTAAGGCAGTATCGGTACCCGTGACATAACGGCAAGGGTCCTATCAAATCGATGTGGACAAACGCGAATCTCAATTGTGGCAGTTTAAAATTTCCCACTGGAGCAAAGACATGCCTGGTCACCTTACTGCGTTGGCAAGCGAGGCAATTGCGTACCCAGCTCCGGCAGTCTTTCCTTACTCCAGGCCACACGTAGCGTTCTGAGACCAACTTGGCAGTAGCATTGGCACCAGGATGACTCAAGCAGTGTAGACTTTCGTATACCTGCCTGCGTAAGTCTCTGGGAACAAAAGGTCTTGGGGTGGTGCTACTGACATCGCAGTACAGCTTATCCCGAGATCCAGGAATTTTTATTTGCTGGAGTTGCAGAGATGTGTTGCCTTTTAACAGCTCTGATAACTCAGTATCAGAACTTTGAGCTAAAGCTATTCTCTCAGGGTCAACAGGTTGGGTGATTTCCTCAATACGCGACAAAGTATCTGCCACCACGTTGTTTTTACCAGATATATGTCTGATATCGGTGGTAAATTGAGATATCAGATCGAGGTGGCGAAACTGCCTAGGAGAACAATTGTTCTTACGATTATGAAAAGCGAAGGTGAGAGGTTTGTGGTCTGTGTAGACTACGAAGTCGCGAGCTTCTAACATGTGCCTGAAATATTTGATGCTCTCGTAGATGGCAAGCAGTTCACGATCGTAAGGCGAATACTTGATCTGAGCTGGGCTTAACTTACGAGAGAAGAATGCAAGAGGCTGCCATGCCCCCTCCTTCAGCTGCTGAACGACTGCGCCAACAGCTCTATCCGATGCATCAGTGACCAGGGCCAGCTTTGCGTCGCAGTCTGTATGTGCTAACATGGCGGCTTGACAAAGGCTGTTTTTGCAGCTTTCAAAAGCCTCCACTTCCCGTGCTGTCAAGTTGACTGGACTGGAACCCTTGACAGAACCAGATAGTAGTTCGTTTAAAGGTGCCTGGTAAGTCGCTGCGCCGGGAATAAACCTACGGTAAAAATTCACCATGGCTAAGAAACGACGTAATTGTCTTACCGTCGTTGGAATGGGAAATTCCTTAATGGCATCTACCTTAGACGGCAGTGGTGTTGTTCCCTGAGCTGTGATGCGATGACCTAAGAACGTGACCTCCGATACACCGAAGATACACTTAGAGCTGTTTATCACCATACCGTATTCTCGGAGTCTGGTGAAGAGCTGGTGGAGGTGCATCTCGTGGGTCTGTTGGTCTTTTGAAAATACGAGGAAATCGTCCAGGAAAGCATATGTGAAGTCAAGACCTCTGAGCATTTCGTCGACGAAACGCTGAAACGTCTGTCCGGCGTTACGAAGTCCAAACGTCATGTATGGAAATTCATAAAGTCCGAACGGCGTTGTAATAGCGGTCTTCGGAATATCCTCTGGATTCACCCTGATTTGGTTGTACGCCTTTTCCAGATCTATTGTGGAGAATACAGTACAGCCGGAGAGGCTGTGAGTGAAGTCCTGTATGTGACGGATGGGATACCTGTCTGGAATCGTGCGAGCGTTGAGCATCCTATAGTCGCCACAAGGTCGCCAGCCGTCATTTTTCTTTGGCGCTAGGTGTAAAGGCGATGCCCATGGTGATTCGGAAGGACGACAGATACCACTTTGCAGCATGGTTTCAAATTCAGCCTTCGCAATTTTAAGCTTGTCTGGTGCTAGCCGGCGAGGTGTACAAAATACTGGTGGTCCAGGTGTTGTTTTAATGAAGTGCATCGTATTGTGTGAGTGTGTACGGTGTATGCCAGGTGGGCGAGTAATATCGGGGTACTGTCGTAGTATGTCGTGGTATGCAGAATTACCAGAGATTACCTTTACCGATGATATTACGTCTGCTGAATGGGCAGACGAAGCCGGGGACGTAAGCGTAGTTGTGTTGTCGATAAGACGCTGGTTTCTGCAGTCAACAATTAAATTGTAATAAGACAAAAAATCCACGCCTATTATCGCCTTCGTAACGTCCGCAATAATAAATCTCCAAGTAAAGTCACGACGTAACCCTAAGTTTAAATTTAAATTAATAAAACCGTAAGTATAAATTTGTGTACCGTTTGCCGCACTTAACTCGAACTTCGTTTTCTCACGTCGTCCTGATAAGGCTGATCGGGGGAAAACGCATAGATCGCTGCCGGTGTCCACTAAAAATTGGTTTTTGGTTCTGCGATCGGTCACGAATAAGCGGCCGGTATTCGGGCAATCACTGGCCGCCATTACTGATCGCCCTTTGCGTTTCCCGACGCTCGGTAGTCACATGGCGGTATACACTTTTTAGCACGTTCGCCGAAATGTTGATGGTACCAGCAGTGTGATGAAGATTTTGATCGCGTAGAACTCGAGCGATGACGACTGCGGTTCCGGTATCTAGACCGTCCGCGCTCTCTCGACATCCTTTCTATTTTTTCGGTTAAACTAGCGACTTGTTTAGCCAGGGCTGCAATTTCGGTATTTTCACTGCTATTACTCGTGACGGCTGATGTTGACGCCATTTGAGGTCCGACCACGTCGCTAATTCGGTCAGCTAATTCCGCCAGATCGTCCATCGTGCTTTTCGATTGCGAAGCAATAATTGCTTGCATATTATGAGGGAGTCGACTTGCCCATATAGTGCGCAGGAAGTCTTCTGGTACTCCAGGTCCAGCTAAGTTCGTAAGATGCCTGTAGAACTGTGAAGGTTTTCTGTCTCCTAATTCCTCGTGCATGAGGAGCTGCTTTAATTTCTTCTCCTTGGAAGCAGATAATCTTTTTATCAACTCGCTTTTTAGCCTTTCATATTTATTAGTAGTTGGGGGGTAGGTGATTATGTCCTCCACCTCGCAAGCATATTGAGGGTCCATATTCCCCGTTACATAATAAAACTTGGTCTCGTCAGTTTTTATATTTGACAGAGCAAACTGTGCTTCCATCTGGGAGAACCAAAGAGCTGGTTTCTCGGCGTAAAATGGTGGGATTCTTACACCAACCCGAAATGATTCATACGTGGTCTCACCCGCATGTTCCGGAACGTTCGGTGCCATTTCGATGCGTGCTTTAGGCTCGCTCATCTTGCTTGTGTTCTTCGGGGTCACCAGTTGTAGTGGTATGAATGATTAAGAAGGAGTGTTGAGCGAGTAAAAGTTGAAGAGAAAGAGTTTATAGATAGAAAGGACAGTTTATTGGAAGTCACAAGCACACACACACTAAAAGTCAGAAGAAGAAGAATAAGTTTAAAAGAGGTACAGAATTACACAGAGACAGTTACAAATTATGAATTATAAAAATAGGACGCGGCGGATACAATTTCTTAGAATTTCGAATCGAGTTAATCGTGTGTAAGCGTACAGCTGACTGACTCGATCGGCCGGTGCATCGTCCATCCGCGCGGCGCAAGCGCCGCCCCTCTGTGACGTAGTCGTTCGAGACAATGGGACCGGGCAGCGGCCGATCTATTTTTTAACTACTAACAATTATGTTTGCGTGTCCGCTTTACATACAAATAAACATGTGCACTATTTTACAATACATTTCTTTACACTTACTCACTTTTATATTTATGAAAATATATAACCATGCTACAGGGATCATAACTAAGTCACCACATTTAAAGAGTTTTGTAGGAGCCCTAGTTCTATCAAATGTCATTTTCATTTTCTTTTGATTTTCTATTATATTCTCCGCTACCTTTTCTCTAACTTTTTCCCTATTTTCTAAAATTTCCCTTTCATGACCATCCTCTAAAGCCCCTTTTAAAATATTTTCAGCAGGATTATTTGTCCGTTTACCAAAAACTACTTCTGCTGGAGATTTCCCGATACCTTTATTTAAAGTATTATTAAAACTTCATTGTAATTTATGAATATTAATGTCCCAATCCCTTTCATGAAGTCCGTGGTTCATAGCGGCCAAGGAGTTTAGAATGAATCGATTATAGCGCTCAACTTGTCCGTTTGCCCGGGGAGTCGCTACAGCGTTAAGGACATATTTTATACCTCTAGATGTCACAAAATCTTTAAATTCCCGTGAAGTAAAGCTTGTGCCTTGATGAGATATAAGTACATTCGAACAACCAAAATTAGCGAAGATTTCCTCAAGAATCTTTATTGATGTTTTAGATTTTGTGTTCCTTACAGCCCTAATGAATATATATTTGCTAAACCCGTCTACTGCAGCTAAAATGTATGTATTTCCGCGTTTACTTTTTATAAATTGGCCTAGATGGTCTATATGTATAGTATGGAAGATACAAGGAGTCTTGGGTATTGGATTTAAGAACCCGGTTTTTTTACCTGTCACCTCTTTATTATAAGCGCAGCTAATACATGCCGACACATACTTTTTAATAAACCTTTTCATTTTGGGAAACCAATAGTCCGAGCCTATCTTCTCCAGAGTTTTATCGAAACCAAAATGCTCTGCCTCGTCATGGTTTAACTGACAAATACGCCAACGAGCCCCATTTGGTACTACCCACTTTAAACCACGCCCAACTTTTCGATATATTCTACCGTTACGCAAAACATAATTGTGTCGGATATCTTTAAAATCACACTCTTTAATGTCAAGAATATCCTTTATATGTTTCAAGTGGGGATCGGTCATTTGTACAGTGTGGAGCCAATCCTCAGTAGATATTTGTGAAACCTCTAACTCTTCGGCGTCATCTGCTGGGGTTACTGGGTTCCGACTCAATGCATCTACGTGCTGCATGTTATGGCAAGGTTTGTATTCTATAACGAAATCATACTCTTGTAACATTAGCCACCATCTAGCAACTTTAGGCAACAAATCCCGTTTTGTTAGAGTAGTTCGTAGCGCATTGCAGTCAGTGACCACCTTAAACCGAATCCCTATTAAATATACCCGAAACTTCTTAAGTGACATTACAACCGCCATGGTCTCTAGTTCGTGAGAATGCCACATTGCCTCTTCTCGAGTCGTTTGCCGACTAAAATACGCTATAGGGCGCAAAGCAGAATTTTGGTCCAACTGCTGTAATAGAACGCCGCCGACACCAACTTTACTTGCATCACAATGTACTTCCGTGTCATATTCCGGGTTATATAATGCGAGAACGGGTCTGGATGTCAATTTAGATTTGATTTCCATAAAAGCTGCTTCTTGCTCGGGGTAAGAGGCTACCGCCCTTTACTGTAATGGGCTTACTCGAAAAATTTAGGGCGAATACGCTTCCTCTCCCTTCATGAAACTCATATATACCCTGAAGTAAGCAGTATTCTGCACCTGGTTTCATGCAAATATTCCCAGGAATGAAAAGGGGACCGTTAAATTCCGAGTTGTCTATATATACACCGAGATCGCTCTCAGACCATTAAACGTAACGTCTGTAGTCACTTTTACTCCTAATCTGCTTACATTAGTGTCGTCACAATACAGTGTCAGTTGCGTACTAGTCTTGTAGACGGTCACATATGTCAATTCGGTTAAGGATTGACCTATCAGAACATTTGTATTCATGAATTCATCGTCTATTACATATGCCTTCACGTCAGCTTTCACAGCATCCACTTCTATTGTTACCGTGACCCCACCGGATGGTACTACGCTGCCTAAGCCGAAACCCTTTATAACCGGAAGCTGTGTCATATCTAACTCTAAATTCAACTGTTTTGCTACTGTACGTTTTATAAGTGTACATTGGCTGCCAAAGTCTATATAAGCTGTATGTGTAACGCCGTTTAATTTAATAGTCTTAAAATACTTGCCGTTATCTTTCTCATCCTTAGTAATATTGAGTACATTTTTGGTGTCCGCGCTTTGTGGCACATATGTAGTCGTCGGTATTTCTTGGGGACGAAGCCTTGGTTTTGTGCAATCGGGAGCATTATGTCCCAGGCGTGAGCACTTGTCACACTTCCTAATTGGTTTTGAACATGAATGTACAATGTGACCAAACTCGTAACAATTGTAACAGCGTATACTTTTAAATGTGTTGCGAGGTAAATCACCAGACGGCTTAGAGGCAGAAGTTGATCGTGCCCGCCCATCATCTTTAGCATCTGTGCGTTGGAAGGCAGCTCGTTTAACGAGACTGGCGGTAATTTTCTTCGAAATTCGGCTTAAGTAGACTAATAGTTGCGATGGCCTCTTGAAATTCGATCCCTGTGCATTCAACCTTATATTGTTGTCGAAGATCCCATTAACTATGCAATCAACTGCGTTTCTACCTCTGATACCACACATCTTTACTAGTCGGGCTTTGTCGTGGAAGTATTCTTCAAGAGATTCATCCCATTTACTCTTTCGTTCTAACATCTCATAGAGTCTATCAGCATAGTTTCTGTCGTCTGGAAAAGTTCTTAGTATCTTTCGCTGCCACTGTTTCCAACTCATATTGACAGTGGTCTGACCCTGATACCACTTCTTTGCATATCCAGCCAGTTTGGGTATTGCATGATAGATCTTCTGCTTGTCACTCCATCCATAAATGGTTGCGGTATCATTAACCTTTTTAATCCAATCGGCAGCAGTTTGTGTATTGGCATCAGGATTAAATTCTGGTATTACATTTTGTGCCCCGTCAAAAGGAGTCGCTTTAGCTTTTCCATCAAGAAATTTTACGATTTTTTTGAAAAAAAAAGTAACTGTGATTACTATCAATACTTTCAGATCTAGATCGATTTCGTTTTCTACCTAACTTGGTATTCGTCCTGCGACTCCTTTCATTACTTTTCGATTTACGCTTCTTGTCACGTTACTTTCTTGGATAATCTGTTTCACGATCATTGCGAGACGAGTCAGAAATAGATGAGTCATCGGAACTGCTACTCGAAGTCGAGCTACTTGATATTGTTGATGGTCTTTTATAACGACGTATGCGTCGTGATATTATGCGATGACCCTTTGAACAGCCACGCGTTTCACTTTCCGACGTATCCGATGTCTCGAGACTACTACAACCCTGATAAGGGTATCGTAACTTGCGATACCGCTTGCGATAACTTGTAGTTGGTTGAGCTCTTACATTACTTCTAGAACGCCTGCTTGGTCTCGGAATTATATTTTCCTCAATGGGAGGGGTATGCGTCGACCTATCCGACATAATGTCCCTATACTAGGGTACTTTCTTTTCAGGTCAGTGATTATTCAATGGAGGCTACAATCAACAGCCAATCGTTGTCCACTGCTGAACATAGGCCTCTCCCAAGGTGCGCCAAAGCTCCCTGTCCTCCGCCTTCCGCATCCAGTTGGTGCCCGCCACCTTCTTAAGGTCGTCGGTCCACCTGGCTGGAGGGCGCCCTACGCTGCGCTTGCCGATTCGCGGTCTCCACTCTAGGACTCGTCTGCTCCAACGGCCATCGGTCCTACGACATACGTGACCAGCCCACTGCCACTTCAGCCTGCTAATTTTGCAAGCTATGTCGGTGACTCCGGTTCTTTTCCGGATAATCTCATTTCTGATCTTATCCTTCAAAGATACTCCGAGCATAGCTCGCTCCATAGCACGCTGAGCGACTTTGAATTTGTGGACTAGTCCCGCAGTTAGTGTCCACGTTTCGGCACCGTATGTCATGGCAGGTAAGACGCATTGGTTGAAGACTTTCGTCTTCAAACATTGCGGTATAGACGACTTGAGGACTTGACGAAGGTTGCCAAATGCTGCCCATCCCAAGCGAATTCTTCGATCGGCTTCCTTCTCGAAGTTGTTCCTACCGACTTGTATTATCTGTCCTAGGTAGGTATATTCACTAACAACTTCGAGAGGTTTCCCCTCGACGTATATCGGTCCCGGCACGACATGCCTATTGAACATGACCTTGGTCTTGTCCAAGTTCATACCGAGACCGACACACCGGGAAGACTCGCCTAGGCTACGCAGCATTTCGGTGAGTTGTTCCAGCGACTCTGCTATGATGACGATATCGTCGGCAAATCGAAGGTGTGAGATGTACTCGCCGTTTACATTGACTCCATACCTAGTCCAATCCAGCGTTTTGAAAACGTCTTCCAACGCGTTGGTGAACAGTTTCGGGGATATTACATCCCCCTGTCTCACCCCTCTGCGCAGTTGGATCGCCTTCGTCTTACAGTCCTGGATGTGGACAGTCATTGTAGCGGCGTTGTACAGACATCTCAGTACCTCGATATATCTCCAATCGATATGACATCTCTGCAATGAGTCGAGCACTGCCCAGGTTTCGATGGAGTCGAAGGCTTTCTCGTAGTCCACAAATGCCATACACAGCGGCTGATTGTACTCTTCGGTCTTCTGCACAATCTGCCGAACAGTATGGATGTGGTCCACGGTGCTGTAGCCTGATCGAAAGCCGGCTTGCTCTGGGGGCTGGAACTCGTCAAGTCGTCTGGCGAGACGGTTCGTGACGACTCTTGAGAACAGCTTATACACGTGACTCAGGAGGGAGATTGGTCTGTAGTTTTTCAAGAGGGTTTTATCACCTTTCTTGAAAAACAGTACCACCTCACTCCCGCTCCACGTTTCCGGGGTCTTGCCATGTTGGATGACGGAATTAAAGAGGCTTGCTAGCTCTTTCAGGACCGGAGTCCCGCCTGCCTTAAGCAACTCTGTTGTGATTCCGTCATCTCCCGGAGCTTTGTTGTTTTTAAGCTGTTCTAGAGCCGCCCTATTCTCTCCTTGGTCAACGACCGGGAGCTCCTCGGAGTAATGGCGCATAAGAGGGGCGCGCTGGTCATCAATACTGATTCCCACGGGTTTATCCGATCTTGAAGAGAACAACTTCCCATAAAACCTCTCTACTTCTCCGATAATCTCAGGCCTAGAGGTAACGACCCCACCATTTTCAGTTTTAAGTTTTGTCAGACGCGGCCTCCCAAACTTGCGAGCGAACACTTTCGATCCCCGATTTTGCTCAATCGCAGCCTTGATGGCACGGGTATTGGAGCGTCGGAGATCGCGTCGCGTCAGCGTTTTTATTGTTCGGTTTAAGGCCTTATCTGACAAAAACGATGGTAGTTCTCGTCGTTTTCTCATGAGCTCGAGTGTCTCAGCAGAGAGTTTTGGTGCGTTGTCTCTTCTCTGTGGCGGAAAACACTTGCGGGATGTGTTTTGCAGTATTTTGACCAGCGTGTCGGTTCTCTCATCAATGCTGCTTATGGTTTCCAACGCGGTGAATTGATTTTGAAGTTCCATTTGGAACTTTTCGGAGCCTTGAGCAGCTTGGAGCATGGTAGGTCGGAGAGTAGACCTCATCATTCTCGATCTTTCGGCTTTTAAGTTGATATTTAGAGTGCCTCGAACCAAGCGGTGATCACTTCCGGTATTAAACCTGTTGATCACTGAAACATCTCTAAATATGTGCCTTTTATTCGAAATGATAAAGTCTATCTCGTTCCTTGTCACGTTATCGGGGCTTCGCCAGGTCCACCTCCTCTGAGGCTTCTTTTGAAAGAAAGAATTCATCAAAAAAAGCCCCTGCGCTTCGAGAAAGTTTACCAGCATTTGCCCCCTGTGATTTCTGCAGCCCAAGCCGTAAGGTCCGACTTTCGATTCACCGCTATCTTGTACTCCCACTTTAGCATTAAAGTCTCCCATAACAACATTGTAGTGGGCCCTCGAGGTGTCGTTGAGGGCCTTTGCGATGTCCTCGTACATCGCTTCGACCACATCATCAGAGTATGTCGAAGTTGGCGCATATACCTGTACAACCTTCAGGGAGTACCTGTCGGAAAGTTTTAGGACAAGGTACGCTACCCGGTTCGACACACTACTGATTTCCACAATGCTGCTAATGAGATCCTTTTTGACTAGAAAACCGACACCACCCTGGGAGAGGTTATCACCTTCGCGGAAGTAGAGTAAGTTAAAAAATGGAGGCTACAGTGATTATGATATAAAATGCCAGTTGTGGTAAGTAAAATTAATAGGAAGAAATAGAAAATTATTATGTAAATAAGTTACCCAAATAAAGTAGACATAATTACTTGAATGAGACATAATCGTTCATTGTGATTGCATAGATAATTCGTACACGTAACTATGTATGAACTTTGCAGTAGTTTTATGGATAAGTTTATACTTACATTATAATTGATATTAAATTGTAGTAGGCGTTTATTTATGACAACAGTAGATATTTTGATGATGAAATGTTCCCAGGTAGGTAACCACTTAACAACAACATTATAGCCTCTTTATTTGTACCAGGCCAAACAAAGGGAATGCATTGAAGGAGATATTAATATGTATACCTACCTACCCATCCTCACAACTTTTCTTTAATTTCCATTGATATATATTATTGGTGGAGGTGGATAGTTAGATACATTATTACAATATAGATCGCGGCCGCCACAGTGCTGACCGCTGAACATAAATATCTCTAGATGGATAAGTACATAAAATAAGAAAACATACCTGTGGGTATCCTCGAACGTTCATCCCACTTCTGATGTTGAAAGTCACTAGCAGGAACAGATATTTAATGGGTGAATCCAAACTTTCCAAATGAATTGTAGGAAAACACAATCAAATCTATTAACAGTTTTTATTTTAAAATGTCACAGACACAATTCACACGGGACACACTCTCATTCGCTGTCGCCACCGATCGAATGACGTTTTATCCGTCAAAAAAAAGAACCATTGACAGCTCGCCGCCGGTTATCGTTCAAAAAACTAAACGCTAACACGAGTAAGTAATGAAACAATGAAAGTAGTGGTTTTTCAGCGACGACCGCGAACGCGAACTTTGTGCTAAGCGCCCGACTGTTGAGAGTCGACGGCCCCGAGAGTGACCGTAATATATATAGTATATTTAATAAATATCATGGGTCACTTCGTGTTTTTTTTATCGATAAAAAATAATCGTTTTATGTCATAAATCATTGATAGACCCCTTAAGTAATAATGTAGTTATACATGCAATATTTTATTTTTCACTATGAACTGGATTCACTTTCTGCAAAATCAAGCTAAAGATTAGCAACTTTGCTCTTAATTAAGATCGTTTATCATAGGTTTGAAGACAATTTTTGACAAGGCTGCTGTATATACAAGTACCTTATCCCATTAAGTTACGTTATTCTTGCCAATGTTTTGCGTTTACATATTTAATAAAAAATACTATTTCAGCTTCAAGGAAGTTCATAAACTTTCATGCCAAAGTGGGCATAGATGGATATAGTACATGTTCAATGCAGCCAATGAAAGATTTAAATACAAGGGTTTAACGGATAATTGTTTTATATATATAGAAGGTTTTTTTACCAATTATACGTTCATAGTCGAGAATAATCCTGAAAAATCTTTCAGTCTGCGATAACATAATCCCATACAATAATTTTTTTTACGTCATTAACTATTCGTAAAATCTAGATTGTTCTATGGTTCTATAGTATTTTCACTTTGTGTTAAATCTAATACAATCAAAGCAATTAACATTGTGTTGTAAAAAAGTAAAAACAATCATAATAATTGAGTAAAACACTGAGACTTTTATTCAACAAATATTTAAAAAAATCTGGATATTAGAGCTAGTAATAAAAAAGAATAAACAAAAACTTTCGATAATATTGTCAAAATAAAGTTTACGCCTGGCTATACCAAATCATAGCGTGCGACCGATGAAAGAGACAAAAAAACTATCTCTTTCTTAGGTATATGTTCTTTCTCTTTCACCCGATAAATCGGCGGCAGATACAGCATTTCCTCCATGGTCGTTCTTATCCGCCCCGACTTCGCACAGGTACAATTTAAAAATAAAGAAAATGAGATTTATTTTGCTTCTATAAATACTAATAATTATCGAGTACAGTGTTTTGATTAAATCCGTTGCGTGGTTTAGAAGAAGTTAGCGGAGATACAGATAGCAAAAATATGAAATACTGTATGCGTGTCTATTTATCTGTATATACGAAATGTAATACGAAAAAGACAAATTGTAAATATAAAGTTCTGTTTATAATATATTGACAGACGGACAGAAATCTTCTTTTCGGTCGTTTGCTTCATTGCTGAAGGTCGTGTCATTGACTATCATAACAGTTTCACCATCTTTTTACAGGTTAGCAATTAATACTGTCAGGTGCTCAGGAGCTCCCATCTCTAGTAAGATTTTCCAGAGACAGTCCCAGCGTACACAGTCAAAAGCCTTGGAGTAGTCAATAAAGCACATTAGAGTTGGCTTGCAAAATTCTCGGCTTTTCTGTATTAGTTGCCTAACGTGTACGATTTTTTCCCTGGTACCTCGACCTCTAACAAAACCAGCCTATTCTTAAGGTATTGGCCACTGTAGGAATGTCTTTAATCTCTCGTTAATGACGTAGAGCATTATCTTGATGTAAGTGCCACTGTGCGATAGTTGCTGCATGAACGAGTATATCCCTTCTTGTGGAGAGGGATAAGCATTGACTCTTTCCAGTCATTTCGCCATTGACCTGTTCTCCATAATTGGTTACACAGGTCTAGTAATATCTTAATATTTGCTTTAGTTCTTCAGCGTAAACTTTGTCTTTACGCACGTACGTTACGTTACGTACTTTAGCGCATCGTATTTCAGACTCCAGTATCTCAGGTTCACGATTGATTAACTTAAGTGAGGAGCAATTAAACAAACTTGAGCGATTACAAAACCTATGTATACGGTTCATATTTGGTTTGCGCAAATATGATCATGTTTCCGAATTTCGCCAAAAACTCAAGTGGCTCCCTATTCGCCTTCGCAGGAATACTCACATTTTATCTCTTCTCTATTCTATTCTTTTTAATCCAGCGACACCCTTCTATCTTAAAGAGCATTTCACTCTCCTAAGGGAGACTCATAAGCGCGCTCTTCGCTCGAATGAAAATTTAATTCTCTCCATTCCTTCTCACTCTTCTTCCTACTATTCTAAGTCCTTCACAGTTGAAGCTTCTCGACTTTGGAACTCATTATCCTTAGCTACAAGGCGCGCACAGTCATTGGCCGTTTTTAAAAGTATGGTTAAGGACTTTTACTTGTCGCATTATTAATACTAAGCAGTCGTTGTCGTTGTTAATTTTTTTTGTTTTGATATATCTCCTATTTTTATTATATATATATTATGTATTTATTTATGTATGTATTTATTATAGTATATATATATATGTATATTTATATTATATATAATAGTAGTGTAGTATATATATGTATGTATTATGTATTATATTATTATGTATGTATTATGTATGTAGTAATGTATGTAGTATATAGGTAAACTGGCTTGTACCCTTCCCATTTATAAATATTATGATCCTCTGCTCAAAGGTTGCCTGGAAGAGATCGCTGCTTAGCGATAAGGCCGCCTGTTGCACCTCACCTTTGTTTTGTTTGTTTAAAAATTGTAATTTTTAGTTTTAAGTTTGGGTGCAATAAAGTGTCAATAAATAAAAATAATTAAATAAATTGTTAGGGTCTATGAGCAGCCAATCTTTAGTCTGTTGATTATGACTATCAGCGTAGAGGCCCTAACAATACGATCGCCACCTTTTAATCACTTGGTTAATCTCTGTTAATAGATTGCCCGCACCATCCTCTACAGTCCATGTTTTCGGCTTTAATTCCCGACTAATATTCTTGACTTTCAGGAACAGATCGCTTGTGTGCGTCGTTTTTGAGTGCCTCTCTATGTCATCACATATGTTGTTAAGGTAACCATTGTAGTCCCTGCGCAGAGATATTGGATTCTCGCCTATAATCTTCTTTCTAAATTGCGTACGGTCAGTATCAGTATTGCCTTTAAGTATGTGTTTCCTCTGCTTTATTAGCTTCCAAGTTTCCTCGGAAATCCATTCCTTATTCGGATTGTCTACTTTATCCCTAAATGCGCAATACATGGCTATACATAGTCACTTAGCCTCTACCTGCCAACTCTACTCCCACCTACACGTGGTGAACACTGTTACGTCGAGAAACCTATTGTTAATCAACCAATCCCTTGGGAAAAATAGGCCAACAAGCCGACGGGAGAGACCCCCTCTCTCCGGACAACAATGTCCACTCCGGACGTCAGGCGCAGGTAGCAGGGCGCTGGACGATTTCTTTAACACCGCTGCAGTGCACAAGGCAAGGGGAAACCACTGCACTATTCCTCCCATAAAATCCACTTATGGAAGGACAAACTAGACAGGGAGTTTTAGCATATGACCCGGTCACCACCCGGCGCCAGGCGGATCCCAGGTCAATCAATCAATCAATCAACAGCCAATCGTTGTCCACTGCTGAACATAGGCCTCTCCCAAGGTGCGCCAAAGCTCCCTGTCCTCCGCCTTCCGCATCCAGTTGGTGCCCGCCACCTTCTTAAGGTCGTCGGTCCACCTGGCTGGAGGGCGCCCTACGCTGCGCTTGCCGATTCGCGGTCTCCACTCTAGGACTCGTCTGCTCCAACGGCCATCGGTCCTACGACATACGTGACCAGCCCACTGCCACTTCAGCCTGCTAATTTTGCAAGCTATGTCGGTGACTCCGGTTCTTTTCCGGATAATCTCATTTCTGATCTTATCCTTCAAAGATACTCCGAGCATAGCTCGCTCCATAGCACGCTGAGCGACTTTGAATTTGTGGACTAGTCCCGCAGTTAGTGTCCACGTTTCGGCACCGTATGTCATGGCAGGTAAGACGCATTGGTTGAAGACTTTCGTCTTCAAACATTGCGGTATAGACGACTTGAGGACTTGACGAAGGTTGCCAAATGCTGCCCATCCCAAGAGAATTCCTCGATCGGCTTCCTTCTCGAAGTTGTTCCTACCGACTTGTATTATCTGTCCTAGGTAGGTATATTCACTAACAACTTCGAGAGGTTTCCCCTCGACGTATATCGGTCCCGGCACGACATGCCTATTGAACATGACCTTGGTCTTGTCCAAGTTCATACCGAGACCGACACACCGGGAAGACTCGCCTAGGCTACGCAGCATTTCGGTGAGTTGTTCCAGCGACTCTGCTATGATGACGATATCGTCGGCAAATCGAAGGTGTGAGATGTACTCGCCGTTTACATTGACTCCATACCTAGTCCAATCCAGCGTTTTGAAAACGTCTTCCAACGCGTTGGTGAACAGTTTCGGGGATATTACATCCCCCTGTCTCACCCATTGCGCAGTTGGATCGCCTTCGTCTTACAGTCCTGGATGTGGACAGTCATTGTAGCGGCGTTGGACAGACATCTCAGTACCTCGATATATCTCCAATCGATATGACATCTCTGCAATGAGTCGAGCACTGCCCAGGTTTCGATGGAGTCGAAGGCTTTCTCGTAGTCCACAAATGCCATACACAGCGGCTGATTGTACTCTTCGGTCTTCTGCACAATCTGCCGAACAGTATGGATGTGGTCCACGGTGCTGTAGTCTGATCGAAAGCCGGCTTGCTCTGGGGGCTGGAACTCGTCAAGTCGTCTGGCGAGACGGTTCGTGACGACTCTTGAGAACAGCTTATACACGTGACTCAGGAGGGAGATTGGTCTGTAGTTTTTCAAGAGGGTTTTATCACCTTTCTTGAAAAACAGTACCACCCCACTCCCGCTCCACGTTTCCGGGGTCTTGCCATGTTGGATGACGGAATTAAAGAGGCTTGCTAGCTCTTTCAGGACCGGAGTCCCGCCTGCCTTAAGCAACTCTGTTGTGATTCCGTCATCTCCCGGAGCTTTGTTGTTTTTAAGCTGTTCTAGAGCCACCCTAATCTCTCCTTGGTCAACGACCGGGAGCTCCTCGGAGTAATAGCGCATAAGAGGGGCGCGCTGGTCATCAATACTGATTCCCACGGGTTTATCCGATCTTGAAGAGAACAACTGCCCATAAAACCTCTCTACTTCTCCGATAATCTCAGGCCTAGAGGTAACGACCCCACCATTTTCAGTTTTAAGTTTTGTCAGACGCGGCCTCCCAAACTTGCGAGCGAACACTTTCGATCCCCGATTTTGCTCAATCGCAGCCTTGATGGCACGGGTATTGGAGCGTCGGAGATCGCGTCGCGTCAGCGTTTTTATTGTTCGGTTTAAGGCCTTATCTGACAAAAACGATGGTAGTTCTCGTCGTTTTCTCATGAGCTCGAGTGTCTCAGCAGAGAGTTTTGGTGCGTTGTCTCTTCTCTGTGGCGGAAAACACTTGCGGGATGTGTTTTTCAGTATTTTGACCAGCGTGTCGGTTCTCTCATCAATGCTGCTTATGGTTTCCAACGCGGTGAATTGATTTTGAAGTTCCATTTGGAACTTTTCGGAGCCTTGAGCAGCTTGGAGCATGGTAGGTCGGAAGGTAGACCTCATCATTCTCGATCTTTCGGCTTTTAAGTTGATATTTAGAGTGCCTCGAACCAAGCGGTGATCACTTCCGGTATTAAACCTGTTGATCACTGAAACATCTCTAAATATGTGCCTTTTATTCGAAATGATAAAGTCTATCTCGTTCCTTGTCACGTTATCGGGGCTTCGCCAGGTCCACCTCCTCTGAGGCTTCTTTTGAAAGAAAGAATTCATCAAAAAAAGCCCCTGCGCTTCGAGAAAGTTTACCAGCATTTGCCCCCTGTGATTTCTGCAGCCCAAGCCGTAAGGTCCGACTTTCGATTCACCGCTATCTTGTACTCCCACTTTAGCATTAAAGTCTCCCATAACAACATTGTAGTGGGCCCTCGAGGTGTCGTTGAGGGCCTTTGCGATGTCCTCGTACATCGCTTCGACCACATCATCAGAGTATGTCGAAGTTGGCGCATATACCTGTACAACCTTCAGGGAATACCTGTCGGAAAGTTTTAGGACAAGGTACGCTACCCGGTTCGACACACTACTGATTTCCACAATGCTGCTAATGAGATCCTTTTTGACTAGAAAACCGACACCACCCTGGGAGAGGTTATCACCTTCGCGGAAGTAGAGTAAGTTACCGGACTCTAGAGTTATCGTGTCCTCCCCCTGTCTTCGGACTTCAGATAACCCCAGTATATGCCAGTTTATATGACTTAACTCTACTTCTAATTCGGCGAGGTGATGGTCCAGCCTCATCGAGCGTCCATTATACGTTGCCATTTTCAGTCGCTTTATACGGTAGCCTGCCGTGAACCGGTGATTCTTAGCACCCCCTGCCCTGCCGATACCGCGACCGCTACCTTGGTCGGGCCTAGCGGGCTTGCCGGTAACTGGGGGCCTTTTTTTGGGCGCATCTGCCATTAAGGGAGGGGTTTGCCCATACTCGCCGCGCTGGGCAGGCGTGTTGGCGAGCGCAGTAGGGGGTAAGATGTTTATGGGAGGGGGGACGCTGCTGCCCATCCCCCCTTTTCCCCGTCCCTCAGTCGCCTCTTACGACACCCACGGGATGAGATTGGGGGAGTACTATTCTAAGCCGGTACTCCACGGCGCCTCCCAGGTCGCAATGTGTGAAATATACTACTGGCCGTACCGATGTGAATCACCAGCCACGGAGTGGAGTAAATGCTACTGGTAACGATCACCAGCTAAACTACCATCTCAAAGTCTGTAATAATATAAAACTGGGCACATGGAACGTCCGAGGCTAGATTACGACGGGCAAAAAGGAGATAATAGCCCAAGAACAACCGAACTATCGACTGGACATTTTGGCACTTCCAGAATCACACATGAGGGGATCCGGGTTTTAAGAAACACCTTGTGGTCATACAATATACTACTCGGGCCCTGAAAACGAAAGCCGCAACAGAGTTGTCTGAGTTATCTGTTTCCGAGAAAGTAAGTTTTTTACTGGTGGTAGGGCTTTGTGCAAGCTCGTCTGGGTAGGTACCACCCACTCATCAGATATTCTACCGCAAAACAGCAATACTTGATATTGTTGTGTTCCGGTTTGAAGGGTGAGTGAGCCAGTGTAATTACAGGCACAAGGGACATAAAATCTTAGTTCCCAAGGTTGGTGGCGCATTGGCTATAAGCGATGGTTGACATTTCTTACAATGCCAATGTCTAAGAGCGTTTGGTGACCACTTACCATCAGGTGGCCCATATGCTCGTCCACCTTCCTATTCTATAAAAAAAAAAAAAAAAGTAAATAAGGCAGTCATAGGATACAACCCAGTGAGCGACAAGATAATGACAGTGAAGCCTAAACCCAAGCCATGCCATATGCATCTAATTGTGGTATATGGACCAACATCATCGTCGTCAGAGGCAGATATAGAGGCGTTTTACAGACTGCTGGAGGGCACGATAAAACTAGTACCCAACAGAGACATAATGTTACTCCTTGGGGACCTCAATGCTTAGGTAGGATCAAAAGAAAATGACGACCTTCTAAGAGAAATAGTTGGAAGATACGGTCTGTGAGAGCGGAACGAGCGCGGTGAAATGTGGCTGCAATTTTGTGCTAAGAACTCCCTCACGATAACTAACTCATGCTTCCAACAACATCCGAGAAGGCTCTATACATGGGTTATGCCAGGAGATCGACTGAGAAACCAAATCGACGGACAGAAATACATATACATTTTTGAAACTGTGTAATTACTCTAAATTTACGTCATTGCTGTATGAATGTACCCTGGAGCTATCTACATAAAAATATTTTTCTTAAATTTACGGAAAATATGAATAACTTATTATCCCAATGTAATTTTAATTTACTTTAGACATTCATAAAATATTATAATTATTATTTCTTTAACTCAGCGCAAAGCTATCGCTGTCCTATTATTTTTCTATAGTATTAAAGTTCAGTACAAGGTTATTTTTTTTGTGTATGGCATGCTTTCATGTTTAAATATTCACATTATTAAAAAAATACAATAATGCTTAGCAACTGTTAGTGAGTTTATTTAAGTACTTTTTATATATTTGAACAAAACTGATGATTAATTTTTTGAATATTTCGTTTATTATTTAAAGTAAAACGATAACTATTTCTAAGCGGCAACACTGAGTTGAAAGCTTTAGAGATTGACAATTAATGATATCATGAATCATTCCTGTTGAATCAAGTTGAATGTTGATAAACGTAGCATACGATATTGAGTGCCGGTAACTAAGGATTAAAACCAAGTATATGTGTTCCACAATAATTACACGCCATTTAAAACAGAAGATATAATTAAACTTGATGCCATTTGGTGAGTGTTACTATAATAACGTAATTAATATTACACAATGTTTTTTTTAGAAACTTAGTTGGTATTCTACTTATAGAGAATCTAATTTGTTTGAAAAATATAATAAATAGCGGTCAGAAAATAATGCATTTGATATATATATTTTGCATTTAAAAATGGGCGTCCAATAGATTCCGACTTATTTTAGTGATATTTATGCGTGATAATATTATAGTTGAGAGCATACCAATTATATTCTGTCATACGTGAAGTGTTTGAATATTACCTACTTCTCTGATCGCGCAGAAGAAACCACGCCTACAATTTCGAAGTATATCTGTACTAGTGTGATTGTAATGTGCACCTATTTTTAGGATTCCGTATAATGCGAGCTTTATCGTGTGCAATAGCTGATATTTTTAAACATCTGAAAAGCATTGCGTCAAGTTCCAATATAACATAGAAAAATCCTTAATTCTATTTTATTAGTATTGTATTATCAAAGGAAAAGGAGAATCAAACTCGGCTTAGTATCTATTCAAATAGTGATAAGATAATGTGATAAAAATGATAAAAATATACTATCTAAAATCATTTAATAAAATGTTATTATTAAATTCCATTAATCTTTACAATTCAATAAATATTATAAAAATAATTTAATGTATACAAGCCTTATATTCTATTGCATCATATATAATATTTAAAAAAACAATAAAAAAACATCTTTGTTTAAGTATTCTCAAATGAGCACATTTGATTTGTCAAGTTACAGTTTTGAATTTAATATAACCAACCACCTGTTTATATTGTAGATTCTACCTTGATAAAGCCTCAAAAATTCCGTATTATTCTTTACCACCAATTAAAACAATTAATCTTGTAGATATATATATATATATATATATATCTGTTATTGAGTAAAAACAGATAACTTGATTTTATATTGCATGAAGTTAAGAATAAGGTTATATGTAGCTTTTAACACAAATAAATTGTAATTGTTAATGTAATAATGTTATTTATTTATTAAATATAAAATGAAGTATTAAAAGTATTTTTATTGATATTTTAAATATTAAAGATATATTTGATATTAAACTAAATAAGAAATGTCTCAAAAACAACAGAATGAATATAATTTATTTCTTTTAAATTCACTTTTATGTTGAATGATATTTTTATTGTCCGATTTATTTAATTAATAATAATTACTACTTCTAAAAAAAAGTAACTTATCGAAACATTTTTATATAGTGTCAAAATAATGATTAAAAATGTTTTATTATATTGCCGAGAACATTAAACTTTATACAAAAAGTATTTTAATTACTTCACTGGTACCTAATGCCATACAAATCATTTACTATCTATTAGAGATGTAACAGACGTCTGTGTTCTCTCCAATATCTCGTCATTTTTATCAATATTCGACTTCCTATCAGTCTCCAATAAAAATGTGGTTTTAATCGCAATTTGAGTTGATAATGGTATTCATTGTGATGTAAAATATTTTAATAAATTAATAACTATACTGGATTAATACTTCATTTTATATGCAAAACAAGTATCTAGTCAGTCATGTTATTAAGTATTACAGAGTATTAAATGAGTTTTATATCAATAAAACAAATTAATTCATTGGCCAATGCGGAGGGGATATATATAGACAATTAGTCTTAGACTAAGGAAATTGTCATACATTATATTTTTATTTTTTATGCACTGTAACCGACCTACTCAAAGTGTGAGAGTCTTCGGGGCCCACTTACCATCAGGTGGAAGATTTGTCATTACCTTTTAAAAAAGCAGTCCATTTAAAACAAATCTTAGAAATGTGTACCAAATTCTGTAATTTAAGTAAGATTGGTGTTTTTTCAGAAAACATGGCGCCATTGCTGATAGAAGGCAACACTTTAGGACAAAAATATAAGAACTACAACAAACTAGTAAAAGAAACGAAACAAGAACAAATTGCAGATATTGATTACGAAGAACCTGATTTGAGTAACCTCTTAAAAATCGACATAGCCATCAAAAACAGGAATGTTAACTACATTCTCAAAGTGTTTCAATGTGATGATATGCTCTACGTGTCGCGAGCTATCAAACGATCCACGTGGCTCGTGACCGAACCACAATATGCTCACGTCATCAACCCCACATACCTGTACAACGAGCTGTCTCCGAACATGACGGCGAGAGGTTTCAACAAACTCATTCTTCATATAAGAATTCATCTGAAAGATGAGAAGCGCGTCGAAGAATTCTTCAACTATTATATAGAAAGAGATTTAAAAGTAGCTTTCAAGTGGTTGCCGAATTGTTCTATACAATTAATAGAAAATATTATACAGAAACATGCAGACGACATTCCGAGACGTCTGCTTGTAAGGCTATGCGAGAGATCTATAACGTGTCTGTATAAGTACATGCACGGTGTGACGTCTTATTACAAACGCGACACGCTGGCGTCGACGATGTTCCTTTTAAAAAATAACATGGAGAAATACTTGGACATTGTCGAAGCGTGTGAGAGCTATGACGTTCCCAGGTTTGGACACAAGTCTACGAAGTTGATCATGAAGAGATGTAACGAGAGAGTTATGAAGAACCTCGATAAGTATGCTGCGTACGTCCACATACCGACGTTCGCGAAGTTTATTAAACCGGAAGACATCAAAGATTTCATAATGAAGAATGTCAAAAATGAAAAGATGCGTTCGTGGTTCTCATATAACAAAATAAAACCCTTCGTTCAACGTCTACCCGTAGAGAGTAGATTCGAGTTTGTTAAAGAAATATTTATTGACAAAAAACAGGAAGACTTAGAAGACGATATCGTCGCGTACTGTGGTGAAAATTTCAAATGTAAGGACTCCTCGTCACAGCATATATACCGCTGGTACACGTACGCGCCCTTCAACACTGCCTTTGCGGATTTGAAGAAAGTAATCCGAACTGAATCTAACCCTACAGAGAGAACGGCCATGTATGGAGTAATGCTAACATGTGCTGGAAAGGATATGAAGAACATTCACTCGCTGCTGAAATACTATCGCGAGAATCACATCAATGAGCCATTTAAATTCAAAATACAATTTGTGAATCTTGTGATTAGTTACACGAACACGCACAACTTCGATAAGGAGACTTGGGGATACTTAAACGACTTGTTTAGTAGCATGGAAGTGTACAGTGAGTCAGATAAGCTCGTTCAGAACTGCGTGAGGTCCATAATACTGTACAGAGTCACCCACGACGAGAGCGTTCCTGACATTATCGAGAAGAAGTTTCTGTTCGACACTTTCAAGAGCCATCAGGAGAAATTAATGGGAGAACAAAAAGAAAAGGTTTTTCTATATTTATATAATTATTTACAATCAAATATCGACAATTGCAAAATAAAAAACAAAAAGGAACTCACCAAGGCAGTGGAACTATTGACAAATATTTTAAATCTTCTCGTCGATTGGAAGAAGGAACTTAAAGAATTTCCAACGATTTTGAATAAAATAAAAGAAATAATTCAAATCAACAAAACGAATAAATGGGATGTAGATATATCGGTGTTGTACAACGTTAAAAAAACGTGGAAGAAACTTTTATTTGCAGAGTCGATTATTTTGAGTCCTTCTCAAGAAGCGTGCATTAACGCGTTGAAGCACGGCCCAGAGCTATTGGAGTCGTACAAGGCGGAAGTGGAATCCCTTTGTCTGAACGACAATATACTGGTAGATCAATTCCTTAAAAAAGTTCGCGTTTTTTGGTCTCATTCTTTAGCTAACAGCTATAAAGAGTTGTTTGTGGACAAATTGGACCAAAAAAATACACACAAGGCCGTAGTTATTGGACTATGTATATTACTTCCGAAAAACGAACTCTCGAATTTAATTCAAAAACATGTGCCAAGCGACACAAAAATTGATTGGACTCAACCTGACGACTTTGAGCTCAGTCTTCGCAAGCACATTGCATCTAACCTGCATAAGGCGAGGCCTCAACCGTCACCTGCCGCAATTCTATTGTATGCCAAAGGAGATTATCTTCAGTTTTCTCTGCCCTCATTAAATGCGATCTTTCACAACATGAGTTCCAAACATACCCGCGAACATCTGCCTGAGCTCCTAAATTCGCCGGTGTCTTTACAGAAACACGGTATCCGCGTTGCGTTTGCGAAACTCAAACACGACGAACTGAAGAAATTGTTTTCTGATATTTGGAAAACTAATAAAAATAGCAGCATTCGAGCGGCTGTCTTTAACCAAACTTTAGACTTTCTTTGTAAAGAAAAAGATCCAACGGCTATTGGAGAGATATGGGAGCTACTGAGTCTGTTCATCGACAACTTGACGGCGGAAGAGAGTAAAAGTATATACACGAAGCTTAGCAAAGTCGAAAGAGTACCGATGAGCGTGAGACCGGAGTTTTGGATGAAGAGCTACAGATTTCTGAAATCATTGCCTCCGAAAGACAACTGCGATAGCCTGCTGAAATATTTAAGAAACAAAATGAGCGACGTCATGGAGTTTCTCGACAATGACTTGATCGCTGAAATATTTCTAGAGTCGTTCGATGAAAACTTCAGCACAAAACAATATGAATTTCAATTTTTGGTTGCCGTATTCTTACTCTCCACGAAAACAGAGGAAGCACAAATCGCGCGCTATCGCAAAGTATTTGTTCCAATATTGGAACGTTCGCTTGCGATGTGGAACAAAACTCACGAAGGTGTTTACAACGTGAAGTGCAATCTAAAAGAAATATTAATGAATCTGGATAACCAATTCGAGGATTTAGTTGGACGTAAGAAAATGTTCCTGCCCACTTCAATATACACGGATATATTCGAACGACTTCGTAAGAATTTATCAATTACAGAGAATTATGTTATGATAACGACACGCCAACTGGCATTAGACTATGTACAATTATATGACGAGCAGATGAAATTAGCTGAGACATTTATACCAAATGAAGGAGACGGTGATGACCAAGACGATAGTGCTAAAATCAAATCAGTTAACAAGGCAATCGCCCAGAAACTGGGCGCGCTCTGTGTAAAGTACTTAAAGGAAGATGTTTCAAACAATTTCCCATCCATTTATATACTTTTCGCTGAAGCGTTTCATAATATATTTAACAATTTTAATTTCAATGATACAAACAAAATGATTGCTCTAAAAGTTTTTCTAGATTTCAAAGATTTCATTCCGGGCCACCTGTTCGTGCTCCAATCTCTACCGAAGTACATTTACGATGACGACGAGAAAGCCTTGAAATCTGAATTACTGAAGGACATACAGAACCACAGATCTGTGGAAATTAAAATGCATTACTGGTACAAGCAGTGATAACTTATGTTTAATATTGCGTTATTGTTGTGTTCCGGTTTGAAAGGTGAGTGAGCCAGTGTAATTACAGGCACAAGGCACATAAAATCTTAGTTCCCAAGGTTGGTCGCGCATTGGCTATATAAGCGATGGTTGACATTTCTTACAATGCCAATGTCTAAGGGCGTTTGGTGACCACTTACCATCAGGTGGCCCATATGCTCTTCCGCCTTCATATTCTATAAAAAAAAAAACTGAGAGGGTGAACAATATTTGGGCTGATAAAAAAATGTTCAGTCCTAATAATCTGTTACCTCCGAATGAAATGTTTTTAATATAAATAAACGCTTTATACTGCAAAAGGTGCACTCAAATATTTTGTTTATATTTATTAAACTGTACATTATTTACTTCTGTTGCCGTATTGTTTTTATGTTTATTATTTTTTTAAATGTGACATTTTTTTACAAATAAAACTAGAGAAGAAATCTTTTTTTATCATCTATTTTTTAACAAATGAGTGTCGATATATATAATTAATGATTTGTTTATCAAACCTTTGACAAACAGTTTTCATACATATGTAGATAATGTGCTAAACAAGCAAAAACGCTGTAATGTCAAATTAGTTGAGCCAATGTAACAAATTAATTTAAAAACCTACGTGTTATCACTACATACTTGTTTTTTTTAATTTCTTTTTTAGCAGCTTCTATGGAAAATAAACACTAGTTTTTGAAAAATATGTGTCCATACATATATTATTTACCCGCCCGCATCCCTCCCACCGAGATGGCCCTGTGGTAAGAACGCGTGAATCTTAACCGATGAACGTGGGTTCAACGGGTTTGAAGTTTGTGTTCAAGCACCACTGAATTTTCATGTGCTTAATTCGTGATTATAATTCATCTCGTGCTATACGGTGAAAGAAAACATCGTGAGGAAACCTGCATGTGTCTAATTTCACTGAAATTCTGGCACATGTGAATTCTACCAACCCGCATTGGAGCAGCGTGGTGGAATAAGCTCCAAACCTTCTCCTCAAAAAGAGGAGAGGAGGCCTTTAGCCCAGCAGTGGGACATTCACAGGCTATTACGGATCCCTCCCACCTCCGCCGATGCTCAAAGAACAGTCTGCATGTCCATGTTGTCTATACTTTATTACCGAGTTTTCATTTCTAAAATAAGGAATTTGATTTAAACAAAATATTATAAATACAATGAACTTTATTGTAATCTCAAATCACAATACATTTTATCAAATCTCACAGAATTAAAATCTCAGTGTTGCCCTTGTAAAAATAATCTAAAATACAATAAAAATGTTAGCTTAACGATCATTATGGTACAATAATTGGTTCATTCAAATCGTTCAGTAGCTGCGTAACGACTTATGCATTATTTGCCGAATAATTATAACGATAATTTTTATTTTTTTTTAAAGTATTTTATTGTCGAACAAATAAATATAACATATCTCATTAAATTAAGCTTGTCAATGTGACACGAATGACGATTGCCATAATATTTGTCCCATAGAACATAACCACAAGTTTGTTTGACATTTAACCTTATTTACAAACGTCGCTTAGCTGTTTAGTTAAATACAGATTTCACTCTTTCTGTCATTATTGATTTGATATTCGATAGAAGAAGACAACATTGTTGAACTAATCACCCGCTAAACGTTTCCAAGGCCGTCTAACTATATAAGATAATTAATCTTAAATATAACACCTATAATAATTAAACTAACATTTTATTGTACACTTATTATAAGTTATTAATATAATTTGTATTCAATACTTAACCCATTATGTATGAAAATATACTCGTGACTAGAATATAAATTAAATAAATTACTAAACTGAATGTTGTTATTTTGACGAGCTGGTGGAGATAGAACAACCTGAAATAGAGTATTCGTTCTAATATTAAAACAATCGCATAAATATTAATAATAAGGATTATGTACTACTGTCGAATTTCGAGTAATACGGTCGGGACTACCCAGCTGCGTAGGAGATATTATAGAGCACACACACACTAAGTTTTTCTATGTACTAAAGTGTAATACTGCTATTCCTAACTCTGGGATACTATTAGGAATTTCAAAATCCTTCTGTTTGTCTGACAAGAAGTACTTGACACGTTAATATTGTTAGGAATATGTCAAAAGTATAAAAATCAGAAGGAAAACATCGTGAGGAAACCTTAATGTGTCTAATTTCACTGAAATTCTGCCACATGTGAATTCTACCAACCCGCATTGGAGCAGCGTGGTGGAATAAGCTCCAAACCTTCTCCTCAAAAAGAGGAGAGGAGGCCTTTAGCCCAGCAGTGGGACATTCACAGGCTGTTACGGATTACGGATAAAAATCACTCAGTCAATTAATTTAATAACAATTAATACGTATATAGTGGAATAGACACAGACTAATAATAACAATAATACAACTATGAATACATCTATAACATACAAATCGAATTATATAAATGTCAATTAGTAATCTTAAACATCGTATGAATGTGAACAATGATTATACCTGTTCCATTTCTTCCGCGCCTCCGGTAACGTCGAGAGATCATCCTTAACCAAGTACACTCTCAAGCCTGTCGGGAAATGCGCACATTAGTATTCGAAAATATTACAAAAAATCACGCGCTAAATAACATCGAAAATATCATTCTGAAATAAAAATATCATTTTTGATTTTATAATTATGTATAACTTATTCATATTATAATTTTTTACTTTAAATAAAATAGTAAACAATATTGTTTAAATCTTTACTTTGGTATGCCGACTGTCTGTCTATGTAGTGATTTCACGAGTACTAATCAACTGACAGACGTCGGGGACGCTCTTAGCGGGCGGAGTTTATGTGCATTGGAGTGCGGTGCGGATAGCCGAGATGGCGTAGTGGTTAGAACGCATTAATCTTAACCGATGATCGTGGGTTCAAATCCGGGCAAGCACTACTGAATTTTCATGTGCTTTATTTGTGTTTATAATTCATCTCGTGCTTGACGGTGAAGGAAAACATCGTGAGAAAACTTGCATGTGTCTATTTTCATTGACATTATGCCATTTGTATTCTATCAACGCATTGGAGCAGCGTGGTGGAATAAGCCCCAAACTTTCTCCTCAAAAGGCTCTCCCTTTAAGGCCTTAGCCCAGCAGTAGGACATTAACAGACAGTTACTGTGCTGTATACTGTAATAGCTCTGAGCTATGCGGGTTATAAAATACCAAGTATGAACGTCTCCGCCATGTAGTCCCACGACATGTCACCGAAGTGGAATGGGAAGACGGTCTGGTCCGAGGGGGAGGTGCGCGCCCACATGCGCTGCACGCCCTCGTCGCTGAACTGCCAGTCTTGTGTCGAGAAGTAAAATAGGATCTTGGCTATTTTTGTAACTTTAGAGTAGAACTTTAACATCCTGAAACAATTTATGACTTCGTTATTGAACATTTTTAAAAGCTTTTATGTAATATAAATTCGCCTCTTATATGTATTATGTTTATTTATCTTATTCTATCGTCATGTTTACGTCGCTATCTTTTGATTCATCCATTCCATGTAACTAAATATGCTTATACGTGACGCATCCTTGAATTTTTTTTCTAAATTTTCATCCACCTATTGATTATCTTATAACCATTTTTGAAGTTTCACTTCAAAATTAATATGTCGATATGAAGTCCACCCAACTGATTGCGTCATGGAATAAGCTAAAACCTTCTCTTTGAGGGGAGAAGGCCTCTACCCTTTACTACGTGTGTGTTTTTTTTATAGAATAGATAAGCGGACGAGTAAATGGGCCACCTGATGATAAGTGGTCACCATCGCCCATAGATATTGGAATTGTAAGAAAAGTTAACCTTCGCTTACATCGCCAATGCGCCACCAATCTTGGGAAATAAGATGTTATGTCCCTTGTGTCTGTAATTACACTGGCTCACTCACCCTTCAAACCGGAACACAACAATACCGAGTATTGCTGTTTTGCGGTAGAATATCTAATGAGTGGGTGGTACCTAAACAGGCGAGCTTGCACAAAGCCCTACCACCAATAAAAATGTGTCGCTAGTTGTGTAACACTCACGCTCGCCGTTTCCCGGTGAGCGCGCAGTACACGTCGATGAGCAGCGCCGGCAGATAATGGAGGAAGAAATTGTAGATTTGAAACATGTAGTAGGAGTTCGTCGGGTTGAGACCGTAGTACCTGAAATATAAAATATGTTGTAGAACTCTCGTAAAGAAGATAGACTTTAATAAAATAAATATCACACAAAAGGTTTCTTGCCAGACAGCCTTCATAGTTGGAGTCTGTAATCCATATTTCCTATTGTATTCGATAAACTGTCCCCAAGTTATGGGGTTCTGGCTTCCTGACACGAAGTTGTACACCGGTATGTCGGACGTTTGACTGAAAATAAATATTTTCTTCTTATAATTTTCAAATACGACTTGCGCGCACCATCAAATACCAACAAAAACCGTACGAAGATTTCAACTTAATTGTATATTAGTTGCGCCAGCGCATAGAATACGAAAAACAATAACATTAGTAGCAACAATATTCATAGCAATAGTATTTTCATTCCAGTATATATCACAACAATGAATTGAATTGAAATGAATACAGTTTAACTCATTTTATGAATTTATCCTACTGGTATAGATAACAACATGTTGTACTATGTATGACTTACTTCTCTTTGAAAGAGTTCGCGGTGTGATACGTGGACGCGATGATGGCGTTCACTGTGAGGTCTACGGGAACCATATCTGCTACTTTGTTGAGGTCCATGTACATCGTTCGTATAACCTGTTGCATAACTATTGTCATTGATATAGGGGGAAATGTAGATTAGGTCACCTTAGAACACTAGTTGCAGGTGTTCAGCAGAATATCACTCATAAGTTGCTTTGAATCGTTTGAAGTTTACAATGGTGATTTTCAGCTGCATTCAGAATATTTACGTCAGTAAGTCGAGATGGCTCGTGTTTAGAAGATAAGAATCTTGACCGATGATTTCGTGTTTAAACCCGGGCACGCACTGAATTTTCATGTGCTTAATTTGTGTTTGTATATTATGTGAAAATAAACATCGTGAGGAAACCTGCATGTAGTGCTAGTAATGATGTATAACAAAGTATTCATCTCTCGATATTTACAATGATAATAATATGAACTCACCCCAGTGCCGATGCCGATAACCAGACCCATGGGTCCATACACACTGTCCGTCCAGCCTCTAACCGGTTCCTCATACGTTGAAATAACTGGAAGAAAAGTTATACTTTAAAAAATAATAGAACGATTGAAAGAAGAAGAAGATCGTATTTTCTACTCTCACTCACCGATAGAGGGTCGCACGATGCACACCGGCATGCCTTCAGCGTGTATCCTGACAGCTTCCTCGGCGACCGCCTTCGTGAGACAGTAGGTGTTCGGCCACTTGCCCAGAAGCCTAACATCAAAAGTATTGAAATGATCTACTATAATAATTTTAAATGAATTCGATTACATTATAATATTACGTCTGATAACCTGACTATTTAAATCTTGGCAAACTTTTACAAGTTTTTCAATAACTTCACATGTTAATGAAGAATCTACACTCTGAATACTAGAAAGACGTACGTAGAAGACCGTTTCAAAAGTCATTAAAAATGTATCCCTGTATTTTATACAAATAACATAAAATAATTGATTAACCGATTCAAATATCGCAACTTTGTAACCTACGTTGGTAAAATAGTCTCAATTAAGTTTTCATCCAGCTGAGCGATCGCTTCCAACGCTTCTACCGTCATCGGAGGCTCGTAGATTCTGAAAACAATTACAAATGTAACTTATACACTTAGGTACTTATCACCATGACTAGAGCTGTTCGCGTTTGCGCAAAGGTGCACATCTATTCAATCAGGGTCAGCATTATACGCAAGTCACTGTAGGTACGGTACGGTACGACAAAAACAATCTGCGTTATTTGGGATTTTTCTATGGATAGCCCGCGTAGGCTAATTTGCACAAAGACCTACCAATTGTATTTCTATCATCTCGGTATAAAGACATAATCCAACTAACTTTTCTTCAATGTATTTAAGATGTGTGTTCGAGTAAGCGGTGGACACGTGGGTGAACGCCTTGAGATTTCTGCACTCCTTGGCGAGCTTGATCACCTCCACAGTCCCCTTCACGTTGATGGCCGTCGATATCGACAGTTTCTCATCGAACTTTACCGTAGCCGCTGAATTTATAATTATTGTTACCTGGAAGTTTAAACAAAAAATAATAATTTTATGCTGACTTATATCTGCATGCTGAAAAAGGTCGAGATGGCCCAGTGGTTAGAACACGTGAGTCCTTACCGATGGTTGTGGGTTAAAATAGAAATTGAGATTTAAGATGATATTACCTTAGAAATAAGCATTTTCCTATCCTCCTTACTGAGTCCCATACCCGGCAGCTCCATGTCTCCTACAATCGGTATTACTTTATGGATACCCTTGGGATTTTCTTCATGAGCCCTTTGAAATACCTGAAAGATAAGCTTCCATTTAGTTTACTTTTAAAACATACAAAATGGAGTTTGGGTGATATCAATGTTGCTAAAATCAAGAATACATTTTTCTCAACATTTATTATATATTTTTGTCTGTAATTGCTGTCGCTGAACCTGAATCAATAATATCTCCGATATATTATTATTAATATACAAAATATTGTTGTAAACATATTGTACATTTTAATATTTTCATGTGGAAGGCAGTACGAAAATTTAGTATTAGCATTGTTTACACTTTTTTTTTAATCTTTTATAATCAACTTAGAAATTAGAGATTCTTTCGTACTATTGTATATTAAATTCGTAATAATTTATGTAGCTACGTTTAAAGTTACTGTTACTCACAAAGTCATCGAGCATGTCGTGAATCCTCGAGGTTGGATCTTTGCCTTTCTTCGATCGAACCAAAACGTAGATGGTGTCCACGTCGCCGCACGAACGCAACAACTTTTCAATTAAAACTGAAACAACAGAAAACGTGACAAACCATTTCACTTTATAAATGTTATGTATGTGTAGGGGGTGACATTATATTTGCCGTGTTTATATTCTATATATTAACAACAAACCAGTGCATTGCCAACTGCCGATTGCTTCGCTTATTTTAACAATAAAGAGTAGTTAATTCTTTTTTCAAGAAAATTCTAATATTAGCAATATTATTTTTCTTATAATATATATCTTATAAACAATAATTATTATTGTTTTTCTCGATTAACAATATTCAATAATCACTATCAAATGAAATAAAAGGATAATCTTAAATATGAGTTGTTAATAATTCTGTTGACACGTTGACTGGTGAGAACAAACACAGACAAGACCAGTATCTATATTATAATTTATATAGAGATATTCTGAAAGAACAATCTCGAAAGTACCGACAGCAAACGATCCTAAAATCGGAAAGTGATGCGACATCGATTATCATAAGTATAATACGTTGTATCAACACAGCGTATCGCCGGTCGCCATTACATCAGTGAGAAGCTAAGTGAGTTCTTACTGAGTAACGCCGTTGTTTCTGGTCTACGCAAGGACTACCTTTTTTTCATCAAAATCTTAATTTTCCATACGATGTCAGGTCACCTCCCCAGTCGGAATATAAAATCAATCACTTATCTCAATACCGGGCATAATTTATATTAATAATATCATAGTTATTTTTATAGTAGTTAATTTTTACTGTAACTTAGAGAGTTACTACTGACGATCCAAATGTGCTTGTAAAACTTCCTTGCGTAAAGTGTTTCTTCATTAATATTTGCTTAAACTTGACATACATTAAATTAATGTTATATTAATTAAAATATATTTTACTGTAATTATTAATTTCATTAAAACAAGGCCAATAGCATTAATTAGATAGGTATTGTATACATTAAAAGTAATAATAAAAGTTATAATAACATTCATAGCGTTCAATCTATTTTATAATAAAATTCTGTAGATATTTATATATTTTATATTTAATAAATTAGAAACGTATGCTAATAAGTATATTATATAACGTATATAATCATTACGATTATTTTGTGTATGTTTTCAACGGTTCCGTGGTGTAGTGGTTATCACATCTGCTTTACACGCAGAAGGCCGCCAGTTCGATCCTGGCCGGAATCACACGTTTTGTTTTTAATTTGACTTATTGTAAATACCTTTTACATAGATATTTTAATAATATCTCTCATTCCAACCTGATAAATTAAAAGTGAAAATTCTAAATATATATATACCGACTTACATAACATTTCTAAAAGAACCGCAAGACGGAACTTATATTGTTATATTAATGTTAAATGTTTTAATTTCACATAGTATATTAGGTAAATGTAATCTAGGAATATTTGACATTATTCGGATATTGTATGGGATTCCTATAATTTTCATTAATTTGTAATATAGCTTCCTTAAGGGTTTTATAAAAATATAATACAGTTTTTTTTAGGGTATAGGTAGGCGGACGAGCATATGGGCCACTTGATGGTAAGTGGTCACACAGTGGTATTGTTAACCATCGCTTACATCGCCAATACGCGACCAACCTTGGGAACTAAGATGTTATATCCCTTGTGCCTGTAATTATACTGGCTCACTCGCCCTACAAACCGGAACACAACAATACCAAGTACTGCTGTTTTGCGGTAGAATATCTGATGAGTGGGTCGTACCTACCCAGACGAGCTTGCACAAAGCCCTACCACCAGTAAAGTTGAAAAATAGAATAATAATGTATGAAACGAATGCTTTTTTTATGAATTCTCCAAAGATTAAGCGTTCGTGTCCTTGTTAAACTTTATTGCTATATTATAATTATATTTCTAGTTGCTCACAACTATTTGCAACTATGTAACAATGAATGTACTTCAAACACTAACTATAATTTCAAATGGATGCACTAGAGGACGAGGGAGGCTTACTGTCCAAATCACCAACCAAGCGCTTCCATCGCGTCACGTGTGATACGTGTCTTGATAGCGGATTCCTCTTGCCTTACAGTCGTAAAAAGCACATCTAGTAATAATTCATCCGTTTGCATTCACAGCACGTGACGAGATTATCATTGTTTACTCAGGCTCTACTTTATACCTAACTTGCTCAAATACGCTTTATTCAAGACTCTCAAGCACTTTCGAATCGCCATTTCACAATATTTATTATACCTAAAGCAACAACCGAATGAAACTCAGTAGTTAGTCATTATCATGTACATGTAATAAACACATACAATTAAATAACGAGTTCTAAACATTACAGTTACTACTGTCGCACTTATTAATTTCACTAGTTTAATCTCTGTTCAAGATCAAATTACATTTTGCCCAATATCATTTTAGTTTTTTTCTTTTCATCAATAGATGGCGCTAGTTGTATTCTACATCGCGCTATGACTGTGTACTTGGCCTATTTAAAAAGTGAGGAACAATTAAACCACCGAAACCAGCAGGACATACATATTGTAAAATTAGTACAGTATTATCGGGTCACCCCAATCAATCTCAGTTGAACCTTACCAACAATCAGATCTATTCATTCAGGCTCTATATTTAAATTTCAAAAAGTAAAGATAAATAAACATTACATATAAATATTTAATGCGAGTTGAAAATATATCCGCCAAATCTGTGTTTAAACAACACTATTCCACACATCCGACTCAATTTTACTTCCTAATTACTAACAACCCAAACAGGTGTGTCATTATGCTTTCAAGTTGAGTTTCAAAACCTAACACTGATTTGTCAACGTTGATTATTTATTTTCACTCCTGCCATTTAATTCGTCTATACAATAATTTATAAATGCGAGATTATCTCTCTCTCTCTTTCTCTCTCTCTCTCTCTGTCTCTGTTACGCTTTCACGAGTAAACCACTGAACTAATTTTGATGTTATTTGATATGAGGCTTCAATTCCAAGGAAGGATATACACCTAACATCTCCGGGTCGCGGGCGAAAGTTAGTTGTCTATATTCGCCAAAACGGTCATCGAAACCGCTAACCCTTTACTTATAATTGTGTTATCAATAAGGAAACAACACATAAGAAAGCGTTGTTATATCGAGATGTAGAAATGAAAAATAAACAAAATTAATAAAACATTTATTTAAAATCTAAACAATCACCTTGAATGTGTACAAGAGCAATAAATAAACAAGGTGGAGTAGAAAAACGGTCCACTTTTATGGTAATATTATTCAGAGCACGACCTTCTCTATGACGCGACTCGCCTTCAAACTTATCCTGCCATCTGTGGACACACAAACACAACAATGACGTCACACGAAGTGGCATCGCTCCACGTCACCGCGTCCCAGGGGTCAAAAGTATACCATATGGTGCCGTCGATGAAAACATAAGACGATTATGGTCACAGTAACTGTCGCAGCCAGAAGACGTTCAAGGACTTAAAAAGCAAAAGAAAGACATTAACGAAATGTTTATTTTTCGCAATTATTTATAATTATTTCATTATATATAAATAAAATATATAGCTGTTGCACAAATCGTGCCCACGTCGAATGATAATATGGAGAGCATTTCTTCGTTGATTTCGTTGTGATTCCAATTCGTTGGCCGCAAAATTAACCAGCCCCTCTCCTACTGGTATATTAGGGATATAGGTGAAGGGCTAGTTAATTTTGCTCCTAACATAGGCTTTAGGCTTAATTGGAGGGGAATAAAGAAAGAATAATTCCTGACAAATAGACTTACTATTGCATTATTAAAAAAAATAACTTGACGTTACGAAATTGTTTATTTAAATAATTAAAAAAATTAAATTGTTCAATAAATCGAATTTAATAGCTTTTTATTCTGTATAGGGTAGAAAGGCCCAAGCGGATCCGACCTTGGACGTCTTCTGATGACACACTAAGTAATACGAACTTATCTGTCATGCTCATCTATTTTGCGTAGACGGATTAATGTCTAAGAACTTACGCAATAGACCATTAAATTAATAAATATAACTAAGGCTTGTGACCTTTAATCTCATTGAAGAATTGGTGATATATTTGGTAATATCAAAGTCGACTCCAAATAATACACATCTGTCCCACTCCCCTGATAGGTACATATTTTTATAATCCGTTATGTTCATGCAATACAAAACACATTCCATATACAGCCAAGCAACAAAAAAAAACATGTAATACACGTATATAAAATTAATACACAACATAACAGATAAGAAATACAAATAAATAATATATACTTGTTATATTCATTGGGAATAAAGCTAATAATTTTGAACAGTGAGTAAGTCATTAATCACTAGATTTAGAAAAAAAGTTTTTATTATTTTTCTGTTACAATGACGTCATCGGTTCTTTACGCGATGTGTAGTTCTAACTAATTTTATAAATGTGATAGTGAGTTTGTTTGTTACACTTTCACGTATGGTTTATCAACCGATCATCATTGAATTTTTATACATTAGTATCAAACTCCTTGATTCTCTCACACACGCAGGCAAAGCCGCGGCCGGAGATAATAAAGTAATGAATACATACGCATTCTCAGCGTTTTAGAATGATATCCTTGTCGGGTTTTTTCCGTAGAACCTACATTCCGAACCAGTGGTTCATTTGTCCTATATAATTACGATTCGATGTGTATACGCGTCTACTAAGAAAACAATATATATTATTATCGCTTTTGTTAGTTTTCATTGATTTTCACGCATGATAAATTAATTTAATTATTATGAAACATATTAAATGAGTAACTACTACGGTTTCTTGCCGGTTATCTGTAGAATCTACGAGTACGTTCCGATCGGTGGTAGCTTTAAATTTAATTCATCTTGTAAATAAATGACCTTTATGTGTGTTTGCTTGAACAAAGTGTATTATGATTTTGAATTCAAAATACTCACAGCTGATTAACTGTCTGCCAACATCAAAGCGATATTAATGATCGCAATTTATATAAAATTTATAAAGGTAATTCCTTTTTAGAATCTTAATTAATTTACTTATAACATGCAACTCACATGATCGTAAATGTATATACATATGTATATGTGAGAAATTATCGATATCACTATACATAAATATTATTTCTCTGTCCCGTTGGTTTAGTGGGTAACTAATAAGGTTGTTGATCGCGAGATCTTGGGATCGAATCGAGCCAGTAACAATATCAGTGCGAACTTTTAAACTCCCGTACGGAACTTTTAAGTTCAATAACCTTTTGCTGACCCAAATCCGGTATTTATAAAGCTTTTAATAATTAAAATGGATACGACGAATCATAATTAATGTTTTTTTTTTCTATATTTCAAAAGTTTATTCGTTAAAACGAATATGCCACTCTGTAAAATTAAAAAAGTTAATTAAGTTCTTTGTACCTAATCCTTTCTATTGCTAAGCCGACCTTAACTAATTCAGACCTTAAGAGGTTCAGCCAAGATGCTATTTAAGCATCCCAAACAAGACTTTATCATAATTAATTAATGTTCCTTTTGAAAACACTTACTTTTGCAATTGTTGTCCCGAGACATGCGGTCTCGAGCATCTATCGAGCCCAATCTAAGCTTTTTAAAGTATTTTTAACCATCGGCTGCCATCTATCCCGTTACAAAACTTCCAACGTTCAAAAAGACATGCCGTTTTTATTGCGATAATGTATATAAGAGGTATAAGAATATTTATATGATACGTGACTCATGATCTCAGACACGGTTGAGAATCCCGGGTGTGTGGGCGTATTAGATGTTGGATTTATAATAAAATTAAATAAGAACATCAACAAATAACGTGTGCGATGATAGTCGCCATATTTAAATGTTTAGTAAAAGTTTTTATATATTTTTTAATATCTGTAACAAGTACAAATGTAGTAAGTATCTGAACCGCTATTGTTAGTATATTTAACAGTATTTAAATCATAACACCCCTTCTTATTGATGAGGGTTGAGGGCTGATCATTTCTCGCCCTCGGAATTCTAATTTTAAAGCGAAATGATAGCAATCTTGCTATATTTAGTAACGTAACCGTAACAACCTGTGAATGTCCCACTGCTGGGCTAAAGGCCTCCTCTCCTCTTTTTGAGAAGAAGGTTTGGAGCTTATTCCACCACGCTGCTCCAATGCGGATTGGCGGAATACACATGTGGCAGAATTTCAGTGAAATTAGACACATGCAGGTTTCCTCACGATGTTTTCCTTCACCGTAAAGCACGAGATGAATTATAATCACAAATTATATTTAGTGTGAATCCAAATATAAGTACTCAAAATTATTAATTATTATGTGAAAATATTTAATTTATATTATTTGACAACCTAACTCTGTACGCATGATATACAAACATACCTTCACCTTGCATTTTGTACAAATCGTATTGAACATTCCAGTGTTGACGTAATCGCGATTATCTTATATAAACATCAATGTTCTTCACAAAAGGAAAACTTATTTATATGTAATGAATGTAATAATGGAAGTGTTATATATATAACAAACAGTAAAATGGCTGCGTCTGGTCATGAAACATCGCATAGCTAAACGAAATATTAAGAATTGTGTTACTAAGGTACAAAAACTCTTTATTGCACCGCAAAATAAAATTAAAGTAGTAAAGAAAACGCTAGTTTTCAATAAGAAAACATTCGGAGTTATATATGCTATTATTTAAATAAATATCTATCATAACATTATCTCAAATGATGATTTGTATTTTCGTTTAAAAGTGGTTTTTTACAATTTTCTACGTAACTTCGTTGTTAATATGTTCGTAAACTTCAATTTTTAATCAGTCCAAAATGTGACACAGATGGGTTCTCGTTTAGAAAGCCACATACAAATGAAATGTATAACATTGATCATGGCGTAAGTGCATCGTCTGTATTGCATATATACATTTTTATAAGGACGTCATTGATAGTTATCGGTTATGGTAAGTGTACACCATGCGGAAATTCTCAGATAAATGATGAAACTTTACATGATTCTCTTTTCCCTGGAGCGACATATAGCATACTTTTATCCCGACACAAATAATCTTAAATGGACAGACAAAACAATTTGATTCATATGCAAAGTACATGCGAAAAAATGTAAAAACATATCACAAAACAAAAATGTACAAAAAATATTGAAAATAAAACTTACCTCAACCGTTCCAAATGCAATAAAAACACACACACGCGAACACAAAACCATGCAAGTAAAACAAAATACAGGAAATCATTTTTCTTATGTACAGTACAGTAACAGTAACAGCCTGTTAATGTCCCACTGCTGGGCTAAGGCCTCCTCTCCCTTTTGAGGAGAAGGTTTGGAGCTTATTCCACCACGCTGCTCCAATGCGGGTTGGTAGAATACACATGTGGCAGAATTTCAATGAAATTAGACACATGCAGGTTTCCTCACGATGTTTTCCTTCACCGTTAAGCACGAGATGAATTATAAACACAAATTAAGCACATGAAAATTCAGTGGTGCTTGCCCGGGTTTGAACCCACGATCATCGGTTAAGATTCGCGCGTTCTTACCACTAGGCCATCTCGGCTTTTCTTATGTACCTTTTTTCAATTTTGGTATTCTTAGTAAATGAAGTCAGCACGAACGATCCTTACTCTAGCTTACTCTTTATAAAAAAACAACATTATAACGATATTTTGTTACTTTTAAGTATATACAGGAACTAAGTACAATTGAAGAAACAATTTTATTATAAAGTTACAGCCGAAAGTCTCTCTGCTGAACAAAACTTGGTACTTAGTCCCCCACGCTGTTCCATCGTGCTTCACGGTACTCATGTGACAGAATTTCATCCGGCAACTTCCCTTCATCTGAGCACGAGATTCATATATAAATAAGATAAGCACATGAACACAGTTGTGCTTCTCGGATTTAGACCCAAATTGCTTTATATATTATAAAATTAAGTATGTTATATTATTATTTATATTACTATATAAGGGTGTTTTTTTACACTACGTTAAGCATTATTTTTTGTAAGTTCTAACATATTATAATGACAAGGAATGAATTCGGAGTAATATTTAAATATTTATATATATATATCTCTAGATTATTTTTGTTAAATGAGGAAATGTCTACGAATGAGCGGTCGAGATCGACATCTATTAAAACATTGGTTTCAAGATCGCTGTTAAATAAAATTCAAGTTCAACGAATCCATTACTCATTATAAATACCACTCTAGATCAGTCTTTCTATATAGAAAAATTAATAATACGTTTTCCTAAGCAAATTTTACGGGTCAGTCACGGACTGCGCCAACTGCGTAGGAAATAGGATAGCTTTAAGTGTGGAAGCAAATGGGGCGGCAACGAAATACGACCGGAGAAGATTAGATAAACAACCCACGATACTTGCTTTCCGAGGTAATTCATTAAATCTTGGAAAATTCCTAAATCCAGCCTGACAATAAGAATTTCATTACACAAAACTTGATGTCTTTTAACAGACCCAAACTGGGACTTAAAAGACAAATTGGTCAACAGCTAACATTGCGCTAGAAGCTGGATATATAATTTAAAAATCTTAGAAATATCAACTTAACGAAGCTGAATAACCACCACCGATCCACCAAACACACTCACCTTTACCCAAGAACCCCGTCCCACCCGTCAAAAACACACTCTGGTCCTTATAAAACCTCTGGATATCTGTTTTGTTCGCTTTACCCTTCGTGAGTCTTTGCTTTTCGGCTTCCTTCGCGTCTGCTTGATCTTCTTGCGAGTAGTAATCGTCGAGCTGGTTCGCAGAGACAAACTCGTGTTCCTCCGACGAGTCGAGAACGGGTGCAGTTGGATTCATAGCTTGGTTTTCCACTTCCGCTATGCGAACCGAATTTTCTAAGTCCTGGAAATATTAAATATTTAGCTTTGATTCAATTGCTCAAGTTAATTGACAATTGATAAATTAGTTATATGGTTCTGTATAATATTACATAGAGGATAAAGAACTTGGAGTTAGTATTCTTTGATACAACGTAGGGTCCTAACCACTAGACGATCACGGCGGATACAAAAGTCGAGATGGCCCAGTGGTAAGAACGCGTGAATCTTAACCGATGATCGTGGGTTCAAACCCGGGCAAGCACCACTGAATTTTCATGTGCTTAATTTGTGATTATAATTCATCTCGTGCTTTACGGTGAAGGAAAACATCGTGAGGAAACCTGCATGTGTCTAATTTCACTGAAATTCTGCCACATGTGAATTCTACCAACCCGCATTGGAGCAGCGTGGTGGAATAAGCTCCAAACCTTCTCCTCAAAATGAGGAGAGGAGGCCTTTAGCCCAGCAGTGGGACATTCACAGGCTGTTTTGGTCGGGCTCGGATACTTATACTGTTTACGATTATTACGTGTATGATAGAAGAAGAAAAAGAGATGACTGAGTTAACAATCTCTTCTTTCCGACAGACTAATTAAAATTGAAATGGTCAATTCAAAAGGTAGAACGAAAAAAAAATAGATTAAGAAAAGATTTTTTTTAACTGTGCGGTTTGTCCCTTTTTCTTTTCTAGTCGCAGGGTTAATGAGTACATATCGAATGTTTTGGCATCAAAATAAACTCGTAACACGACCAGTGATACAACAAGTTGAATTAACTATATAAAGCTGACATCAAACTATCTCAAACGGTAAATGACAGTCGCTATATTAGAAAACTCGTAGGTGCGCGCCAAGTTTATTCTATTTGCCAAATATATAATGATTATTGATTAAAAACTAAATTTCAATGTCAAATCCATATTGTAATTTAAAAGTATAAACCAAGGCGACCTCGGTTCTCGCTACTGATTCAAAACAAGCGAGACGAGAGCAACGAACGAACAATTATTTATTATTAACTACCTCATAGGCTCATTGGTTAGCTTATAAGGAATATTCCCGAGGTCCTGGGTTCACGTTCCGCTCGAATCAATAAATAAAATAATGTTTTTTTTCGTCGAGAAATTCTCAGTAGCAGCCAAGCGGTCCACATGATGGTAAACGGTCACCACCGCCCATAGACAATCGCTTTGGTAACGAAGATATGCCCATATTGTGCCTGTAGTTGCTCACTCACCCATCAAAACTAAACACACCAGTACTATTGCTGTTTCGCGGTATCTGAGGACCTGCGCCCGTCTAGGTAGGTACTACACATATTACAAAGCCCTACCACCAAGTAAGTATACATATAATATATACAATGGATATGTCTTAGTTTGTACTGACTCAACGTACTTCATAAGCGGAGCTTTGATAACGTACACGTGATTATATCGCACGTATCAAAGGAATAACAAAATTTTATTGAAACTTAAAAACACAGTGCATTGACCTTGTACGTGCGAATATCCGACTCATAAATCGGATCTCGAATCATATTCGACTAACTTACGACTAACTTTCGACCTTGTAGCTTACACCATCTACATTAAATTTTAATGATCTTGAATATATATTTAATAAGTTATGTAAACACTTAAAGTCAAACGTTGTTTGTTCGTATATATATATATATATATATATATAAAGAGGTAGTTTGTGAGTTTGTAAATTCGATTGTAGGATGACGATGATATTTTACAAAGCAAAGATGGCCTAGTGGTTAGGACACGTGAATCTTAACCGATGATCGCGGTTTCAAACCCGGGCAAGCATAACTGAATTTTCATGAGCTTAATTTGTGTTAATAATTCATCTCGTGCTTGACGGTGAAGGAAAGTATGGTGAAGAAACCTACTTGTGTCTAATTCCACTGAAAATTCTGTCACATGTGTATTCCACCAACCCGCATTTGATTTGGAGATTTTTGATTGGAGCTTATTCCACGCTGCTCCAATCAAAAATCTCCTCAAAAAGGGAGAGGAGGCCTTAGCTCAGCAGTGGGACATACACATGCTGTTACTTACTTTTCACTATAATTTTATTGTACACATATGGTTACGGATCGAGGTTTTCTTGTATATTGTATTTTTATTCTGATGTTATTTTTCATATAAATTAAATCAGAATAAGGGTGTGTACACAATTCTCGAGTAGGCTAGACACCGTCTGAGTATTCCGTGAACATGAATGTACGAGTACCACCGAGAAGAAACTCAACACTTTGGCATCGACCATATACAATTGAATTTATATAAGCCTGTAAGAAAACCAACGAATACTAACTCGCAGCTCTTCCGACAGTCACATTACATAATATATATTATATAATCGCTAATCTCTTGAGATTGGCCGCCGTGGCTGAAATCGGCCTGGAGGACATTATTACATATCAAATTAAATAAAAAACATACATGTAAATTGTCCTGCAGCTCCTTGCTCAGTTTTCTGACGTTCTCCAGCTCCTGTAGCTGCTTGTCCGAGGGCTTCCCGTACACATCCAAGTCTATATTTTCCCCTCTGCGCTGCCCTTCCACCCATTTGGAGATTTTGTCCCTGGTAAGGTCGGTGCGCGCCAGCGGCGACTCTTCTAAGGAAAAGTTCATCTTTCTGTAACAAAGAATTATGTTTGTTTAATAGAGCGATTTCGTAAAATAAAAAACCTACATCTAAATTTCAAAGAAAAACTAAGTTTAAATTAAAAAAAAGTGATTCATGATTCATTGAGGCGGATATTAGCATTCCGAACTGGCGGTAGGTATACTTTTTATTTTTATTTAATCTTGTTAAATGACGATCCTAAAGAAACCTAATTAAATTGAGTTCATATATTTTTCGAACTCATTTAAACTGATGATTGACGCGCCAGTAATGAATCGTTACGGTAATATAATTCATTCAACGGAAATTAATTTTAATTTAAATTTAAATTAAACCCTACAGATATAATCCACACCAGCCATATTAAATTAAAATAAAATATACAGTATTTTTTTCCACGAATAACATATAATGAAATTGATAAAATGATAAAAGTATATAAAGGTATAATATAATGAACATATTCTTTATTTATTAAACTAAAGTTCCTAGGACTCATAATAGTACTTTAAGTACATTTTACAACAAACATATTCTATTTCACCGTTAGGGACACGTAGTTTTTTTTTTTTAAATAATATACTGGGACAATATTCACACACGGTCATTAGATCCCAAATTAAGCAGAGCTCGTACTATGGAAACTAGACAACTGATATATTAGGTCCTTACATATGATATTAGCGTTTTGTCGTACTGACCACTTTGATCTGAAATATCTACTCTTTGGTTAAAAATTCCAAATTCAAATTTATAAATTCATTTAGTTGGTACATTTGAGTTTTCAAAACAGTCATTCATTTGTTTATTCCTCATTATTTTTTTCTTTGGCGTCGCTTATTACCGCACAATGGAAAACATGAAATATCGGTATATCGGCACCAGAAAAATAGCTCGAAGGATTAATGATGTGTACGGCGCTGGTGTCGCAAAAGAAAGCACGGTACGTTTTTGGTTTCAACGTTTTCGTTCTGAAAATTTCGATCTTCCCCAAACCAACCAACCAAGTGGACGGCCGGAGACCAAAGTGGAAAATGAAGAATTAAAGGCTATTGTGGAAGCGGATCCATCACAAAGCACTTCAGAGATAGCTGCAGGCTTTGGGGTAAGTGATAAAACTATATTAATCCACTTGAAGCAAATCGGGAAAGTAAAAACTTGAACGATGATGATTAACTCATGAATTGAGTGAATCGAACTTGCAAAAACGCGTCGACTGCTGTGTTACTTTGCTCAACCGACACAATAATGAAGGGATTTTAAATCGAATCGGCAGTCCAAACCGCCTTCAAAGAGTTTATTGATTCTCGCCCCCATGGTTTTTTTAGTAAAGGTATCAATGAACTACCTATGAGATGGCAAAAGTGCATAGATAACAACATAAAATAATATAACATATTATACAAAAAAAAAAAATTGACTTTATATTCCTCCCGTACAAAACGCCAATTTCATATGTAACGACCTAATAATACATATACTACTTTTCTTTTGTAAATACATACTTATATAAAAATTACACCCAGACTCAGGACAAACAGACATGTTCATGCACACAAATGTCTGTCCTGGGTGGGAATTGAACCAACAACCTTCGGTGAGAAAGGCAAGTATCTACCAACTACGCCAACCGGCTCGTCATAGTTCCTTACAGTGCATGCATGAGTGACGCCATTAGAGACGGTCAATATTATTATTTATTTGTTCTTCCAGACCGTTTGGTCTTCCAGACCGTTTTAAGCCACAACGGCCAATCTCAAGAAAGGTTAGCCAACTGCGCAGGACCTATTATAGTGCACAAGTGTGTGCGCAAACACAGGTGCACTCTCTATTCCCCTAGCTCTCATAACTCGATAGGACGGCAATTTGACACGACCAACGGCTTTACGTACTTTCCGAAGCACGGGAGTGTACATACTTCCAACTTCCAGACTCCCGGCTGCTTCTGAGAATTTTCGACAAAAAAACCTATAACTTTTACTAGCCCGACGTGGGATTTGAACCCAGGATCTCGGAGGCTGTGGCCTTATATCTAGCCACTAGACCAACGAGGCATTCAGCGTGTTATAGTACCCGTGTAGGACACCTACGGAGTTGCAAACGTTTTATTTTTTGCGTTTGCGTTTTTCGCCTTCCTGGATCTATCGCCTCCTTTCACTGAGGAGGAGCATTACATCACCTTTTACATATTTACATTGACTAGTCTGCAAAATATTAAAACCTTTTCTTAGAATGAGATTATTTGTACTCATCATCAGATGAGTTGAGTCTAACTGACATGCCGGCGGATAGAGCACGTGGACATCAGCCAAGGAGTGTAAAATAAAATTTGAATAGTCTGTAACCCGTTGGACCGGTCCGGTCAGGTCCGGTTTATTTTGTGAGGTCAGTGTTGCTGGCATTAGAAGATGAAGGTTACGACCTTTTATTGCTATTTCCAAAATACATAATGATTTCCTTACGGAGCACTATTTATTACATATTATGAATTGTAACTTTCCCCGTTAAAAAACGAACATAACAAGCTTCTTTTTTTATATTATAGGTAGGCGGACGAGCAAATGGGCCACCTGATGGTAAGTAATCACCAACGCCCATAGACAAAGTAAGAAATGTTTACCATTGCTTACATCGCCAATGCGCCACCGACCTTGGGAACTAAGATATTATGTACCTTGTGTCTGTACTTACACTGGCTCACTCACCCTTCAAACCGGAACACAACAATTATACCAAATACTCCTGTTGTGCGGTAGAATATCTGATAAGTGGGTGGTACCTACCCAGACGAGCATACTCAAAGCCTTACCACCAGAGAAAAATGCTTCTATAGCAAAAAAAAACAATATATATATATATATATGAAAGTGCACAGTCCGTATTCATTGATTTTCATAAAGTACTATGAATTACATTTGAGAAAATGATTCCACGTTTCATGTTGTAACGTGCTTTACGATTGCATCCTTTAACACGGTTTAACAGTACAAGAGAACTTAAATAAAGAAAAATATTTTGATTCAGTGCATTTATTATTTATACATATATGTAATAGATTAGTCATGCAGCCTGCCACTTTATTTGTACATTGCTTTTTGCTTTTTTAGCAATAACGCGGCGTAGGTACTCGTATTTGTTCAGCTCTTTAAAGATTGCTAACTCTGCGTATTATTATTCCGCTATTGTGTGCAATGAAGTATTTTATTAATAATATTTATTAAATGTTAATCTTTACCAGTAATAAAAAAAGACGTGTGTGTGTATGAAACGATCTTTGCTGTGCCACGCGTGTATTGACTTAAAGGCCAAAAATATTTGCTGTTATAAGTCTGCTTTATATTACCGAATCTTAATTATTTCTCGAAACATCAACATATTATCATCAGAGGTTGTAGTCAACAATCTTAATAAACAAAGACACAGTGATCGTGTAACGTTTGAACTACGAGTTTTATTACGTATTATATTTTGTTTATTACGTGTTTTTTCAATATATATAATCATGGGAACTATTTATTTTCCTAAAAAAAAAACAATATTACGATGTAGTATTTTGGAGTGATATCGGAATGGCGGAAACCGGTTAAATTAATATTTTAAATCACCGCCAATAGTTTAGGACGCCATTTCGAAATATACAGCGTTTTCTATTACAATGACAAAGCAAGATGAATTATTTATTTATTTATATTTAATTGTAATCAACATTGTTACAGAAATGGTTGTACAGTTATCACTCACTACTACAGTAAGGCCACATAGGATTACAATTTTATAATACGAAGCTTGAGAAAAAAATAACATTACATAGTATAAGTATTGATATTTACAGTAAAAAAACATTCTTGCTTAATATTATATAATTATTGATTAACTCTAGTAGTTACGTTGAATGAATTAACAGAGCCTTCCGTTTAAGTTTATCTCGGAAACGATACGAATCCACTGCCTATAACATTTTATTTCACGGTATTCATAATTTTCATACGTGTTGTTTATTGTAAAGTTAAAACGTGCCTGTTTCAGTTATTTCATGTTATTTCATTAATGTTTTTTGTTAAATACAATATCTATCTATCAAAAGGTACAATTAAAAATATCTGCTAATCTTATTATAGACACGAATATCTACAGGAATAATGATAATATATAATATATATATATATGATAATATATAATATATATATATATATATATATATATATATATATATATATATATATATATATATATATATATATGTATATACGCCGATAACTTAATGATTTATTAACGATACCTTTCAACTTAGTTCGGTTTCAACGTTATACTAAAAACAAGACCTAAAGTCATTAAACTGAACATAAATTGTAATGACTTACAGGTAATTTACAGAAGCCGAGATGGCCTAGTGGTAAGAACGCGTGAATCTTAACCGATGATCGTGGGTTCAAACCCGGGCAAGCACCACTGAACTTTCATGTGCTTAATTTGTGTTTATAATTCATCTCGTGCTTAACGGTGAAGGAAAACATCGTGAGGAAACCTGCATGTGTCTAATTTCATTGAAATTCTGCCACATGTGTATTCTACCAACCCGCATTGGAGCAGCGTGGTGGAATAAGCTCCAAACCTTCTCCTCAAAAGGGAGTGGAGGCGTTAGCCCAGCAGTGGGACATTAACAGGCTGTTACTGTTACTGTTACAGGTAACATTATTCTAGTTTAAATTTTTAATACGTCTTGTTTTTATTATTATTATTAATACTTCATAAGAAAACCTTAATTATTATGTTATTTTTTAATTCTATTCTTATCATAATTTTCGAGCGGTCAACTAATGAATTTGTTTCATTTAATTTCATTTCTAACATCAACAAATATTTAAAAGACTTTAAGGTAACAAATCGTCGGGTCTCACACTCGGGCAACTTTTAAAACAACATTTATATCTTATCGTGTAATAGTTTTTAAACTATACAAAATAATTATAAAACATATTCCACAAAGTTATACAACTTTTTTTTTATATATAGAATAGGAAGGTGGACGAGCATATGGGCCACCTGATGGTAAGTGGTCACCAAACGCCCTTAGACATTGGCATTGTAAGAAATGTCAACCATCGCTTATAGCCAATGCGCCACCAACCTTGGGAACTAAGATTTTATGTCCCTTGTGCCTGTAATTACACTGGCTCACTCACCCTTCAAACTGGAACACAACAATATCAAGTATTGCTGTTTTGCGGTAGAATATCTGATGAGTGGGTGGTACCTACCCAGACGGGCTTGCACAAAGCCCTACCACCAGTAAAACTTCTGCTGTGCTTAGTCTATAGACGACTAGCGACCCGACCCGACTTCACACGGCTAAAATTAAGGTTAATCGTGTTTTACTCCAATTATTTATTTTTAATAATATCCACAGCGACAAATACGTGAGTACCATTATACACGTGACAGAAATGACACGTCTTAACATGAATGAATAATAATATAATTTATAAGAAATGTTCTCCGTCGTTTAACATGCAAATATCAACTAATAATTTCATCAAATAATTTACAAAAAGATCACAAAAATCCCATTGTTGGTCTGAAGCCTCCTCTCCTCTTGAGAAGAAAATTTAGTGCTCAATCCAAGCTGTTGCAATGGGTTATTGGATATACATGAAGCAGAATGAAACGCTCAGTTCTCCTCTCGATGTTTCTCTGCACCGCTGACCTCAAGATGAATCATAACCATTCGAGTTTGAACCTGCAGTATTCGGTTAAGATCCACATGTTCTAACTACTGGGCCATCTCTGCTATTCGGCACTATTGCCCATAAAATATAATAATGGTCAAATATAATAACTGTGCGCGTCATAAAAGTCAATCGCCACCTTACATTTTTTATGTTCTTGCTACAAATCAGAATTGTAAACACGCGTTCAGTAGAACTGTTCTGTAAAGAACAAACTCTTACTTAACGCAGAGCACGGAGCACCTGAAATGTCAGAAAGAGATATGCGACGTTGTTTATAATAATTATAACATTTCAAGAATACACGCAACAAAACAGCGTGTTACTATAAATCGGTTTTCAACAATTGACAAGTGAGATTCGAGGTGAGTTCTTACAGAGTGGCACAGCTGACTATACAAATTAAATCATACACATAAATCGTGTGTTCCTGCAGCATCGTTAACACTGATTTTATTATCTGACATTGACATAGATTGTCCGCATTGTCGGGTCGGAATTATTATCCTTATAATTCCAAGTATAAAGCACTAGAAACTGGCTTCGACTGCGCACAAGGATTCTTAAAGTATGTTTGAGGATACGGTTTGAAACTTATTCCACCAAGCTGCTCCTTTTTTATGTGGTGTAAACGAGCAGGAGGCTCATCTGATGGAAAGTGACCACTACTGCTCATGGACATCTGCAACACCTGAGGGATTTCAGGTGCGTTTCAGGCGTTTAAGAACTGAGTACGCTCTTTTCTTGAAGTTTTCTCATGCTGATCCAACAGAGTGGTTGTACGAGGCCGGTAATCGCGCAATACAATCCAACGCGTCTTGGCTTTTTGCATTTAAAGCAATCGTATTGCGTCACTGCCGAGCACATGAAAACTCAGTACTAGCCCGGGTTCGAACCACTGGCCATCTCGGCATATGTTATATCTCTACAATATTGAAATATTATTATCACAAATCGTATTTGATTTTGTCTTTGGTCAATCCACCGCAAGCTCGACTGTTGCGTATCTAACTTGTTATTCAACAAAGTTTGTAATTAAATAATAAACGTTGAATAATGTTCAAGCTAATTGTCTTCATCTCAATTAAATATAGTTACAATGTTTATGTAAATATACACAGCATGGATATTTAAAGAATATTGCAATCGAACCGGTTTTTATTTATATCAAATATAAATCGCTCCAGTTAAAGTACATCCGCTAAGAGAATGCGTTCTCGGCGGTTGAGAAAAACGTCGAGGAAACCTGCATGTGTCGGGTGGAAATGTGTCACGTGTGTATTGCAGCATTGGTGAAATAACTCCAACACTTATCTTTAAGACGAGGGGCACCCTTTGCCTCTTATTTTACCACTAAGCCCGTCTTTTGTACAATATACTTATATTTTGTGTTCTTCAATATTTAAAAAAGCTCGATGATAATAGTAATGTCTACCAACCTAAGAAAGTGCAGGAAATTACGTCTTTTCTCACGTTTATATATATATATAACATAAACACAATACATACATATAAAAGTTGCTATATGCATTGGAGACTATTATATGTTTTAAATGTCATAACAATACGCTGTGCTTATTGTTCTGACAGCGATAACTATAATCACGGCCGCCATTATTCCGACTGCGGACCACACATACTTGTTCATACAAAACGAATGTTATTAAAACTTTAACACTAGTAAGATGCTAGTAAGTACATAACGCGCCATTTTATATACGAATTTTCCGTACTCTAATGGTAATTCGCTATTAATCTTTACTCGATAAAATGTATAATGTTTTTAAATGTCTTAGTTATAAATTGCGTGCAATATAATACGTGTCACGTTCACTTAGCTTAGTGTTTATAGCGTTGGTACCACCTACTCATCATATATTCTACCGCAATACTGTTGTGATCCGGTTTAAAGAATGATTGAGCCAGTGTAACTAAATGCACAAGGAACCATCTCAGTTCCCAAGGTTGGTACCGCATTAGCGATGTTATTGATAATATTTCTTACCACGTCGAAATCTCCGGGCGGTGGTGACCATTTACGATTAGGTGGCCTATATGCCAGTCTTCCTATTTAAAAACGTATTGTCACGTAACTAATTGGGTCGCTGCTGCCCAAAAATAATCAAGTCAACATTTTTTTTTTCGCAGCGTATTTACGCAGCTCCAGCTAGACTTGCCATACATACATATTCAAATTATGTTTTTATATCGCCCTAACGACATTTATGTAAATAAATTAAATTACTAAACGTACGAGTTGAATAATGAAGAAGGTCCAAAGTCAAGTTCGTATTCGTTCTGATTGAAGACTTTTACAGAAAATAATAATACAAATACATGCTAATCATTGTGTAATAAATGTTTACTTAAGTTAAGTTGAAACTTAATTACTTAAATTAAAAACGATGTGTTCAATTCAATAATGTATTAATTCAATAATGTTTCAATAGTATATTTAATAATACACGAAACATAAATAAAAATAATAAAAATATACCTAATGTAACTGTTTTTATTAAAACAATTTTTTTTATATATATATTATATTATTTGATTTAACAATTAATTACCTACACAATGTTGTTTTAATTACTTAACTTACATGTTGAATAATAAATCGTTTTTTTTTTATTTAGAAAAAAGGTCTTGGTGCGTTATGGTAGCAACATTTCAAGGCCGAAGTTGAGCGAACCGAGATGGTTCAGTCATGTGGACTTTAATTAAAGGTGGTGGGTTGAAACTTCGACAAGCATACTGAATTTTCATGTGCTTTGTTTGTGTAAACACAAAATAATTCATCTCGTGTTCGGTGGTGAAAAGATATGAGCTTCAAACCCATCGCTGCAAGTGAGAGGACGCCTTACCCCAGCAGTGGGACAAATACAAGCTGTTCATTCTTATATTATATATATTTGGAAGATACGAGCTGTAAATCTTTATCTAAAATAGAAACGTTATGATTATCAAGCATCTGTCACCAACGGAAAGAAACACGTCAGATTTCCGGGGTCACTTTGTAAAATCAATCACAATATATATCACTGAACCTTCGTAACGGGGTAACAATACTATTTGTTACTAATACTCGTCCCTGGTACTAATAGTATGTACATATGTATGTACGTCACAATTTCTAGAATATTTTTTTTTATTTTAATTGATTTAATTTTAATTCTTAAGTAAAACTTCAGGGCCCAGGTTATATATTGCGCGAATAGACCTTTTCTCTTTGTTTTCCAAGACTGTAATAAGCGTACAAATAGTCCCACAAGAGAGTTACTAGTCATATTTAGTCTGGTTACAGACGCAACTGGCATTATGTTTGTTACTGGTATAATAACTACGTCTGACAGTTCAAGAACATTCTTTTATTGAATTTCTTTTATATATACAGCGTCGGTCAGTATATTTCTTAAAAAACCCATCTAGATTCTGAGTACCCGTATAGGCAGCGCTTTATTTTGTATTTTTTGCGTTTACACGTCTGGCATGTGAGTTAAAGTCAATGCCAGCTGTTGAACCTAAACTGAAAGGCACAAACATACATACAGGTTTGTGTGTCACATGTTCGTGAAACTGTTTTTATCACTGTACCTATGTAGAACCTATGTATGAGAGCTGTATGTATATAAACGAAATAGTTCGGTGTCTTTGTCAACTCAGTTTGTCAAACGATTTGCTGTTAGTGTGTGTGTGTATGTGTGTTATCAATAGAAAAATAAGGGTAGAAAAAAAACATGTATGTTATAATTTATTATAATGCTTAGTGTCGAGTTTCAGGAGCTGCACCGCGAGAGCTCGAGTTATTTATTATAAAGAGCTGGGTTTTGTTTCTTTTGTCATTTAACGCAAGAATTACTACGCCGATTTATATGTAATTTCTTTATTTTTGTTTATAGTTACAGTACGAAGAAAACTATGTATGAAAGATTTGTAAGTATTTAAAGTTGCTATAGAAAATACAGCGATAGCATTTGTAAAAGTAAAGTAAATGTCCCACAGTTGGGCTAAGGCTTTCCCACTGTTTTAGGAGCTTCCTCTACCACACTACTCTAATACGGGTAAGTGGATTTACATGTGACAGCTTTTCATCCAGCACATATATTTTAATGCGCGGAGCACGAGATGAATTATGAACACAAATTAAGTACTTGAAGCTTCAGCGGAGTTTGTCCGTATTTGAACCAAGAGTCGGTTAAGTGTTTTAACCACTGGGCCACACCAGCTCTTTCATTTATAAGTGACTAAAGATTTACATATCAATCGGATTAGTTTACGCGTAAAACCGGAAAAAACATATCAACAAACATACCTCAACATAATAACTGTGAGTAACCAGTGATTATGTCCGTGAGGCGATTATTCTTTATTTTTTTAAGCGCAGTTCGTTCAATATTTGTATATATCGAAGTTTAATCAATTTAACAACACTACTATAGAATAATTTAAAGTTTTAAATATGATTTAATTATAAAAAATAAACATTTGAATGATTTACGGAAATAATCAATTAATTTTTGATATTTTTATAATTATTATTATTCATTTCCACTTCGTACGTTGGAAATTTTTACGAAGCCCCCCATTTCGTCCTCCAATTAAAATTGGAATTCCCAAAAAGTATTTCTTAGCGGTTGCTTACGTTATAAAATAAACTTATATTCTTAATTTCATTGTAGACTCCGTAGTTTTGTCTGTACGTTGGCAAAAGATTTATAAGTATAGATTTAGATATGAACAACTTTTATATGTACAAGAAAACTTTTTTGTTGAATCATAAAATGCTTCTCTATGTATAGTGTCATGGCGGGATAATTTAAATTGTATTTGTTATATATTGAGATGTTCAGCCGTGTACCGGAATAGTTGAAAAGAGATCCATTATCTTAAATTTATGTAATATCCTGACTTACTAACTTAATTTATTAATAGAACCAGTAGTTTTTATAAAAACGAAATGATGGTAATGTTGCTAAAAGTTGTTTTTAAAGTGAAAAGTTATTAATAATAATGTCCTCCTGACCGATTTAGGCCACGGCGGCCAATCTCAAAAGAGATTAGCCAACTACGCAGAATATATTATAGTGCACAAGTGTGTGCGCAAACACAGCTGCACTCTCTATTCCCTAACTCTCATAATCCGATGGGACGGCAATCCGACACGACCGGAAAGAGTTCAGGCGCAGGACCAACGGCTTTACGTGCTTTTCGAGGCACGGCAGTGTACACACTTCTAACTTCCAGACTCCGAGCTGCTACTGAGAATTTTCTGACAGAAAAACCCAATAACTTTTTATTGGACCGACCTGGGAATTGAACCCAGGACCTCCGGGTCTGCGGCCTTAAATCAAGTCACTAGACCAACGAGGTAGTTATTAATATTGCATTATCGAAGTTAGAGAACCAGCGATATGAACCAATAACCAGAAGCTGTTTATAATTGACACTGATTGTTCTAACGACCGGAAAGTCCGTGAGAATTCGAAAGATTACTGACTACAGTCACACTTCTTGATAAACGTAATTATAATTAATTAGCCAGTGTCTTACATCTATTTGTTATACTTCAAGGGTTTAACAGTTAATGATACATTTTCCAAGCGTCACTGATTTCCATGTGCTTAATTTGTGTTTGTAAGGCACATACATACACATACATCGTAAGGAAGCCTGCATGTGTCGCATGATTCCACATTCGTTAGTGTTGGTGATATAAGCTCCAAATCTTCTACTTTGAAAACAGCTCTTTGCATTTCTAGTAACATTTCTTACAGCGCTAATGTCTGCGAGTTATGGTGACGATTTACCATCAGATGGCACTTCCGCCTTCCTATTTACAATACAATATTCTAGATACGTAAATAAGTTAATTATAAATCAAGGTTATTAAATAATCTATCCATACTAAAAAAAACTACAAAAACCTTCACAAAAACATTGAACACTATTTATTGTTGATGATATTCTTATTATAATGTTTTGACTTTTTGTAAAGTATGTAAGAATAAGCAAATAGCATCACGCTCGCTGCTTCGTGGCCGAAGTCGCTTACAGTAATGTTCGCAGTTTGGTATCTATTGTAAAACTATTTCATTATTTATTCTAAGAACATGTTTTTTTTTTTTTATAACATAGGAAAGCGGGCGGGCAAATGGGGCATATGATGGCAAACCACCACCGCTCTTAAACATTGGCGATGTAAGAAATATTAACCATTCCCGGTGGTAGAGCTTTGTGCAAGCTCATCTCGGTAGGTACCACTCACTCATCAGATATTCTACCGCAAAACATCAGTACTTGGTATTGTTGTGTTCCGGTTTGAAGGGTGAGTGAGCCAGTGTAATTACAGGCACAAGGGACATAACATATTAGTTCCCAAGGCTGGTGGCGCATTGGTGATGTAAGCGATGGTTAACATTTCTTACAATGCCAATGTCTATGGACGTTGGTGACCACTTACCATCAGGTGGCCCATATGCTCGTCCGCCTTCCTATTCTATAAAAAAAACCTTACTTCATCAATGCGATACCTGCCTGGAAACTAAGATGTTATGTTCCTTGTGCCTGTAATTACACACAACAATGCTAATTGCTGTTTTGCAGTTGAGTGTTTGATGAGCGGATACCTTCCTAGACGAGGTAACTAATGCGTATATTGACAATAATTATAAAAATACGAAAACTAAAGTTTCCGACACCGCAAACTCAATAAATCCTTCAAGGTATTCGTTTCTAGAATAAATTTAAGCAGGCATTTTTAACGTGAAAAATTAATTAATTTAAATATTATGCTAATAACTAAGGTATATAACTCTATAAAATATTATACAGACGATAAAAAGTGTTGATTTTTTTTATTATAAAGGCAGGATGTATACATATTATTGTATTTGGTATTTGATTAACGCATCTTTGTTATTTAATCGGTGGAAATGAGTAAGTACGGAGTTCCTTGCCGGTAGGAATTGTATTGCGGTAGTATTTTACTTTTAATTTAATCTTGTAAAATAATAATTCAAAAGTGCTTGGAAGAGCCAACTGGTTTAAAGTATACTTTGATTTTAATTTTTGAAAGTAACTAATGTGTCGCTTCATACCATCAAGTCTACCTTCGGTTAGCCACCATGAGAAGCTTGAACACGACATCGGAATATGCGGCCTTATATCTGGCTCCTAGACCAACGGCAGTCATTTTTCTTATCTTTATATTTTCATTTAATTATGCTTTAATATTTTAAAGGTGAGTGCTTACAACCGTTTAGCGACGAGCCAACTCGAGGACGTCCTTGTGTACGTTTCGTACATAATATGTTTAACTATTTTCAACTGTTATTCCTTCACATGTTACAAAATATTCTGCGTGTAGGAGTAACCAAAAATAGAGGATCTTTGCCCCCGTGACATAAGTTTGTAAATTTTTTACCATACCATCAGCATAGAACTTTAACAACGCATAATATGTCAGCGGGGAACCACCGTCGGCCCATTCTACAGCTGACATTCCGCGGACTACGCAAAATGACATATGAGCGTACGCGTGATTGTCAAAAATACCAAAATGTTCAAGTAGACACTGAAAACACATTAGAATCGTCGTTTTACAGGATTAAATAAAATATACTAGTTAAATGTAAACCGGTTCGAAAAGTAGATTCTGCCGAGAAGAACCAGCGAGGAACTGAATTACTTTAATTGTCCACCAATTAAAGCACGTAGATAAGTTGACTAATGCAAACTAATTATTATTTATCCTGCATAAAAACTAACGAATATTAACTGCACTCTTTTTTATCATATTATTAATAAATCAAGCTATAATTTAATAAGTCTCATTTATATTAAAAAAATGAAGTTCTTTATATAAATGTTTCATATTTTTTATCTCAAAGTATAATAATCATCACAAGTAGTTATTACATATATATTAGTAAAAAATTTGAGAATTGATACTATTTTTTATTTAAACTGCGAATATATTTACTGGTGGTAGGGCTTTGTGCAAACTCGTCTGGGTAGGTACAACCCACTCATCAGATATTCTACCGCATAACAGTAGTACTTGGTATTGCTTTGTTCCAGTTTGAAGGGTGAGTGAGCCAGTGTAATTACAGGCACGAAGGACGTAACATATTAGTTCCCAAGGTTGGCGGCGCATTGGCGATGTAAGCGATGATTAACATTTCTCACAATATCTATGGGCGTTAGTGACCACTTACCATCAGGTGGCCCATATGCTCGTCCGCCATAAAAAAAATTAGCATAAAATATATAATATAAACGTATATTTTTTGTTTGGGCGCAAAGGACCATTCATTCATTACGATTTTTCTATATTTATATGTAATATGAAGAAATAAAATAAAATTATACATTAAAATTTAACTTTACATGTTTTTGAAATATTTTTATCTACAAATATGGCAATAATAAAAAATAAATCATTATTTTAGAACAAAAAAAAATATAGCATAAATAACCAGAGAGTTCAATTACCTCTGTATCGACAAAATTATTGTCACGGAGTATATTTAATAAAAAAATCGATAATGGCATCTCTTTGTCTATTACCTACTAATATCTACTTTAAATATAATATAAATTATATACAACTAGGCACGGCTACGCATTTACAATTACTTTAAGTATTATTATTGTAAAAACAATATATATTTAACAGTTTCATTTAAACATAGCACCTTAATAGAATAGCCGATAATTGGTAGTTTGTAAAATCAAAGTTATTGTAAGTGTCAAATTATGACATTTAAATTTTAGTAAAAACTTAGTTTAAAAAAATTGCAAAATTATTAAATCAAAAAAAAACTTAAGCTAAGTTTTGCCTAATTAATATTTACTATTAAAAATACTCACTTCTTTTATAATATATTTTTCGAAACGATATCAAATATATGCTACACGGTATACTGCACCGCCAAGTACTGGAACGCGTCCGACACTACGCGTTTTATTTCTAATACTGACGTGTCGGACACATGTCCCATGAAACGCTTCACTTTAAATACATATTAATAGTTCGGGGTTGCGTTAACAAATTTCATATTTATAAAATAAATATCTTACATTTAATAAATACGAAAATCTATAATAATATTGCTATCCTTATTTAATTAAAATTTGAATTCAAATAACGAGACGCGGAACCAAATTAATTATAAGAAATTATTTAAAAATTGAGATTTTTTCATATTATATATGTATATATATTAATACATAAACTGATTGAATATGTTTCATATATTGTGTTTATATGTGATTTCAATGCTTCGTTGGTCTAGCGGCTAAATGACATGACTGCCGACTTCGAGGGGCTAGGTTCGAACTCTGTGAGACCAAATAATTAATTGGGTTTTTCTCTTCCCGTGTCATGAATATCACGTAAAGATCTTGGACGTGAACTCTGTGGTAATAGAAGGTCAACTGTGACTGTGTGACACATACTCGAGCGCTATAATATGCATCGTAGCTGGCTTTGAAATCTGCCAGAAGGACATCAATGAGAATCTCATTCGAGACAATTTTGCGCAAATCTTGAAAGACATCACCTATATTGCGCATGCGTTGAAATATCTCTCAATTTCATTTTATTTTTTTAACTCGATAACTCGAACTTAGCCCTAATAGCTAAGTTAGCAATACATACAAGTTAGAGTGAAGTTAATTTCTTATACAAATAATAATAATAATTTGTAATTTGACGGACCGGCCTTTCACGCCGAGAGCTGTGGGTTTGATTCCCACACAGGACATTTGTGTGCATGAACATGTCTGTTTGTCCTGAGTCTGGGTGTAATTATCTATATAAGTATGTATTTACAAAAGAAAAGTAGTATATGTAGTATATCAGTTGTCTGGTGTCCATAGACAAGCGCTGCTTAATTTGAATCAGAGGGCCGTGTGTGAATAATGTTCCAGGATATTATTATTATTATTATTTATAATATCGCTCCCCACCGCCCGTGGACATAGCGCTGTGAGAAATATTAAGTTTTCCATCGTCAGTACGGCACCAAACTTGTGAACTGATGTTATGTCATTTAAATGTTATAATTATGACTTTCTGATATTACATAATCCTATTCTGCGCTGAGTTAGAAATTGTTTTTACAGAACAGTTCTCCTGTTACCTAGTAACGGTATAATGTAGCACACATAAGCGATATAAGCCCGAGTAAATAGCTCAAGAATTACACTTCACACTCCAACAAAGAATTATTTGTTTATAAAACGTCAAATAAATAATGTGTCAACAACTATTCATGTATATTATGTATTGCTGACATGTGCATGTTTCGTTATTGACAATAAATACATAAGTAATTATAATTATGTACATTAAAACCTACGACTGCGTCCGCCACTGTACAAATCATTTAAACATTTATTAAAATATGACATTCATTATTAAGTATGCTCATAATTTTGAATTCCGATTTAATTTCATTTTTTATGAGTGATTACGTTTATATATTTATTTATATATATATGTATAATGACCTCCAGACCGATTTCGGTCACGGCGGCGAATCTCAAGAGAAATTAGCCAACTACGCAGGAGATATTATAGTGCATAAGTGTGTACACACAGGTGCACTCTCTATTCCCTAGCTTTCATAATCCGATGGGACGGCAATCCGACACGACCGGAAAGAGTTCAGGCGCAGGGCCAACGGCTTTACGTGCTTCCAGACTCCGGGCTGCTTGCTACTGAGAACTTTCTGACAGAAAAACCCAAAAACTTTTATTGGCCCCACCTGGGAATCGAACTCGGGACCTCCGGGTTTGCGGCCTTACATCAAGCCACTAGACCAACGAGGCAGTCAATATATAATAAAATATATAAATATATATAATAATAATAGTCGTCCAAACCGATCACAAGAGAGATTAGCCAACTATAATCGCTCTTATGTAGCTGATGCAATTCGTTTCAAAAATGGATGCACCTTGGCATATCAAGATATTTTGTAATTGATTAATAAAACGCTGGGTCATTTTTAAAATAAATCAAATCACAAAATCGCTTAATGTCATTATATAATTTTGAAATATGACGTTTATTATACCTACTTTTTAAAACAACTTTTTTTATAGAATGAAAACAGACTGGCTGTAATGCCACCCGATGACCTATTGCTAATAATATAGAGTGTAGGGTATGGAGAAATAACTTTTTGTATAAAAAAGTGTCCTCGAAACGTACGAAACTTAGACGGCGTTGCTTGAAATAGAGAACGCTACGGAGCTCATTAAAGTAAAACGCAATTAGGGAAGGAAATTTTAATATCCGCCTTCAGGCTACTTCCTAACTATTCAGTTAGATAAATTTATTAAGAACGCAAAAATGTTTTTATGTAATAGAAAGGTACAGTACGGACAAATGGGCATGGTAAGTGCTCACCACCGCCCATTATAATTGGCGATGTAAATAATATTAACCATTTCTCATCTTGCCAATGCGCTACCAACCTTAGAAAATAACTTGGTTCAACAAAGATGTTATGTCTCTTGTGCCTGTAATTGCACCAGTTCGATCTACCTTCAAACCGACACACAATAATACTAAGTATTCCATTGTGGCGGTAGAATATCTGATAAGTGAGTGGTACCAATCAAGACAGACTTACATGAAACCCTACCAGTAAATAAGTTAATTGTAGATTTAGGGTGAAGTGATTTGTGTATATGCGATACATCTCTTTAGCTCTACACTCCACGGTCCACTACCCTAGTGGTATATAAGTGTTCAGCTTTGACCAAAGGCACAGCTTTGTTAAAAGTATAACCACCAACTTTGGTATTCATGCATTCAAAATCATAAGATGCATAATATTGTATTCCTATAGGAAATGAAAAAGAATGATAATAATTAAATCGTATCATCGTATATCGCCGTCACGGGATGTCTGGCGGACGTGACCGATCGAAATTAGTGGTCAGTAAAGAATATATAATTAAAGAAAACCCATAAATAAATATAGACCTAAAGTTTCGGTAGTAAATAATAATATCCTGGGACATTATTCACACACGGCCATCTGATCCCAAACTAAGCAAAGCTCGTACTATGGAAACCAGACAACTGATATACTACATATACTATTTTTGTAAATACACACTTATATAGATAATTACACCCAGACTCAGAACAAACCGACATGTTCACGCACACAAGTGTCTGTCCTGGTTGGGAATCGAACCCACAACCTTCGGCGTGAAAGGCAAGTATCTACCAACCACGCCAACCGGTTAAAATAAACATATTATATTATAATAGTAGTCTATAGCGACGAAGGCTCCACACAAGGGGATAGGGAGGGAGCATAAGAGTGTCATGGCGGTTGCCGACACTTCGAGCCGGTCTTATCCCCGCGACGCTCCGATATATGTTTCCGTCGAGTAAATACAAAATTATATAACTGATATAACTATACACATAACGGCCCGTCGTGTTGTCTCGTCTGATGACTCATTTGTTTTTGTTATTCTGGAAAATTGAAAAATGCAGTCAGCTTTCTTGTCGTGATTTGTACAGTAAATAATTTTAATTTTTATAATTTAAACAAATAAATATATATAAATTATTACTTTTATATACTGAAGATCTGAGATAGCGGGTTCAAACCCAGGCAAGCATCAATCAATTTTAATGTACTTAATTTGTGTTTATAATTTCGTCTCGTATTCGACGGTGAAGGAAAATATCGTGAGAAAACCTGCATGTGTCTAATTTCACTGAAATTCGGCATGTGTATTCATCGACGCTTATTGAAGCAGCGATCAACAGGCAACACTGCTTGTTGATCAGAACAAAATAAAACTATAAATAAGTGATTAATCACATGACGTCATAAATTCAATCCGGTAGTGCAATAATTTACGTTGGACAAGGTCTCAAATAATATTTGTTAGTCGTATGACCTTAATAACTACTATTAACGATAAGCTGATAAAAATTAGTGAATCGGTGCGAGGCATAACTACCAGACCATTCCCGAAACCATTCTGACAGTTACATCGAAAAACGTTGACGATCATACTTATTTTAAATAAAAAGGGCAGACGGGCTGACAAATGGACCTTCATACGGCAAGGTTTCACAAAGCTCCAACACCAAGTGAACCAAAAAATGAAATAAAAAAATTCCCTGTCGGTTATTGGGTCGCGAGGTGAGCAGGTCAAGTTCGCGACGAAACGAGGCGGAAGAGGCATTTTGCGGACCGGCAAGGCGAGAGCGGCTAGTGCAGAACATTTTTCCCGACTGTACTGGCCGTCGTCGCGTTTGGACTCTACTACCACTTACCATCAGGAGTAGTCATTTGCCCTCCCGGCAAATAATAAAGTACAAATAACCTAACGCATTGCTGGGTGGCGGTAATATATGATGAGTGGGTGGTACCTACCCAGACAGACTTCCACAAAGCCCTAACACCATGAAGTAGTGTCTCTTTCTGATATTTCACTGAGTTGTTCTTTACGGAATAGATCTACTGAACATGTGTCTATAATTTGGTTTTTAACGAGAACATAAAAAATACATATTAACACACAATGGCCACAAATGTAAGGTGACGATTGACTTTTATGACGTCGCGCACGGTTATTATATTTTACCATTATTATATTTTATGGGCAATAGTGACAAATAGCAGAGATGGCCCAGTGGTTAGAACATGTGAATCTTAACCAAAGAGTGTAGGTTCAAACCCAAAGGAAACATCGTGAGGAAACCTGAAGGTATAAACCTGACACTTTTTATTTGATTACACTACTTGAGTCCTCAATATAAGTAATTCTTATGTAAATAAAATAATCAAAGTAAAAATATTAAACAGCAGAACCTTTATTTAAGCTTTAACATTCATTTTTGAAAAAAAAAGTATGATTCGGTATATTCACTTCTGGGCTAAAACCTCTTTTCCTTTATGAAGAGAAGGTTTGGAGCTCTCTCCAGCATCGCACTCTAAAACGGATATACATACATGTGGCAGATTTTCGTCCGACACATGCAGGTTTCCTTACGATATTTTCTTTTACCGCAGAGCACGAGATGAATTATAAAAACAAATTAAGCACATAAAAATGAACCCACAATCTTGAATTAATACTTAAGTATTATCACCACGTCTCGACTCTCGTATTATTTTAAACTTTAACTTTCTATTAATTGTAAATTAAACTAAATAAATTTCAACCTTAGATATTTATTATTAAAATAATTTCCTATAATGCAGACTATTTATGAAGAGCGACACAATCACAACACAATTAAGGTCAGCGATGCGATCGAACCAGTACAGGAAACGCGTCATTTTTTTTTAAATTGAATACACGTAATGTATTGTTATTTAATAAACGAACACGATGTTTTATAAAGAACATGGCATTCACGCTTGTCACGTCAATAGTCCAAAGCGCGTGAAATTGCGAGTCGCTGCATCTTTTGGTATAAGTTTATATATATTAGATTAGTAGTTTTTTCAGTTAGACATTACAAAAATAACGTGTCCTTATGTATTGGTATTGATATTATATAAGTGTTATACATTAAAGCCTTAAATATATACAAATTAAAAATAGCTACTATACCAATCGTGATTCTCTGAACGAAAAATGAACCAGCCCCCCTGTCACCAGTAGAGGCAATAAGACGAGGAATTATGATGAGATAAAAAAATGTATTTCCTAACTTATAAATCCACGTCTTGACAGAGCTAGTTTTTACTTTCGATATGGAGAAATGAGGTTGTATAGGATGTTGACTTTTAGTCAAACATGTTTAGTCAACATTAGCGGCACATAAAACCATATACTTCCCTCGATTTAGTAGCATTATAATTAATGTTAAATATATATATCCTTAAAAATTTTCGATAGCATGCTTTGTGCCGGAATGCATTTAAAAAAAAGAAAAGTGCATCATCGCCTGTCATAAAAGAGGAATATCGCTTTTGGCGCGAAGTTTCGGTGCTTCTAACATACAATTACTTGAATTGACATTTTTAGTTGGTTTTGTTAACATTTAAAGTAATTAATAATTATTTTGTTTGTTATTTGTGTATTTCTTATTATAAAGTCAAATAGTTATTTATATATTCTTTTTAAAAGTCATTTTCACTTCTTGTAAGAATATATGTATGTATAATATGTAATAATTTGGGCGGGGCAGAAAATGCCTTTAAGCTGCTGTTGAAGATGGAATTTGGAATTCTAAAAAAGCTGCCAAAGCTTAACTAAATCGAAGGAAACAAAAACTCTGTTTTAAGTTGTATTTTAATAATAATTATAAAGTTTGATTACATAAAGTTAAGTTTCACTTGTTTTTAAGTCAACACACATTTTTAAATAAATACATAGTTAATATTATACATCCATTTAAACGATATTATGGCCATTGTTTATATACAATCGGTCAAAGGGCACAGCTGAGGTCTTGAATATTGATTCCACGAATTCATTAATACTTTGTATAATTTCACGTTTTCTTCGCTCTTTATGCCAAAATATTATCATTAATTTACTTTGGAAAGCAAAAAAATTACAGTTGTATTATAATTATCTTTTCTTTCATTATTATTTAAGATGCTTAGTGTCATTTTTGCATGTCGTGGTTACCTATAAGAATAGCAACTACCGTAGACCTATTAGTATGTAAACTTTTAATTTGTAATTATTACTGTATGCCATGTTAGTGATCCTAAATAAATAAATAAATAAATAAATAAATAAGTAGCTAACAGCAAATATAATAAGATAGTCAGATTGCCCATTTTCCAGGCTGCCTACCTATTTGAATTAAGACAATGTTTGCAAGGAATAATTGATTTTTCCTCTTTAATAACTTATACGCAGACAGCTGGCTTAGGATTGGCCGCCATGTTTGAACTTCGTTCAGGATACCATTAAATGGTCAGAGTAAATCAACCTTATTTTAATAATGGTTAATAAAACAACTACAATATTTAACACTTATTCAACAATATAAGACTGTACTAATATCAAAAAAGCGTGGAGTACGTATTCCTCGTTTTCCCTTCAGGCTATATAAATTTTATGTCTTTGTAATTTCATTTTAGAAAGAGTTAAGATAATATCCGTGTTTCGTTTAATTACTTCTCGATATAATCTTCCCGAACCGTTGATACCTTTACATTTAATTTTTAATCCTGCAACGTGTCATGGCGCACATTCAACGACGGTTTTAAGCCTACTTTGATTTAACAGTCTCAATTATTACACGTATTAATTACTTACTTTTCATTTTAAACATTATTCTGTAAAAAAAACAACTTGAACGTTATATCAGATTAGGCCAATGGCGTAACCATAACCATTGAGGTCAGCCCGAGGTACGTGGTGACCTTGAGGTCGACAGCAAGAACTATTTTACATTATTCAATGCAATGAAAAACCTTAATTTTTTTTATAAAATAGGTGGAGGAACGGGCCCCCTGATGGTAAGTGATCACGACCTTCATTGACCTTATCGATATAAGGTATGTTAAACTTACATCGCTAATACGCCACCAACCTTAGTAACTCAGGTGTTGTCCTGTAGTTACACTGGCTCACTCACCCTTCCTCAAAGATTATGTCATATTAAAATGTCCGATAAATATTCACACGTGTGGTTGTTTTTTAATGGTTTAACCAATTGAAGTCAATGTTTTAGGTTGGTCATAAATCAAACAAATAAGCTCTTCCGTTCGCCACCCTTCTATCTCATCTGTTCCTCTCGTGGTTATTTATATGTAAATAAATAATAATATCTTTGTTATCGTAATTCAACCGGCAAATATTTATATTTTTACAGACACAAGGGACGTAGCATTATAGATTCCATTAATAAATGTGAAAGTAATTCCGTCCGTCTGTTCATAAACCACTTAACCAATTTTATTGAAATTTGGTAGAAGCAAGTTTGGTATCCAAAGGACATAGGCCTTTTTAGTCCTCACCCCTCTAGACACGCGAGTGAAAAACTAATTTAAAATTAAACAAGATAGTGATTTTCCACTTATTTTATTTGAAATGGCCACTGCTGTAAAAAATATATAAACAAAATGTTGTTTCTAGCAATTAACTCTTCCTTAAACACTAAAAATTTGTTGTATTCATTTTTCTTTGTGAAAATTCCAAAAACACGCGCCCATACAATATCGCTTTACAGTACAACACGTTTAAGTACCATTGACGCGTCACGAGGACATCATAACAACGAAATTAAAAACAAAACGTTTTTGGGACATTCACAAAAAACACTATAATGGGTATTCGATCGTATAGTTTCACTTTTGCAATTAAAAATATATTATATAACAAATTGGTGTTCGCAGGCAAACGATTATCACAAACGTGACTTCTATCATTCAATTGTGTAAATATTTATTTTGTATGATTTTTATTTAGATATAAGTCTAGTATAGTAAGACATGATTTTAAATAATTTGAGTTGAAAACAACAACAAAACAACACTGTTTCCGTTGTGTCTTATAGCGACACTCCGCTTGGCGTTATTGAATCTGTTGTGCGGAGACGATAGAGCATATATATATGCTTTACATCACAAACATGGCATATAAAGCAAATACACATGGAAACGCTTGTCGGCGTTTTGTTACACATCAAAGAAATGTTCGTGTTGACCGTACACGCTCGAGTCATTTATGTACCAACGTAGTTACGAGTCATTTCGTTCGGACCACGTGTGACCGACTTACTTGTAATATTACAACCAACAAACATTCGACTGAACAGAGTCGCCTCAAAACGGCCGCGGTTTGCCTACGAACACCTTATTTAAGTATTCATTATAAATTTGTATCGCGAGTGAACGATTCCTTCGATCGAGTAAAACTATACAATCGAAGTTCTCTTAACTTCCTTTACATTAATTCACAGCTTTGGTCTAAAAGAGCGCACAGATAAAAAATATAATCTTTTTTTTATAATTACTCTCATATAAATATCCGATTTATACATCACAATTTTGATATCAAAAGTCCGAAAAAAAAAAACAAAAATTGCGCGCGCTCCCCCCCTTCCTCCCGCGATCTAATCTTAAATACTAAGTAAATAATTTTTTAACACTAACAAAAAAAATTTCGACATAAAACTAGCGTTTCATCTACGTGTGCGTCACAAATACAAATTATTATTAAAAAAAAAAAAAAACAAAAACAAAATTGTACTCATACGGTCGTATTAAAATGCAAGAACAATTCGAAAAAAAATATAATATTTAAAAGAGCACCAAAAAAGAAAAATCTAGTTCCTTAATATAACATACAAGAGCCGTATATTTCTTTAAATGTAAAATAAAAAAAATATATATTTTCATATGATTTCGCGCGCGAACGAGCCGACGTCACAGACCATATAACACACATCTATAATAACGTTTGTATATCAACGACGTCGATTTACGAAATTGATTTCCAAATATATATAAATTGTCATATAAAACAAAATAGACGACGTCGCCTGTCACACGCACGCTAGTCGCTATTAAAGGGAATGCTGACATTACAATTTGTATAAGACATTAGGGCACATTCACACAGGTTGTCCTTACAGGAACGTTGGTAAACCAGTCTGACAGCACGCGACCGCTGTGTGAACGTACCCTTACAGTTCGTTCCAATAACAAAATCAAGCAATATTCAACACATACGAAATATTCCCAAACATTTAACCGACAAAATTCAAATCATATCTTTACACAAGAGGCGGTCGTTTTACATTTATTTGTTAAATTTGTACAAATTCCAATTAAAACGTAGAGTGCTCGAAAACATTTTGACAGTTTCCTAAAAATCCCAGATTCCGAGGCAACTTTAAAAAAAAAAATAACACTCCTCAATACTAGAGTATGTCTTGTGCAACGTTAAAAAAAAACTTTGGCAAGATCTAAGTCTAGTTTTATCAAAAACATATTAATATCCAATTGTGACGAAAGAAATTAAGACTTACACTACACTTTCATTTATTAATAATTGCCACGTAAATTCGATAAAATATCACTTTCCTAACCGTTTACACTTGATTATATAGTTTCATCGAAATCGACACAGCAATCTACAAAAAATTCTCACGCAAACGTAGAGTGCTGTGTCGAAAATGATGTATAAAAATGCGATATCGAAATTAATGGTAACTATATTGTATTATATTGTATAAATAATGTTAAAATTATATAAAATAATAATAAAACAAATCTATACATAATCCTATAAAATAAAAAACAATCAGATTTTTGAAATAAGAAATATATATATGTAAAAAAATAAAATCTTGTAAAACAATGGCAACAATTTTCACATGAAATGATTAGTCACATAAAAAATACATTCGAATTCGATAAAGCAACCTTTTTTTTTAATTACTAACTCAGGTCGAATTCATGCATATATATATATTCAATAGCACGTTTGAAAACACTTATATACTATATAAAATAATACAATAATATTTTTTGTACTACAATATTACAATAAAAATATAACTGAAAAAGTGTGACAATTATGAGCTGCCATAATATTACCGTAACCGTAACAGCCTGTGAATGTCCCACTGCTGGGCTAAAGGCCTCCTCTCCTCTTTTTGAGGAGAAGGTTTGGAGCTTATTCCACCACGCTGCTCCAATGCGGGTTGGTAGAATTCACATGTGGCAGAATTTCAGTGAAATTAGACACATGCAGGTTTCCTCACGATGTTTTCCTTCACCGTAAAGCACGAGATGAATTATAATCACAAATTAAGCACATGAAAATTCAGTGGTGCTTGCCCGGGTTTGAACCCACGATCATCGGTTAAGATTCACGCGTTCTTACCACTGGGCCATCTCGGCTTACAATACATATTACGTGTAATGGCAAATAATACATAAATTACAAAAATAATCTTTCAACTGTGCTATTAAATAATTAAAAAAAAAATTGTCAATGTCAAAATTGCCGCCAAAATTAACATATAACCGTAAAATTTGTTTTGCTTTAAATGTCATATAATACAATATATGATATAAAATAAAATTTATTTACAATTTACACATAATATATATGTATATAAAAAATTAAACAAACTTTTTAAAAAAAAAAAGAAACACCGAGAGATTATCGTCGCTTACAATATAATAATTTTATTCAATTATATTATTACTTTCATCATCAACTTTGGAATGTCTCTCATCATTGTAGGATTCTGCTTAAATCCTGAAAAAAAAATAAACGTCACTTTAATATACATATCCCAGTGACACAGTACAGATAAACAAATCTTAGATTTAATTTTTTCATGCGATTCGCAAATAGCTCTGCTACAACATATATTAGATACTCATCAGATATTCTACCGCAAAACAGCAATACTTGATATTGTTGTGTTCCGGTTTGAAGGGTGAGTGAGCCAGTGTAATTACTGGCACAAGAGACATAAAATCTTAGTTCCCAAGGTTAGTGGCGCATTGCCTATAAGCGATGGTTGACATTTCTTAATAATGCCAATGTCTAAGGGCGTTTGGTGACCACTTACCATCAGGTGGCCCATATGCTCGTCCGCCTTCCTATTCTATAAAAAAAAAAAAAAAACATTCTCTACAAACAGTTCTTGATTAATATATCTCTATTTATTCCACTTAACTATTTATATTCACTTTTATTTCACTCCCATAATACCGATAACAACTTCGCCGTCGTTCATAACGCCATTTTTTCACGAATCCATAATAAATAACACACATTTTATTTTAGATCTCGACCGATGACGTCATCGTGTCAATTTGAGGTCAAAGTTCTTTATTTATCTGTACTCCTGCCTGACATCTGGTATATGTCATTTTATTACTTCGTTTAGTAAATAAAACAAAACTTAGCATAAATAACAACAATAATATTATCCATAAATCCACCTACACACTTTTATTTTATATATAGTCTATAATATTAAATACGTGCCGCCTAGTCTGAAAATTCCTAACCAAACATCATAACTCCCCTAGGCCTTTAAACCTTTTTACTTAAAAAAAAAAAAGAAACATTAATGGAAAAAAAAATCATAATAATAAAAGGGAAGTGTCGCTATCAAAGCACCGTAGGGGAATCCCATTTTCCTCCACACAACATCGTTAGTTGCTACCAAGCGGACCAGTTATGTAACAAGTGGTATTTATTACTATGTTATGTATACACAAGCCCAGTTTCATAGACCATTGCGTTCAATTGTCAGAAATTAATCTTTATTTCAGTGATATAATAAGTAAAGTATTTCACTGCACTGTCCACAGTGTCTACACGGAAGCCGGTTAGGAACATTAGTGTACTCACATCGTTCCTCACCTCATATCGATGCAGGAGTTGGGACGAGTTGTAATGCGGACTCTCGCTGTAAAAGAACGGCCGTTTCATCGTATTTTGCCCTGAAAATAAAACAAATATATTTAATAAAACATGAAAAACAAACTAATTTTACAATGAATATTTTCTATCTTCGCCTCCATTATAGTTATTATAAATCTTTTGAAAAAATTAAAAAAAAAAAAAAAACAATAACACAAGGCTTATTACACAATTACAGATTGTATAGCTAACAAAAAAGCGTGTAGTGGCATATTAAAGCAGTCGCATGTTAAAGTTACTTAGTGGTACTCTATAAAATCTACATTCTGAACCGGTGGTAGTTCTACACTTAATTGAATGCTACATGATTCGATATTGCACATACTTTGTTTACTTGAATAAAGATAACATATTCTGATAGTGATTTTCAAAATAAGTCTTTTTGACAATCTCACAGACAATACATGTGCTACAAGTACACTGCAGTAGCTGCGTCCGTGTGTATGTGTGTGTGTACGCGTGTGTGCACTCACAGAGCCGTGTGTATGGCTGTGTGTACTCATAGATCTGCGTGTGTGTGTACGCTTAGAGCTGCGCGTTTGCATGTACTTACAGAGCTGTGTGTGTACTCGCAATCTATTATGTATGCGTGTGTGTACTCACAGAGCTGCGTGTGCGCGGCGAGTGCGTTCTGCTTGGCGATGAGCATCTCGGGGCCGGGCCGCGCGCTGCCCTCCGCGCCGCCCGCCCCGCCCGCGCCCCCCGCGCCCCCCGCGCCGCCCGCGCCCCCCGCGCCGCCCGCGCCCGCCGCGCCCGCCGGCGAGTAGTACGGGCTGCTCTGCGGCTGCAGCACGTTGTCGCAGCCTGGAACGTAAATGTATAATGCTTCTATATTGAATAGTCCTCTATTTTTTACATTATTTTCAATTTTTGTATAACTGTTGTTGAGAAATAATGATAATGTCCTCGTGATCGATTTCGGCCACGTCTGTCACTCTCAACGGAGACTAGCCGACTGAGGGGACGCAAGTGTGTGTGCAATTCTAGGAGCACTCTCATAATCCGGGACGAGTTCTCCCAATTTACAGAAAAAAAACCAGGATTTAAAAATCTACAGCCTTATAAGCTAACCAGTGGACTAACGATATAACAGTAACTAGTAGGTGGTACTACAGACGTCCGTACCGACGCCTCCGACCACCCCCCCCCAATACTCACTGTTGGGAGTATCAGGTTCCTGCTTCACTTGATGCTGTATCTGTTCCAAGATCCTCTGTTGTTCGATGACTCGCCTTTGACTGTCGTACATCGCGTTTTGGTCTAGAAAAGTAACGTTTGGATACAATAGATATACACTTTTTTTAATAGAATCGTTTATATCGAACATTTGGACATTTTTTTTTTTTATAAAATAGGAAGACGGACGAGCATATGGGCCACCTGATGGTAATTGGTCACCAAACGCCCTTTGACATTGGCATTGTAAGAAATGTCAACCATCGCTTACATAGCCAATGCGCCACCAATCTTGGGAACTAAGATTTTATGTCCCTTGTGCCTGTAATTACACTGGCTCACTCACCCTTCAAACCGGAACACAACAATAATAAGTACTGCTGTTTTGCGGTAGAATATCTGATGAGTGGGTGGTACCTACCCAGACGAGCTTGCACAAAGCTCTACCACCACATGTCATACAAATGCTTAAGATTTGATATTATATATATATATATAAGTGATCGGACACACACATACATAAAAATATTTATATATTATATAAAGAGGTTACATACCGATTTGCTCTTTATTCTGTTCATATATGAACTTGTCCTCTTCGTTGCCGAAATCTATTTCCTGCTTTATATGATTCTCGTTAAAGAAGTTCTGATTCTCGTTGATCCTGTGCTGTTCCTGCAATACCTGCAGATTGTGCTGTTGGTTCCGGAGTATCTCGACGCTATCCTGGTACGGGCTCTGGTACACGAAGTCCGGTCGGTTCTGGTACTCCTTCTCCAAGTAGCCGTTGTATACGTCCTGTATTTTAGGGTAACCGTTCTCGAGCACCGATTTCTGGTAATCGATTTTGTCGTAGCTGTTATGGGATTTCCTTTCGAGGGCATATTTCTCGGCCTCCTTGTTGTATTCCTCGTTCGTCTGCGGGATGTAGTCGTCGGCCAGCTTCGAGAAGTCCTTCGGCATGTCGTATTTATTCAGCTCGGGGTCGTACGATTCTTTGAACTGACCGTAGTCCATTTCCGGGTTCACAGACTTCTCTGACTCGCTGTAGGTCTGCGGATTGTCGTCTTCCTCGGAGAGCACGGGGTCGGTTTGCATTATCGCGTCCTGTTTTTTTGGTTTCATTTGATTCTGTATCTGATTCTGTGGTGTGCTCTGTGGCTGTGTCATGTTGTTTGCTATCGAGTTTAACGCTTGCAGACGATATACTAGCTGGAATTTATAATATAATATTATTATAATAAGAGACATAGTATTGCCAAGTTACTGTTTAGAAACTAGAGATGCTTTCCGTACAAACTTTAGTAACTTATTACCGTAGCTTTTTATCCTATTCAAAATAGATAGGCAGACTGGCAAATAAGCCATCTGATGGTAATTGCCGCCCATAGACATTGATACTGTAAGAAATATTACCAATCCTTACATCACCAATGCGCCAACGTCAAAGTTAAAAAACCGATCCGACCATCAGTCATGAACGGCTATATCATAAATGGATAAAGTCTGACTAACAGTTATATACCAAATAAATTCTAATTTATGATACGGGCAGCAGTCGCCTGCTGGGTTTAAAAAAAAGTAAGTAACAGCCTGTAAATGTCCCACTGCTGGGCTAAGGCCTCCTCTCCCTTTTTGGGGAGAAGGTTTGGAGTTTATTCCACCACGCTGCGCTCCAATGCGGGTTGGTGGAATACACATGTGGCAGAATTTCGATGAAATTAGACACATGCAGGTTTCCTCACGATGTTTTCCTTCACCGAAAAGCACGAGATGAATTAGAAACATAAATTAAGCACATGAAAATTCAGAGGTGCTCGCCCGGGCTTGAACCCACGTTCATCGGTTAAGATTCACGCGTTCTTACCACTGGGCCATCTTGACTTTGCTGGTTTCTGCTACTTAATTAAAAAACGAACCTGACGGTTACATTCGTCCCGAGCGCTGGAGCCTTTAAATGGTCAGTTACCTCCGCAGTTGAGAGACAAAAAGCGCGATATAAAAACACAATTAAAGTGCAAATATATCTCTTGAGCGTTATTTATAAATTATGATCGACCTTCAAAGGTATCGTGATATAAGATTTATATTTATCTCGTTTAAAAGACGTTGATACGAGTAAAAGTTGAATACGTGGATCTGGTCATGTTTTGCTTAAAACTTGATACTGGCTCGCTTACTTAGACAATTAATTATTTATTTATAGGGCTTTGTGCAAGCTCGTCTGGGTAGGTACCACCCACTCATCAGATATTCTGACGCAAAACAGTAGTACTTGGTATTGTTGTGTTCCGGTTTTAAGGGTTAGTGAACGGGAGTAATTATAGGCACAAGGGACATAACATCTTATAGTTCCCAAAGTTGGTGACGCATTGGTGATGTAAGCGATGGTTAACATTACTTACAGTGCCAATGTCTATGGGCGTTGGGACCACTTACCATCAGGTGGCCCATATGCTCGTCTGCCTACCTATATTATTTAAAAAAAGTAGAGCCGAGATGGCCCAATGGTTCACACCGAATAAGAATCACTAAATCTTCGTGTGTTTAATTTAGAAACTGCATGTGTACTATTACTATCTGCACATCACACATGCATTGGACAACGTGATGAAGTAATCTCCTAAACGTTTGGTGTGGAAACGAGTGGAAACGTTTGCCCAGCAGTGGGGGAATTAGTTATATAGTTCATTGCACACAAATATCAATTGCTATACCTACAACAGTTTTGCCGAGATGGACCAGTGGTTAGAACGCGTGAATCTTAACCGATGATCGTGGGTTCGAACCCGGGCAAGCACCACTGAATTTTCATGTGCTTAATTTGTGATTATAATTCATCTCGTGCTTGACGGTGCAGGAAAACACTATGAGGAAATCTGCATGTGTCTAATTTCATTGAAATTATGTCACTTATGTATTCTACCAACCCGCATTGGAGCAGCGTGGTGGAATACGCTCTACACCTTCTCCTCAAAAGGGGAGAGGAGGCCTAAGCCCAGCAGTGGAACATTAACAGGCTGTTACTGTATACAAAAGTTTTAATACGTACAAAGGTTTACTTATCGCTGCTCTTCCGGGCAACTTCTGGACAGAACCTTAACTTTAAGAACTAAAAAATGTACACAGCAAGTTTAGACATCAAGAACTTCTTTTAAATAAGCTTTCATGTCAAATAGTGTACTGTATTTATTTACTGGAACAATATAAATAGTATCCTGCTTAAATAAAAGGGTGCTTCACGGAGACCTGTGTTATAGTGTTTGCAGTTGTTTTTGTAGTTATATTTAATCTAAAACTCTTGTTATGTTAATAACTGTTTTTATTTTTATACATGTGATGCCTACTTTGTTGGTGTTGTTTAATTAATAAAATAAAAAAAAAGTTTCGTCTTCGAAGAATAACTTAAATAAATGTTGGTGTGTCGATAAGTACGACGTGAACTCACGTTGTTGTCTTGTTGTTCCTGCGGCAGTCCGTCCGCGTTCATCGACAGTGCCGTTTGACTCATACTTGACCATTTCTCGACTTTGTCACTGAAACAATTAAAATAGTCAATATGACGTCATCCTGACCGAACGCGGTCGCGGCGGCAAATCTCAAGAGTTATTAGACAAAGTCGCAGGATATTTTAGTGCTCAAGTGATCTTTTTCCTATTGTGGGACGACAATCGACACGACCGAAAAGAGTTCAGGCGCAGGACCAAAGGCGTTACGTGTTTTTCAACTTCCACAATCCGGGCTGTTACTGAGAACCTTTATAGAAAACCCCAATAACTTTTTATTAGACCGACCAGGGGGACGTTGGGATCTGTGGCCTTATATCTAGCCATTAGACTGAGGCAGTCGAGTCTAAAATAAATGAACAGCGACGGCACAGTGGCTAAAACACGAGAATCTAAATCAAAGATTACAGGTTTCTATAGCACCACTGAGTTTTCATATGTCATATCTCTAGTCCATGAAAAAATCACAAGATGGCGCAAGAATCGTATCAGGTAAAGCACGCTAGTAATTCTAGTCTATTTTCAATAATTACTAATGTTATATACCCTAATATATGTATTTCGTAATGTAAGAGGGGACAAACGGTCAGAAGGCTCACATGATGAAAAGTGTCCACCGCCCATGGACACCTGCAACACCGGAGGACTTGCATGCGTTGCCGGCCTTAAAAGACTGATTACGCTCTTCCCTTGAAGGTTTATCAGTTCGTTAAAATCGCCGACACAGAGTGGTTGCACGAGGTATGAAATGCTTTAACAATCGCACTGTTGTGGATTTCGTTAACCTTACATTAGACGTGAATACGATAGCTGTCCAGTAACTCATGACCGGAGTAAGGGCTTTCAAGTAATGAAATTTTAGCTAGTGATTGAGTTCGAGAGTACACATACCCGATGCTTTGATCATCCTTTTTGCTCTCCTTGTATTTGACCGTGCGACTCTTCCTTATAACCATCACTGTGCCGTCGGGGTTCAACTTGGGCAGGTTCTGCGACGGAACCGCGTCCTTCGACAATGTCTTCCATTGACCTGAAATAATCTTCAACAATCAGTAAGTGAACGACGAGTCAGAACAATGAGCTCTATATAATAAGATTATTATTATAATTCTCATAAAATATGAGGTTTTCTTCGAATAATAATGGATGTTCTGGTTTTTCAAAGTGAATACTTTAGACAGGTAATAATTATGAAATGTCACTTTTATTTATTTGTATACATTATTATAGTATACGTAGACAAGGAACCTGTTAGTGTGGAGTGTTTTTTTTTAATTGTATTAGTTAGGCAGACTGACTAGTGGGCCACTTGATGTTAAGTCACCACCGGTCATAGACATTCTCTCTTCTCCCTGCGTCCCTTCTACGTGGGGTCGGCACAACGTTTATTTCCCGGCAAAATAAGTATAGGGCTAATCTATCTCCTCCAGTGGATGTCGTAGCCGACTAAGGGAAGAAGGACCTTGTGCACACTCCAATAAGCACCTTGAGGTACCCGCATGGTGGGGAGGAAATCACCAACAACAACAGCATTCCCAAGGGTTAACGTCAGGTAGGCGGCTGGCTATAAAACACTAGCCAAAACCTTACAACAAAGGATTTTTAGACATGGGCATTATAATAAATATTAACTGCTTACATCGGGAAGTAAGTGGTCACAATCACCCATAGACACTGACAACCGCACACAACGTCAATGCATTACAAACCTTTGGATAAAAGTTGTTATTTGCCGATATTAAACTGGCTAACTCGACCGCTTCACAAGTGTACGTTTGTTTATTTATAAAGAGCGAAATATTTTATAAATAATGTTAGTCTCATCTCCACATCCTTTACAGATAATAATTTTAAACAACCTCGTAAACAAAACTGGACTCATTACTTTATTCGCTTTGAATTTTGATAATGATATATTATAGTTCAAACCCGGGCAAACACCACCAAGGTTTTAAGTGCCTAATTTGCTTCTATTCATCTCCTGCTCGGCGGTGAAAGAAACCTGCATGTATCGGATGAAAATCTGCCATCAATCTGCATGAAAAAGACCCCAAACCTGCTCTCAAAAACTAGGGAGCATTTTATATCAACTGTTCAATTTTATAATAAACTTTATTCGCTTCGTTACATAGATAAAATCTTATTATTTTTGAAAAAATATTTTTAAACTTGATAACTTCTAAAATACTTTTCTATAAAGATGGTATACATCGTAAAGAGGTCTTGGAATTAAAATATATATAGTCCAACCGACTTCTGTGGAAGGAGTAAAGATAAATAAACAACTTTGACCTTGAACTGAACGACAAAACTGGTCGTCGACATCTAAACAATATCTGGTAATCATTGTGGAATATATGATTTTGAATGTCGACAAAGTTGTTATAGGAACTTTGGACGTAAAATTATATTAACTACCCATTGAAATATAGATTTAAAATTGCGTCCAACGGATCAGTTTCCGTGGTTCTCAGTGACGTGATACGAATGCCGACATTCTTGATTTGAATACTATATATACTCGTTTGAAGGAACCCGGGTTGTAAGAGGAGGGGAACGCGTGAGCTGGTAAGGAATTCCATTTTGTGGAAGTGCGACAAAGAAAGGAGTTGCCAAATTTCTTTGTTCGCGATGGAATTGATGTCACAGTTAGGCAGTGACATCGAGAACCAGCTCGCGTGGACTTAAGAAGGAAGGGGGAAGCAGGAATTCAATTACTCTAAATTAGACTTCCAATATCACATCACCCATGTACTTCATAGGGTTCAAACACTATTGTTTCAAACATTATAAAAACAAATGTAGTATGTGATGCCCATAAACACTCACCCAGAGTTGGTAGAATACACATGTCTAATTTCATTGAAATTATGCCACATGCAGGTTTACTCACGATGTTTTCCTTCACCATCAAGCACGAAATGAATTATAATCACAAATTAAGCACATGATAATTCAGTGGTGCTTGCTTTTGTGGGTTTGAACCCACGATCGTCGGTTAAGATTCACGCGTTCTAACCACTAGGCCATCTCGGCTTATCACGACTCATATTAATACAAATATATATAATTTGGAAATTATCAAGTCCCGTGAACAATAGCTTGTGGTTTTATATATTTCATTGTTATTATTTTTGTTAAATACATATGCAATAATAATTTATATTTTTAAACAATTAATGTCTGTGACCATATGTGGTTTATTAGTAATGTGTATTTCATATATTTCAAAATCAATTGAGAACAAAAGTGGAGCTATTGAATAAAACCATTAAAAAACTTTTTATATTAAAAATACTTAATGTTTGGGCTTTGTGTAAGCTGATCTCGGTATTCACCAGTCATCAGATATTCGGCCCCATCAGCATTATTTTGTTCCAGTTTAAAGTGAAAAGGAGTGAACAAGGGTTACTACGGGAATAAGGGTCATAACAACGTAGTTCTTACAGTGGCGATGTCTATGGGCTATGACCATTTATCAACAGGTGGCCTATTTTACAGTCCACAAACTAATTCCATTAACCAATAAATTATTTATAAACTATTTGACTGTCATCTGAAATGTAGACGTAGCGGGACAGTTTTCATATTAAATTTTACTGCATTACACATATATAGACAAAGAAATCAATAACAAGAAGGAGACCTTTGCTCAGCCCTTATTAATCATGTTCAAATACATGATTAAAAAAAGAAAAATCAAATTTACATTAACTAAATGTTAAACGATCTTATTATTTCAACAAAATATCTTTTGTTGTTTTATTTATTTTTTTCGAGGCATAGCAATGGAACTCTGCCAACTGACAACACCAGTAAACAAATGAAAAGTTTTCTCCCTAGGATTTGAACCCCAGAATTCCTGTGCAAAATTTGAACACATGATTTACCTGACTCATTACGACATCCATACTAATATAATAGAGGTGAAAAGTTTTGTTTGAAGGCACTTTGGTGTGCCGCGAAATTCTAAAAGTGTGCTGCAAAATTTTAAACATAATTATGTTAATATTATCAAATAATATGTTTTATAGAGAAAAATCCTTTTAACACGAATAGATATTTAATTCCATAAAATTCGATTGGGTTTGTAATCTATTTTACGCAGTGTGTATAGGTAAGTAAATAATTTTTAACCTTATATTTTTGTTTGTGTGCCGCCAAATTTTGACATTGTTAAAAATGTGCCGCAACAAAAAAAAAGTTGAAAATCACTGTACTAAACTCTGGAACTACAATATTCTTCGATTCTCTACTCTAATCTATCTATATAGTCTATTTTATACATCATGCTATGGCCCACAGGTTTAAGTTGGCTGAAACCAGGCAGAACAGCTATGAAAGCAAACAAAATATAAAAAAAAAAAAACAAATAATTCTTGAATTTTTCAAAATTATTGTTGTTAAACTATATACACTTATTATATGAATGGTTTTAAGTTAACATACAATCATATCCTTATATTATTATTATGTAAAAAAACCCAGATTTTTTTTTTTAAATAATTGACTCGTGCTTACAGCATGCTGTTATTATATACTTTTATTTATTTATCTTTAATTGTATATATTGGAATGTACATACTCTGTATACTAATATTTTATTTATAAAAATATTTTTAAAGATGAAATTATGAAAATCCAACGCAATAACTTATTAACCGGAGATGGCCCAGTGGCTAGAACATGTGAATGCTAACAGAAGTTTTCAGGTTCAAACCTGGAGCGAGTACCACTGAGTATTTGTATGCTTAATTTGAGTTTGTAATTCATCTTTTGATGGTGAAGTAAAATACTGTAAAGAAATTTGCATGAATCAAATGAAATTTTCCTAATTAAAAAGTTTTTGATACCCTCAAAGATTATATACTTACATAGGTGTGTATAATACATAATCTTATTAAATCATTTTCACTTGACAGTACCATTAATGACTCAATCAATTACATTGAGTAATATTTTATAATGGTAATACTTTATTGTGTGTCCATTTCCAACAAACTTTCAAAGAAAACATACATCTCACTTGTTATATTGTTTACACATGAATTTATAGAATATAAATAAATATTTTTATATTACGCAGTATTAAATTTATGCAAAATATTTATTTAAAATATGTGATTTATATAATAAAGACCGGAAAATTCGCTTCAAAATTAAACTAAAAATCCGTAAATAGAGGAAAAATGTATAAAAACGACGATGCTAAAGTTTTACATCTTTTTAACAAAAACAAGGTTGTTTTAACGAAAATTCTTATTGGAATATAAAAAATAGGACTTATGAATGTCAAACGTTCGAGATAAAGGGCATTCGCGATGTTTTTATACGATTACATGCAGATTCCGGTCTCGAAATGTTTCCGGCGAGCGAGCGTTTTCCCTGACGCAAAGATCGAAACATCACGCTGCTAGTCATTACAATGAGTCATGCGAGAGTGAAAACTTGTGATAGACTTTATACTATGCTAACCTGACATGGAAAAACCCTTATACCTTTATTCTTACCCATTGTTGTGACGTTGTAGTCAGCTTGGGTGAAGTGTAGACTGCAAACTTTTGAGTATTTCGTGTACGGTTTGCCGCGTTTTAGTATTAAATTCCACTTGTCTGCCATTATCACATCACGAGGAAAACGGTGGAACTTCACGTTCTTCGTCTTGCCGGCGAGCGAGGTGCATTGTGGCACGGTACAATAATAACCCATCTTAATTCCCGATAGACCAACCTTTGTTATGAACTTTCGGCGGTCGATCTTTTCTTGTGCGAACTAATCATTAAAAATGCCGAAAGGACGCACCGTCCGACAGTATGTCAAAATGGTTTATTTGTTGCAATCTTTATCACGTTTATTAAAATTGAAATCATCACACCGCAGCCTTGAAATATTTGACATGTATTCACCTTTTTTCCCTTCCCCACTTCCCACTTTTTTAGAAAAATGGCCACTCGTATGTATAGACAATAGAGTAAACAAATTGCACAGATTAATGAGCATACTGAGGTAACATTCAGTATGACCATATATAAATTATTATAATCTGTTTATAAAGCCATGTTGTTCGGATGGTAATGGTAAAGAATCATTCTTATTAAACTTACTAGTATGTAATTTTTTCTTAGATGGGAGGACTAGCGTATATCATTTAAAAACACTAAGACAGTAAAATTACTAGAGTAACATATAATACAGTAAAATTTTGTACATGCAAATATTCATCAATTTAATGGTATTAATAAAAAATAATTAAGCACTTAAGTATTTTCAAACTACGATAATACGTAAATTTCACAGAAAGTCTTAATAATTTTTTTTATCTTTCTTATAATGCTGAGTTAATAATAATTTGTTAATTATTTCATATTTAGTCAACAATTATTTAATGAATTTATATAATTTTAGAGAATACATTATATTTCTTTGATATTGTTAGCTATTCTCTTTTTACTTGTGCTTCGGCTTACAAGTCTTTTAGAAACTGGCAACCCTAGTATTTACTTTTTTATTTTTAATACCAAGTATAAAGTAGCAACTAGCAATCATGTCGCTGGCTTGGTGTGTATACGCTGTGTTTTGTTTGTTTTTGTAATTTTCTACCAAATTGAATTTAATAATACAATTTATAGATCATAGATATGTTACATTGTGGAACAAAGTTGGTAATGTGTTAACAAAATGCCTTATTATTGTACGGTTCCGCGGTGTACTTCAATGGCCGGCAAAGCTAAAAATGTTTCATTCCACCAATTTCCGAGGGACGAAGATCTAGCAAAGCTTTGGAACAAAATACTCAAACGTGGCAAGCCTTATACAAAATATTCGAAAGTGTGTAGTTTACATTTTACGCCAGAAGATTACACGATTACTAGCGGCCAAAAGAATAAAGGTAAACAAGTGGTTTTTTTTAATTGCTCCCGTGTTGTTTTTTTTTTTTCGCGCGGGAAATACATTTTGTCAATAGTTTGTAGATTAATGAAACTTGTGGAATATTACTCATTGATGATGAATTTGCTATTTTGGAACTTCTTTATATGTTGATATTTCTTTTCATATCATCCATACATAAAATGATCGTAGTGTAATAGTGTTTACGAACATTTTATCATAATGTCTTATATGGTAAATATGTACCACCTAGTAACCTGGTTTATAACTACCAATCAATATGATACAAAGCATGGCATGTGCCAGACATTACAAAAAAAGTAACAAACAGCTTACTGAAGTGGCCTTATTGCATGAGTGAGAAAGTTTAGTCAAATGTAGCATTTAAGGGTACAATATTTATAAGTCAGAATATTACAGAATATGTTATTAAAAATTAATTAAATTAATATACAAAACATAATTATGTCCATTAGCTACAATATACCTAATTAATAATAATTAGAAACATATTTGACAATGTTGATGACCAATGCAATATTTTGCCATGAAATATATATTATATGTTGAAATACCATAATATATAAGTTTTCAATGTTTAGTCTATTATTAAAGTGATTAAATACATATGAAGTAAATATTTGTTGGTTGCAACTTGTTGATATATCATTACTCTCAATGTCAACAACAGTCAAAGTTACTTGCCTAAAGCCAATTTGTTTAGTAAATAAACAGTTAGATAAAGTGTAAACACTTTATAACATTGTTCTTTATAATGATAAACTCCCTATCACATAGAAATAAGCACAATTAGTCATATTTTGTTTAGTTTACATAAGGAATTGACTAAATCTTTGAGGTGCTAAAATTTCTGTGGTCATAACAGCCCTTGCTTTTGTTGTTGTTAAGGTGGACGGGAAAATGGGCCACCTGATGGTAAGTGGTAACTATGTTGCTTTTAGATATTGTCTCTGGAAGAAATACTAACCATCTCTTAGATCTCCAATTAGCTGCAGTAGAATATGGTCCTTACCCAGATAAACTTGAAAAAAGCCTTACCGCCAAGTAATGAGAGTGTGCCATTACTCTTGTATCGTTTCGAGGAAATGATGGTCTCAGTTAACACTAGGTACCTTTAATAGATTATCAGTAGTAAAGTGACATTGGAAATGTTAACATGGCCAGTAAAAGAAAAGTTATACATGTCAATGAAAATGCTTGTATAATACTTGTGGTAAATAATTAATTTAAAAGTCTTGAAACAAAGAAGTAATTATTTTTAATTAATATAATTTCAGGACAATGGAGAACACTCAGGAAAGATGCTGTACCATCTAGAAACTTGCCAACTGACTCACCTGTACCATACCGGAGAAAGAACTCTTCCTGGACACCACCACCGACTATGATCAATGCCCAGGTATACAATATATATTTTTATTATTAGATTTATATAATATATTACCACATTCCCTTGGTTATGGTCCTGTGTCTGATATATCTTTGGTCATGGTGGAATTCCATCCTATCGGGTCATGAGACTGAAGAAATAGTCAGTTTCTTGATTGCATACAATGTAAAATTTCTTGCTCATTGAATTAGTTTTTAAATTGATTGTTTAGACCTAATTTCAATTAAGAGAAACTTATAACAACATCTTGCTACACGCTCCATAATCTTCAGCTCTACCACATCAAGAGAAATTAATAATTATAGTTTTTTTTTAATGTTGTGTCGTCGTCCCCACCAATGTGTTTACTGTATTTTTCTATCGGAGTTAGAGTTTGGTAGTTTTAATCTTTTTAGAACTAAGATGTAACATTCCTTTTGTCTGTTAGACTGGCTAACACTTCAAAATGGAACACAAAAATATTTGCTATTGCTTTTGGTGGAATATGTGATCAGTAGACGGTACCTACCTTAACTTGCACACAAAAGTCTACCACCAAGTGAGATATTTGGTGGTGGATCTTGCTACCAGGTAATGGACGTTGAAATGAACAAACCTTTACATATAGATGTGTAACTTTCCAGATGCAGCAACAAATGGCTCAAGCTATATATGTCCAAACCATGCTGGCAATGCAAGCGGCCAGCATCTCCGCTCTCAGCACAGGTGAGTTTACAGCGCTGTAGTATATTATTTATATGATCATGATGAGCTTAGGCCGATTCTCAGCGGACAACAGATCCAGAAGATTGTGTAGCACCTGGCTACTCTCACTATAAAACCTCCACTATTATAGTGAATGTGGCCAGGTGCTGGTCCAACAGATAACGTGTCCCGCCCTGGAGGAATTAAAAAAGAGGAGATGCTGTGCGGTGGTAGTTGGTAGTAGAATTAAATATAACTTTCCTCAGACGAAGTGAGATACCGCTCGAAGATGTGGGGAACATTTGCTCATCTTTAAGTCCATCTATAAGAAAATTATTATTTTTTTACTTATTTTTTAGTCAAATATCCTTTTACAAGACTAAGTAAGTAATGATGAAGAAGGAACTGGCAAGGAACTCAGTAGTTACAGATTAATTCCTTAAACGGCTAGTGTGGCGATCTGCGATATTGACAGAGCCCACCCACACAGTCTTGTACAAAGCTCCGTTGCCATAGTTTATATGATGATGATGGTTAGTTTTAACTGGAGGTAGGGCTCTGTGCTAGCTCGTCTGGGTAGGTACCACCCACTCATCAGATATTCTACCGCAAAACAGCAGTACTTGATATTGTTGTGTTCCGGTTTGAAGGGTGAGTGGGCCAGTGTAATTACAGGCACAAGGGACATAAAATCTTAGTTCCCAAGGTTGGTGGCGCATTGGCTATGTAAGCAATGGTTGACATCCAACTTGCCAATGTCTAAGGGCGTTTGGTGACCACTTACCATCAGGTGGCCCATATGCTCGTCCGCCTTCCTATTCTATAAAAAAAAAAAAATAGCGTGACGTCAGCAAAGCAATTAGCATGAGGGTTAAATGTAACTGTTTGTTGTAATATATATGTGTATGATTTATTATTTAATTAGCATGTTTTGCATATATTTTTACAGAGAATTCATCACCGACTGAAGAAACCGACGCTCAAATGTCATCACCCATCCCCATCACCTCACCTCTCGAACATAACAAAATCGGCAATAACACACACATAGAAAACGAACCTACAAATCTCGAACACTACACTAACACACATAAATATTCGACACACAGAGACACATTTAAATGCGAACAATGCTCAAAGTGCTTCAAAGATCCCGACGTTTATCTATTACACAAAAGAAGTCACACAAAGAGTCATACGGACAACGAAACTGGCAACACTGAAGAAATGTTGAAAGCGAATCCTATATTAGCAAACCTACTCAGGTCAAACGGTCCGCACACTTCGAAAAGGAACGAAACGAACGGTGTTTTCGATGTGAAAAATGTTAGGAGCATAGAAAATCAAATTATGTCAGCGTTGACGGCGAACATGGAGAACTATTTGAGGAATCTCTCGACGATTATGACGCATGGCAACACCGATGACGTAGAAAACGGAACCGATACAGACTCAAAGGAAGATTTAATTTCTAACTGTGATAAACAAGACTTGTACGACTCAAATTTAGTTATAGACGAAGATAATTAGACTAAGCTCAATTATATAAAAATAATTAGTTTCTAAGAGATCACGACTGAGTTCTTTCTTTTGTAACTTAGGTTAAATAGATAATTTTTACCCACCTTTAGTTGTAGTACTAAGATGTTTATTTTTCTAAGATAATGATGAGTGCGAATGAAACAACTGTTTCCTACTATTTGGTAGTTTTATGAATTTAGACTGATCGGAGCTTAAATCATGTGTTCAGTGTAAAGTGTAAACAATGTCAGTTATAAATTTTATATAGATCTATATAAGCCTCTTCTTTTTTTAAGATCTTCTTAAAAAAAGAGGAGGCCGTAGCCCAGCTGTGGGTTATTTGTTACAACTACTCCCACTACATATAAAAATCCTGAGCCGAGACGCTCCAGGATATGAACATGTCTTGACTGAAGGTCTCTGGTCCGGTTACCAATTTTTAATGTGCTTGATATTAATAATTAATTTTATTGTAGTTGCAGGTTCAAATTCAGCTAGTAAGCTTTCTATTCTTATAACAGAAGATATTTACAAAGTAGAAGTGAGACGAGCTCAATGTTATATAAGGCTAAGTGAGCCAGTGTAATTAACCATACAGGTGACATATGTAAGGTTGTATTAATAGTGGTTTCCAACTATAATCCTTATAATCCTTACTGGTGGTAGAGCTTTGTGCAAGCTCGTCTGGGTAGGTACCACCCACTCATCACATATTCTACCGCAAAACAGCAATACTTGATATTGTTGTGTTCCGGTTTGAAGGGTGAGTGAGCCAGTGTAATTACAGGCACAAGGGACATAAAATCTTAGTTCCCAAGGTTGGTGGCGCATTGGCTATAAGCGATGGTTGACATTTCTTAGAATGCCAATGTCTAAGGGCGTTTGGTGACCACTTACCATCAGGTTGCCCATATGCTCGTCCACCTTCCTATTCTATAAAAAAAAAAAAAAAAACCTGAGATTTATATATTTCATGCGATAAGCTATAATGCAATACTACTTGTAAACACAATACAGATCCAAAGTCGCGATAACAATTTCGCTGACATTCAAAACGCCATTTTGGTTTCGAAAACCACAGATTATGTAGAGCTTGACCAAAGTTGCATAATTATCTTTACTCCTGCTATTAGAAATGACGTAAACGATTATGGCCATTTATTATGAAAAGGCTTAAAGCGCTGTATTGCTTACACTTTATACGGTTAGATTATATACCCACAATTGAAATTATCTCACTATATATGGATCTCGGTATTTAGAAATTTAGATAAAAACTTAGTGCCTTAGTATAGAAGTATTTGTACGTGATTGTACTAAGGACTTTCTTGAAATTCGATAAATTGTTTTTGATATTAGCAAGTAAGTAATGAGATATATGTAACATTTGTATGAATTTGTGTATGTATCGTGGAACAGACCAATTATACAACTTACTCCTATTAACATTTATGACTTTATTTGATGATGTATAATAAAATGTGCGACTATCATGGCTTTTAATTTAAATCTCGTTACGAAACATTAATATTAACATTATTTATATCAGTTTAATAGGTGGTAGGGCTTTGTGCCGTCTCAACATTATACCTCAACAGAGTTGTTGCGCTCCAGTTTGACGGGTGAGCGGGCCAGTGTTACACTGGGCACAAGGAACATAAGGAGAATGATGTAAGAAATGAAAATAAACTTAAACAAGCAATGAACTAATATAATTAGAAAAAATAATAAACAAGAAGGCACGACACTAGTAGCGTTTCACGCTACTTTTTTTCGTTCGAGTCACTCGCTAGCTGTACATCATCCTCAGCAGTTAGTACTCAAAATGGCGGACGTTCGCGCCAGCAACTGACTTGTAATGTAACATTCAAAGGGATTCGCCAAAAATCGACAACTAGGTCGACTTATGGATCAGAGACGTGGTCGCTCTCAATGGGCCTCATAAGAAGGCTCAAGGTTACTCAAAGGGCAAAATGGAGAGGGCTATTTCTCTGCGAGATCGAATCAGAAATGATGAAATCCGCAGGCGAACCAAAGTAACCGACATAGCCCGAAGAAATGCTAAATTGAAGTGGCAGTGGGCGGGGCACATTGCTCGCAGAACTGACGGTCGCTGGGGCAGAAAAGTTCTCGAGTGGCGACCACGAACCGGAAGACGCAGCGTGGGCACGCCCCCTACAAGGTGGACCGACAACTTAGAACAAAGTCGCGGGAAGCCGTTGGATGCGGGCAGCGCAAGACCGGCCAACGTGGAAATCCTTGAGGGAGGCCTTTGTCCAGCAGTGGACGTCTTCCGGCTGATGATGATGACCTGTACATACATATACACATACATAACACGATAATAAAGACTAAAATAATTCATTTTATTCTATTAGATGCAAATACAGCATTCATGAATATAAAAATAATAAAAGTATTATTGTATGTTTAATGTAACAAATTATATCATGATTTATTTGTTCACCTTAGGGATATGTCACACTGGCGATTTGCGAGCGAGTTCAAAGCAAGGCGGGATCATTAACCAGTTTATACACACATTACAAGTTATTTTTTATGTTTAAATAAAATTTTACATAAAAAAGAAATCATCTTTTGTCGATTTGAATTGAATAAAATATCAGGTTGATTGAAGTTAGATAATGAACGGGTTTGCTAATTTTAAGAAGTGGGTTATGCATTTGGTAATTCCACCTGCGAGAAATTTAGGTTATCAAGGCGTTATAAGCGTTTTGTGTACAGAAGAACATCGGATAGAATTATCCTTATAGTACCTACCTTTATATATGTCGTATTTATATTTTACACGGTAGCTTTAAGTAAGTAAACTATAACTTAACTTTGAAACTATAAAATGCATAATTAATAAATACCAATAGCTAAACACTAGAGTTAAATTTACTAATTTTATGTGACCTTTTGTACTGACAATACAAAAGGTTGAACAATAAAACAAGAAATCTTATTATAGAAAACAAAATGGCTCGCCAGTTTTTACCGTTTCAAATAACTTTATTATAAATAATCTTCTAAGTATTTACATGTTATAAATATATGTAATGAAAACTAATATATTTTCTAAAACAAAAAAATTATATAACTGATAATATCATATTTTATAAATGTTGCACTTCTTCATTGTCCTATTTTAACATTATGCATTTCTACTTACGTCAATGTCAAGCTAAGAACATAAATATTGCATCTCTTTCTGTTTCATTGTTATTGTTCACTTTCTCTATCTTCAGATATATTTCGGGAGATCACCGTACTGTAGACATTCAGTAATACTAGTACAAAAAAATATTTAACGCCAAATATTTTTTATAAAATATTTATGTAAGCACCACTTATACCATATGAGTTTGTTTACGCTTTTGTTTACGAGGGAATATTAAACTTATTACACAATTATGAAATTGTAAGTAGATGACTATTTCGTATTATTTACAATTAGTTACATAAACTACAAACTAATAATTATGTGCCTTGTAGAAAACACAGCATCGCATTATGAAGAAGCAGCGTCGACTCGCCTTTATTGTTCTACTTACTCTCGTGTGTCTTAACCCGAATCCATAGATGTTCATCCTCTACCTTATTTGAAATATCTATGGTCTGTCACCGCAAGGCGGGGACCGGCCTGTCAAAGTCATTGGAGTATTCACCAGGCTCTTCCTGGTCATTCCTGCGATGACGACGACGATTCCTGGTCATTCCCGTCGTAGACATTTTTGAAGCAAAAATGTCTACGTCGGGTCTGCCCCATCTTTTGAAAATCTTTGAGGTAGATAGAGGTAGTAGGTGCCACTCCGGTACTGAACGTCTCCTTGACAGTCTGTCTGCTATGGAATTGTACCCGCCTGGAAGATACTGCGCTGACAGAACTATGTTCCATTTGTCTAGAAGAGTCAAGAGTTGAAATGTTAGAGACAGGAGACTTATCGAGTGAGTCCCTCCTTCCTTGCGAATGTACGCAATGATCGTTTTGTTGTCCATCTGTAAAAGAACATGCGAGTCTCTGAGACTCTTCGAGTGACCTCTCACTGCAGACAGCACTGCGAACATCTCTTTTTTGTTGCAATGCCACAGTCTCTGATGAGGTACCCAGGAACCTGACATTGTCATCCTGTCCAGGACCGCACCCCAACCGATGTCTGAAGCGACGGTAGTCAAAAAATGGGATACGGATATCGAGTGAATGGGTTGGGGGGGGTTGTTAGATAAACGGCTCCGAGCCACCACTGTAAATCGCCCTCCGCGGGAAGAATAACTTTGTTTTTGGCAGATTGCGAGGGAATTGTCTTAAAAAGATCTGTAGGTGCTGACAGTGAAGTCTCCTCCTCGGTATCACGAAGCATGTAAAGTTCAACTGCCCTAGCAGGCATTGTAGTTACCGTAAATTGCAAGCTTTCTTGGTTAACAGGTTTATTAAGGCAGTAGAAATTGATGTCTGCTTCTTGGTCGGAAGAGACATGATATTCCGCTCTGTATGCCAATTTATGCCTAGAAAGTCCAGGGACCTCACTGGTGTCAACGTTGACTTCGTGTAATTGATTTTCCATCCTCCAACTCTAAAAGCTCCACAACCTCCGCGGCCTGTGATGCCAACTTGGAAGGGTCTTGGTGTACCAAGAGAAAATCGTCTAGGTACACCACAACTCGCATCCCTCTCTTGCGTAGAGTCTCCGCGACCCAGCAAGTGACTGCTGAGAAAAACCGGGGTGCTGATGCATGCAGATATTTCAAATAAGGTAGAGGATGAACATCTATGGATTCGGGTTAAGACACACGAGAGTAAGTAGAACAATAAAGGCGAGTCGACACTGCTTCTTCATAATGCGATGCTGTGTTTTCTTTCGGCACATAATAACCGTTTTATTGTTATGTAAAACGTTTATATTAATTCGTGGAAATCAACGAATAGTAACTCCACACTTTTTATCATATATTATCTACTTATATTTTTAAGGTAAGCTTAGTGGATTTGGTACAACATGTATATATATTTCACGATTGGTGAAAGCACAACACACAAATAATCTGAGTTAGTTTACGCCCTTTTTTAAAATCAATTACTTTAAAGGAGTTTTTTCTTTATGAAAATGCCACCCTGCTGGTTACAGAACGTAAACATTACACATTGCTCAATTACATCTATTCTTAATAAGACCATAATTTGTACAAAACCTGCGCTGCTTCTCATGTAGTGTCAGCGAGGACAGTATTACATGCCCCCACCTCCCCGCAATAATTAATTAAACGTTGAACAATATTCTATCAGCTTCATTTCGAGCACACTCCATTATTACACGATACGTATCTTCTTTGATATTACATATACTGCAATTAGGTGAGGGTGTATTACCCATAAGAAAACGAGACTTATTTAATGGAATGTGTCCGGAACGAAGTCGAAGAGCTTTAGCAATTGAGGATCTGCACATATTGGCACCATCAAACCAAAGACTTTTCCACAGTCCAGGCTGCATTGTTGTCCAAACCCCCGTGGTAAGCGATTGTTCAATAAAATACTGTCTCCAAAATTTGTAATATCTGTGTTTAGCTGGATATAATAATTCCGAATTATATGGTAGGCAATGGTATAGTTTACGCATTTATAATATTAGTTATGGAGTTTGAAGAGTACTTATTAATACAAAGGTAATCAAGACTATTGCATTATAATAATACATAAGCACAGCTTCGAACGATACAAAATAACACATAACTACATAGATACAGTAAAAGAAGGAATTTTATTTTGTTAAAGAAACAAACATTAAATATTACATTATATTATAAATAATTGTATTATTAGAAAAGATTTAAAATGTTAAAAAATAAAGTACTATAAATATATAATGAGCATTTTTTGTGTATATATATTCATACATAAATTTATTTCATGCATCTCTTAAGCTTGGTACGTAAATAAGGTTTTGCTTTTTAAATATAAAAAGTTGTGTTTTAATCTTTATAACTAACAAATTAAAGTTCCTTTAACGAATCAAACCAATTCTACTAATAAACTGTCTTATTCTTTAATGAAATAAAATATAACAAATAAGTTTAGTAATATAAAAATTTTACCTTCCAATAAAATTTGTATTATGTTTCCTAAGACGTCCGAAGTCCATTATGAGAGAGTACATCGTCTGATTTCCGCTGCAGGTCGCTAAATTCGCTACTTCCGTTTCCTAACTCGTGCCTACAGCGCCCCCTATAATCCTTACTGGAACTAAACTGACAAGGAAATACGAGCCACCAAATTTGTCATTGTTCGGCTCACAATGATGGATGTAGCCCTAGGAAGACATTATCTGGGCTTCGGACGTCTTAGGAAACATAATACAAATTTTATTGGAAGGTAAAATTTTTATATTATGTGTTCCGGTCGACGTCCGAAGTCCATTCTGAGAGACGTGTTTGTTATCTCCTGGTGGCTTGTATTTGTAATAAAATAATATTTATTTAAGATGCAACAATGTTTATGTGTAGACGCATTTGAATTAATTCAATGTAAGCATATAATATTAACTACTGGATTTGAATCGACATAAATCAAATATTTTCCATGAAATATTAAGATTTAGGACAAAAATACTAAGACAGAGGTTTCTCAGAAGTTATCTCTATATTTGATTTATTAATAATATGTTTTTGATAGAACTTTCTAAAGGTAAGCTCATGTTGCCAGTTTCCTTTAGCTAAAATATGATTAATGTGGTAATTTTCTATCTAATTTAAAAATGAAACCGCTGCTCTACAACTTCCAACTGAGGCCTGAATATCAGAATTTGCTAAAAGTCCTTTTATCCAACCACCGATCATGTCACCGCTGCAGTAGCCGGTTTAGTAGGACATTCAATTGCTAAAAATAGATTACTAATATTCTCTGTGATTTGCTGTGTCATATACAAAAGAGTGCGTAGCCAGTAAATTGCATCGATGTTTCGGTACGAATAATACGAAGTTAAAGTACGAAGTTTAATTAAGTTAAAGAAAATACGAAGATGAATCATTTTTCGACCCAAATATGGGATAGGTAATGGAATCTACGTTAATAATAAAATGGTCACTGTCAACATGCAAAAGAGTAAGGTCATGTACTCTACGACCCGAAGATAACAGCAAAATAGCTGCAGTATGCTGGATATTTGATATACACTATTTAAATCTATATTATAATTCTTTAAATGACAAATCAAAATTCTTGCATCCCATATGGGTAATTTAGGAGGTGCAGGCTTTGCCAAGGAAATAGCTTTGAGTATATGTTTTACTATTGGGCTCGATGCTATTTTTATATCCGATAGTTTCGCAAACTGATTTATGAACAAGCATGGTTCGATAGGAGAGAACATGAGATAAATACAGGTAACCGAGGTATCTAGCTACATTTGCTGGTTCAGGTACACGATTTTCCTGACAAAACCTTACCCACTTATTCCAAATAGGGGCGTATGTACTTATCGTAGACTCTCTCCAGCACGATAGTAATATGTTTTTCTCCTGCGATTTCCATGTCCCCATCAGCGTGTCCCACCCAAATGAGCCAAGCTTCCAGGTATAGAATGCTGACTTGAGCTGGGAGTATCATTGTCATTGTGTCCACTAGACTGGTGCTCTGAGTTTCACGGATCGTGCTTTCAGGTCTGGCCTCCAAAAGGGCCTTTTCCACTTGGGTGCCACTAGTATGTACCGACCTGAGGCTGAGTTGAGGTGGCCCAGCACCCTAGACTGGGCTGCGGAAACAACAATTCCAGCCGATAGTGCCAAGATCTGCTGAACGCATCGTGAAAGCAGGCATTCGAGTCTAGCAAGTCCCGGTAGGTGGTGAAGGAGAAGTACAACATTGAGTTGGTCTACTAGAGCCAGCAGTTTTTGAGTCAGATCTAGCAATTTTCGTGACCAGGTTACTCCCTCGTGCTTTATGTAGGAAACAACTGTTCTGTTGTCACTCTGAAGAATGACTGTCGAGTCTTGAGGCAACGTTGCTCTGGAGGATATGGCTGCTGTCACTGATTACATCTCTTTCAAATTGCAGTGACATTTGCTCTGGTGGTGATCTCATGACCCTTTCACATTTTCTATGTCTACAAGGGCTTCAAATTGAATGTCCGACGCGTCGGTGATGACCTGGTTCGTGAACATTCTCTGAGGATGAATTAGCATCCTCTGACTGATGTTCTCTAACTACCACCCCAGCTCTATACGTACCTCGTCCGGATACTGCTTTGGTAAGTGAGGATACCTCCTGAGCTTGTTGCTGTGGTACTGCAAGACTCGGCAATGTAACCTTCCCCGGTGGGTGATGAAAGTCGCAAAGTTGAGGTGTCCTAAGAGGCGTTGTGCCTGCTTTATGTCCCAACTGCCTGTCGCAAGTCGCACGAGCAAATTATGACGAATTTTCTGTATTTTGTTCAAGGGACTTGATGTTGGATTTGGTGTCCCATACGATTCCCAGAAAGTTTATTAATCTCGTTGGCGTCATAATCGATTTTTCCATATTGATCCACCAACCTGAGCTGCTCAGTAAACGTATGGCCATCTTTACTTGAGCTTTCAAAACGTCTCTGCCCTGGTGTACGAGCAGATTATATAGGTAAGTCACTAGTCGCAGACAGACATTTTTGCGAAGTATTTCGGCTGTCCAGTTTGTTACTGAAGAAAATATCCGCGGTGCTGCAGCTAAGCCGAATGGCAGACAAGTCATCTAAAATAGACGACCGTTAACTGATCCGGAGAAACCTCCTGTGCTGCTCTATTATTGATAGATGATAATAATAATATCCTCCAGACCGATTTCGGCCACGGCGGCCAATTTCAAGAGAGATTAGGCAACTACGCAGGAGATATTATAGTGCACAAGTGTGTGCGCAAACACAGGTGCACTCTCTATTCTCTAACTCTCATAATCCGATAGGACGGCAATCCGACACGACCGGGATGGTTTTAGGCGCAAGACCAACGGCTTTTCGGCTTTGCTTTCCGATGGCACGAGAGTGTACACACTTCCTACTTCCAGACTCCGGGCTGCTACTGAGAATTTTCTGACAGAAAACCCCAAATATATATATATATATATGTTTTTTTTTTATTTATTTTTTTATTGGCCCGACCTGGGAATTGAACCCAGGACCTCCGGGTCTGCAGCCTTACATCATAAGGTAAGATGAGATGATAATAGACCAGTTTGACTATCCAATCTCCATGTTGTAAGAACTCGGGAACTTGTTGATGGTGGAAAAGATGAAAGTGTCTCGGTTTATGTAGTTACACTGGCTCACTCACCCTTCAAACCGGAACGCAACAATACTAAGTATTGCTGCTTAGCGGTAGAATATCTGATGAGCGGGTGGTACCCATCCAAACGGGCCTGCACAAAGGCCTACCATCAGTAAACCTCCCTTATTAAACCCTCTTAGGGGATAAATTATCGCTTTCGTTATACATATAGCAAGAGAGATTTGGCCGTGCTTTGTTAGGAAGTAAGTTTTAGAATTTTATTAGGTAGATTTGCAAAACTCGGGTGACGTCCTCCTGTCTGTATAATGCAAACGTAACATAACATTTTTATATAAATAACTTAATCGTTAATTTGTTGTGTGTTAAGTGGATAATTTTCTGATATCGTTAAAACCTTAGTTCACGTAAACCATCTTTGTTTAACATCGAACTGTACTTGCTACGATTTCCCCTATTGCAAGATTGTGTACCTCAATAATAATAGCATGTTTGATATTTTTTTCCGACGACGACGACGCATGATATAAATAATATTAGTTTCAAAAAAAGTTATTCAAATCGTGGATTTCTTGCGTACTACTTGGCAGCTCTTCATGAAGAAGTTAGTAACGAAATACAAACGTTCCTATAGTTTTTCGTCGACTTGGTTACAAAATTGACATTCGCGAAAAACCTTAAATTTTAACGGGATATTATATGTATATACTATGGCCTATGGCCACTGATGGTATATTCTAAATATGAATGGTTTTTTTTAATCGTATGAAGCTTAAACAGTGCCTCCCACATCAAATCTTACAAACTTTATTTGTTTTAATTATAGAAAACTAGTTTTCACCTGGGACTTCATTCGCATTTTAGGGGGTGCTTATAAGGTATAGAAGAGTAGCCGAATTCACCTCAGGGTTCAACTTTGCAAATACCAAATTTCATCAAAATCGTTTTAGTATTCTAACCGTAAAAGTGTAACAGAGTAACTATCACATATATAATATTAGTAGAAGATATATGATATATAAATATGTAAGATTACAAAGTACATACATCAACTTTGTAAATTTATCAATTTCGCAGAAATACAAATATGTAAGTAAAGAACATCGAATGTCATTTAAAAATAATAATCGATTTTGATGTTGTAACATTTAGTGAGTCCGGCTACTTGCATCGTAAAGAAACGTGACCAGTGACTGTCTTGCAACTCTTACTTCCTATTTCAAACTCAACCCCACGCGAACACACTTTATTATAAGCGCGATGCTCTAATAAATACGGATACTTCTAAATACTCGTTGAACTAGTTTTTGGAACAGGTTTTTATATGTACGTGTACTCGTAAGACTCAGTACATCATTTTCGTAGTAGGTACGTCTCATCTCTACTCAGGAGATTAAAATGAGTTTAAACATCAAATAGTTTGTCTAAAAGCGAGAATGTGTTATGTATTATTGTTATTAATGGTCTTTGTTATTCAACTATACACTATTTGCCTATTAATTGACATTAAGTTAACTGACATAGACCTTAGCCTTACGCACGCGTTAAAATCATAGACAATTTACATTTTTTTAAAGATTTGACACATTCCCAACATGTTACTATTTTCATTAGTTATCTTAATTATATAAATTCAAATCGATTTCCGAAGGTGTTGCTATTTGGAGAATTTAATACTGCTTTTTTCCTATAAGGATATCTACATCCTCATACTTTTGTATTGTTTCGAATGTACAAGAAAAATAGGAAACCACATCCGGTATAACGAACTTAATGTATTGTCATTAAAGAGACATTAAGTTCAAAAGTAATTTGTAAATAAATAATTAACGAGCTTAAATTAACTGTAAAGCTACCGGTTTAGAGTTTCGATCTTTAGGAGGTCCGTTGTAGCAGTAAAATAAAACTTCTTCTTATAGAACAGTAGAATTTCGTGGAATGATTTATTGAAAAACGGTACGAGTATTTATACAAAAAGTGAACTAAAAATTAACCAATCAGAATACAAAAAAAGTATAAGTTGTATGTTGTGTTGTTGTGTATATATAGAAATATATATATATATATATATATGATAAAAAGGGGTAAAACTCAAAATATAGCCATGTAAAGTGGCGAGTATATAACATCCATCTGTATCATCAAATTGCAATCTGTAAATTTAGTCTATCCCAAATAAATTTATTTTTAATAAAAAGTTGTTTTAATATTTTCATAATACAGTGGCGACTCTGCCGGCATTTTCGTGGTAAAAATGTTTGTGAAGATCGAGAAGATTTTTTTTTAATCTGTTGCGCAAATATGTCAATGCCTTCAAATCTCGTATGTATAATCTGTAGTCTTCAATATCCTTGGCATGCATGATATTTTATGGGGATGCCCCAGATATATTTTAGTATTTATCATTTGGTTGTTGGTACTTGGTGTACGTTTGCGTTTTAAGTTAAGCAATGAATTGATAAGGTTGACGTAAGCCAGTGGTTTTTATAGAAATAATGTATTAAAATTTAAAGTATTAGTTATTATGTACTAATTTACCTTAGTGAAACAATATGTCTGACACGGTACCACCAAAAACTGTTAAGATACGTACCTTGCCTGTTCTTATTAAAAAAAATGCTATAACGTCTTGTGATGAATTAAAATCGAACTATAATTTATTGTTTCGGTGTGTTAAAAATGCAAACCAGCAGTTGTACAAGGAAGACATCATATATAAAACAAGTGAACGAGATGTATTTAACGGGAAATACCCTAACTTAATAATTACCAATCGACTTAATATATTAAAAAACAGCAGTCGAACTGTTGCTACCTACACAGGTGAAGATTCTACCACCGTTGAGTTGAGCTCGGACGCCGTGACGAGTCTCATTGGGCAAAACAACTATGATATAGTTTTTAGTGCTTTGTGCTCAGTTATAAGTCAGGATTTAAAAGTAAAAGGGATCCTATCATTATTAAGCTTAGATACTCACGTCAGTACTAAGACTGGGCGTGCTGACCAGTCTACTCAGACGTATCAATCAAGTCGAGAAATACTTATGCGTGAGAAACAACGGAAATCTATCAAAAAGAAACCGGTACGATCTTACATCGTACAAGATGACATGTTACCAGAGAAACTGACGAAGAAAATTGTAATTCATCCGAAAAACCTCATTGAACCAGATCAAATCAAAACAGAGAAAGTAGGCAAGTCCGAGGAACAGTCAGTTGAAGAAGAAAATTTTATTAATAATAATAGTACAGAAGAAGTTAAAAGTAATCTATTGCCAGATATAAGACTTCTGCTTGACGAAGACAGCAACATTTCTGAAATAAGCAGTGGTAATGTATCAATAGGCAGTTACAACATACCAGACATATTAGAAAACCCAAAATCCCTGTTGATGAATATAGATAAACATACAAAAGAAACTGTTCCTGAATACACGACAATTGTTACAATGGATGGTTCATTAGTAAAAATAAAAGGTAATCCTGATATATTTCACTTGGCCACGCCGGAGGTTTTAGCACATTTGGAGCCGAGTGATCGAAAGAAAATTGTTTTGCACCAAGGTTACATTGATTGGAAGTACTGCCTGCATGAAGACAACAATCAGAATCTGTAAGTATCCTCATATAATATATACATTTACTGATAAATAAACTTTATGTTAAAGTAATATTAATAAATATAATATGCTATTGGGGACAAGATTTTATACATGATAAAAGAGCTTTGAGTTTTTAATCATAGATTTTTTATACGGGATACATAATTGAATATGATTAAACAAATGTTGAAATCTTGGATATTCTATGAAATTCATTATAGTTTTGCAAAATTTAGTGAGTGTTAGCAAAGTTTTTTAGATATTTGGAAATAAAATTAAAGTGTATATAAATAGTTAAGTAAAATAGTGTTGTTTTATAAACAAATATACATTAATCAAGAACTGCTTGTAATGCACATTACAGTAGTTATAATCAAATTGCATGGAACTTGAAGATTTAAGGAGAATCTACATCTACTGCTTCGATTGGAATAGTTTATAAAATTGAGCGATTTATAAGTCATCTTAGTACAATCAATTTTGAACTAGTTGAAGCTTTATGCTAAATAAACATCAAACAACTCAAACGAAACATTATATTTTGATCTTCTGAAATTATTGGAAAAAAGAAATTAATTTTATTATTAACAATTATGACACCAGTTAAAATACAGTAATGTATATATGTATTTAAAAAAAAAACCCATTTCAATGATGTAGCTGGTCTTTGTATAACTTTAAAATTGTGGTAATTTTATGTACATATTCGAGACATATTTAGTTTTGATTTAAATTTAACTGATTCAAACTGTAGCAGTATATTTCTATGATATAATAAAATTAATGTTTTCTTTACATTTCGCGGTTGACAAAACCAACTAGTTTGAGTGATATGGGATGTTTACTTCTTAATATATGATAACATCAAGATATATAATCTATACAGAGTTTTTATATTATAAAATACTGCATATTGATAATTTATAGATAGTCTCCTCGGAATGTAACATTCCGTTTATCACTTTAATACATTATAGCACAAAATTTATATTATTCCTTCAAAATCTCGCTGGTATAGTTATTTGGTGTCCAGTTTATATGCCTGCAGACCCTGAGGTCCTTGTTTCACACACCGTGATGATCTCCATGTGTTGGATGAAATTTACGTTGTTAGGTACACCTGCATTGAAACGGTGTGGTGAAACAATCTCCTCCTCCTCAAGAGGAGAGGAGGCTTTTGCCCAGCTGTGGGACACACGTGTAGCCTGTTATTTTTCTCCACAATTAGATAATCTTAATAGATGTATTGTATTATTGATATTTTATAGTGTAATGACAAATTACTTAAATTACATAGTTTTCGTCTTATTAATAAATAAAAATCTGTGTTTGTATGTTCGTCCTCTATGCTAAACCATTCATCCGATTGTGATGATACTGTGGTTAGTTGTTCTGCGTATTGCCGCGAAGGTTCCTAACCCAAAAAATGAGAATTTAAATTTGTGTTTGTTCTTCAAAATAACCGTTTTGTATATACTTTTATTATGCCCTTGCGAGCCCGCGACAGTAGCTAGTATTTTATATATTAATCAATTCAAATATAACATCAGAGAGCAGTGTAAACATAATAATAATATGATATTTATGGTGAACACTCGGCGTCGTGTTCAGCCCCTCCGCCCCTCAGCCCCTCTCGGGAATTCCCCGATCGTTGCGAATGTGAAAGTGCATATCTTGCTATTTTAACATTTCACGAAACGTGACTCCGTGTCACCGTGAACCGAAGACTGCGGTCTCCAACCTGGTCGAACACCACTGATTTTTCATGAGCTTATTTTGTGTATATAATTCACCTCGTGCGCGGCGGTAAAGGGTAACATCGTGAGGAAGCGTGTCTGTGTTAAATATTAAAATATATTTAAAAATCAATTTGTAAATGTTTAAAGATATCGGTACTTTTCATTAAAACGATTTGAATTTAAACCTGATGCTGCCGGTCCGGAATGACGATTGTTATTAATCAGAGTTCAAAAACTCAATAATTCCTCTTTATGTAATAACTAACTTCTATTTATTGTACCCAGTTATTTTATTTAAACAAAAAGTTGAAAACATCGTGAAGTATACAGACACGAAGCACCAACGAAGTGTGTAATGTATCAATACTCATTGTTTGCTTTCTATATAACAAAGAACAATTCATCATCATCGATGGACGGCTCACAAGTTTTGACACGACGAAGGAATGAGTTCAATCCCAAACCCAAGGAAATCACCAAACTGACCAGAAAGCGACAGAGAATAAGCAGTCGCGTAGCTAGGTGGACTGAGGCCCCGGTGTAGAGAGAACGAATCGAGCTTCCGAAGGGGGCGTTTGAGGCGAGGGGGAGCTCAATTCCCACTATTAAACTTATTTTTTTTATTTTGGGAAACATACAGCATAATTTAAATGTCTAAAAAAATAAGTCTCACATAAGCCAACAAAGTTTCCACTTTTACATTCAAACATGGAGTGAACCTAACAATAATAAGTTATTTAACAATTAATTAAAATATATAAAGTCGAGTATTAAAAAGTAATTTCAAAATCAGAACAAAAAAAAACCGATTTAATATAAAATAAAGAATATTAATGACAAATACAATTTTTTAAGGCTTCTAAGAACTTAAATACATTTTCGTTCAAGATATGTATATTAGTGTAGCGCTTATTATAATTGTCACATGCTCTCACCAAAAAGCGATTTTTAGCATAGTTCGTTCCACACATTGGGACATAAAAGGTATGTTTTGAACGGGCATTGGAATGTGAACTTATATATAAAATATTTCGTATTAAAAAGGACTTGCGCTTATTCCTATTAGTATAAAGCCATACATCATCTTTATAATGAGATGTAAATTCCGTATGTGCTAAAATGCTTAAAATTTCTGCGCCTTATTTTTGTGGTCACTATTATTTTTGAGGTATCTTTAATTGACTAGCATACAAAATTCCAAGTTTCTAAGTCAATGCGTTTAAAAGTTTATATAAGCTACAAAGTAGTACAGTCTCGTAGAAAAGTTTAGGCTCAGGAATGTCATCTGTCGGCTAGTTCTGTCGGCGAGTTTCAGCGACGTGTTTCATAAATATTTGAGGTGTAACAAAGGCATGGTGTAACAAGGTGGTGTAGCGCTCGGTATGCGGCAGATAACTGACGATGACACTTTGAGCGTCATATTACGTCAAAATAATATTTGTTATGTACACATAAAATCGCACAATTTTTAAAAAAAATAATATTTTGTTTTTGAAAGATCTTTCAGCTGTCGCAGAAGTGACAGGAGTTGGAGTTGAGTGAATGTGCTGTACACACTTACGTTACATTGTAGCGCGTTAAATTTCGTTAATAGTATTATATGCTATGTACAATATCGTTGTATTGTAAAAATACCCCAGTAAAACAATCTTTCACAATTACTATTAACATTTTTTCACACATAACTTGTAATATAATTTATTACCAATTAATATTTTACAAAGGCCGAGTCTAGAACGGTGCAGATGCAATAGTGCCAGCGTCTTGTGTACAATGCCACAGGACAATCTTTTAGACGGCGTGTTTCTGCTATAAATTTGTAATGTGTATTTTGTTTATCTAGTTTTCTAATAAAGATTGAGATGATTTTACAATTTTATTACAATTTTCATTGGAATTCCTGCAATCAACCGGACTACCATCAAGCGAGTCAATTTTTCTGTGTTGTTTTTTTTATATCGCGTAGTTTTTTACGCTCAATAATTTTCAACCATTGTTCATTTAGTTAAAAAGTAAAACCATTATTTTCTAAAAATCTCAAAATAATTATTAAAAATCAGTAAAACCTTACACGATTTAAACCAATTATGCACATCCTTATTCTACACGCGCATTCTGGTACGGGTAGCTAGTTTGTTAATAAATTATACACAAAATAAATAAGATAAAAATATAAAATAAATTAATATTTACATTGTTCGTGTTAATTTTAGCCCGATCCACTGGGCCGTGCTCAGAAACGATGTGCAGTTACTGAAACGACAGTGCCTGGTGTTGAAAAGTCGACATGAATCAGTTGACGTCCCATCCGGGAGTAACATGGTAAGGCGATACGTTTTTTTGAATTAACGATGAGAGCGTGGTCGATTCGGCATTCAGCATTCGGGTGTGATCACATATGAACGCAGGATAATGCATTCTTATTCGGGTTAACACCACATGGTATATCACGATTCCAATGTGGAACGGATATGACGTTAAAAAATGAAACTATAAAGTTGTTGAGCGCTAAATATGTATTTGTTACATACCACTCGTAATAGTTAACTTATAAAAAAAATATATATAATCTGTTCAATCTTATTTATAACTTCTTACAGACAATAATACCGTAATAATTTAATAAAATAATATATATTGTAATGTGGTAATTAATATAGTTGCATACTATCGCGTCTAGAATACATTCCTTGTATAATAGTAGTAATTTACTGGTGGTAGGGCTTTGTGCGAGCTCGTCTGGGTAGGTACCACCTACTCATCAGATATTCTACCGCAAAACAGCAATACTTGATATTGTTGTGTTCCGGTTTGAAGACTGAGTGAGCCAGTGTAATTACAGGCGCAAGGGACATAAAATCTTAGTTCCCAAGGTTGGTGGCGCATTGGCTGTAAGCGATGGTTGACATTTCTTACAATGCCAATGTCTAAGGGCATTCGGTGACCACTTACCATCAGGTGGCCCATATGCTCGTCCACCTTCCTATTCTATAAAAAAAAATAAAAAAAAATAATAGTAAATAAGAAGGATGGTACGTGCACGCCGTACGCGATGACGTATTACTTCTGCCGCGCATATATATGCACTTTTTATTCATATTTTTAATCAGATATGGAAATTTCCAAGAATATTTTAATTTGTTATCTAAACGTGATAAAATAAAGCTATGTACGTGATCAGTTATGACACGAATGTTCATTCATAAATTCCATATTGTTATGAAATATACCAAACCTTGGCAGACGTTGTGCTATCTTTGTATATTGTTTATGGGTGGTAGGGCTTTCTTCTGAGTAGGTACCACCCACTCATCGTGTATCATAGCCAAGTAATACTAAGTGACTGAGCCAGACGTCAGTGTGACTACAGGCATACAAGGCATGACATCTTGACGATGTAAGGGATGCTTGTTATTTCTTATATCCCCAATGTCTATGTAAGTTGGTGATCTTTACTGCCTCGTTGGTCTATTGAGACTATATATTTAATTATTTATCCAAAATACAACTTAGCTTATTTCTAATACAAAATATACAATATTAAGGTTATAATAAATAATGCAGTAAACACGTAACTAAATATTTTGTAGTATGTAATAATGCTAAGCAACCCAAGTTCGATTCATATTTCGTACTACCGTACTAGGTGAGCTGTACGATATAAGTCCGTAGACCCCGAGGCGGGTTCAAACCCGCGTCGATGCTCGCGAGATGTTGTCAGTAACTTTTTATTATTTATCACTTCATTATTAAGCAATTCGTGATCGTACGATTATTTTAGTTATTTTTATTTTACGATTTTTTTTCCAGCAGTTAAACACACAAACACTCAACATACATATATGTCTACATAGACATAATCTTCTATAACCACAACTCTCTCTGTGCTTTGCTATAGTCGGATAGTTATTGTTCAGAAGCTCATTACTAACGCTCCATCGCTTTCGCTCCGCCCCCCCCCCCCCACTCTCATAGCGCGCGGATCACAAACTAACTTCGAAAGTGGTGACTCGATTTTAGCTAATTCCAAATCTGGTTTATATTGTCCGGTAATCGCTCGTAAATGTCACACCGACTGGCAAAAGTCCACCGATGATGAAGGGTCGATGCATTGTGTATCACGACAAGTCACAACCGATCATGAAAAGACTTAAATACATAAAACTAACTCACGAATAACTCGGCGTCTGCTAGGTCTTAAATCCAGGAGATCACGCAGCCGGAAGATCTCGAACTGGAGGACCGCGGATGCAATAATAGGACGACGGTATACGGGCCGGGGGTCCGACTCGGTCCTACACGAGACTCGCACTAAACTGGAGGTTGCCCCCGTGTCGCAGACGGCGCTGCAGATGGCGCTGTTCCAGGACAGCGCGGAGTGCGTGAGCGAGCTGCTGCGGCACGGCGCCGACCCGCTGGCGGCCGACGGGGACGCGCGCGCCGCCGCGCACCGCGCCGCCGCCGCCGCGCCCGCCGCGCTCGCCGCGCTGCTGCGGGCCGCCGCGCGCCGCGCCCGGGACGTCCTGCAGCAGCACGGCGACCTGTGGAGGCCGCAGTTCGAGAGGAAGACCGACGAGGAGTTAGCTGACCATCTGTTGTACAAGATGTGCGTGATGTGCGACGACCAGGGTGATTAGTTTTAAAATATAAAGGTAGACTAGTAATAATCCACTTCGATGTCAAGTCCCCATTGCCCGTGGACATTTGCACTGTAATATAAAGTCTGTGCTTGTACTGGCTTTGTGCGACCTCGTCTGGGTAGGTCCCATCCACTCATCAGATATCCTACCGCAAAACAGCAGTACTTGGTATTGTTCTGAACCGGTTTGAAGGGTGAGTGAGCCAGTGTAATAACAGGCACAAGGGACATAAAATCTTAGTTCCCGAGGTTGGTGACCACTTACCATCAGGTGGCCCATATGCTCGTCCGCCTTCCTATTCTATAAAAAAAAGCCTGCTATAGTGTGTAATGACATAATTTATAATATTTTATAATAGTATATAGTATCATCGGAATTGCGATTCAAAAGAGAAAATGCTGCTAGTATTCTTGCCACCATTCCACGCGGTCACGATTTGTACCGTAGCTTTTTTCTTTTAAGATTTTCTTTTAATTTTTATAATTCAATTTTGTACAGACAAGTAACAGCCTGTGAATGTCCCACTGCTGGGCTAAGCCCACCTCCTCTCCTTTTTTGAAAAAAAGAGTTGGAGCTTATTCCACCACGCTGCTCCAATGCGGGTTGGTAGAATTCACACGTGGCAGAATTTCAGTGAAATTAGACACATGCAGGTTTCCTCACGATGTTTTCCTTCACCGTAAAGCACGAGATGAATTATAAACACAGATGTGATGGCCCAGCGGTTAGAACACGTGAATCTTAACCGATGATCGAGGATCAAAGCCGGGCAACACCACAAAGTTTTCATGTGCTTAATTTGTTTAATAATTCTGTAATAAAAAAAAAGTATTAGTAAATAATAATTATAACATCTAGTAACAATTTATTAGTCACTAAAACTCAAAAGCTTCAGTAAAATTTGTTTTTATGTAATAAGACGAATAAAAGAGGTCCTATAACCGTTTCCCAGGGTACACCCCGCTGATGTTGGCCAGCAAGGAAGGGAAGAGCGAAAACGTTAAGCTGTTGATAGAAGCGGCTCCGAGTACCATCAACATGAGGATGCCCAACTGTGGGAACACCGCTTTGTACTTAGCGGTGACCGCCGCCTGTCTGGATTGTTACAGTAAGTACTGTTGTGAGCCTTGAAAAAATACACACTTGGAAGTAAATTAGCAGTTCGAGTGACTGCTGGGCTAAGGCTTTTCAAGTCTCGGGACTTATACAGGCTGCTCCAATGCGGATTGGTGATACACATGTGGCAGATTTTTATTCGAGACTTGCAGGTTCTGGGGATGTTTCCTGTCACTGCTTGCTTGAAGTATATTTTTTTTTATTCTGTTCATATGCCGATGTCCTTGTCCAGGTCGCGGGCTGCATCTAAGTCAAATATTTATTTTTTATCCGTAGTGTCGTAGTAGTTTAAATTCCTTCCGCTTTAGTGGCTTGATCATGGCGAGATAACAAATGAAAACGTTCATTTCACAATAAGTCAGAAAATTTGAGAAATTCTATGAAATGATAAGATGTCCTTACTGTCGCAGGTCGCGGGAACAAGACAGAAGTGTCGCCGAACTTCTACTCTACCATAGACGCACTGGTGGAGGGGGGCGCCGACCCCACCATCGACAACGACTCGGGCAGCAACGTCAACCTGTTGCTCACCGAGTTCTCCATCGGCAAGCTGTCCATGTTGATCGCCAACAAGCTCACGTCCTCCAAGTACTTCGACGGGAACGAAACGAAGGATTTCAACTCGTATATGCTGGTCAAGGACTCGGAGGGTAAGGTCAACCTGCAGGAACTGAAGTCACCCAAGGCGGCGCCCCCGGAGTCGAAGGAAAAGGTGCCTGCGCACATCGTAACGCTCGACGCCAATAACGAGCCGCAGCCGCTGATCGAGACGGCGAGAAGAGGAACGAACGAACAGACGAACACGGTGGTCGTCAAACCGAAGAAAAAGATAAAGAAGCGGAAACCGGTCATTCTGCAGAATATACCGGTCGTGACGCAGTTCGTGTCGCTCGCGCAGCAACGGAACCGGCCGCTGATACTGAAGAAGTTCAACAAACCGAAGGCGGACGCGGCCGAACCCCCCAAGGTCATAACGCTGGCGCAAAACTTTATACCGTTACAGGCGACAGTTCCGATGAAGTTCGTTAAAATCTTGCCCAAAGTCGTGCAGCCCCCCCCGGCCCCGCTCGCCGCCACCCCTCCGCCGCCCACCGGCGTCATCAAGCGAGCTAAATCTGATTTAAACAGGAGCCCTAAAAAAATTAAACTCTAACAGCGAACTAAATCGATAACCATACTTACGACGCGATTAATTTTGCTTACGAGGCGTTCACGAGCGACCGTCGGCTGCTCGCTCGGCTTCTACGTTCGCGGCATCGTGACGTGCCGGTGTCGGGGGAGGGGGGTGAAGGGGAGCGTTGCGAGTGTAGAGGGGGGGGGGCATATTTGTCATGGGGGGGCCACCCGCGAATTTCCAGCCGATCATTCACCAGAAGGTTACGTGTAACACATAGTTTACTAACCCTAATTGTATGAAGATGACGGTTACTAGTGCGGCTACTATTACTATCCGTAAGCAAAACTAATCGTTTATTTTTTTATAAATAGAAATCGATCTTTAATGAAACGTTTGTGATCAAAATGAATCTGTTAAGAAGTCCGGGAATTAATGTTTTCCATCGAGTATTGCCGACACGTTTCCACAACACTACGGTTATATAGTCGTGGAAACTGTCGTCCTATCCTCACTGTCATATAGGAAGGGTTGCCAGTAACAAACTTTAAGACTTGCCATTGAAAAACAAGAACATACCTAATGGTATTTTTATAAACTTCACCTTTTATTTAAAGCCCGTCCGCTGGGAATGCGTCCCTGGCGTTTGTCCGTCGGTCACGGCCAGTGATAGCCTAGAAACAAAACGTCGACCTAACAGAGCAATGTGGATTATAATAATTATTGTTTTTTTTTTTTTTTATTTACAACAAGCATGAAATTCACTACGTCACGGCAATAGTTTTAATTTATAGCGAATGAAGCTGAAGCGCCTCTAGTTATATAAAAATATTAAATACTAAAATATTCTCCGGAACGCGCGGTGCGTTTTCTTCTGGTATGAGTTTTATGTATACTGGTTTATGATTAATATTATTAGTACCGAATAAATCGTGCGCATATTTATAACACTTAGTAAGTTTATATATTTGAAGACATAAATGAATGAAAGCGTTTCGTTGAATTTGTTTTTGTTACATGTTTATTATTTTACTATTTACAATAAAAAAATTTAATGAATAAACTATCAGGTCGAGGGCCAGACGTAATGGATGAATTTTCTTTGTACACGAATAAGTCAATCTGATAATTATTTATAATCTCTTTGATTCATGACGTTTTGTTTCAACATTTTTTGTCATGAATTCTTCGCTATGCTTCGCTTTCTTTAAGCTCGTCGTCCATTCGATCCCGGACTGGTTAGGTCGCATCCTCTTTTCGTCGGATTTGCGATGCTCCGGTGATGCGAGCCGGACATTATCATGACCTTGAACGTATACAGCGAGGTCGGTTCTTAATTCAAACTGCGTCATCCTGTATTTAAAATTAAAAAATAGTTTTATCGATTGAGAAACTTGTTCATGTGTATACTATGCATGAGCTCTTTAACCCTAAAATGCACTTCGGGTCATTCGCATACAGATATGTTACGATGAAAAAATACTTCGTTCAAGTGATGTTTTTCCCTTACCTTATGGTAATGTCTATTGAAGTTATTTTTTTTTTAATGGGTTGAAAAGTACCGCATCTGAAGCGTCACTTTATTTGTAATAGAATATAAAAGGGTCCCCAATCAGGGTTCCCAATCCTCATTTCAGGGTTAAAGTGCCTCAAAAAGATCACATGAAATCCACTATAAAGTAATTGAAAACGGGTATTATTGATGTAAATTATGTATTAAGTTAATATTATAGTTATGTTTTTATGAATGTGTCCGTCGGTTCATACAAATGGTATATTAATATGAAGTTGTCACGGACAGCTATTGTAAGAACTCACTTCGTAACTCACTCGTCAAATGTTGCCCGTCGGGGTATGTACCCACTCATCTCAATGAGTATATTTGAAATTCGGTTTGAAGGGTGAGTGAGACAGTGTAACTACGGGCACAAGAGACAACATCTTAGTTCCCAAGGTTGGTAGTGACGATATACGGTTAATATGTATTACATTGATAACGTCAATGTTCGGTGGTGACCACTTACCATCCATTGGCTCACTTGCCAGTCTGCCTACCTATAGTCTGCCTGCCTTCAAATATTAATAATTATAGTCAATTTCACGTATCACTTTCTGACATTTCACGATCGTGTTCTGCGTTGAGTTACGAAGTTTGTTCGTAAGGAATATCCCCACCCACTGATATCGTTCACATCGGGACAGTTTTAATTAAGAAAAGCACGTCTGTCCGTTAGATTCTGAAATAAATAAACAGTCGCTCGTTTTACCTCGCTTTACAACTCTCCTACTTAATTTTACTAACAATATTTCGAAAACAGTGAGTGAATCCATAATTAGACCAGTAAACTGTTTGTGGAGGGGATGATTCGCCACTAAAAGTTAAAAAAGTGGGGATAGAACATCCTTTTATTAGTTGAGAACTATTGTACTTGATTATTTATTAAGAGCAGAATTAAAGTAAATTCATGTTTAAATAATTATTTATGCCACAAAATACTCTGGACAAATCTCCGACGATGGGAAAAATGGGAGTGTATTCTACCGCGCTGTACCGCTGTGGGTTAGGGAGTACAATAATAATAATAATAGGATAGTACGTTCAACATCCAGAGAAATACATTTTTGTAAGTAACGGATATACTTAGCTAATAATGAACCCGAGTTTAATGTTGTTCAGCTTTTCAGAAGTCGTACGTTACCGGGTCCGTTTTCTAAACCAGTCGGGAACTAAAAGCTAGTTTGACGTGACGTTTGAACGGGACGACGTGACGTCATACACAAATTAGCAATTAAAGCTGAAACAAATTAACTTAATATGATATTTTTGCCGCGAAGTAATTAAATTTCATTGATACAGCAACGGAAGATACGAATAGGAATTAAATTAAATAGATATAGATATTAATTATTTAACCTTTTTTATTAAATTATTATTTTTATAATAAAATTGCCTATTAACAATAATTATAAAACAATTGAACCACCAAATTGTTTATTAAAAATTCTTCCTTCCCTATTAAAATAGAAGGAAGTTACTTACGTTGTATATTATTTATGAAAACATTCGTTTATATTTTTGTACATAATCTTTGAAAATTGTCAGCACTCAAAATATATCTGTCTATTGTTTGAGGTTTATAGAGATAGCAACACTTTTTAGATCTGTCAAGGCGAACAAGGAATTAAACACTTCTTTGCTCGTTTTGAGAACCACGAACTTGTCTGTAAGTTAGGTTAAAAAGAATTAAAACTGGACTAACAGTATATCTCTTTCTCTGGTATGAGATTAGAAGAGTTAGCAACTATTAACTTGGTTTGTTCTGTCGATTTAAATTTATCAACTAGAGATATATTTTTTTTTACATTTACATTACATTTCATTATAATAACGCGCAGGAACTCGAGAACATATAAAAACTATAATTTGTAGCTGTTAAATTTTTATATAATGCATAATGTATACTAGAGTAAGTTTTTATCATATTGATGTTTAGCATAATTTTAAGATATGTATTATAAGGTTCTGTTAATGTCTTAAAAATATTTAAGGCGTAACATTACAGGAATCGTATCGTTTTCATTTTTATATATCGAGTAGGTTTTATTTGTTTTAATTGCTTGCGACGTGTCAATTATTGGGGATTTTATTTTTTCAAATACTTGCCTCTGTTGTATAATTGTTTGTATATAAATAAGGTTTAAAATATTATTAAAGCATTCAATGAATAGTTGGTGTTTAATTTATTATTAATAATAATTATATTTGACTTCGTCTATAATTACTGAACGCGTGTGTATGATGTGGGCGTTATTAATTTTTATAACCGATTTCCGTTGCGGCGGCCAGTCCTAAGGTCCGTTGTTCACGGCACGGTTTTTTAACGGTCGGGTGTGCTAGCCACATCATAGTATAAACGTGTGTGCATTACACGGGAAACCATGTAATATAAGACAACTAATTTTTGATGAAGTAAAGACTAAACAGTGCCATAAATTATTTTTATAATTATTTAGTTATTTCAATACGCAAATTTTAGCTGTTTATTTAGACACGCGGTAGCATGTTAAGCCAAGTTCAAGCTAACAGAACTGGCGAGCAGCACCGTGTGTAATAACACGAACCATTTGGTACACCATAACTCGAAAACTATTTCACATTTACATGTCAAACTTGGCTCATATATTGAGACTTGCGAGATACATATTATGTGCTCCCAATTTCATAACACACCTCAAACAGTTATTTAGATATTAACGTCCAAAATTCGTAATTTTTATCACTGACTGACCTATAGATAAAACTAACCCAGTTCCAGATGACCTAGAAAGTTCAAATTTGGCATCCAGATAGGCAGTGGGGTGAAAACAAAGGAATAAGTCAGAAACTAGTAAATTTTTATCATTTTATTATAATTTTATAATAATTGATTCTATTACGAACACTTACAGTGCCTGTAATGTAAGAATCAGCAATCAATATTGATGACAGACAGAAAGAGAATAGTCGACTTTCGTATTTATTACGTTATTCAAAATTATTTATAAGTAATGATTTTATATTGTTGATTTGCGCTTCATATTGAAATAATAATTAATACTAAATCCCAGATAATAAGTACATTATAGCCTTCACAAGTTCTAAAGCTGTGAGTTCTTATTTTACTTTTCCGAAAATTTGGCTTGGTGGTAGAAACTAGCCATCGAACATAGGGCTCTTCCATGACTGTTTCAGTAGGTACTTAATAACAATTATATGAGAATTAGCCAAGTCAGACCTTATATAAGAAGAAATGATATTTTATGTTTTTATAAAATATTTTTTGTTGCTATAAATAAATTTCAGGAACGATCATTGAACTTGGTACCCATTTAGATCCCACTTCTTTTGTCATTGAAGGCACGTATCATAATATTTTAATCACATTTATGTTTTTGATGGGTAAGATTTTTCCGGAAAAACACACAGACAAATAAAAAAAAACGTTTGTTTTGGCAAATAGCCATATTAACTTTAAAAGAAGCAGTTAGTTTGAAGTCACAGAGAGAATTGTATTTATTTGTATAGATAATAAAAAACAATAGTAATATAACTTACACCTTTATTCATTTATTTACATTACGCACAATTTAACATTCACAAAGTAAACATGCGTTAACATTTAGTCCCGAATTTGAGCAAATTGTAGGTGATGTGGCAACACTAGCAGCGAGCGAGCGAGCGAGACGGAGATACACAAAGAAAATGACAATATATAGATAAAAATATTATTTGAGGTAATTATTAAAGAGCGCCAGCTGTTCCTGACTGACTTCGACCTATCGAAAAATAAAGAAGATATATATATTTTTTTATATTGTACAGTCAGCAGAGTTTACTGAACTCGTAAGGAATGAAAATAAGGTACACTCGTCGCCGTTCGGACCTCGACCTATCAAATGATCGGTTTCAGAGATATCGCCACGGTGTTGCCACTACTTACATTAAAACAATCAATACAAATACATCTTTACTATTTTTATAACTTCGCTTTTTACATTGTTTGATAATATAGTTAAAATTTAAAACATCTCCCAAGTGTAATCAAATACCAGTTAAACATGTGGTGACCGAAATACAATAAACTATAATCGTAAACTCAAATTATAAATTAAAAAAAAAACTCTTGTAACGTAAAAAATATTTTGTCGTACATTTAATTAAATTCTAAACAAAACAAGGATGTTTAAATGAAAAACACTTCAAAGATGTTTCTATAAAATCATAATTACAAATTAATCAAAAATATTTATATAAGATTTAAACCTTCAAATAGAGAATTTATCCAAAAATATTTTGGCTGTTACAAAACGTTTTTTTTTTTTAGTTTTATCTGCTTCCAGTCTCGTCCATCATGTTTGATCACACATTGTATTACGACAATGTGTAAACAAAAACTCAGAATAAAATCAATGAATTATTTCAGAAAATAATTCAACTGTAACCGACGCGACGCGCTGATCGGAATATCGTCCTCGGGTTTCTGACGTTTTTGTTTACCGTCGCACAAATGTCAAATGTCAGTTACACGTCACAATCGAGTCACTTATTACGTCACAACCTCCCGCCTTGCATCACGTCACAATTAATCATGCGGCGTTAGGATGATTAATTTTTGTATAGTCGGGAAGCTGCATTTTAATGTCCCACCGCTGGGCAAAGGAAACATGATTTAAGTATATGAAATATAATCGTTTACTGTAGCACGATGAATGGACATACATTTATTAGAATTTCTTGTTATATATGTATGTTTTTTATCATCGTAGCGTGAAGAAATATTTTTCCTTTGTTTTAATTCCTTAAATAAAAGTAAGTCTACAAACTTTCAATTCTATTCTACTGAGAATTTATTAATCTCTAACGAGTCGTTTAAACTTTATGTTTCAATCAATCAATCAATATATAACTTGTACCCCACTAAGCACCCGCTCCCATTTTATAACTTAGTTAATTGCGCATTTTAAGTTTGCCGATCAGAAGTTAGTCACAAAGCGGAGACAATATCATGTCCTTCTTACAGAAGTGTCTGTGCGTTGTGTCTCAATTAGAATGTTTATATATATATATATATATATGAATAGTTGAGTAGTTAAACGACAAAACGTCGTAACTACCAAACTTAAAAAAAAACGTATGTCTTCTGTAATATGAGTCAATCATTTTATATTCGTCTAATTAATTCGGAATTTAATAGTTTGATCATTAAACCGACAATTGTAACAAAAATTTTAAACATATGTAGTTCTTTAATAACTTTAAAGTCGTGATGTAAAATATGTATATATAACGAAGAATTAAAATCATTTTAAATATGACTAATAATATTTCAACACCATACCTTGATAGGTTTAAGATAAAAAAAGTTAATTGGTAAAAAAAAAAGTAAAGTACACCTTAACCTAAGGACGGATACAGACTAGTCTACCGATACGTTAATATTTTACAAACGACACTCGGAGCGGAACGCGCAACCTTCAGCCTTTGACATCTCTCAAAACTGCTCGAAAAAAAAAAAAAAATATTGTAAAGTTCTAAATTGAATACCAAATTATTTGCTGGATTTTTGAGCAAATATTCCGCCGTTTGTTGTAGCTGTATACTATTATATTATACATTTTGGTAAATTGTAAATCGTAATTAACTCTGCATATCGAATTAAACAATAATCAATTATTTTTCATCGCATTCGTAAAACTATTCTCAAAAGACCTTTATATATTACGAGATATTTTTGATACTGAACAAGTGTCTATCTAAGCGCTTAGATAGCGCGCCCCCCTCCCAACGTCTATGCTACCTGCCTTAAAACCGAAGAGATTTTTTATAATGGCAACCCGAAGCCCGATTGAAGATATAAAATATTTACAGATTAAAAATAGTCATAATTTTCCGAATGTCAATTTTAAAACTAAAAAAAACATAAATTTGTTCGAATCTTAAATTTGAATTATCACATTCGTTGGAAGATAACTTAAAAAAAAGCTAATAATATTTATGTTAAAAGGTGGTTTCTTAACGAGTAAAAATGCTAAAATTAAACAAATATGTCATTTTTCCCGCCGATTTTAAATCGCATTCAGTTTTAAAGTGCTATTAAAAAAAAGTCGTTACACATCAAAATTAACGATAATATTTTTATACATAGAATTTGATATATTTTTTAAATCTATACTTTTAATGCTACTGACGTGTGTATGTAACTGTTTTGTAGCCTTAAAGTTGTGCCATTTGTATGTGAAAGTTGTAGTTTTTTTTTATATAAAATGGTAGAAGTAGCGTTGCCAAAACAGTTACACACAAGTTTATACATACGATGCGCGGTTCCCTACACGTTATCTTCTATTGTTCAACTCGTATCCGTTCTCTTTGCTCGGAGTTTTCGCTGGAGTCGGCTTGGCGACCGCGTGACCTTCCAGTCTCAGGGTGCTCTGACGATGGGACGACCTGTTACAAAGAAAACGTTCGAAGAAAATTCTCAGAAACAACCCAGTATTTGTCCCAACGCTGGGCTAAGATATTCATTTTTTGTTAAGAATTCACGTTACGCTCGGCGGTGACGCTAGCATATATAGCGTTTCATTCTTTAATTCCGGATGGAAAAGAAATCGTCGGTCCTTCGAGCCGGATACAAGCCGGCTCGTGCACTGACCGTATGAGGCAGGTGACGGCCAGCAGGATGAGCAGCAGGCCGAGCGCGGACAGCCCCCAGCCCAGCGCCGCGCGCGCCACGGGCGGCAGCGCCGTCGCCAGGCGCAGCATGGACGACACCGACTCCGGCAGCTCGTCGATGCCCTGCGCGGGGCGGGTACAGTCACATTTTTGAATGAGGATTAATTACAGTTCCTCGCGTAAAAATATAATCGATAAAGAACCTGCTGCGGGCGGGGTTCGTCCCATTCACGAAATGATAAGCTAGTCAGTGTAATTACAGGCGCACGGTTGTGATATTTTAGATCTCCTGGAGGAATAGTTATTTTAACCCTATGAGCGGGGCCGATCGCTATCTGACTCCCAACTGCCCCGCCCTGAAGGGTGTATAGTGAGGCGCTGTCACCCACCTCCTCGAACCACAGAATGGGGAACACGATGTCCGGGAAGTTGGCGACCTGCTTGATGTCGACGACTTGCGACACGGCCAGGTTGATCTGGATACGCGCGCGGGCACGCAGCGCCGTGCCCATCTCCTGTAAAGGGGGGGGGGGTCGTATTTACACTTATGGTAAAATAATATGAATAAAAGAGTCAATACATCAATGCCGTACAAGATTATATAGGTAAGGTATCATACTTTGGAGTTCTTCATAGGCGATATATGCATGTGATAGATCGAAAAAACTAAAAAAATTAGATAGCAAATGGATTTAACCGAGACAAGTACGAAGATAATAAATGCTGTCGACTTTTGCGTCAATACTTTACTCTCCCGTATTTCCATGTCCAAGTAAAGCTGGTCATGCCTCTGACCATCTTAGTCTTTCCGTCATTGTCTCGTGAATACGAACAGACCCTACAGTAGTAACAATTGGCCGCGACTGGAATTTCTTAGTGGGACATAATCCTTGGTAAGATTCCGTCGTATTTAGATGATAACTATTTACTAATACTGATAAGGTGTTGTGGTGTACGTGTGTCGTTTATACTTACGGGTTGTACGTCGATGTAGAGACGATGAGCTTCAGGGTCCGGGGGGGAGACGCCCTCCACCGCGTCCCGCAGGCGAGGGTCGGCGAGGTAGAAGTGAGGGAACGAGAGCATTATAGGAGAATCTGTAAATAACACAAATAGCCAAGATCAGATATCGAATATCTGTTTGGAGAATCGTTTCCCGAATAACTAATATATTGTAAGGTATTACCACTTTCCAAAACATAAGCGAATCTTGTATTAATTATACTTCCGTATTATATTCATACTTCCGTTTTTAGTAAAATATTTGAAAAAATTATATTAAACGAACTTCTACCATAGTTAACAGCAATTCGGGTTTACAGCTGTCGGAATGGCGCTACTTGGACTTATAACGTCTAAGATACATGGAAGAAATCACAAAATGCTTTTGGCGTATTCTGCGAGAGACAGTGAGGTGTGAGGTGAGGTGTAGAGCACAAAGAGCGTTTGCATATTACGGTGTTAACAGTAAAGCTCATAGATATCATTACTTCATACAAAAAATAGAATTAAGCGTTTGAGTCTGTACTGAGATTAGGCGTTTCACGGGGATCAATTTTAGGTATTTTTCATATAAATAACATATTATGTTTAACGTAGTTATAGTAACAGCCTTTGAATGTCCCACTGCTGGGCTAAGGCTTCCTCTCCCTTTTTGAGGAGAAGGTATGGAGCTTATTCCACCACGCTGCCCCAATGTGGGTTGGTAGAATACACATGTAGCAGAATTTCAGTGAAATTAGACACATGCAGGTTTCTTCGCGATGTTTTCCTTAACCGTAAAGCACGAGATGAATTATAAACACAAATTAAGCACATGAAAACTCAGTGGTGCTTGCCCGGGTTTGAACCCACGATCATCGGTTAAGATTCACGCGTTATTACCACTTGTTATTATTTTTTCTGATATTACATCATTGTTTTTTAAGATAAGCAAGTCATAACATTGTATTATGATTGAAACAAAGTTAAAATCCTAAAGATCAATCTTATAAAACGATGTATGACGATATCTTATAAAATAATGACGTATATCTTACTTGAATAAACACTTATTTAAGTGAGATATAAAGTATATTTTTTTATTGAGAAACAATTTTAACTTGACAAAGGAAACAGTGATCGTTGATATGGATACCACTTACCATATTGACAGAGGGACACGTTGAAGAGCCCGTTGGGCGCGCACGGCGGGCCCGCGGGACAGAAGCACTTGTTGTGCTCGTCGTTAGCGAACACGTCCTCGGGCGGAGTGAACCTGAAGCCCTGCACGCCCGCCGCCGACTCCACGTCCTTCAGATATCTGAGAACATTATATACTGTGTTATTATTATTATTATTTTTTATAGAATAGGAAGGCGGACGAGCATATGGGCCACCTGATGGTAAGTGGTCACCAACGCCCATATACATTGGCATTAACCATCGCTTACATCACCAATGCGCCACCAACCTTGAACTAAGATGTTATGTCCCTTGCGCCTGTAATTACACTGGCTCACTCACCCTTCAAACCGGAATACAACAATACTAAGTACTGCTGTTTTGCGGTAGAATATCTTATGAGTGGGTGGTACCTACCCAGACGAGCTTGCACAAAGCTCTACCACCAGTAAGATTAGACACATCCATTAAGAACAAGACCATGTCGTATGCCGTCATGCCGTCCGCCGCTGGTCGCTACTCCATACGTATGCTATACACTTCGCTGCTATATATTATAATAATAATAAAACTGTTATATTTATATAACTGGACATGCTGCGTGAAAAAATGGCGTTTTGAATGCCGGCGAAGTTATTATCGGAAATCCGGAAGTAAAATTAAGTGGATATAAGTAATTAAGTGGAATAGTGTTGTATTATAAATAAAGGTATGTTAATCAAAAACTGTTTGTCGTGCATAATATGAGTAATCGCTATAAGCGAATCGCAAGATAAATGGAAATTTAAGGTTTATTGTTCTCTTCTTCTTCCTACCCTTATCCCCACGTCGGGTCGGCACGACATGTATTTTCCTCCCACTTCTCTCTGTCACTCTTCATATCAGCACTCACCCCTTTCACACACATATCCTTTTTTACGCAATCCATCCAAATTTCTTCGTCAACCTCCCCCGGCACTAAATCCATCAACATTCATACTCATCACCCTTCTAGCAACATGCTTTTCATCCTTCCTCATCACTTGCCCATACCATCTATTACTCTTCAAAATCGGTTGGAATAAACATTAAAATTCAGTGTTGTTTGCTCAGGTCTGACTATATTTCTTATAAAGTAAAAATAAAATAATTCAGTAAATAAGCTCCCACGTAGTTCACCTTCACCTCCCGCATCCTCAGACCACAAGCACTGCATCATTGATAAAACTCATTAAAAGAACGACGAGACGTTATCCCGACATTACGATCAGTAATTGTATAATTTATATATAAGTGCTTCGTCGTTATATTATCGTTAGAGTTGCTAACGATGTTATATATTAACCTAAAAAACTAATATATAAACGCTAAGTCAACAAGACCACAGATTATGTAACAGAAAAGATTAAACGATCGTATTTCTAGAATTTATACCTTGGTTTACGTGACGAAATTTTGATGAATGTAAAATAAATAAGAAGTCTCGAAATTACATCTTACTTGCTAATTTCAAGTTTAAATATATTATTATACTGGTGGTAGACGCTTTGTGCACGTAGTCGCATTGGAGCAGCGTGGTGGAATAAGCTTCAAACCTTCTCCTCAAAAAGGGGGTGGAGGCCTTAGCCCAGCAGTGGGACATTCACAGGCTGTTACTGTACTGTGTTTCTTGCCGGTTCTTCTTGATAGAATCTACATTCCAAACCGGTAGCGCTTGATGATTGATAAGTACTTGTAAAAGTCTATTTGAATAAAAACATATTATATTATAAATAAAAGGCAGTAGACAGTGTGTGCTTGATAGTATATAACATCGTAATTAGTTATGCCTCAAAAATACTATGTATACTACTGATGGTAGAGCTTTGTGCAAGCTCGTCTGGGTAGGTACAACCCACTATACATTAGATATTCTACCACAAAACAGCAGGTCATGGTATTGTTGTGTTCCGGTTTACACGGTTCCGGTACATAACATCTTAGTTCCCAAGGTTGGAGGCGCATTGGTGATGTAAGCGATGGTAAACATTTCTTACAATGCCAATGTCTAAGGGTGTTGATGACCACTTACCATCAGGTGGCCCATATGCTCATCCGCCTTCCTATTCTATAAAAAAAAAGTCAATGCAAATTAAGTAAATATACTGTTTATAGTAGCTACATATATACATAATATATGGTTTGTCGATGTTTTTCGTTGATCAAACTGTTTACGGAACGGCCATTGTTTGATTTGATTTTGTAAACACGAGAACGTATCGAGTTTGTTGAAATATCGAATTGCTTCCTGCGGACCGTCGGACATTTGTTATTAATCACACTTAGCAACTTGGATGACGTAAATGATGTTTTAAAGTTACTGATATAATATGCATTTCAGAAAATAATATTCGACTTTGACAATAATTATTAGATTTAAAGAATACACGCGTCATAATAGCTTATCAACATTTCACAAGTGAGATAGGAAGTGAGTTAGAGAAACGAAGTGATGATGAACCGATCAGCGAAAGAGAGTAGCTAGTAGTCAACGTTGACATTAGGACTCTAAGATATGTAAAATATTCTTACACCACCCACGCCTGTCCCCTATGGCTGTAATAACACTGAATCTGCTTTTTAAAACTTGAATTTAAGCTTGAAAATTATTTTAAACATTTTCGTAAATAAATAATAATAATATCCTGGGACATTATTCACACACGGCCATCAGATCCCAAACTAAGCAGAGCTCGTACTATGGAAACCAGACAATTGATATACTACATATACTACTTTTCTTTTATAAATACATACTTATAAAGATAATTACACCCAGACTCAGGACAAACAGACATGTTCATGCACACAAATGTCTGTCCTGAGAATGGGAATCGAACCCATAACCTTCGGCGTGCAAGGCAAGTGTCTACCGACCACGCCAGCCGGCCCGTCAAATGAAACTTACTTAAATATTTCCATAAATATAACTTTCCTTATATACGTACGTGTATTACATATGTACTTGTGATACGTTATAAAGATATCTGATGTTCGCCGTACTTTGTAATTGTTGTTAATATACGAGTGTCGCAAATGTTTTATTTAGGATTTGGCCCGAATTTTCTGTACTACATAAGAGGCGCTGTTTGTTATCTGTGGGGGCGTTTATCATAAATAAATGCAGTGATTTAATTGTACGTGCCCGTGCCTAAACAAACGAGAGCCGAGATGGCCCAGTGGTAAGAACGCGTGAATCTTAACCGATGATCGTGGGTTCAAACCCGGGCAAGCACCACTGAATTTTCATGTGCTTAATTTGTGATTATAATTCATCTCGTGCTTTACGGTGAAGGAAAACATCGTGAGGAAACCTGCATGTGTCTAATTTCACTGAAATTCTGCCACATGTGAATTCTACCAACCCGAATTGGAGCAGCGTGGTGGAATAAGCTCCAAACCTTCTCCTCAAAAAGAGGAGAGGAGGCCTTTAGCCCAGCAGTGGGACATTCACAGGCTGTTACGGTGCCTAAACAGCCTACAGACGATAGCTCTGCAAAGATGAGCGTTGGAAGAAATATCTTCAAGGCATTAGCATGCCTTGTCTATTTAAGTTCCCTTTCGATATCTTTTATTTCTGGTACAAGTAAAGAGGTGTTAGTATTACCTAAGAGCTTATTCTCTCAGCTCTCAGGAATGGATATGGAATGATAGAATAAGCTCCATACTATCTCCCAAAAAAAAAGGAGAGGATACCTTAGCCCAGCAGTGGGACATTCGCAGGCTGTTACTGTTACCTGAGAGGTAAAAGCCTGCACAGGTCCTTGTCGTAGACCGCCAGGCTGTCGTTTCTCGTGATGTGTGGAGGGAAGATGGACCCGTCGGACCCGGCGATGCTGTTACACTCGTCCGTGGTCCAGTGAGGAAGGCGCTCCCTGTAGTTGTACCGCTCGAAGATCCCGTACTTGGTGATGTCTGATGCGCCACTGAACATGGTTACTTCATCGGGTGACGTTCCGTTTTTCTGGAATGAAACAAATTAATGTTTATAAGTAATTTTCTTATAGTTTATTTTTATATATAAATATTGATTTTGATATATCTGTTTGAGGCACAAATATGTTTTTATACTATCCAGGTTGTTGATACTATCCGCTAGATGGCGCTGCGGCACATCTGTACTGTTTAACCGATAGCCATGAAAATCGGTACCTAAGGAAATATTGAAGCGAAAGTCGTAAACTAAATTACAAATAAACCTATGGACGCAAACAACGCCAGCCAAAAGTTAGTAGAAGATTGTTTTTTATTAAATAGGTAGGCGGACTAGCAAATGGGCCACCAGACTGTTAGTGGTCACTACCCACCAACATTGGCACTGTAATTTGGAACGTGTGGGGCGGCCTCACAGGAGGTACCCTTCAGACGTGCTTAGCCTGAGCTTTTAAATGGACTCCCAATGTATATGTTGAGATTTAGTTAAGACACGGCGCGTTGACGATGCCGATATCAACATATCACCCAAAAACAATACAGTTTTGTTGTTTATTACATAAATGCAGGATGAACCAGTACGATTATGATTGAGTTAGTTATACATGGTATTGTCATACACACTAGCGACTGCGTGACATAGCATTATCTAGAATGACGTAGACAATGGAGCTATTACCGATATTGTTAAAACGGTATTTAAAGGAGAATCTTACGAAACTATATTTTTTCCATTTAGAACATTAGTTACGATCTAAAAATTAAATATTTTCAAACGGAAAGACTAACGAATTAAAACAACGGAACCGCCCACTACAAACAGTAACGGGCTCGCGTTTACAGCGGATTTAAAAGTTGTTACGACAGATCTTATATCTTTATTTATTATGATATAAAATCATTCGCCGCGTCTATCTGTTTGTGTAATCTCAGAAACTACAGTATATATTAACGTACCGTCTTCACCAGTAGACAGATTGATATATGGTAAAGGATTTGGTATTTAGTTTGGGAAATATTTATGCAGATAACGTTTAAAACTATGTTAAAAAAATTCACTCGCCGCAGGATCAAAAAATCAATAAGTGGTATGCGACTTTGGCTATACTAATTATAACATTCAATCGATACACGCGTCAAAATAGCGTATCACCATCAGTCGTAAACATTTCACGATGAGATACAAAGTGAGTTCTTATAAGAGCTCTGAGAAATACTGCTGATAAACTTACCCCGTAGAAGAGACCGAACTCCTCGTACGGTAGCTTCTGTTCCTTCGGCACGACGTCCTTGGCTAGTTTCAGGAGCGGGTCCTCGTACCCCCAGAGCAGTTGTCCCACCGACACCTCCACGAATGGCTTGATCTTCAGGATATCCATAATGGAAGCCATCGCGAGGCGGAGGAAACGTGCTGCGTTTTTAGATTGGGAGGTTGCACTCTGTTGACAATCACATTATATTAGTTTTATTATAATTAAGTAACATTAGGAAATCTTCCATTGAGTTTAAGAACTTATTCTTTTGTAGCAAGTTTACCCCTTCAAATGTAGGTTTCATTTCTGGATTATAAAGATGTATTGATCGCATGAAAACTTATTTGGATTTAATACTAAGAGTTTCGGTTAAGAGTCTTTATCTGCACTAGACAATTTCATCTCTAATTACTATCTATCCGAAATAATCTATTTTTTTTTTTATTACAATTTCGTAATGAACTCAGAACAAAATGTATAAAATTCATTACTCCTAAAGTAAGATGCTTAAAAACGAATAGGCATTCGTTGCAGATGAGGACTGTTCTATGTAGCCTGAACCATAAAGCTTTACTAAACAGTGATTTTAAGATATACATCAAATCTAGAGTAAACAGGATTCTTCTAGGCAAGCGTGCCACATCCTAGACCGTGTCGATGCTTAACATCAGGCAAGTCAACGGTCAAACGCTGTCCTATTACGTGGAAAAAAACATATGTCACTGTAAGGACCGTTATTTTACAATTACTGAATAAATTGTAAGTTGTTAAAGAAAAATTAAATTAAGATTTAAGAAGTTCATATCTCATCAAGAACAAAAGTTCACACACGAGAAACTAATTAGATAATTTTCTTATATCTATGTTATAATTATCGGTGCCTTTATACAAAATAAAAGGAATTATATATCTATTTTCTAAAATCGAGCTTTGACAGTGTTTTCTTAGTTCAGTCTTAAATTTTACAATTTTGTTTCATTAATTAGTTCTATCGGTAAGCTATTGTAAAGCAGCTACGAAGTAATTTACATACGAAGCATAATATTTTTGCTTTATATGTACATTAAATATCATTAAAGAGTTATTATGAATAACAGCCGTCAGTGTCGAACTATCTGAATTATTTCTTGTTTTAAGAAAAATACGTTAATTATAGGTCGTCAAGGTTCAAGATTTATTATTCACATTATATTTAACAACTTTGAAACAAGACCTGTTTCGAAGGTGACATGAGACAAATATACCTAAAGTGTCATGAGCTTTTGACATTATATGAACATATAGTAACAGCCTTTGTATGTCCCACTGCTGGGCTAAAGCCTCCTCTTCCTTTTGAGGAGAAGGTTTGGAGCTTATTCCACCACGCTGCTCCAATGCGGGTTGGTAGAATTCACATGTGTCAGAATTTTAATGAAATTAGACACATGCAGGTTTTCTCACGATGTTTTCCTTCACCGTAAAGCACAAGACGAATTATAAACACAAATTAAGCACATTAAAATTCATATGAACATATACTCTAATTAAGTACGATCTTGCGAGTACTACATACTTGACATTATATAAGATTGACTGCCTCGTTGGTCTAATGGCTAGATATAAAGCCGTAGAACCCGACGTCCTGGATTCAATTCCCAGGGCCGGGCCAGTAGAATGCGATTGGGTTTTTCTGTCAGAAAATCCTCAGTAGCGACCCTGAGTCTGGAAGTTGGAAGTGTGTACACTCCCGTGCCTCGGTGCGGACGTAAAGCCGTTGGTCCTGCGCCTGAACTCTTTCCGGTCGTGTCGGATTGCCGTCCCATCGGATTATGAGAGCTAGGGAATAGAGTGCATGTGTGTCTGCGCACACACTTGTTTACTATAATATGACCTGCGCAGTTGGCTAATATCTCTTGAGATTGGCCGCTGTGGTCGAAATCGGTCTATATTTTCGGTCGGTAATCGGTAATATATTTTTTTTTATAGAATTTTTATATAAGATTGAAATTAAAGTTATATCTGGTTTACATTCATATAGTATTCGAGAAAAATGTTTGGTAGTTACTAATTTTCTTAATACGCATTATTTAAATTATTTATTAATGATTTAACATAAGATTTATATTTATTAAATGTATGAGATATCTTCCTGATCGATTTCGCGGAATATATCTGTTATTTTACATGATATGTAGGACTAATGAGCCACCGATGGTAAATGGAGACTACGTACTGCTTGAATATGTGCGTAAATACATAATAATATTATTTTTAATTTAAAGTTTATTAATGAATATTAGCTGTTATATAAGAGAGAGCACATAGACATACATATAACTAGTGTAATGTAAGCTTGTGAAAATATTTCCCATTATCCGATGGCGCGGCAAATCCGACACGATCGGCTTTCCGAGACACGGCTTTATCAATTATTCCACTTCCAGACTCCAAGACTTAATTGAAAATTTGAATACAGATGGTTCTAACCCAGGACCTGTAGTGGCCTGATAAGCTAGCCTTCTATATATAATATTATTACTATGTGGATAAAGAGAAATATACATTTCCAAAGTGGGTTATATTTATAAAGTGAGTTTACTCAGCATAAATTTATTTACATTTAGGTAACCTCTAATGAAATAAACTTCACAAACAGCATTGAGAAACATTTGATCATTACAAACATTCTTATTAACGAATTACTACTATTTTTACACACCGAAATGAACCTTACGTCTATAGCTATAAATCACATTTCTAAATGACATCTAAATGTTTAACTATACAAAGGATTTTCGACTCTATTTCCTTAATACTACTATTTATTTCTCTTTATACTTTTGTGAATTATTATTTATAATGAATGCATTATATACACTTGCGATAATATGTCTTAATCGTTTATGTATAGAAGTTGTTTTAGCGTGTTATTATTGAGTTCATTGCACTAAGCGTGATTAGGTCCTTGATCACGTATGTGCTAGGTAAAGAAATTTTGTAAGGTAGCCATGATTTCGATTTGTTAAGGGAAACGATTATTGTTTGTGTTGCAGTGGTGAACTACAATTGACCGGAAGAACTGCAGGTAAATGCCCCACTGCTGGGCTTTTAAAAATAATGTTTTAGGCTTATTCCACCAAGATGACGCACGAGGATTGGTAGAACACACAGTTATTATATACAAGTCCTTACGTTGTTTTCTTCACGTTAAACGCGAAATTAAGTAAATACGCATTTTTTTTAAAAATTAATCTCATTAAGAATTCTAACCACTCGGCGGTCTCTGCTTTTGAATTTTGTTTAAAATGTCATGTTGAAGTTTTATTTTGACTTATTTTATTATTTTACGGATATAATGTAACACACTCGACACACAGAAAACTTTGTTTTAATACCGACTTTGCTAGCACTTCTGGGGACCAGCCACTCAAACAACATACATATTCTACCGTCAAACAGCAATAATTAGTATTGTTGTGCTCCGGTTTGAGGGGTTAGTGAGCCAGACGCAGTGTTCGTACAGTAACAAGGGACATAACATCTTAGTTCCCAAGGATAGGTGCACATTGGTGATATTGTTAGGGTTAATATTTATCACATAGCTAATGTATATGGGAAGTGAGGTGCTATCACCATGAGGTACATTTGCCCACTATCCTACATTTAAAAATAATTATAATAATTTTGTATTGATCTATTAATTCGTTATTAAAGTGTACATGTCCTTGTAAATATACAAACCCGTGGTTACCCGCGACACGACTCGGCATTTGTGCGTGAACTAACCGTATGAATTTACAATGACTTAAAGCGTGATCACCACAATATTAACATACCGGTTATTCCGTTCGATGTGATCGTTATAGGTCGCGGATTTGATCCGTGCCATTAACTATATTATTTGTTAAATGTCTATTTATTGACTTGGTGGTTAGGACTTTGTGCAAGCACATCTGGGAGGTATCACCCACTCATCAGATTTCCTACCGCCAAACAGCAATAAAGCCGAAGCCGAGATGGCCCAGTGGTAAGAACGCGTGAATCTTAACCGATGATCGTGGGTTCAAACCCGGGCAAGCACCACTGAATTTTCATGTGCTTAATTTGTGATTATAATTCATCTCGTGCTTTACGGTGAAGGAAAACATCGTGAGGAAACCTGCATGTGTCTAATTTCACTGAAATTCTGCCACATGTGAATTCTACCAACCCGCATTGGAGCAGCGTGGTGGAATAAGCTCCAAACCTTCTCCTCAAAAAGAGGAGAGGAGGCCTTTAGCCCAGCAGTGGGACATTCACAGGCTGTTACGTAAACAGCAATACTCAGTATTGTTGTTCTCCGATCGAAAAGGTGAATGAGAAAGTGAAACTATATGGACAAGAGATACAACATCGAAGGTCCTAAGGTTGGTGACGCATTATTGATGTAAGGAATGGTTAATATTACTAATGGCATCAATGTCTATGAGGTGCGGTTACCTCTTAAAATCAGGTGACCCATCTGTCCGTCCATTTATCTAAACAAATATTATAAAGAGGTAGTTTGTGAGGTTGTAGGGGGTAATCTCCGGATCTACTTAACCGATTTTAAAAATTCTATTACCGCGTTTTTTAAGCCACACTATTTGTGAGTATATATATATATATATATATATATATATATATATATATATATATAAATTCAAAGACTTTTTCGTGGTAGTCGGATTTGCAAAGTAAGTCGGAGAAAAAACGGTCGAACGAAAACGTTTCTTACGAACGCTGCCTTAACGATGAGAGATATATGATTACATTCTAGAGAAAAGTTGTAGAAATTGATAATGCCTATAAAAAGTCAGCGACAGCATATATCTAACTATTGTATTTAAGTCACAAAAAGTAATTTTTTATATTTAAAAATAATTTAAATCGTTATATAATGGTCGTGTTTGTTGGTCATTTTCTCAACAATTATGAATTCTTATCAAAATAAATAAACTTATCGGTGAGTGAGGAAAAAGTCTTTTTCCTTTCATATAATTTGGACAAATAGTTAAAGACATAATACGGCATAGGTATGGAACCGCGACCGTGTGATCTATTTAATGATATTTCTATTAGACGGTATTTATAAATAAATTGCTTTATCACCAAGGAAATATATATATATTATATATATATATATTTACAGAATGTTTTTGGTTGTATAGTTTATCAAAAATAAAATATCAAATACGCGAGAAAATTTTATTATTGTTCGGTCAACGTGACTTTTGGCATTCAGGAAATAAATCATAGCACTCAGCACTAACCGAACCACAATCATAATTTTATCACAAGTAAAAATGTTTACCACCCAATGAAGTGGGCAAGGGTCAGCTTGTCTATATAATAAAATAAAAAAACAACGAAATCGAATCCAAATATTTTAATTGGTTTGATTATTTTTTATATAATATTATGAATGTATTATTATTTATATATTTCGGAATGTAGATTCTACCTTGAATAACCGGCAAGAAACTCAGTAGTTACTCTTTTCCATTAATTTACAGTTATGTAAATAAAATACAATTAATTTTATTATTTGCTCAGTCAGCTTATTCCTTGACCGGAGTCTGTGAGCTTCGTTTACGATCGTGGTGACGGCGGGGACGTTAAATATTCAAATTGGATAATTGAGTATGAATTCTCGTACCAGCATCCGTGTGCGCTGAGATGGAACTGAGGCAGCGGAACTTATAACAGTGTTGTGCAACGAAGCGTCTCCCGTCTAGCTATAGCACACCATCTAGCTTCTAGACTTATGTAATATAAATATACTAGTCGCCCATCAGTCGAAATTCGACCGTATTACATTGAATCATTCATATATATATACAAAATATCACTCACTGACTGATTCATCCGGAACTATACGCCCGATTGATTCAACATTTATCATAGTTACTCCTTTCGCGACGTAGGAGCTCACTAAGAATAAATTTTACGGAAACCCTGTCCTATGACTACATTACTTTATACTGCTGGGCTCAGGGCTGCTCTTCCTTTGATGAGAAGGATTGAAGGATTGGACTCTTTAAACGCTAATTCAATGAAGTTTGGTGGTTACACATGTGGCAGAATTTTGGTGAAATTATGGGCCGGGAGGTAGTGTTGCATTTTAGGTAGTGATTTTACGCCGATCGATTGCCATTAATTTCAATAGATCTCGAATGACTAATAAGCGAAGTGACCGGTAGCAACCTAAGTAGCGGTGGGTTTGGCTGTGGGAGGTTGCGAAAGTGGTAAAAAAAAGAAAAAAAAGTGATAATACACTGTACGAAAACAATAATCAGCTGCCTGGTTAGCAGTGGAAAGACCGTCAGGTGACGCAGTAAAGATTTGGTCGGGAGGTAGCGTAGTAGTAATTGGGTTGCTATGTCTTTTGTAAATGCAACGCTATATCACGGATCATTAGACAGGTGCAGGTTTCCTCACGATGTTGTCCTTAACCGTAAAGCACGAAATGGCACATAAATTAAGCACATGGAAATTCAGTGGTGCTAGAATGAGTTTGTATATATCTAAATACTAATATATATATTATTTATTTATTTGGTAATCAAACGGTTTAGATATATAACTTGTTAATTATGTATTACATCACTCGTAACTAAAACCGAAATATGATTACACAATTCAATTTAATAAATATTGCATTACAAACAAGAAAATAGTAATTAAAGTAAAGTTTAAAAAAGTAATTCGGTAAGTCGACTGACAAATGAGCCAACCGAGGTAAGTGGTCACCACCGCCGACATTGAAACTGTATAAAAATAATAAGTATGTCTTATTTTGCTAATGCGCCACCGTATGAACTGAGATGTTACGTCCCACGTCCCTCGTGCCTGTGGCCACACTGGCTCTTTCACCCTTCAATCCGGAACACAACGGTAATAATTAAAAAGTTAAACAATTTGTATGGTTGAACGCGCTTGTCTCAGAACCATTTAGAATTATTAAAAAAAAAACGTGATACACACAATCTATTCAGATAAAGTTTAAATCCAAGTTTAGCAATCGTTATAAATAATTCTAATATGACTTCCGACTCCAATCATATATATACTCGTAAAACAGGTATCTATAATTCAAATGTAACGCGTGTGAGACCGCTTGATACAGTTAGTTTTAAAAAAATAACTATAAGCTTAATGTTGCCACCTGTATTATACAATAAAATATAATAAATATTTTGTTTTGGGCAAACGAACGTTATGGAAGCAATAAAGTACGTGAAAATACTTTTAATAATTTTTGTGTTCCAAAAAAAAAAGATTTTTCTCGCGTGTAACGTAACGTTGAGAAATGAAGTATTTATATATATGGATATAGATATGCGCTACAGACGAGATGGCCTAGTGGTTAGAACACGTGCATCTTAACCGATGATCGTGGGTTCAAACTCAGGCCACCACCACTGAATTTTCATGTGCTTAATTTGTGTTTATTATTTATCTCGTGCTTGACGGTGAAGGAAAACATCGTGAGGAAACCTGGATGTGTCAAATTTCACTGAAATTCAACATGGAATAAGCTCCAAACTTTCTCCTCAAAAGGGAGAGGAGGCCTTAGCCCAGCAGTGGGGAAATTAACAGGCTTATACTAAAAATAGACATGCGCTAGTAACAAATACTTGTTACATTTTGATAGCAACAACAACAATGATGGAGCGCCAATAACTAATATATCGTGTTCAGATATTGTATTATACACTGGCCTCCAAAAAAATCGTCTTCTTCTTACAGTATTTTCACTCACAGACACTCCACGACTTTCTCGGAGTCTACCTTGAACGTCAACAGCCGAAAGATGTCGGTTTCTTAAAGACGTCAAACCAATAAAACGGTCATCGGTCGGGTTCGTGACACGCCCCCTGCCAGATCCTGGTCTCCGGCGATACTCCCCAGTCTCCAAGTAGCGTTTGTACACTCTTCGCACCGCTGAACGACTTAATTTTAGTGTTCTAGCCACATTTCGCTGACTTAACCCCTCATGAATAAGAGCTACGAATTGAGCAGCTTCTGCTTCAGTAGTATCCATTTTTTATGTTTAAACTTATTAAAATTATTGTTTCAACAAAGTTTCATACACTTAATCAATAATAAACATCGAACCGAGATGACTCCGCGTTAAGAACTGGAAATAAACTAACCATGCACTTTGTGCACAAAGTAACGTTTTCTTATCAATACTTTAAAAATATTCCAAATATCCTCAATAACACTTACAACTCCTCCAAATCAATATCAAGTGGGTAATAAAATGTTAAATGTATGTCCCATAAGTAAAACAATCCACCTAGGTCGTCGCATAGTTAAGATAACAACTTTGTAAGTATACTTTTTACTTGAATTTCTACACGAGGTCCGCAACTGACTTCGTATATTTCTGTCAGATACATCAAACAATGTATGAATCAAGACGCGTGACAGCGGAGGCTCGACAGTCGTACGTACAAATTATATAGTGCGTAATGTTCGGTCACACTCTACTTATGTTACGTATTGATTAGAGGTCTTCGAGAAAGTTCATTTAAAGCATTATTAACGGCATAAGGAAATTGTGTTTATATACACTCGATATGTATGTAATGACCGAGATGGCTCAGTGGTTAGAGCACGTGAATCTTGACCGGTAATTACGGGTAAAACGTGGGCTCGAACTATTGAATTAATCGTGCTTTAAGGAAGCAATCCTGAGGACGTTTGTCTGGGGTGTGGATGAAATTGTGGTCACTACCCAATTCGTATCCACAAATCGGAGTGGAGTAGCGTGGTGGAATAAGTTTCTAAAGGCTAGGAACTCCTCAAAGGTGAGCAAAATTTTTTATAACTATGTTTTTTTTAAAATGATTACTATTAATTTATTACATTTCCGTAGACGCGTTTTTCTTTTAAACTTATGCAAGATAACGTTGCTATAGCAATCGTTATTATCAAAGTATGACATTAAAAATTCGATGATCGGGGTCAACTTCGATATTCGGTCATCGGTTTGCGCGTCGCAATTAGGCAACGCGCTTTAACTAGCCATTATTGCGTATTGTTGATGTCATAACGACTATGGGGCGAGCGACCATTGAGGCGTAGATATATTCCGTCTTCTTATTACTTTGTTTAAATTATATTCATATATGAACGATGAAACTCAATGAACAACTCTGCTCAAATGCCGGCTTGGACAGCTTGAGGAGTCCGGGACTGAAAGGGCCAATACCAATATCCCTTACCTTTGGTAATGAGAAAAGAAATAATGAAAAAAAAAGTTTGTTGTTTGTTGAAATTAAGTTATATTTTAAATTATTTAAATAATAAAAAGAATATATCTTTGTTTATTAATTTGTAACAAATTATACAAAGACAGACATATTGTCGATCAATCTTCAAGTTAAACAGATAACTTAGAAATAAAGATATAGAATGAATACAGATGCAAATAATACAAAAGAAAAATATTAACACCTGCAACAACTAATGAGCAAATTTCCACAGATAATATAACACAAACATAATAATAAACGTATTTATTATAACAGGAAAACTTAATCACTCGGATAGTTAAAACAAGGGAAGGAAATGTGTATAAAAACAGAGCAATTATAGCATTTAACATACCAGAATACATAGATCTGATGGCTGTATAAATCAATACCTTGTTCTCAATAACATAAAAACTCATTACCGCATTTATATTTTTTTTTTACTAAAGTGTCTAAAATCGAAAGCGCGCAAGTCCTCGGTCGAAGTGAAAGGTATCGACCCACATACGTACGTGGGCTAGTTTTTATCGAGAGAATCCAATGAAGATAATAGTGTGTTTTGTTTTAAATATCTCCTGAAAGGCATTTAACAATATTTATTATTTTATAGTCACTAGACTTATAGACAAGATATTTTGTATATAATCACACAAACATAAGGCATTGCTTATGAAAAAAAAGTATCATTCTGTTAATGTTACACAGCTGAGCTAAGATTCAAGCTCAGGAAACGGTTTGGAATTTGTTCTACTAAGCTGCTCCAATGCGGGTTTGTGGTGACGCCATAAAAAAAAAACCTTATTTAACCTATCCGGCGATAGGCTCGTGTGTGACTGTGTGTGTGTGTGTGTGACGTCATATCATATCCACTCGTGGTATATAATCGTATATCGCACTGGTTACGATTTTTTTTTAATTAGTTTTGAAGTCGAGCCGTTATTCGACATTGTATTTACCGGAGTTTGACTTTAAACCATATATGAATGACATTAGCGAGGTTCAACAGCTCTTGAACTTAGTGCGCGTTATTGACAAACAGCGCTTCCGTATTCAGAGACACGAATATTAAACTTTAAAGTTACTCTACACAAAGGTCCATATCAAGGATTACGAGAAAATTAAGATAAAAAAAAAACATATGTATCTCTGATCACTGACTATATTATAATAGTAGTGACGTTTTATTTTTTATAAATATAGTATAATTATATAACTGGACTTACAAGGCAGGGGACAGCCAAGTGATTAGAATACTTAAATCTTAAAAGAAAAAAGCAAAGATAGATAGCGGCTATTTAATAAATAATATCCTGGGACATTGTTAACACACGGCCATCTGATCCCAAATTAAGCTTGTACAAAACTCGTGCTATGGAAACCAGACAACTGATATACTACATATACTACTTTTCTTTTGTAAATACATACTTGTAGATAATTACACCTAGACTCAGGATAAGCAGACATGTTCATGCACACAAATGTCTGTCCTGGATGGGAATCGAACCCACAACGTTCTGCGTGAAAGTATCTATCAACTACGCCAACCGGCCCATCAATTATTTTCATGTATTTAATTTTAGAATATAATTCTACGTCTACTCAAGGATGAAGGTAAGCAGCGTGGTGGTTTAAGCTCCGAACACTCTCCAATATTGAGGAAACTGTTGGACGTTAACAGAATGTCACAAACTTACTTGCTGGTTTTTGGATATTTATTAGTCAATCATTTTTAACCGACATTAATATGATTATTAAATATCATTGTCATGTGACAGGGAATTTGATTACAGTAAACAGCCTGTTACTGTCCCACTGCTGGGCTAAGCACTCCTCTCCCTTTTGAGGAGAAGGTTTGGAGCTTATTCCACCACGCTGCTCCAATGCGGGTTGGTAGAATACACATGTGGCATAATTTCAATGAAATTAGACGATTTTTTCCTTCACCGTCAAGCACGACATGACTTATAATCACAAATTAAGCACATGAAAATTCAGTGGTGCTTGCCCGGGTTTGAACCCATGATCGTCGATTAAGATTCACGCGTTCCAACCACTAGGCAATATCGGCTCTAAAAAATTAAACAAAAAAAAATAAGAAAAAAAAAATCTGACTAAAATTAATTAACGCCTACGATGCGGACTGCCAACGACTTGTTCGATAGCATATAAATATATATAATGATTGATATGTTATATCTTCAATTATAATAAATAGTTAATTGCGAAACAATTATATAAAAGTAGTAAGTAATTAATTCGTGTACAATCGATATATACATATGTACAATATAATATATCCTTTATACTTATGTAATAAGAGTCAATATAGCTTGTATGTTTTACGAATCACGTTCGTTTAATTACATATCTGACATGTTATACATAAAAGGGGCTTTTAAGTTATATAATTAATATTTTTATTATAATAACAGCGTCAGGCTTTAAGTGTTTACTCGACTTAAATATGAGCTGTCCGATACACGTATGGTTTCCTAACGATGTTCACTTCGAGATGAATTATAAACGACGTAAGTGGCACTGTGATCCTGTGACTCGACTGCATTGAGTCAGTAACTCTTTCGTGGGGCAGTTTATACATTAGTTATTACTTGAATTACATTGAATATATGAATTTGAGTTCGAGTTTGAGTTCAGTGGTGCTGGCCTTTTATATTTTAGTCAAGGTTCACGTGTACTGTCCCCATATATGCAATTGAATAAGCTTTTACCTACTCGTATTCTTTAAATGTCTATTAGACGCATTATCATCATACATATGAGTTTATCATCAGACATGATTCTGTTGATGTTTTGGCGCCAAGTCAATGATCAGCTCAGGTACTCACCAACATGGGTATGTTCGGCACGACGACGGAGTCATCGTCGGGTCCGGCGCTGAGTTCCGGCATGAAGGTGTACGTCCGCTTGTAGTGGAACGACAAGGTTCCATTCTCGTTGTCCGTTATATTCACCTTCTCCCACTCCTCGCTGTGGACAAACAGGTGACAGGTATAATCGAATCTATCAAAAATCGTTTCACCTGCCTAGCAAAGCTGCCTTGATAGGTAGCCCTTCTTCAAAGGAATTAAATAATCATGAGAAGTTGTTTTTCTCGTGATTATTTAATTGGGTTCGTATTGTAAGGTGATAAAAACCAAGGATAACCCTCAGTCGAGTGAGATATATAGTGGAAATATAAGTCTAAATCTTTCTCCTTGGGAAACATCTTTGCCCAGCCTTGGAATATAGTCGAAGGAGCAAACATGTCAAGGGTGATGTAAATGTTGGAAGCTGTTGTCTTTATGCATGGCCACTTATGTTAAGATTACGGCCGAACACGCGATGTGTCGTGACACGATATACATATAAGCAAATATATATGCATATAAGAGTTTGCCGACGTTTCGTTTGTACATTTATGTGATTATAAAATTAAAATATACTTTACTTAAAGGAGCTCCTGCAAATAATTTCGAATCATTATTTACGATATTAAATCCTGTGCTGTCCTTGAGATGGCTGGTATGTTTGTTATCAATCACCAGGATCATAAACGAATAGATTGTAAATTTACGTCAATTTGTCTTCTAAGGAATGTTTCGCTTAGATTGTTTAAGCTAATGACATATTCTTAATTAAATAGGGTAACATTCTTTCAATAATGAAGTTATAATTAAAACTTATTTAGAATTGATGATTATATAATCGTATTTTAAATTAATTAAATTTAGATCAATCGGTTTTGTTTTGTTTCACAATTCAAACTTTAACTAAACATATCTACTTCCTGCCGTCTATATATTTAACTGCTATTAAATTAACTAATTATTTCATATTAGCAGTTGAAGGTATTATGCAGCATGGGTTACGTGAGTTACGTATATTTTTTTATTTTATTCATGATTTTCAGAGACCTAATCATTTGGGCATCATACATAGCCTTGCAATAAAATATACATCTTTTTATCATTTCTCATTAACGAAAAGTGTATATGTTTGGCTTAGTATTATGAATATTGTGAACAATAAAAAAAATGAGAATATAAACCCACTGAGTTATTTTCGCGGGGTTTTCAAGTCAGGGTCTTTACTTTGACTATCAAAGACTTATTGCAAGTCTTCTATATTGAATCAAGGAATTTAAATTTGACTATCACAGCCGGTGAAGTTGGAGAAAGTAATTTAGGAATTAAATATGGCTTCCATCACATTACATTACATTATATTTCAAGATACTTACGAGTAAACATAAGGTCCCAACTCGTCCAGCACCGGCTTGGAGCCATTGTTGAGGAACTCGTCAGCGTTCGTCACGTTGTAGACGTACACGCGGACGAACGGTCGCACGGGCGGTCGCGCCCACCACTCGAACGTCATCGAGCCAGGGCGGAGCACCAGCTCCTGAAACACGACATCACGTTAAGCCTTCGATATATTTCTATGTCACAAAAAAGTCATAGGTTAGACTTTTTAAACAAATCAAATACATTTAATAATACTGTATAAATATCTATATAGTGTTGTATGACTGTTGTTGACTGCCTTGTTGGTTTAGTGGCTTGATGTAAGGCCGCAGACCCGGAGGCCAATAAAAAGTTATTGGGTTTTTCTGTCAGAAAATTTTCAGTAGCAGCCCGGAGTCTGGAAGTTGGAAGTGCGTACACTCCCATGCCTCGGAAAGCACGTAAAGCCGTTGGCCCTGTGCCTGAGCTCTTTCCGGTCGTGTCGGATTGCCGTCCCATCGGATTAAAGTTAGGGAATACAAAGTGCACCTGTGTTTGCGCACACACTTGTGCACTATAATATCTCCTGTGTAGTTGCCGAACCTTGCGATTGGCCGCCGTGGCCGAAATCGGTTTGGAGGACATTATTATTAGTCTTGTACGGTACAATATATCTGATTTTTTAATTTCTTAACATGAACCTTAAAGTTATTCGTGGGTAAACTTTAAATGAACTGCGAGATTCTATTCTTTTAATCAAAACCATAATTACAATAGACACCAATTATATTAATTCTTATTGAAAAAACGAATTAACATTAAAAAATAGATATTAAAATGACATTTGTAATTGTATTATTTGTATGTTTGTGTGTGCATATTGAAAATGACGATCACAGACGCATAGATATTGGAAAAGTGTTTGCGCTATAAATATGACGGCGCAGTTGGTCAGCCTCTAGGATATCGTCGTAGCCGAAATCTGTCAGGGGGACGTCATATACAATGGGTACTCATTTCTTATTTATAATAGGTTTTCAGACTTACGTGGTCACCACTACCCATAGACACTTACGTTGTAAGAAATATTAAACAACTATTTTATACTCAATGCGTCAACAATTTTGGGAACTATGATGTTATGTACTTCAAACCGGAAGACAATAATAGAAATCCTGTGGAAGTGGGTGGTACCTAATCAGACCGGACTACACGAAGCCCTACCAACAATTGTTACCAGCACTCTTGTTTGAACTGTCGGTTTGTATGTTACAAGTGAAACCATATGCAAAAACAAGTGTAACAAACACGATCAAGGATCATCTCACGCTGTTCTAGCAATTGTTTTAGTTTTGAAAGCGCGTGAGAGCGATCGTACTGATAGCGGATCACCTTCACACGGATACATAAACCCTTATATAGCTTGTTTTGAAGCCTTAAACTTTTTTTAACTTTAAATTGCAAACCATGTTACTAAATATTTAGTCCTCGTGACCGTTTGGTCTACGTCAGCCAATCTTACACCTGTGCCTGTTTATACAGGTTCTATACCCTCACTCTTATCATAGGATGGGGCGGTACCAACGGCTCAAGGTACTTTTTAAGGTTAACACGGGAACACTCCCATAACAACATCCGTAATCCGTAACAGCCTGTGAATGTCCCACTGCTGGGCTAAAGGCCTCCTCTCCTCTTTTTGAGGAGAAGGTTTGGAGCTTATTCCACCACGCTGCTCCAATGCGGGTTGGTAGAATTCACATGTGGCAGAATTTCAGTGAAATTAGACACATGCAGGTTTCCTCACGATGTTTTCCTTCACCGTAACAACATCCCAGTTGCTAAAAAGATCATGACCGAAAAACCAAGTAACTTATTACTGACCGACCTAGATGCAATGACCCAGTGGTTAGAACTCTTCAGGTTCCTTAACTGATGATCGCAAACCGAGGTTCGAAATTGGACAAGCACCATGAATTTCCATGTGTTTAATTCATGTTTTTAAGATAAAACTGTGATTATCCGGATTCCAGTCTGCTGTCTTGAAATAAACTACACACTTCATCTCAACCGTTCCTTCAAATTAAATGCCGAAAACAAACAATATAATAGCACCATAAATTAATAAGCAAAAGCAATAAATTTTCTAATTATAGATAATATATTCAAAGAGCAAAAATAGCATAAAAAGCAAACATTAATAAAAAGTCATTTAAAATACAATAAATAATAATATTACAACAACAATAAAAAAATGACAAGTATATTATATTAAGATTCTTACAATTAATCATGCATACGACAGACTTATACAGTTAATAAATAATGAAATAAATTTGATAACAACGCATTCTGCAAATCAACGTCTATCTTTATGGTTTTATAAATGTTTTAATGGCGAAGTTATTGTTTCAATATGCTCGGCCTTGAGAGACAGTTTAGGGGGGGAATGGTATTGCTTCACGCGAAAAAAATATCAGCTTATCTGTGCCAAGGATTTAGTTACAAAACAAGAAATATTTAATTCAGTTTATTGATTATTGTATAACTATTATTGTTTAAACGAACGGTTAAAATTATACTTTCAAGTGTTCCATTGCTTAAATTGCAGGGGTTCTACCATCATTTATTACCACCATTCCCATACGCATACTTTGACACTCAAAATTCAATTAAATATAAAAATTTACAGTTTTTTAACTTTTAAGCCGTCAATATACTCAGTATTTACTATTTTGTTAAATGAAACACATAACCAACAATATACAATTAAATTTAGTTAGAATTCGTGTTAAGTACAAGCGATCTCTATTTTAAATTTCATCTGAATCCGGTTAAGCGTTATTGAGTAACAAACATTCACACGTTTTTTTAATATTATTAAAATATATATATATACAGCCTGTTAATGTCCCACTGCTGGGCTAAGGCCTCCTCTCCCTTTTGAGGAGAAGGTTTGGAGCTTATTCCACCACGCTGCTCCAATGCGGGTTGGTAGAATACACATGTGGCAGAATTTCAATGAAATTATTATATTAAAATATAGACTCCAATAATAAGTAATATTTACATTACTTTCCAAATTATTATTATATTTTTACTATTAAAGAATAAAAATAAAAATTTCGTTTTCGAGATAATTAGATAATATGTACACACGATAGATTTGTTCTATATTAGTATGAAAGATTAATTTATGTGTTGAATATAAGACCGTTGTTCGTGACGCACCCTAACGGCAGATCGTCGGTGACAATTTACACCGCCTAAAAAGGTATCTCATGAATATGGAACGATGCTACGGTAGATTATGTTTGTCCATAAATCCAGTTTTGTTGTTGCTATAAAAAAAACTTCATTATTAAAAATTGATTTAGTTTAAGGGCATTATTTATATTCCATATTACTGTATAGTCCAGCGTCAGCTATTAATATGAGTGATTGTTGCGAGATGGATGAGCTAATAAAAATGTAAGGTATAGTAACAGCTCGGAAATATCACATTGATTACCAAAAGTCGCCTCCGCTTGATAATATATTAGTGCATTAATAAATGTAATTAAGTTTTTATTTTTTTATAATTGATCATTCTTATATATAAATAAACACCATTCACTGTGTGTGTGTGAAGTGTGAGTGTGTGTATACGATTTCAGAATACTTACGTACAATTTTAAGACAGAATTTTGTTTAGTATATAATAAAATAGAACATTTTTTATATAATAGGAAGGCGGACGAGCATATGGGCCACCTGATGGTAAGTGGTCACCAACGCCCATAAACATTGGCATTGTAAGAAATGTTAACCATCGCTTACATCACCAATGCGCCACCAACCTTTGGAACTAAGATGTTATGTCCCGTGTGCCTGTAATTACACATTACGTAACTACAGATCACAATTAATAAGATAATGAATAGAGAAGATGAAGTCAAGACATCCTTCCTGGGGCAAGGTGTTCGTTTCTATAATATACGATCGAGAAATAGATCAGCGGAAGAGCAAATGGACCACCTGATGCTATATGGTCACGATCGTCCATAGAAGTTCAATTGAATTAATATTAATCATTCCTTATATTAGAAGCCGAGATGGCCTAGTGGTTATAACGCGTGAATCTTAACCGATGATCGTGGGTTCAAACCCGGGCAAGCACCACTGAATTTTCATGTGCTTAATTTGTGTTTATAATTCATCTCGTGCTTGACGGTGAAGGAAAAACATCGTGAGGAAACCTGCATGTTTCTAATTTCATTGAAATTATGCCACATGTGCATTCTACCAACCCGCATTGGAGCAGCGTGGTGGAATAAGCTCCAAACCTTCTCAAAAGGGAGAGGAGGCCTTAGCCCAGCAGTGGGACATTAACAGGCTGTTACTGTTATTCCTAATATTGTCAATGCAACCTTGGGAACAAAGAAGTTCTATCCCTTGTGCCTGTAGTTACACTGGCTTACTAACTCTTCAAACCGGAACCCAACTAAATCCTACTTTTTGGTGGTAGAATATCTGATCAGTGTCTGGTATTTATCCAGACGAGCTCGCACAAAGCCCAATCACCAAGAAAAAAGTATGAATATATAAATAACATAAAAACAATGGAATTCGTATTACTTGATTCCCAAACAAGATATAAATTTAAATGGTTTTTGGTTTTCATTTGAAAAAAAGGTAACTACCGAGTGTCATTCTGATTCTCTTCAACCTACATGAATAATTTATACTTTGATTGATAGCAGTTAAGTATAAGCGAGTGGTATCCACCAACTGGTCTGCACAACTACCACTGGCTCTACTAACCGTTAAACCGAATAGGTATCTCTCTAGAGCAACAACAATGACCCCATTATAGTAACGTTATAAAAATCCATTCATCGTTACTCAACATAAACCTATTCTCTGTTAAACGCTATGCAATAAAAGTAACTTGAGCAATAAGACGATAATATACAAAACATTTTGAATTTAAGATGTAATTATATACATATTGCTTCATTATAATGGTGTACTTGCAATGATTATTATAAAGTACTGTCGAAAAAAAACATCGATTACAATATTTTATATTATCACCACGTATTATATACGGTGAAGGAAAACATCGCGAGGAAACCTGTATGTGTCTAATTTCACTGAAATTCTGCCACATGTGTATTCCACCAACCCGCATTGGAGCAGCGTGGTGGAATAAGCTCCATACCTTTTCCTCAAAAAGGGAGAGGAGGCCTTAGCCCAGCAGTGGGACATTCACAGGCTGTTACTGTATTGTAATATAAAGTGCCCCCGTCGCGTACGTCTGTGTGAACGCTATAAACTCAAAAACTACCAAAACATTTCCATATGGTTCATGAGGAAGGTTTTGGTGTATAATTCATTAATGTTTTGCATAAATTAGATGAAATATGACGTCGTTTTTGAAGATAAATTCACACCGACTTTTGCACGACGTGAACAAATTGCGGTATAAAGTGTGCATGTTACATTTTCACGTCTTAACTATTTAATCGATCATGAAGAAATTTTGCATACACGTTGTTATAGGGTACAAACACCTCAAAAAGGGGAGGGGGGAAACAAGGATAAATAATAATTTGAATATAAACTTACTTAAAAAGAGAAAAGTGCGTTTTCCGATATATTTAACACTTTTGCATACGGTGCTTCCAGGTAAAATTTACAAACCGGTTGCGGCTTATTAACATTATTACGAGTCTATAAATACACACAGACAGTAAAATTAAACACATGCAGGTTTCCTCATGATGTTTTCCTTCACCGAGCACGAGATGAGTTATAAACACAAATTAAGCACATGACAATTCAATCGCCTGGATTTCAAACCACGATCCCGATGATCGTAAAATTTAGGCATTCAACCAATTTTTTTTTAAATTTTTTATTTAAGTATGCCACCAATAAACATTATACAAAAAATAATTAATATATTAACATAATATTGTCAACGCTACACAGTCGTGTGGTTTCAAAATGGCCACTACGGCCTCTCGGCGACAGAACGGGTCGAGGGTAAGTGCGGTCTGCGTGAAATAAACCATGAAATACACTTTACACGCCGCGATAACTATCGTAATTCATTTTTTACGATTAACGACGATTATAATACGGTTTTATTATTATCGCAATCAATATTAACATTAAAATAACTAACTAATAAATACATAGTTCATTTATTCTAGAGATTTATTATATGATCTGTGTTTTTGTGTGTGCTTGTACATAATTCGTATTTGAAATTAATCTCGGTTTGAGAGAGGTTCGTAAAATATATAATAGGCATAGTCGCTATCATAGTAAAACATCAGTCTAGTGGCTGCTAGATATAAGGCAGTAGTCGAGGTCTTGGGTTTAAGATCCAGGTCAGGCAATAAAAAGTTGCTCAGGTCTGCGGTGTTTCTTACCCAACCAGTTGTAGATTATTGATAATAATTAAGCAAGAAACGCTTCTCAAGTGAATAAAGATTTTAATTTCTATAGTTACCGTCGTATCTTTACGACTCTGTCAAAACGCAGGGCAAGTGATAACGGTATAGAGTTAAGAAACAGTAACGATTTCTCTGTTTTAGAGGAGAAGGCTTTAAGGGAACTCCACCGCGCTGTATAACAGCTTTATATGTAAAGTAAAAGTGAATGTAAATAATCCACCACGCTGATCCAATGCGGTTTGGTGGATGTTTTCCCTCACCGCTGAGCACGAGATGAATTATGTGTAAACACAAATTAAATACATGAAAATTCATTAACGCAAGCCTGAGTTTGTGAGAGCCACCACCTAATCACTGGGCCACCTCGAGTTAAAAACTACCACCGGAAGTTTAAGATATATATATCATTTACGATCTCCAATTTTTATTGGTAAATATTAATACAGTGTAAGATGTAACGATGCTTAGAAGATGCAAGCCTTAGTGCACTCACCAGTCCACGGTATAGTTGATGTATGAATTTAACTATTGGAAATAATAATTATTCATTATATAACTGAAAGCTAGTATTTCTCTCTCAAGCCATCTCATGGTAATTTAGCGCTTAGAATTATTTATTATATAAAACGAATACATCGAATTTAAATTATTACATTAGTAATATTTTCTTATTCTTCAAATAATACATATTAATTGTATATACGTGTATTTACTTACATGGTCAATGAACATCCGGACCCAGGTACCGAAGAATATCGCGCATATTATGCCGAGGAGGAGCAGCACCACCGCTGACGCCAGCACGAACCCTGGAGACAAGTATATATTTTATAAATAAGTGTTATACGTGTTATGTAGATAAAAATCGAAGGCAATAATGACGTTGGAATTAAAATGAATATTGATTGATTTGTATTACTTGTATGATAATATAATCTATCTACCCCCCCCTTACCTTAAGAGGCCGGGTGCACCCCACTGCCTTGCCCTATGATAGCTACTTCCGGATAATGTCCTTAATTTAAACAATTATAAAAGTAAAATTACTTATTAAATGTTAGTTTTAATATTTAAAGTAATTATTTTAACAATATACAGTAAAATATAAAATTTAATAATCTATTGTTAATGAGACAGTTCATTGTCCGTTAGTTTATCATTAACGACATTTATAACGTCCATATCAATTCAATCTCCTTTTTATTATAAGTATTCGTGGACAAAAACATCACCGCATATCATTAATGATGGCCCAGTACGAGATGGCCCAGTGGTAAGAACGCGTGAATCTTAACCGATGAACGTGGGTTCAAACCCGGGCAAGCACCTCTGAATTTTCATGTGCTTAATTTCTGTTTATAATTCATCTCGTGCTTTTCGGTGAAGGAAAACATCGTGAGGAAACCTGCATGTGTCTAATTTCATCGAAATTCTGCCACATGTGTATTCCACCAACCCGCATTGGAGCAGCGTGGTGGAATAAGCTCCAAACCTTCTCCTCAAATAGGGAGAGGAGGCCTTAGCCCAGCAGTGGGACATTTACAGGCTGTTACTTTTTACTTTATATCATTAACATATTACATACTATATAGCATAGCTTTATGGTTGTCCGTGTGTTGATAAATATTACTATTATGTATGAAGAAGCAGCATATAAATGTCCCTCAGCTGGGCAGAGGCCTAGCTTTGCTACAATGCGAATTGGTAGTAACACGTATGTCAGAATTTCATCAGAGGACTGACAGTTGCAGGTTTGCTCACGACGTTTCCAACCCATTTCGATCGGCTCAATTATGTATTCGCAATTATGTTTATAAAACGTAAACGTTAAGTAACTAAACTTAAACACTTTTTTTAACGTACTAACTCAATGTCAACGTGCTCCGGTCCTTTTTTGGAGGAAACCGGGATCATGGAGTTTTTTTGCCCGTCTTTGGCTCGGACCGGAGAGGCTACGACATCGTGTCAATATAAGCCCGTGCTGTGTTCCGTTTGTAGATTGACGAAGCTTTTCTCAGAGGGCAACGGCGGTTTTCCTCTCAGGTCAGGGAGAGCGGTCTCCCGGCTCAATAAGTATATACAAAACACGCAATTCCGTTTATCTGAACCATGTATAAATTAGATTTATTACATGATATAACCGCGAGTCAAAATTAATGTATTTATAAATCAGATTGTTTGTTTTTTTTTGTCTATTGTTAATAAAACAAACAATGGCATGAAGGGTAATGTGATCACAGGCCATGTTTGACGTCACCGCAATATTTTTGATTGACGAGATACGACTTTTATCATCGTGGTCGTCAGATGTTTAAAATACAGCAGCTGTTCTGTAAGAACAAACTCACTAACCGCTGAACACGGTCGTGAAATGTTACAGAGCGAATGCAACATTGACTATAATAATTATAAACATCTTTTATAGTAGCTCCCATACAAGTGGACCGATTTTGATGCGGTTTTTCCATTTTAAAACCGAATATAATCTAAATATTTGATGATCATTAGCTCATTGCCTATTTGCAAAAGGGTAAACCAACTTTCACTAGTTCGATGATGCTGATGCTGATGATTTTAAACTGCGTTCTCCCTAAGCGACACATCAATTGATTTTTTCCTCTTAAAGGTTTTTTTGTGTGGGGGTTATATAAATTTTTAATTTTAGTTATAGCTTCGACCTACCTGTGACAAAATTTAATATTTAAAATTTTTGTGGCTAATAATCTATACGAATATTAAAATGCGAAACTAACTTTGTGTGTCTGTTACGCTTTCAAGGCTAAACCACTAAGCCGATTTTGATAAAATTTGGTATGAAGCAAGCTTGAACTCTAAGGACGGATATAGGCTTTGTTTTACCTAATATCCGCCCTTCTCCCAGTACAACGCGACGGGGGCGAACATTAGTATTACATATGTTCAACTAATGTTCGATTTGACACTTTCCCGCGGTACCCCAAGCCGTCAAGAGAGCGCGTTCGTAATTCAGCATTATTATGTCAAATCGTCGACGCGTGTGCGCTTGCGCAAAGAGGAAACGACTTACGTAACCTCTGCTCTGCAGATCACCGCACTCTTCTTTGTATTATTATACAAATATTACTTAACAAACTCTTACTGGGATTACAAGCTCGTAGAATTCAGTTAAATATAATAAACGTTTTTAAGTAAATTTTTTGAGAATCTAAACTGAATGTAACTCTTTCCCCAAACGGTCGAAATATTTGTTTCTATAATAAGATAAAGTAAATTAACAGCCTGTAAGTGTTTTGAGGAGTATGTTTGGAGCTTACTACCAACACTGTGCTCCGATGCGGGTGGGTGAATACACGTAACAGATTCTCGTCCGACGCATCCTAGCAATGTTTCCTTCACTGCCGAGCACGAGATGAATTATAAACACAAATTAAGCTCATGAAAATTCTATCGGTTTGACTGAATCATCGTTTAAGTAATTAAGGTTGACGTCTTCTAACCGCCAACAATAAAAATTCCCAGTTATTCTTTATCTTTGTGTATTAATAAATTTAATTATGACGTTAAAAGATATTCATTTATAAAAGATTTTATACTGTACAAGATTAAATATATGTGTGCTCGTTAGTATTCTTTTGATTTTTATACAGATTTTATCGTAGCATAAAATTCCGTGAATCAAAATTGTAAAATAATTAAATTATATTTTGTTTTTTATTATGTATATTATAATATTTTACATGATATAATAAACTTTCCTTAGCTTAAACAATTCAAGGAGTAAACATAATTATGGTAAATACTCGCGTCACGTGAGAGCATTGATTACGAAATGAGCTGTAAGGTATTTTGTAATGATTCAGCGAGTGATAAAGTTACTGGCGTTTAAGACTCAATAGATACATACTAAGGATATTATTTCTTTCATTGCATACTTCTTTACAAGGAAAGTAAGCATATTTATATAAGTGATATAAATCAACAAAAAAACGTCATCATATTGACGCACCTCAAAATTTTGTGGGTTTTGACACACTAAATGTAGCAACACCGGAGCAGTGTGTTTCTAAAGCGGCAGTGAGGAGGTTACGTCCCAAAAAATTAAATGTAGTCTAATTTAACGGCTGGAGACAAAATAAATAAACAACATTGACCTTGAGTTGATGTGACGTAGTTGGACGAGATGTAAATAGTCTGTGGTATTCATTGCGGATTTTTGAAAGATGGCGGTTCGAATGTTCGAGAGTTGGCATCGGAATTTTGTTAAATTAAGGAGAATATCTAGGTTCCACTTAAAAGTGAAAAAGTATTATAAATAAAGATTGAAGGGTGAGTAAGTTTGAAGGGTGAGTGAGCCAGTGTATATATCTTTTGGTTAGGGTATTTGTAAATTGAGATCAGGGTAGGTATTATGTTTATATATACCTACACACACCAACATCTACATAACAATAGGTATATAATATACATAATAATAATAAAGAAAACAAATACGGTGAAACGTACAATAAATATTAACCACTTTACACCGTCAACGCGCCACCAACTTTGAGAACTGAGGTATAATGACCCTTGTGCCTGTAGCTACAATGGCTCACCCTTCAAGCTGGAACATAGCATTACTAAGTATAGCTATTTTGCGGTAGCATATGTGATGAGTGCCTAGCCAGATGGACTCGCACAAGTCGCAACGCTGTCTTTGAAACAGAAGTTAAGCTCTTCAACCAGAAATAGGATGTGTATACGAGCACTATTAGTATTTTTCCAGGTGAAGGCACAAATGTAAAACATCATTACGCAAGTAACACGCGCTCGGCTGCCTTACCATCAAGTTCTTGGAACCGGTTCAATACAGTCAAGGGAATATTTATTAGCAAATGAATCGGTAATATTATTCGATACAGATATTTATACTAATGTGCAGAATTTAGTGTAATATTACACTGTCAACTATACACTAGCATATTCGATTGCTTATAATCGATTAACTCTGAAATTGGTGAATCGATTTTAATAATTCTTTCACCAATAGAAAGCTACTTTAAGTAGGATATATTTTAATTCAGTATGTATGTATGTACTCCTATAGTCCCAAACTGAATTCCACGTGGACACAGCTAGCACACTGTTTTAGTTATTTACAGCATCATTAGTGAACTGGCTAGGTTACGAATGGTTACGAAATATAAACAATTGTGAATGTAAATGGCTGTGCAGTTAGGAACGTAGCATATTATATGGATATAGTTTTTACAGTTTAGTGTAAAATTTTATTAAATAGTGGCTAATCATCCCGGCTTCGCGCTGGTATATAAGAAAAACGAATTTTGAGTAGGATTTGCATAAAATCCGTTCTTAGTGAGTGTCTACGTTGGAGAAGGAGTGACTGTGACAAATTTCAAGTCAATCGAGCAGATAGTTTAGGAGGTCTCGTGATGGTGGTATTTCACTTGTATACATATATAGACTAGAATAAACGTATAAGGTGAAGTGTACATAAGAACTCTATAATATGTATTTAGTATTTTAAAATCAGTGAAATAATTTTATACAAATTATGAAACCAAATATAGATCGAGGTACTGACGAACATGTCTGGGGATAATTGTAATTTAATAATAATAAAAAAAGGCTGTGAACAGCTCGGGTCAATAAAAGTTATTTATTTGTCGATAAATTATCAGTAAGATAAGCACGGAAAGCCACTGCCCTGCCGCTGGACTCGTGTCGGAGTAACGTCCCTTCGGACAATGACAATACAAGACAATGACAATGACAAGGAGAACGTAATATAAAACCTTCTGTCCCGGAACATATGTATAAGATAATACACCCAAATTTATGTATATAAGTGAATTACAATTCTTATTTATCCATCCTAACTAATATTATAAACGGGAAAGTGAATTTGTTTGGTACGCTTTTACGTGTTAACTGCTGTACCTTAAGATGACGTAAGACTTAATATTTTCTTTATTTTAAAATCTCAGCAATTCTTATTCCTATTAATTAACATTAAAATTAAATATTTAAATTTCGTTGTTTTTCATCAAAAATCTACGTTTGAATTTAACTTAATCACCTACACAGTATATTTTCTGCGCAAACACGCTTTGCACAAAAATATATTTTACGTAGTCTGACGAAAATGGGCACAAATATGTCCTCGTGTGGGCAAAGATAAATAACATTCCATTAACACTATGCTAAGTCGAGATGGCCCAGTGGTAAGAACGCGTGAATCTTAACCGATGAACGTGGGTTCAAACCCGGGCGAGCACCTCTGAATTTACATGTGCTTAATTTCTGTTTATAATTCATCTCGTGCTTTTCGGTGAAGGAAAACATCGTGAGGAAACCTGCATGTGTCTAATTTCATCGAAATTCTGCCACATGTGTATTCTACCAACCCGCACTGGAGCAGCGTGGTGGAATAAGCTCCAAACCTTCTCCTCAAAAAAGGGAGAAGAGGCCTTAGCCCAGCAGTGGGACATTTACAGGCTGTTACTGTACTGTAACACTATGCTATTTACATATGTATAGGTGTATACTGCATAATAACACGAAGGCATCATTCTTATTATGAGCAATTCATATTCCTGGTTTCTAACTATGTGGCCGAAGTACATCATTAAAGGTAAAAACTTTTAAAGAATAGATTAAGTATTTGGGCCAACAGTGCAGTACAGGAAATAGCAATCGGAAATCAATTATTATTTACGAAGAAGAACCGCGATAAAGTCATTAACATAAAAATACTCAACGATTATTATTATATACTTACTCAAAACTACATAAAATAAATATTAAGTAAATAGTATTTTCAAAAACAAACAACGGATTGGATATAGATTATAGAGTTCTTCAGATTTTTTTTTTAATTTTATATAAATTTCTTAAAATTCATAGATTTCTGGTAGAGGCGGGGAAAGAGAGAAGGACAACCTACATTGTTCCTTATTTATATGTATGTAATGTTCATAATAATTACCTAATAAATATCACATGATCAAATCACCGATTTTTTGAAGCTCGTTGACCTTGTACCTTGAGCTTCCATTTATAAGTTCGTTAAACTTAATTAATAAGTCATTTATAAAGTGAGCCGGTACCCGGAAACCGGTAGGTTTCACTAATAAAAGTATTTATCTCAAACATGCGCGGAAATGGTCAAACACATACGAAAAAACACACGCAAAATATCATATTTTCCGACCGTATTGAAAAAAATGTAATTAAAAAAGTATTGTAAAACCTTTTTTGTTGTTTAGTTTAAATTTCGAACATAAAACGTTAATTATAGTCATATTCGTTTTTTAATCTGGTCTGCGTCAATGGCCCGTTACAAGGCTGCACTGTCCAATTACCTTTGGCTGAAGAATTAATAAATAAAATACGATTTTCGGGAAAGCCAACAAGTTTTTTTATAGAATTTTAGTTGTTCCGATACATTGATTATATGGTATATTATAAATAATTTTCTAGAATGCTCTCAACCAGTGGACCAATAGTGTACAAAAGAGCTGATAAATATTATATAATACATGTAGAAATGGCGCAGTGGCCGGAATATGGTTCGAACCCAAAAAATAACAAACATAACAAGAAAGAAAACACAGCAAGAAGACCTGCACGTTTATTTTTCATTTTGTCACATGTGCAGCTAATTGGGGAAGCCTCTAAGTGTTATTTTCTGGCTATTGACTTACTTTTAATAAAAAAATACATTTAACGAATGTCTCAACACTTATGTAAAGTACAGTTGTTATTACTCTCCTCATCCATTGTGCTCTGAGAGCGGAACTGATACTTTAATGCATTGAACGAGAAAAGAGTCAATGAAATAATATATTATATTATTTTAGAGATCTTGGCGGTTTCGAACCAAATCGGGCCAACGGAAATTCATCGTTCCATCGTATCATGGGAGTGAGAATATAGTGCACTGGTGTTTTTGCACATACATGTACATTATACATTCGATAAAGTTACTTAGCATTCGTTGTGCATTAAAGATATTATTTATAGTGTCTTATTAAAAAATACTAATACATCAACTTTGATGGTGATCGATCAACTCATACCAACATTAATTTGCACGGGAGTCGGATTTCGACTCAAAAACCGACGTGTTTCGGACATTTTATTTCTCATATTTCCATTTTTTTAAATATTAACATTATAGTTCGTCTAATACAGGCAAAGGAGAAAAGAATCCTGAACTGTTTATCTTTTTCTTTTAAGTGATACAGACACAAGGGACATATCACATAAAGCCGCATGGTCATAGCGCATTGACAATGTAAGGCACGGTCAATGATGTCGTAACGTCAATGTCTAAAACCAAAGGGCTTTTACCATAAACCTCGTTTGCCAGTCAACCTGCCTGCCTGTCCGCTATCGTTACAACAGATAAATCAATTCAGCGATCGTTAATTAATTATCGAACCAATTGAGAATATAGGAAATAAACAAAATCAGGTCAATCTGTTTACGTTCAGCTTCATCTGCGGCGATTTTATTGTATAATTAATTAATAATCGATTAATAAGCACTTAGTATATATTATACATTTTGTATAACATATGTAGGTGGTGAACCGAAAAATAGGCCATTTATTGGTACCGAACACAGTCATTGGCACTATATGAAATATTAGCCATTCCTTACATTGTCAATGCGCCACCACACCAAAATTGGCAACAAATGTGTGTACGTCCCTCGTGCCTGTAGTTAAACTGGCATACGATTGGAAATCAAATTCATCTAAACTAATATAGCAATGCTGGAAAGTTTGTTTGTTTGAACGCGTGAATCTCTGGAACTAATAGACAGATTTGAATATTTTTTTTCATTTGATAGCCTCATTCTTAAAATGACGCTACGATCCATAGTGGCAGAGAAGGAACATTTAACGCGGGTGAAACCGCGTAGGACATATAGAATTTTATATCCTAGTAACTTACCAAAAGCACTATTTCCGTCGAGAAATTATAATACAAGTTTGCAAATACATTTATGAAGTCGGTAATAATGAGTGTAGAGCTTACACCTTAGTAAATGTACCTCGAGATTCGTTTCTTTTTTAACCACTAGATGGCATGCTATGTATGCCGCAGATCTTTATAGATATAACATTATTATTTATGAATCAATCAATAAAAACACACTCGATCTAACCTATAAACTTTGCTTAGTCAGCCGCTGTAGCCAAGCACTGATTTCGCTCTTTCTGTCATTATTGTTTTGACATTCGAAACAAGATACAGCATTGTTTAACACATCACCCGCTAAACACCGTTTGTAAGAATGATGGTAGAGCTTTGTGTAAGCTCGTCTGGGTAGGTACCGCCCAGTCACACTCATCTGATATTCTACTGCAAAACAGCAGTACTTGGTATTGTTGTGTTCCGGTTTGAAGGTTGAATGAGCCAGTGTAATTATAGGCACAAGGGACATAACATCTTAGTTCCCAAGGTTGGTGGCGCATTGGTGATATAAGCGATGGTTAACATTTCTAACAATGCCAATGTCTATGGGCGTTGGTGACAACTTACCATCCACATACCATATAAAAAAAGTAAAGCCGACAATATTACAGTAGCCACAGTAGTAAGAACTTAAAATAATAAATAAAAAAATGTAAGTCTATAACTGCGTTGTTTATTACTGCTTGAAAACCAAGTTATTTATTTAGTGTTTTTTAGATAAGATTTATTACGGAAACATTAAATATTTGAAAATCATGTAAGCTTAACTCCAAAAGCATCAAAACTGGGTCACGATACACACATACACACTAAGAGATCTCGTCCAAGGCGTTTTACCAATTAAACTATTCGTTTGAGTAACAGCAGCGCTAAGGTGTATGCACACGATGTAATAATTCAAACCAAAGATATCGCACTCTCTACCGCTCAATGTGAGCAAAGTGTATTATAGAAAAACCAACATCATTATACGTTTTTTACCGAGTGCTTTAAACATAGAATTAATTCTTTAACAAATAATAGTTTCTCGATTGTTTCTACCTTAGGAGATAGGACTGATTATCCTTGACACAGGTTATTGAATTAGCCTAGCTAGGATAGCCCACACTGATTTTAATTTCATTTGATTATAATAATATCAATACATTGAGTCTTATATTATCAGTATCATTCAATCTTTAAAATAAATATAAATTAAATGAATTAACATACATATTGTAAAATTATTTAAATGCGCTTGAGAGATCCGCCTGGAATAAGGAATATTTTCGATGTTGACTATAAGGTTTAGGAGTTTAGTATTATGTGCAAAATTTCAGGTTTAAAGATTCAGTCGCAGGACGTATACGAATTTAAATAAAAACCTTTTTCATACACACCATAAAGTATAGACGAAGACAATCATTAATCTAATTAAATTATATTTTTAATTGACTTTGTCACAATTTAACTAGAATTAAGGTAATTTATATAATGATTATGTGTAATTAGTTTATTTCGTATCATTGAGAGAAAGTCAGTTCTGCGTAATTTTAATATTAAATCACTTCGAGGCTAATTAAATTACATATAAGCGTATTTTTTACATTTACATAAATATATACATATAGACATGTTTCTATATATAGAAATAAAAAAAATCCAAGGCCGAGTTTTTGTACGTCGTCATGGATAATTTGTAAAGGTTAATTTAATTTAAAAAAAACACAAGTTGTTAACGTTAAATCTTCACTTCGCGCAAATTAAATTTTAATCATGATTTTTCTATGACTTAATAAAAAATATAAAAGCCCATAAACACTGTGTGTTATCGACTTCTCTATAATATTTAACTAGAATCTGTCCAGTTTTTCGAGATTGAGAACATACACAAACAATCACACAAACATACTCATACGTAATATTAGTAAGACGATATGGACGACAAACAAAACGAAAAATATTAACAAAATGTCTATCATACGGAAATTAAAGTTTATATACTTTCTTTGGAAATAAAAAATTGTTGAACTTCTGAATTATTGCAATTTATAACGCTGACGTCAACAAAGAGACTCGTATAAAAAAAAAAACGAGAAACTATGCAAAGTGCTTTTACATATATTAATATATACGCAGAGGAGTAGCGTGGCAGAATAATCTTAATACCTTATCCCTAATCGAAGTCTATGCCCAGTAGTGGGAAACAATTAGCTGTAATTGATAATTTTTTTTACTATCAACAAAAAACTTCAACGCGCATGCAGCTTGCATTTAACATATGTATTTTACATTGAACTAAAATTAATTCAGGATTAATTTTGAGTCTTATTACATTTCAATGACATTTTTAAACAATTATATAAAATGGTAGTTACAATCTAAACGGCGAACAAGCACAAAAATGTTATACAGTTAACGTGCTTATGAAAATGAGCAAAGTAAACGAACGAAATGACACGTACAGCAAAGCCAAGCTGTTTCCTTCTTACATTATGAACTGAAGGCCGAATATTTTGCACCGTCAACATGTAAAATATAATTAAATATAATAATAATTAAATGAAATAGAAATCGTTTAAAAAAATATAAATTAATAGTCTGTCATAGTGACCATTAAAATATTTCGATTATATTTATAAAAAAAAAAAATATAAAAGATCAAATTCTAGAATATAACATAATAATCATAACAAATAGATAATATTACAAACGTATTGTTTATATACAGACACATCACTACGTTCCATGTTCCAGCTGACGAAATGACTAACGTAAATAAACTTATAATACATAAGAATTGTTTGCAATGAAATTTCAAAATTCGAATCACGACCGAAAATTCCAGATTAATTCAAATGATAGAACCGATAGTTTGAACCGCCTTTCGAAATTAAGCAATATCCAACAAAAACCGAGTCGGTTTTCTTTATTTTAACTAATACACTACGAAGGCCGAATTACATTATATTTTGATTAACACAATATTACGAAAACAAAAACACTCACTTATCCCTCTGTGATCCTTGACGTATTCGAAAAAGCGGGAAAATGTAAACGCCATTTTGGAAATTCGAAATTAGAATGTCGTAACGCGGTCTCGATTGGATGAAATTAGAGCGCCATTATGCTTCGCCGGCGCGAGAGTGACTGGCCAGTTACCGCGATGCAAGTAGGTTTTACTTGCAAATTGTTTTTTTTTTTCGTGGAATGCCTATGTTATCTGTTGCAATCAATGGGACATTATGGGCAGCGGAGTGTAAACAGAAATTTACTTTACATAATTGAAACAGAGTGCAATATTAAATTAATATTTTGTTTGTATGGCTATTACGTTTTCAATATTCATTAGTAACTATGGTTTAAAATATCGTTAGTAAAAGTTACGTGTTGTTTTTTTTAAATTTTATCAGAGCTAAGTGTGAGCCTTTTGAGATAAATAGTACCATCTCCTTTTCTCTGCCACCAAACAGAAATAACTTGCAGTTCTATATTGTGGTATTAATATATATAGAAATATGGTAGGAGATGACTCATAACCATCTATCTGATAAAACAGCCTATTTGTAGAATAATCTAAAACTTTTATATAATACAAATAAATAAATCCACACAAAACAAAATGATTGTACAACAACATATCGGATGTATGTCGGTCACGTTGAAATAATTACTTAACATATATTACGAATAGAAGTTATATGATGTACATTTGGTGATAAATAACAAAAGTAATGGTTACCGTGTTGATATTAAATCATTTTTATTACTGCTCTCAACAACGTGCTGGAATAAATAGACGAATACGGACATACGTACATACTTATAGACATGCTTATAACCAGTTTTGTATCGTCATGTTAGAGGATTAAATTTAATGTTAATGTAGCTTAGAATTAGAATTGGTAAGAAACTAAGAAGTAACTATTTTAAAAATGAAATACTTAGTCAACTATACGATACGTACATACTATATTTTCAATGTTGAAAGAGCTTTGCGCAAAGCTCGTCTGGGTAGGTACCACTTACTCATCAAATATTCTACCGCAAACCAGCAGTACTTGGTATTATGTTTCGGTTTGAAGGATAAGTGAGCTAGTGTAATTACAGGCACAAGGGACATGACTTCTTAGTTTCGAAGGTTGGTTGCGCATTGGCGATGTAAGCGATGATTAACATTTCTTACAACGTCTATGGGCGTTGGTGACCACTTACCACCACAAACTCGTCCGCCTACCAATACTATAAAAAATACAATTAAGTTTATATGTCCTGTTTGGAAATCAATGAATACATAACTCCACGTTGATGAAGTTAGACAAACAAATGAGCTGATGATGAGGTCACAACGACAGCCTTCTCCCCTTAACATACGTAGATTACTACATCACGCTGTTCCAATGGGAGTTGGTGTATACACGAGGCTAATATTATCAACTAACACATGCAGGTTTCCTCACGATATTGTCTATCACTACCGAGCACGAGATGAAATATAAACATAAATCAATGGAAATTCATATATCGAATTCAAACCCTCCGTAACCTAACCTCGATTCTCTAACCACTGGGCTATCTTGGCTGTAAAGATAAATATTTAAATCGGAAAATATGTTTACTTCGTTATTATCAATAAACGAGACGGAAGGAAATCGAATCCGCTACCCTTGACGCACGTTCCGGCTAATTAACGATTAATTTCACTGCCATTGAGTTATATTAATATCGTTGTAACGATCGAATTTCGTCATAGTTCATTGCGGAGATTTAAAACCTTAAACATGAAATTATTAATTATATATTTCTTATTATAACAATAATGTATAGCAATTAAGTATACAGTATACGCGCCACGCTCATACAAGGGTGTAGAGAGCGGCCGCGGAGAGGGCGTGACGTCATAAGAGAGCGTCACGTCGTTTGCCGTCACGGCGTAAGTCGGTTTTACCCCCGAGGTGCGACAGTAGATGTATCAAATCCAAAAAACTTAGTGTATTAAGTTTAACTAAAATAGTCAACTAAGTTAACAAGCGATGGTATAATTAATAAAAATTAAACATTCATTAATATTCCTTCGCAAAAGTAATTAACTATAGTGCATAGTTTTAATAAATGCAAATTATCTCAGATTAGTCGTAATCATAAATATATTTATTATAATCAGCTAATAGTAAAAATAACTATTATATGTTGGGGTCGCCATAAGTAACTACATAACACAGGACAAGACTGATATTTTATTAGACGTATAAAAACCGGACGGACTTACAGATATACAGAAATGTTGAATCTAATATTATAAATGCGAAAGTAACTCTTATGTCTATTTAATACGCTTTCACGGCTAAAGGACTGAGCTGATTTTGATGAAATTTGGTACGCAGCAAGCTTGCATCCCAAGAACGGACATAGCCAACATTTAAGTAACATCTGACTACCCCTCACAAGCGAGTGAAGCGATAACCGTACACTAATCTTATATAGAAATGGATGTTGGTGTGTCCGTTTGAGATTAATAGACTCTTACACCGCTTGACCGGGCACCATGGAAGTTGTAATATATATTAGTATCACTGTACTTTTTATAGATACGTTTTTTATGCACACATCGTTGTGAATTACAACAAGCAAAAGCTTTATAGTGCTCTTGATCGTGACTATTACTAAATATTCATATAGACAGGACAAAGTCTGTTAGATTTTTTTATGCAAACGTACGGAACGCTCATTTGATGGAAAGTACTGTATGTTAAATACTCTGCTAGTACTGTAAAAAACTAGATATTTATCTAATATAAGAAAAAAACTAGCCTAGGCGTAGCCTAGGCGAGTCTTCCCGGTGTGTCGGTCTCGGTATGAACTTGGACAAGACCAAGGTCATGTTCAATAGGCATGTCGTGCCGGGACCGATATACGTCGAGGGGAAACCTCTCGAAGTTGTTAGTGAATATACCTACCTAGGACAGATAATACAAGTCGGTAGGAACAACTTCGAGAAGGAAGCCGATCGAAGAATTCGCTTGGGATGGGCAGCATTTGGCAACCTTCGTCAAGTCCTCAAGTCGTCTATACCGCAATGTTTGAAGACGAAAGTCTTCAACCAATGCGTCTTACCTGCCATGACATACGGTGCCGAAACGTGGACACTAACTGCGGGACTAGTCCACAAATTCAAAGTCGCTCAGCGTGCTATGGAGCGAGCTATGCTCGGAGTATCTTTGAAGGATAAGATCAGAAATGAGATTATCCGGAAAAGAACCGGAGTCACCGACATAGCTTGCAAAATTAGCAGGCTGAAGTGGCAGTGGGCTGGTCACGTATGTCGTAGGACCGATGGCCGTTGGAGCAGACGAGTCCTAGAGTGGAGACCGCGAATCGGCAAGCGCAGCGTAGGGCGCCCTCCAGCCAGGTGGACCGACGACCTTAAGAAGGTGGCGGGCACCAACTGGATGCGGAAGGCGGAGGACAGGGAGCTTTGGCGCACCTTGGGAGAGGCCTATGTTCAGCAGTGGACAACGATTGGCTGTTGATTGATTGATTGATTGAAGAAAAAAACTGTACTCTTCTAAAGAACATTATTAGACTTAAATAATTATAGTATATTCTAATAGGCCGGACTAGTCCTGAGGATACAAGATAATTGGTGACCCTAGACGGTATGACTAAGTATAATTCGGTAATTGCTTAAAATTTTCGAGGAAATCTTTATGTATAATCTGTGACTTAAATGTATAATTGACGTGTTATGTGACCAGTTAAACTCAAACCAGGATTCTTAGTATTATTTACTAATTTATATGATAAAATTAACGTAATAACAGACAAAATCTTTATTTACAAGTAAGTACCTTTATAATAGTTTATTTATTCCTGTACAGATGGGACGGAAAACCGACACAATCAGAGACAGCTTAAGCCAACGGCCTTACTTGCTTACAGGGCTTACACACACAGTAGTGTAACTTACAGACACAGTAGGATTTCCATTGAGAATTTCTCGAAAAATCCAATATTTCTTTATGGTCCGATCGGGATAAAATATAACTCATAATGGGACCCATGGACCTACATCCATGGCGAAACCTCAGTCACGGTTCATATGTTATTAAAGTCAAATACCAATGATAATTCACAATTGCCTCATGACTAATGAAATTAAGTAACAATTTTACTTAAAAACTATTTAAATTCATGCAGGCGTTTCGTTCATGATTATTAACAGTATAATAAAACCGGACTGAATTAAAACATAACAAGCGCGCTGTTACTAAGAAATCACGTGGATTTTAAAAGTGGAGGCCGCAAAATATAAAGTCAAAATCTTTATTTAATAAATACATTACACTTAAACGAACTTTAGTTAGAACACTAGCGGTTAGAACGCGTGAATCTTAACCGATAGTCGTGGGTTCAAACCCGGGCACCACTGAATTCCCAGGTGCTGAGTTTGTGTTTATAATTCATCTCGTGCTTGACGGAGAAGGAGAACATCGTGAGAAAACCTGTATGTGTCTAATTTCATTAAAATTCTGACACATGTGTATTCTACCAACCCGCATTGGAGCAGCTTTGTGGAATAGGAAAGGTTAATATAAACTTGCATAAAAATCTATTCTGGATGGGTGGGTGGATAGAATACGTAAATTCTAACCGAAAATTGCGAGTACAAACTCGGGTTCAGCCACGCCATTTTTATGCGCTTAATTTGTATAATTATATCTTGTCCGGCGGTGAACGAAAACACCGTTAGAACTTGGCATGTGGCATCTCCCATCCGTAAAGTATTTAATGAAAGAAACTGTTATTTACCATAATACACAATAAAAAATAATAATGTCTTCTAGACCGATTTCGGCCACCGCGGAAAATCTCAAGAGAGATTAGCCAACTGCGCAGGAGATATTATAGTGCACAAGTGTGTGCGCAAACACAGGTGCACTCTCTATTCCCTAACTCTCATAATCCGATGGGACGGCAATCCGACACGATTGGAAAGAGTTCAGGCGCAGGACCAACGGCTTTACGTGCTTTCCGAGGCACGGGAGTGTACACATTTCAAACTTTCAGACTCTGGCATGCTACTGAGAATTTTCTGACAGAAAAACCCAAAAACTTTTTAGTGGCTCGACCTGGGAATTGACCCAGGTCCTCCGGGTCTGTGGCCTTACATCAAGCCTCTAGACCAACGACGCAGTCACACAAAATACCTATATATATATATATATATATATATATATATATATCTTATACAAATTAATGTATGTAGGACGTAATGTAATTAAATATTTTACATACGTTTTTGAAATTAACACATTACAATAATAAAGCTACCTAAGGTTATAATTGTGAAAGTGTTCGCTCGTCCTACTTTTACACGACAATCTATCGTCATGTTCGAATTCAAATTGTTTGAGAAGGCGGTTACCTTAACGAGCATGTCTGCATGTAAGATATAAAGTAATATATATTACAATGGATGCACCGAACCGTTATTTAATAAAAATATAAATAACTATATATATAATAGTCGAGATGGCCCAGTGGTAAGAACGCGTGAATCTTAACCGATGAACGTGGGTTCAAACCCGGGCAAGCACCTCTGAATTTTCATCATCATTTCATGTGCTTAATTTCTGTTATAATTCATCTCGTGCTTTTCGGTGAAGGAAAACATCGTCAGGAAACCTGCATGTGTCTAATTTCATCGAAATTCTGCCACATGTGTATTCCGCCAACCCGCATTGGAGCAGCGTGGTGGAATAAGCTCCAAACCTTCTCCTCGAAAAGGGAGAGGAGGCCTTAGCCCAGCAGTGGGACATTTACAGGCTGTTACTGTTACTGTACTGTATATATTATAAAACAGACAGGCGGCGATACTTACCACTATACTACCGATATAAGCCGAGATGGCCTAGTGGTTATAACGCGTGAATCTTAACCGATGATCGTGGGTTCAAACCCTTTTTTTAACGCTCGAAAAACGCATTAAGTGTTTCCCCCACGGAAACAGTGGGGGGGTATGTAGGGCTCGCCGGTGTCCAAGGCGCCGAATGCGCTCTGAACCTGGGAATACCCACTAAAAAAACATCTCTCTCACCTCTGGGCCATCACGGCTGCATATGCTCATGTCACTGGCTGGTGTACATAAATGATCTATTTTATATTAAAGGTATTTAAATATCGTATTATTTGCTCATGATACTTCCTAATATTAATGTGAACATTATATTTTTCGACATAAAACCTCCTATGTTTCATTTAAAATAATATTAAACAGAAAATCGCTTACTAAAGCTGTAGAAAATAAAAATAAAGAAGTCTTAACCGTTTTCATTAAATAGGTGGAAATAACTGAGTTAATAAGCAAAGACAATTTCCCATTAAAAATGCCGGATTAAGTTGCCATTATAAATATTAACTACCTACCTGAATGCTTAAACAATAAAATATCTGTCGATAAAACAATGAGAAGTTGCATTTTTAATTTGAAAATAACGAGATACAAGTCTTAAAGCGATTCAAACGCCGCACCGCATGTGATTGATGGCATTTTTATTTATATATTACGCTGTGGTATTTCTTAGAAGTGAGACGTGTTTAATATGCGATTCGTTTTTTTACGATAATGAAATACTTCTACATAGCATTTTATTTTTAACTCATGTTGAATAAATAATAAGGCAACCGTTTTATTTCGTATTCGTTACATTCAGACAGTGAGATATTTTATCATGAGGAACTTTAATACACCCGAGCGATCAAGCGAAGCCACTGCTGAACACACATTTGCAATTGGAATCACATTAAAAACTATATTGATCGCGATTCCGAGTTACTCGTCGAGACCTACATACGAATAAAACACAAAGAATTTTAATTATGACTATTCTATACAAGATAATTGACTGAATTAGCGACAGCAATGAGCTTTGAACTCATGGTGGTTATGGTATAATGAGAGATAGTGTCACAGGTGTATAAGGGGCATTACAATATATTGTGGGTACTGCATTGATGGTTTATGATTTCTTACATGGCCAGTATTAAAACTTTGACAATTATAGTATAACAAGAACCGCTTGGGTTTTTTTTTTTGTATTTCTGTGCCCGCATAATCGATCGACTATCGTTATACGCAATTTGCTTGGAAACGATATATTTAAAGCTACGGTTACATAGATGCGACACAGGAATTATGATGTTGTTCGTACTGTGTTTTGTCTCGCTTGATTGTACAGATGTAACGGTAGACTTACGAGGATACTGCATCGAGTTCTATTAATTATTATTAATAGTCAATAAATATACACACGTCATGCCTGACATCACACGCCTCGCTGGTCTAGCGACTATTTTATAAAACTGAACTCCTGACGTCAGGCCGTAATAATTTTTTTCTGTTTAGAAACTCTGTTACTTACAGTTTCGAAGTAGTCGGTATGTAAGTCATACGTTGGTCCTGGGCCCGATTTCTTCAGTCGTACGAAATTTTCTGTCCCATTTCACTATAATACGGTTCGAATAGAGAATGCACCAAATGCTTGCGCATACAACTATGCACTATAATAATATATTCTAGTAAAAATATAAAAGGCTGTTCCGGGCGGTATGATTAGCGCTAAACGTTATTGTTTCGCCCCCGTGGATTGAGCGTGATGTTATATAATCTATAACATTTTTTTTTTTTGTTATAGGTAAGCGGATGGGCAAATGGGCCACCTGATGTTAAGTAGTCACCACCACCTTTAAACCAGATGCAATACGAGTATTGCTGTTAAGCGGTAGAACATCTGATGAGTGGGGGGCACTTACCCAGACGGGCTTGCACAAAGCCCTGCTCCTAAGTATTACATATGTCATAAGCATAACTAACAAAATATTTTAGAAAATCGGAATTCTAGATTGTTTAGTGAAACCCTTCAGTTTTATAATATACTAATATGTTGATAAATATTTCGTAATAAATAAAAACAATAATCGCCTTGATAATATCGGTCTGTAACGGTGACAAATATTTACAGGTTGGCTGCTGCTGTACAAATATGTAAAGAACATATTAAATTAGCGTGAATTCACATAATATAATACAATAATACCAATAATCAATTGTCTAGTCTAGCGGCTTATAAAACTACAGTAGTTACAGGCACAAAGCGTAAGCGATGGTTAACATTACTTGCAATGCCAATGTCTATGGGCGTTGGTGACCACTTACCATCAGGTGGCGCATTTGCCAATAAAGAGTTATTGATTTCTTTAATATATTCTCAACTGTAGCCAAAGTTTTCGAAGTTGGCATTATTTACATTCTTGCGTTTCAGACAGGTAGTTTTGCGTCTGAACGGTTTCCGGTCGTGTCGTTTATCGGATCGGATTGTGAGGGAAAAGCGAACGACTATGACATGAAACTTTTAAACCGTGATTTCAAGGGGACAGTGAGCTATATTTACGGCTTTCATCTCGCTCATTACGCTTGTTGTCGCTTCATTAAGATTTTTATATCAGCGCGATGTTCAATTTTCTCTATTATGGAAATTGACTTCTAAATTCACTTATTTGTAATCACTTATAAACGATTGACGTCCTACGGGTAAAACATTGAGTTACCAATTACGATGGTGATGACACCAAGAATCCCTACCACCGATCATACCCTTCCATTCCATGAACTTTGCATTTTCGTTTCATTCGCCTGTAAATCGTGGAAGAGTTTTCGGTTCAGTCTGTATGTATAATAACACAAATTCCAAATTCCTATTTTTTGTATGTCAAAAATTTTAAAGATATAAAAACAAACAAACATCCACTCGCAGTCCCGAACCCGCTTTAAACCTTAAACGGTATGCAATTTAAAATAATACAAAAACGCATTACATAAATCGTTTTTAGCGAAATAAAACAACGTCCACAAAACGTACAGCATACTGTTTTGTTTCATAATAAAACACTAAGATTCGTTTGAATTTAATTTTGCCTTTTTTTATCGAGGCTTAAAATATGTTTTTACAATTTTTTTTAGTCATGTAACATCCACATAACGACCACTTATGTTTTATTTCGGATATCCTTCTACTTTAATACAAGACAGCGCATTCTAAGTTGACTCTCCAAGATATTAGTTTCGATTGATCTCCGACATGGCGTTTTTTTTTTTTGCTTAAGTAAGCGGACTGGCAAATGGGTAAGTATGTAGTAAGTGTTCACGATCTTAAGACGCAATCCCTGAATATCGTGAATGCGCCACCAAGCTGAGGAACTAACATGTTATATCCCTTGTGCCTTTAATTACACTGGCTCACTCACCTTTCAAACCGGGTTAAACTTATACTGAGTAGTGCTGTTTACCGGTAGAAAATGTAAGTGGTTTGTACCTACCCTGGCTTACCTACCACCACTACTACCAGTATAGCCTAATAAAGATATTTTTCTAATTACAATTGGTTCAGAGGCACAAATGTTAATATACGTCTACGTTTTTATTGGTATTAACAAGTTAACACAAATTCCATTTTAAAGTAAATAACAGCCCGTTAATGTCTCACGGCTGGTTATTTATCAACAAGTGTTATCGTCTAAGACGTCATTACTATTAAGAAACCCATTAGATTCCAAAATAACTAAATATATTTCAAAGCGTCTTCTGTTATATCACGCACATTAGGCGGGTCTTACAATTTACATAGATTAAACATAGTAAATAGAAGTCATAAATATCCCATCGCTGGACAAATATCTCCTGTGCTCTTGAAGATTTAAAACCTTATTCCACCCCGGTATTCAGGATTCCTTTCGGTTCTTACCACCGAGTGGTACTCGCCTGGGCTTGAACAAGCAATAGGCATGATGACAGAATTAAAGAATTAAAAAATAAATGATTTTAGAGAAGAAACTATTTTAAAATTATTCTAAAAAATTATCCCAATTTAATATACACATTGAGATTAATAAGATTTTTAATAAAATAAAAGTACAAAATTCTGCAATCGGCCATTTTATTTGAAACACCTGATTGGTGTTTCAAATAAAATGGCGAAAAGCGTAATACTTAATATTCACGTGTTAAGCATTTCAACTTACTTGTTCCCCGTAATTACCATAATCAAGGAACTCAATTATCTATATTACGTACTATTGGAGTTATCAAAAATGATTTCATTAAACTGTCTTTTATATTCGATGAGCGTTATGTAACGAGAGAAAACCAAAATTATATATTTCTTTTTATAGAACCCGGAAAATAAAATAAATACTGAATAATTAAACAGTTCGCTTCAAGTTGATAACGGTGTGCAAATAAAAGGCGTTTGTCACGGTTATATGGGTAACAGATATAATAATATAATAGAAATGGCATCGAGTATATAAAGTACAAGATTGCATGTGTGCAGACGGATAAAATATCTAAATATTTATTAATTCTTTCTTAACTTATAGAGCCGAGGTGGCTCCGTGGTCAGAACATGTGAATTTTGACCGAAGATTGCGGGAAATTGTTTTTATCTGTTTAATTTATTATTATACCACCTCGAGCTCTTGGTGAAGGAAAACGTGACAAAATCTTAATGTATTTCATGAAAATCATTGAAGTAGTGTCGAGAATATCTACAAATCTCCTCAAGAGGACAGCAGCCTTTACCCAACAGTGGGACATTTAGGGCCCCATCGGTTTAGGTATAAGGGTGCACCTCCACCCAGTGCACAGGTTGCTAGTCATTCAGAAACGGCCTAAGCCGTAATTCAGTCAGGACTTCCAAACATAGACTACGTAATGCGATTTTTGTCAATATTTGTTTGTTTATATTTGTCAAGTCAGTCATACTATAATGCGAATGTCATCAGAGGCACAACTAGAAGGTACCACTTCTACTCAACACAATAGTTTGTGATCGGTGTAATATCTTAAAACGAGTTGAAACGACATTCGTCAGGGTCAATAAAGTATACAATGCTAGTGTATATAAACGAACATACATACATTCACTTAAACTAAAGTATCAATTCAAACGAAATGACATTTTGTCAAAGCATTCATTACAAATACATATTTACTTTATACGCCGAGTTATAAGAAAAAACATAATGAATATATAAAAATGGATGTCAGTATGTCTGTTTTTTTTTTATATATAGAATAGGAAGGCAGACGAGAATATGTGCCACCTGATGGTAAGTGGTCACCAACGCCCATAGACATTGGCATTGTAAGATACGTTAACCTTCGCTTGCATCACCAATCCGCCATCAACCTTGGGAACTAAGATGTTATGTCCCTTGTGCCCGTACACTGGCTCACTCACCCTTCAAATCGGAACACAACAATACCGTTAAGTACTGCTGTTTTGTGGTTGAGTATCTGATGAGTGGGTGGTACCTACCCAGACGAGCTTGCACAAAGCTCTACCACCAGTGTTTGAGATTCATAGATCGATACCGTTTGTTTGCTCACCAAGAAAGTTGTTATGTATTTTTTCAGAGATTTTTTTATTGAAAGTAAGTTGTGAATGTACCGTAAGAAATTTTAACGTCCATTATTATTATATCATCTATGCGCCATGGGAGCTAAGACGCCTCTTGTGCCTGTAGGTACACTGGCTCTGGTTATTAAAAGACAATTTGAGTCCATTCGCAAATGTTTTACTTTACAAACGTGCTGAATGTTAAAGTTTATTTATTCTAAACTAAACAATATAATTAATAAATAATTGTTTATTAAATTTTATTTTATGTAATGATCATTTGTCTGGTAATTATTCATCAAGTTCTTTTGTTTAGTGATTTGTTTTAAGATTCATCTTGGATTGGACGAATATTAATAATAATAATAAGCGGTTGATGTGTTATTTAATGATAATTTACTATTTTGGATGCTTCTACTGATAATCTTTCCTCTAGTCACTTAGCAATATATCCAGTTATCTTAATTGATATTTTTTATCGTATAACTTATAACAAAGCAAATATCAAATATATTGGGATTTTCCTTCGATAAATTCTCAGTAGCAGACCGAAGCTTGAAAGTTGGTATAACTTAAACTACCTGGCTTAGGAAAGCACGTCAATTATATGATCGTGTGTTCAAGTAATTTCCAGTCGTACCAAATTTGCCGACCCATTAGATTATGAGAGTGAAAGAATGGAAAGAGCGTTTGTGTGAAATGAATGAACACTTTGGGTAGTCTCCTTTGAGAACAATCTTCGTGAACGAAATCTTTAGGAGGATCTTTAAGAAACGTATTAACCTTACTCTTAAATAATCAAAGTGCCCACGGAACTTTATTCCGAAAGCGTTTATTGAGGATAATAAAATTTAATGTAAAGTTTTATAATGTAATTAAATAATCAATCATCGAATGTGATCTTTTATTATTATTATTGTATTTAATTTGTCTATATAAATATGACGCGTATATAGGTATCACCAATAAGTTTTATTTTCTTTCAAAACCAGTTGGGTAAGGCATTTCTTGAGCGATAATTTTCGCAAATTATTTACATAGATTACCTTTAAATTTTTTACACATATTTTGAAACAAAGCGGATAAACATTTAAATTAAAATATTTTATAAAACAAAGTACCTACCTATCCAACACACAGCCGGTTTTTTATAAATTAATGAATATCTTATAAAATATTCTCAGAAACTTCGACATTTGAGAAAAATAATTATTAAAAAAAGGCATTTTGCATTTAAATAAATCGTGTAAAACGAACATTCAAATGTGCTTTTAAGAGCCTATTTGAATAAATTATATTTTGATTATATTTGCTTTGCCTTTAAGCTCATCACTTATCCTCTAACATGTACCGAAACATTTCAATACAAAATATAATTGTCATGTCGCGGTAGAATCTTTAATGATTAGGCGGTACCTACCGAGACGGGCTTCCACAAAGCCTAACCGAGAACTAAATTATACCACCTACCCTGATCTCAATTATACAGTGCCCCAAGTTAGTCTGAAAGAAATCCACTAGTACCTAAGTGATAACACCTTTTGAGCACATATTTGGTTTTAAATTTTTTTTGGTAAAATTGTAATCTGTGTCGTAATGAGGCAACAGGCACTGGCGACTACGACAAAGTTTGATTGACGCAAATATTCAATACAGCTATTGAAATTTATATTTCCAAAACAAATATTTGTTCCGGTTCGCATGTTGTCTTTCATGGTCACCATGGTAAAAGACCATATTGTTTGCTCATTCCGGTTACATTTAAAATATATATATTTTTTCGCATAATCCTCTCCACTCAACAAATGTTTCGTCCGCCGTTCCTACAATGGAATTTATGTTATTTTGATGTGTCTCCATGTTTGACCAATATTAGTATTATTGATGACCATAAAAATTTTAATTAGAATCCATGACGACGAAATAATTGAATGGGAATGTTGTGCACTAATTGTTTTCGCGTGATTCTAGATTCCTTAACTGATCTAAATGATCTGAATGACCATGGTCGGGTCATTTTTATTCGTCTTCCTATCCTTATCCCACTACGTAGAATACCACATGTATTCTTCTTCCATTCCTTTCTATCATTCGATATATATATGATATGAATGAATGAATCTTTATTATGGCTCAGATGCGGTCATATTTGTGATTGTGGTTCAGAACGCCACATTGCACCAATAACACGTGGACACTGGTGAAGAGGGTTTCCCAACGAGAAGAAGCTTATTGTTATCCGATTATCGGAATGGATTCTGTTGAAATGTGTAGGTATTACGTATATAATAAATTATATATTAATATATAAATTACATATATAATAAAATAAATAAAAAAAAAAAATAAAAAAAAATATCAGTAATTTTTTTTTTTTTTATAGAATTGGAAGGTGGACGAGCATATGGGCCACCTGATGGTAAGCGGTCACCAAACGCCCTTAGACATTAGCATTGTAAGAAATGTCAACCATTGCTTATAGCCAATGCGCCACCAACCTTGGGAACTAAAATTTTATGTCCCTTGTGCCTGTAATTACACTGGCTCACTCACCCTTCAAACCGGAACACAACAATATCAAGTATTGCTGTTTTGCGGTAGAATATCTGATGAGTGGGTGGTACCTACCCAGACGAGCTTGCACAAAGCCCTACCACCAGTAAAAAATGAGAATATTCTGACTATTGGTCGAGCACCATAACCCCGATTATTGAAATAACTAGTCGTGACCGCAGTGCTAATAGTTTACATGATAATACAACAGAATGGAACAATGCTATTAACACTATTAAAGCAAAAAAACTATCAAGGAAAACTATCAAGAGAACGATTTCCTTATAATATTCTTATTAAATAATTTGATATATAAACATATTACGACATTATTTTTATTTTAACATATAAAGTTTTACACAAACTATATTTTAATTAAGCTACCAGGGCAAGTACTGTTCACTTAGCACATATTCTACCGCCAAACGACAGTACTTATACTTATTGTTGTGTTTCAGTTTAAAGAGTGAGTGAGCCAGTGTTAATTTACAAGATAACCGCTTAGTTCCGAAGTTTGGTGGAGCATTGACGATGTAAGGGATGGGTAATTTTTCTCGCAGTGCCATTTTCAAAAGGCGGCAGTAACTTATCATTAGGTGGCTCATTTACCAGTCGATATACCAAGTTAATAAAATTTAAAATATACGTTTCATTCATAATTTTTTTTCACAGGACTTTAATGAAAGGGCAAATTGTGATAGTTAGTCCTAAAGGCTAAAAACATCCATATTTTGGCTTTCTATTTCGGGTAAAAAGTAAAGTAAATAAATGTTCCAAAATTCCATATGAGGAGAAGGTTTGGTGTTGATTCATCGTTGTTTCATTGCACCGCCGAGCACGAGATAAACTACGGACACACCTGAACATTCAGAGGTGATTGAACCCGCAATTTTAAGATTCACGTGTAACTACTGAGCCATCTCTGCATGCGATTCCCTTTTAGTATTGTAGATGCTTATGGACGAGGGTTGTGTTGTGTTATAAATAGACACCATCAACGCACCTTTCGCGAGTACCACGGGACCGGTCCGGCGAGTTTTTATCAAACGTAGATATAAGATACCGTTCGCTGTACGTTTGCTAACAACGTTTGAATGGAGACGAGTTTTTTTTAATTATTCTTTATGGTCTAGAAGCGACTTTTCGTTAGATCCATAATTTAGTTTTATCTTTATAAATAACGATATATTGGAAGTTTTTGTTTTATGGTTTGGAAATAGGAAAAGTATTTCAATTTATATAAAAGAAAGAACTTTAAGATTTATAGCTCATCGGTAATGGGGCCGTAAGATTTGCAATCCTGTCGTTTATCGGAAACAATTCAGGCGCAAGACAAACGGCAGTACTTACTTTTCGAGGTACTGGACTATTAACACTTCCAAATACCAGTACAGGCTGCTATTGAGAATTTATCAAGGCCCAATACGGGGTTTGAACCCAAGACCGAAACCAAAACAAGTACACAGTACATCACTAATAAATACGAGCAAACTTATGTACAATATAATTTAGCGTTATCGATATAAACGAATGCTTTAAATTAAGTATTTATTTAAGTTATTATATTATGTATACCAAAAACAAGAGAGATACAAGAACATGTCAAACAGTACCAAATATATAAGTCATGCTTATTTATCTCTTGAAGATATTTCATCCAGAACATTCGAAGAGAAAAAATTAAAAATGACAGAAAACTATATGTAGTCACGTAGAATCATACAAAATCACGATAAAAATATACAGCGAAAACTCATACACATTCTCAGTTATATAGCAAGTTTCACATAAGGCCTTTGCCAAATGGCAAATACATTTGCACGAAAATAAGAAAAATACTAGTATATACTAAGTTCTTATCTTTTATATGTAGGTAAATAGTTTATCTTAATAAAAGGCTATAATAATAAAACCCAAGATTCATTCTACTACAATCATTTTTCTCTGAATGCACGACTCGTATCGTTTACCACACGAATAAGATACAAAATAACATATTCAAGGATAAAGTATAATATTATTTACTATTTTGTAAAGATTCTTATGACAAATATTTCTTTTAAAAATATAATAAAATAATTTTATTTTCTTTCGTCACAATCAAGTTTATTTGTAATCAATAGGAATAAAATCAAAATGTGCGTCTGTGATTTTAAAATAACTGCATTTTTGGAGTTAATATGATAACAACCATTTACCTTTATTTTGTATGTCTGTTTTTAATATAACCTAATAAGGAGTATTCAAAGGTACTAAGTAGGTTTCGATTTTATTTAATTAAAATCTGGTGATTCTATCTAAAGTTAGGAGTGTCCCAGTTCCGGCGATGTATCCATCAACCAGCAAACTCTCCTCTCACGAGTAAGAGACCTTAGCCCAGCAGAGGGACATACAAAGGCTTTTACGTTTCATTATCGTGTTTGTCATTTCTATGATACTCTGTTCTTGGTATAAAACTTATCTTACAGTTGGGGACGCTAAACACACATACTATTTCTCATTTGCAAAGTCAATAATTAAATAACAAAATTCAATTGAAGATTTTTACAAATGAATTAAATTAAAACTACCGCAAAAAATACCATAAAAACTGATCTGTTTTTTACAACCATACTGAGTATAGTACCGTCAAAAAAGTATACATACAGCAAAAAAATTGTACTTATTTTTTTATTAATGTAAATATTAATATACATATGTATATTTAATTTATTATGTAAAATCGTTCTATATATAACAATTTATAGTCATAAAAAAACATAATTTCTCTCGAAACTCAATCAAGCTTTCACTTGCAATAATTTCAATTTTAAGTTAATTTGTAATAAGCAATACTTACACCACTTTCTGAGGAATGCGCTCGTGAGCTTAGCACATAACTTGTCCCGGCCCTGCATATTGACTGTCGATCACAATTATTTAATAATCACAATATCACACAACACCACACAAACACTAAATCCGTTCCATTTAGTTGTTATTCAATTTATATATCAAATTCCACCGGGCGCGACGTCCTCCTTCACCGGCGGTCGGTCGCGAACTGACTTCGGCGACTTTTATGACGTTACGCGATGTGCGTACGAGCAGAAACCTGCAATATAAGGAAAAAAATATGTTTAAAAAACATGGCCTGGCTAACAAAGATCATGGTTGAGGACCGTCTCCGAAGGCTGGTTAAAGGTGAGTATAAATTTCACCAACATTTTAAAACATTTTTAACTACAATTAAGTTACCTTTAGTTTAAAGAGTAAAATTTAAGTGCTCGTACAAATTAATTAAAATTTAATTTACAATAATGGTTCAAGTATTTTTTTAAACAGAAATTGTTAAGCTGTACTCGATTACAATTATAGATTTAATTAGGCAGATTTAATATCTTGACTGCCTGTCATTGTTGTTGACGTCTGAAATGAAAGAGGGCGCGTATACTAAAACAATATACTCCTAGGCTAAATTGAAGAATAATTAATGCACAAATTTTTCAATTTTCTCAAGAAAGATTTTCGGTTTAAATGCTCTACTGAATAGACTTATAAAATGCTACAATAGTTTACCAAAAACAGTTGATTTTGATATATTTTATAAATCGTTGAATTACTTTAAAGCCAAACTCAATAAATATTTTTTGAAGTTTTATGATTAAAAATTACCATATACAAATTATTTTTAGTTAATAAATTTAAAAAATTGAAAAATTTAATATTAATATAATGTAATTAATTTTTATTATATTTACAGAATAATCATCTTTTTTTATCTCTTTAATATGTAGATTCAAATTTACATATTGACAATGCAGTAGTTTATATGTATGTATATCAAATATCAATTCTTTAAAGCCGATTATGACATCATATTGGCATCTCTTAACAATGTTGATTGGCTTCAAGAATTCAAGGATTGTCTCGATAATGTTAATGAAATGGTAGATAGGTTTTATACCATACTATATACAACTATTAATAAATACGTCCCGAAAAAACCTGTGTCACAAAAGTCTTATCCATCTTGGTTTACACCCACCTTAATAAAATGCCTAAAAAGAAAATATAAGCTCCATATTAAATTAAAACAGTATAACAACCCATTGGATAAAATAGAATTTCAATACCTAAGAAAAGACTGTAACAAATTGATCAAACATTGTTATGACAATTACATAACGATGATTGAAAATGCAATCTCGAAGAATCCTCGGTATTTTTGGACGCATTTCAAAAACAAGCGTAAAAATTCTAGCGCCTACCCTACATCGATGGTCTATGGAAATGTCGAAGCAAAAAATAAACAAGATGTTTCGAATATTTTTGCAGCGTATTTTTCCTCCGTCTATGTAAATGACAACACATCAAACTACTGTGCACCTGATCCCAAAACTTACGTTGGTAATATATACCTATAACAAGGCGACATCGAAAAAAAATTAAAGAGGCTTGATCATAATAAAGACGCAGGACCAGATAACATATCTCCCTACTTCCTTTCAATGTGTGCGTCTACTTTATCTTTTCCATTGTATCTCATTTTTAATACATCTTTAAATACAGGAATATTTCCACAAGTTTGGAAGGAGGCGAGAATTGTACCTGTGTTTAAAAGCAATGATCCCGCTTCCGTCGAAAATTATCGTCCGATATCAATCTTGTCAGCTGTGGCAAAGGTCTTCGAAAGCCTTGTACATTATAACTTAGCAGATTATCTTAAATCCCATATAAATAGTAATCAGCACGGATTCGTATCAGGAAGATCTACTAATACCAACCTTGTCACCTTTGTTACAGAAACATACTGGTGGTAGGGCTTTGTGCAAGCTCGTCTGGGTAGGTACCACCCACTCATCAGATATTCTACCGCAAAACAGCAATACTTGATATTATTGTGTTCCGGTTTGAAGGGTGAGTGAGCCAGTGTAATTACAGGCACAAGGGACATAAAATCTTAGTTCCCAAGGTTGGTGGCGCATTGGCTATAAGCGATGGTTGACATTTCTTACAATGCCAATGTCTAAGAGCGTTTGGTGACCACTTACCATCAGGTGGCCCATATGCTCGTCCACCTTCCTATTCTATAAAAAAAAAAAAAAACAGTTAGAGCTGTAGATGAGGGTGAACAAATTGATGCAATTTATACAGATTTTTCGAAGGCTTTTGATACGGTTAATCACTCTATATTATTGGAGATATTGAGATCGTTCGGTATAACTGACACCTTACTAAAGTGGTGCACCTCTTATATTAACGCACGCCCATCTACAGTAGTTATTGATGGATATCAGTCAGTTCCATACATTGCACATTCAGGAGTACCACAGGGATCAAATCTAGGTCCAATATTTTTTAATATATTTATAAACGAGTTACCCTTAATATTTAAACACGTTAGAGCCTACTTGTATGCTGATGATTTAAAAATAACAAAGACTATTAAAACTCACAATGACGTGACAATAGTACAGGAAGATATTGATCGCCTTGAAAACTGGTGCAAATTACATAAAATGAAATTAAACATCAAGAAGTGCTACCATATTCAGTTTACACGAAAAAGAAACACTATAGAAAGTGCGTACAATATATCTGGTATTACTATAAACAAGGTGCAAACTATTCGAGATTTAGGAGTTATTTTGGACTCGAGGCTTCAATTTAATACTCACGTCGAACACATTACAACATCCGCATTCAAGTCTTTGGGATTCATTTTGAGAAACTCTAAGGAGCTACATAAGTCATATACAATCATAACTCTTTACAACTCCTTGGTTAGAAGTAAACTGGAATACTGTTCTGTTGTCTGGAGCCCTCAATACAAAATTCATATTGATACAATCGAGAGAGTGCAAAAGAAGTTTTTAAAATTTTTACATTATAGATTTAATAACTTGAGGGGCGAACAGTACCAGGACCGACTTAATAACTACCACTTACTGTCTTTGAATTGTCGAAGAAAACTTTTAGATCTAACGTTTCTACACAAATTATTAAATAATAAAATTGATTGCCCACAAATCCTCTCTATGATTGGTTTTAACGTGCCTTTCAGAATACCTATATACGAGTCACCGTTATTTGTAACAACTAAACAAAAAACCAACCTAGGAAAAATTTCACCAATAAACAGACTAGCTAGGACGTATAACGAGCTATCGACTGGTATCAATGAACTAGACATCTTGCATGATAGTAACTACTCCTTTAAAAATAAAATTGCCTCACATCTAAAACACTTTGCATAGAATATAAATAAATAGTTATGATGTTATGTTATCTGCTTTTTTCTGTGTTTTTATTTTATATCGTGAAATTTTTTTTTTTAAATACTTATGAACAATTTTTTGACACCATTACTTTGTTACTTTGATTATTCAATGGAATTCTTATATAGTTTTATTAGCTTTTTTTCCTTTTTTACAATTTTTATTTTTTACATAAATTAAGATAAATCCTGTATTTTGTAAGCATGTTTTTTTACGCAAATGAATATCTATTATTTTTATTAATGTAACTCTGTTAGTCGATGATTGCCTATAACAAATTGCATGCTGTAATTACCTGTAAGTAAAAGAACAATTGAAATGTATTACTAAAAATTACTGCTGTACACGAATTATTGTATCTTTTGTTGGTAGTTCTAAAAAAAAAAATATATATTTATTCTATTTTGTTATTTAAGTTAGTTTTATTTTTTGATTGTTAAGTTAGTCGATAATTGGTATATATTTGGTTAAAATATTTTTATACATGCAATAACAAATGTTTTTCTAAATATATAACGTTGGCTTCCTATTTAATAAATAAATAAGAAATCTCAGTAAGTTTTGCTTTCTTGAGCCCTATTCAGGGCCTACTCAGCCGTCACGGTAGCATGCGAAAGCGATCCCGTGGCGCTCCTCGTCAAGACGGAAAAGGTACCGCTGGTTTTTTAGTGAGTATTCCGATGTTCGAGGCGCACTCGGCGCCTTGAACACCGGCGAGCCCACATACCTCCCCAGTGTTTAAAAAAAGGCCTACTCAGCCTACTCAGCCTTTAGATAAATCGGCGCCTTTGCTTAACGTGTTATAAAATATTACCCATCATATTATTGTATGCGGACAGCACTTGGTGATATGTGAAATTAAAAGTCATCGCCAGACCACGGCCAACTGATTTGCCTAATTTATAATCAGATGCGGATATCGGCTATTAATTTTCAGCCAACAGACGCAGCGCCAATCGTGGCAGCAGTTTGTTTTAGAAAAAAACAAGTGTTCTTATATTCTATGTAAACTAGCTGATAGCTGAGCCGGTTTCATCCGCATTAAATGTGACTGCCAACCTCGTCGGTCGTTTCGTGTTATTATTTCTTACATCGCCAATGTCTATGGGCGTTGGTGATCAATTATCATCAGATGGCCCATTTGCTCTACACTTATATATATTCAAAACAGACGAACGAACTCTTCAGCTTTATTTAATAGCATAGATAATTAGTACAGTCGTTATTTGTGAGATATTTCAAAACACAAATTCATTTATTCAACGTAGAAGTTTATGGATAGTCAAAGTAGACACTATCGCCGTTTTAGAAAATAAAATACCCTGCCCGAGTAGGATCTTCAAAGAAAATCTTCATCTAGAACTATAGAAGAAAATGTGCGAGAAGAAGAAAGAAGTGTCAACTTCTGTTTCTTGGTTATAAATGTTTTCGTACGATCTTTAGCTGCGCGAATTCAGACATAAGATTGAGAATACAATGGTCGCCGTGTGGACGGCAATTGATTATAATTTGATTGAATTGGCAATTGAATGTTGACATGTGTTCAGCCAATCTGATAACACAATTTACATACAATCTCTAATCAAATTCACTCGCGTGTAATAATGAAGATGTCCTCGTGACCGATTTTTCGGAAATTTATAATGGAAAATAGACTAATGCGCTGAAGATATTACAATGCACAAATGTGTGCGCAAACAGCTGTCACCTCTATTTTTGCACTTTCAGAACAGTAATATGACCAGGTAGATGTATACGCTGGACCGAAAGGCTGAAATGCTAAATTCCAAGAAAAGGAAACGTAATAAAACATAACACTTAAGCATATTTGGCTTAAATTAATAAATAACTAACGGCCTTACTTACAACCTCGTTTAGCGGGTGATTAGTTAATGAATGCTGTGAATGTTATTCTTTCCAATATATTATTCTATAATATAGCTCATTTTGAAAGAAACAGTGACAATAATTGTATAGAAATTAAGACAAAAAATATCATGACAAAAAAAACTTTGATAAATAAGGCATTTTGCTTAACACGAGATTATATAAATGCGTGGAGATAGTATTAGTTTATTTCCAAGCAGAATATACATAAATTGTATGGTATTTGATTCTGATACTCTGTAATTAAAAAAATGAAAAAGAGTGAATGCTGAGTGTCTTCTAGGTAGAATCTACAACCGAAGCGGAGGTAGTTTTACATTTAATTCAATACTGTAACATAATGATTCAACAGTGCCTTTATAAGCATACTTGAATAATGAATTATTTGATGTAATTTGAATGTGAAAACAATAAGGATAGAAAGAGATAAATAATTGGTTAACTAAACATCCACTGAGCGACGAAGTTACGCATTAAAACCAGTTACGTTTGACCTGTACCGAAAAAAAACCGTTACGATTTGTAGTAGGCGCGCGTAGAAACATTCTTGAATAAGAATATAAGTAATACGTTGTGTTTCGAAATCAAAAACTTGAAATATTCAATATCTTATGAGTTTTTATTGAAAGTATTAGAACGTTTTTATCTCCGTTGAAATATATTAATAGATAAGGCCATATATGTATCCACCAACCCGCAGTGGAGAAGGGTGGTGGAATGAGCTCCAAACATTTCCTCAAAAGGATTGAAGGCCTTAGTCCATAGGGTGATTAATAGACCTCACTTTTCTGGTTTTGAATGTAAATACCACCGAAATGAAGCGTCAAAAGCGCAATAGTTATATCAAATACCTCACGTTCGATCTTGAGCCCTTGTACCATGTTTTAAACTATATTGAAATTAAAATATTATATAATTGCGAGTTACATGAAATATTAAAATAATATAATTAAACACAATTAATTATTGGTCAGAAATTGATACATATTCCGGTCATGTGCTTGTATATTAGGTCACGGCTATTTATTAACGATTTTATAATTGGTTTCAAATATGTATACAGTACCTTGAATGACCGTCAACAGCCCAGCGCGATTCAAGTATCTGGAGGTTGTCGGCGCGCGTTTTAAAGCTTAAGCAAAGATTTAAGTATCGTAGCAATTATACATTCAATTATAATAATTACCCGTTTTTTCGTAGGTCTGGCTGACCAGATGAATAAGGTTATATTACAAGGCTGATGAATGTGGAAAGGGCGTGTCAGGTACGTTACGAACATTGTGCGGTATCACTGAGGACAGCAGTGCTGTGCTGTATGAACTCACTCACTCTCTCTCTCTATTGAAGCTTTGGGGTTTATTCACACACGCTACTTAGATACGAGTTGGCGGATATGACGGTATTTCATTAGACTTAGACATTAGGAATGTTTTCTAAGATCAATTAAAAACACAAATTGAGCACACACACCGAATACCACCAGCACCAAAATACCTGAAATTTTATTGATGTTTATGAAACGATCTTCGATTAAGATTACCCGCATCTGCTCTGGATCATGGCTAGTAATTTGTTTTATGCGTTATGTACCTACGTTATATAAGATATCATTTAAAGGTGACGTTTGTGTGTAAAAATTTATTATATAATAATTAAGTCTATAGACGAGAAGTGATAAGACATTAGGAACGAAACGATCGCCTGCCGTTTTCATTCATATTGAATTTTGTAAAAGATTATAAAAATTGTCAAAAAAAAAACTGTTTTTGTTTCTTACGTCTATTATCAGATCAGGGTATTTTCGGAATGCTTCTAATATTTAATATCAATTTGATTAATAATTTCAGAAACACAATAACTCTTGTATTAAAAACGACATGCAAAACAATTTAATATATATAATAAAATAAAGCCTCTTGATGCGTGTTTATTTATAACACTGGAAAAATCCAGTGATCGTTAGCGTGCATGTAAGCACATGCAAGTTATAAAAATACTACGAACAGTTCCCGCGTGGCTTCTCTGCGCGTAAGAAGCGGGAGGCAGGCGTTATCTAACCTATGTCCTCTTCTGTACCCCTAAGAACGTGTATATAAGGGATCGGTTGAGTATTTAAGTAAATAAACATATTCACTTTCATATTTACAATATCAATAATAACAAGCACATTATAAAATGTCGAAAAATTGTGAATGGAGCGTTCAATTCATTTAATTTGCGGTAATACCCCTCTACAATTATCGGGTAGCATACGTATATGTATGCGAAAGTACCTGTTTGTCTGTCTGTTATGCTTTCACATCTAAACCACTGAAGCGATTTTGATGAAAATTAGTATGAAGCTAGTAACCCAAGGAATTACACAGGACTCCTTTTCTTACACCCAACACCTGAATCACAATACAACACGTGGGCGATCTAGAAATAAATATAGTATAAAAACCTTCTCCATGACAAAATACATGCTCTAACATTCAAAGTGATCGGTACAACGGTATTGAAGTATATTAATCTCAAACAAATATTAAAGACCCTTTTTATATAAGATTATACGATAAGTCCAACTGTTATAAAAAGTGCAAGGTCAGTTAGTACTGCAGTTTTCTAGATGAAAAACTAGTTGTACCTTGATATTTTTATGTCAAGGCTACTCTGAGGAATCGATTTTTTTATATCAAACTATTTGTATTCAAAATATTTCTAGATAAGTGTTTAAATTAAATGAAACAATTAAAATATATATGTAAATACAGCAAGACATTTTATAAATACACTCAAACTTAATTGGTGGTAGGATTATGTGCAAGCCCTTCTGGGTCGGTAGCACCCAATCATCATATATTCTACCGCTAAAGATTGCTCAAGTATTGCTGCTTAATATTATTGCCAATCTACATGCAGACACAAGGGACAAAGCATCTCAGTTCCCGGGGTTGGTGACGCATTGGTGTTGCAAGGAACGGTTCATATTTCTAACAGCGCCAATATATACAGATAGTGGTGGCCATTTATCATCAGGTGGCCCATTTGCTCATCAGCCTACCTATTTTATAAAAAAAAGATGCCACGAGGTGCATGTAAAGCCAAAAAGGTTACAACTCGTGAATATTAACCGAAGTTCAGGCTCCTCTGAAGCGTGCCGGAGTAACCTCTTAACTGTCTCTTCAATATGAGGAAAAATATCTCCCATGACACAAGAGCATACCGTCAATTCTCAAAGGCAACACGAATGATAAACTTATACGGTTTCCTTATTCGTCGACGGAACCCTGAATACTGTTCCGATTAAGAATTACCAATTACGGGACAAGCATCAAGTTTTGCATAATATTACGCAAATGTGAAAGTGGTTCACGAGATCACGAGAACACGACACTCGACGAACGAAATTTAACTTTATTACTATTCAAAATTAAATCAACAACGCATTTGAACTGGTTCCATAACAACAACATTATATGCTAATTATATATGTATATATTATAAATATTTCTTATTGTGTGAACGTTCGCCTCGAACAAAGACTCAAATCTATAAATATTCAAATCGAAATATACTTTATCCAAGTAGGCTCTATAATAACTTCATCGTTTACAAGGTTTATAGCTGCCACAGGTTTGGTGTATGTAAATTATACCGAGGATAACCAGAAAATCTGTATATTATATATACATATAACCTGTATGAAAATGAACGACAAATATGAATGGTTTCCACCACTCATTGATCAAATATTATATACATCTAAACTCCAATACTTTGTACAGCTGTTTGAAAAGAGACCCATTTTAATTCCTTGGATCCGGTTGGCAGCGATTTAACGGTGCGTGAATAACTATTCCATGGGAGACTAGCCACCTGCTGACAGGCTATAATAGTGTGCGTAAATGCAAATGTATTCTCTATTACCTAAATCTTTTATAGAAAAAAAGGAAAAGGAAGGCGGACGAGCATATGGGCCACCTGATGGTAAGTGGTCACCAACGCTCTTAGACATTGGCATTGTAAGAAATGTCAACCATCGCTTACATATCCAATGCGCCACCAACCTTGGGAACTAAGATTTTATGTCCCTTGTGCCTGTAATTACACTGGCTCACTCACCCTTCAAACCGGAACACAACAATATCAAGTATTGCTGTTTTGCGGTAGAATATCTGATGAATCTCATAAACAAATGGCACGACAATCTGATCATGACCGGAATTAGTTCTGGCGCAGGACCAACGACCTTACAACATGTTTTCCGAGGCTTGGGGTTCTTTCAACTCAGGGCTTGTACTGAGAATTTCTTGATTAAAAACACCAATAACATTTTAATGGTCCGACCCCGGGTGCTTGAACCAATAAAATCGGGATTTGTGCACTTATAAAATAAAAAAAATATTCACATACACTTAGTTTTACAACCTTAGTATCTTGTATCAAGTGTCTTGTATTAGCTGAAACAACGAAGTATTTTATACATAGTAATTACTTTATTGTTAATTTGCGATGACTAAACATCGAACCTTGAACCCCGCATTATCTTGCCTTCGTCGACATTGTCTCATCGAGGCATTGTCAGCCGAGGATGAATCACGTCTGTCTGTATACCTTTTATAGTTAAAAATCGTGACACAAATCGCCAATAATATTCGTAATGTTTTCCTTTATTTTAACCGCACTTGATAACTATCGTGGAAATTAGTCGATGCTTACGCCAAAGGATGCCATACAATGCCATATAAGAATTTTTAGCCCGTTTGGGTTAATACGTCTTATCGCAAAATGGTATACCAAAGTGAGTGAGCCTGTGATATAACTGACATATAGAACATGCCGTCTAAGATTTCACGATTGGCACCGTAATGAATCAAATTGTGCCTGTAGTTACACTGGCAAACTCACACTTCCAACTGGAAGACAAGGTGATCACTCAGACGGGCATGCTAGCTACAGCGAAATAACAGCTAAAGTTAGTAATACCAATTACAACTCAATAAATATTACAAAATATAGCTGAGATCCTACGGAAGTGATTGTTTCAGCAATGTTGTGTGTTTGTTTGGCAACGTCCTCGGAGCGGTTTCGACACTCATCGATTTGTCTTCCGTTAGCGAACGCGTTTAACAGCTGATAAAACGCATTAATAACAATCCGGCTTCAGGATTTTCATGTAATTCCAAACATTTAATACTTTTTTGCGGTTCTATCAAAAGCAACGAGGCAAAACTTCGTCTTGATAAGAGTATGGAGTATATCCCAAGACGCTACTGTCAAGCTGTTTGGTGGACTTACGTCTAGCAAAAGACATTCTATTAGTCACACAGCATGTGCCACACGTGTCACAATATTCGATTAATGTTTACTTGTGCTAACGACTGGGCCATTTCAGCCACATTAAACTTATATGTATAAAGTATATATTATATAATAATAATTATAGATTATACCTATATATAATATCTTTTATATATAACATCTTTAAAAAGCCGAGATGGCCCAGTGGTAAGAACGTGTGAATCTTAACCGATGATCGTGGGTTCAAACCCGGGCAAGCATCACTGAATTTTCATGTGCTTAATTTGTGATTATAATTCACCTCGTGCTTTACGGTGAAGGAAAACATCGTGAGGAAACCTGCATGTGTCTAATTTCACTGAAATTCTGCCACATGTGTATTCCACCAACCCGCATTGGAGCAGCGTGGTGGAATAAGCTCCAAACCTTCTCCTCAAAATGAGGAGAGGAGGCCTTTAGCCCAGCAGTGGGACATTCACAGGCTGTTTCGGTTCGGTTCGGTTATAACATCTTTATAATTGACAGATAGTAAATAATAGTAATAATAAAGATTGTAATAAAACTTTAATTTATATATTAGTGAAAATCATCGAAAATTTATCCTCTAAATAAATTAAAACATTCGGAGCTACGAGTACATCCACAGAGCAATTAAATTAGATCAAACGCATGATCCAATTCCGCGCGAGGCGGTTAAAAGGCGGCTAACGTTTATCGCAATGCACCTCAGACTTGCCGCTTGAATAACAATAGCCCATGTGCTCAATGTAGGCTGAGAATGAAATTACTTTTACAGTTCCGTATATAAATTCCGTAATTTACTAGTGCTAGAGCTTTGTGCAAGCTCGTCTGGGTAGGTACCACCCACTCATTAGATATTCTACCGCAAAACAGCAGTACTTGGTATTGTTGCGTTCCGGTTTTAAGAGTGAGTGAGCCAGTGTAATAACAGGCACAAGGGACCTAACATCTTAGTTCCCAAGGTTGGTGACGCATTGGTGATGTAAGCGATGGTTAAAATTTCTTACAATGCCAATGTCTATGGGCGTTGGTGACCACTTACCATCAGGTGGCCCATATGCTCGTCCGCCTTTCTATTCTATAAAAAAAATAAGCGAAATACTACTCATCACGAGATTTTCTAAACTATCTGCCAGATTGACTTGAAAACTTGCCTTCTCCGACGTAGACGCTCATTAAAAACAGATTTTACGCAAACCCTATCCAAAATACATTTATCGTCTTAACCAACCGTGCGAAGCCGGGACGACTAGCTAGTATGATATATACATATTATACTAAATAACCGATGGGTTATACGGGTATACGGGTATTCCGATGTTCGGGGCGCACTCGGCGCCTTGGACACTGGCGAGCCTCAAATAACACCCACAGTTCCCGTGGGGGGAACGCCTGATGCGTTTTACCAGCGTTAAAAGAAAAAGTTATGATAGCCAGGATCTAAACGTCATTTTGTTTAATGGGCAGGTCATTATACACTAACGATAAATTCCATGTTGTCCTATCAATATTTCATGGTAATAAATGTGAAATAAATTTAAAATATATAAATTTGTTATAAAATTACAAGATTAATAGAGTATACTTAACTGGTGTGGATATTCACATGATCTTAAAGCGTCTGAGATGACTCGATCATAGTATTTGCTATAGGAAGCCGTTCCGTCTTACTTTTAATGCTTAAACTATTACTCTTTATATATATGATAATAAAAATGTCTGGAGTTAGAATCCATGCAGGATAAATAATAATTCAATTGTATTTCATTATCTATGTATTTCAATTGAAGTCGGTGTTCAGAATGACTGGTGGTCTGAATGGCCGGTGGTCAGAATTAAATGCTAATTTAATTTAATTTTGTAAAATGACGATTCTAAAAAAAATATTCAACTTGTCCAAAGTCATATATGAAGGATGACAACATAATTATTTAATAATAATAATAATTCCATAATGCATACCTCTTAAATGACAAAGCAAGAAATATTCCCCAGGGATTTTTATAGTACTTTATTTTATATGTTGAATTCAGTCAACTGCAGGGCAGTGTCTGTAACTTTACAAATATGAAAGTTTGATTGTCTATTTGCGTTTATGACAACTACAACCGATCATTGTGTAGTTTTGAACATATTTTTAATTTTTTTTCATTCATAGAATAATTATTTCAACATTGCCAATATGTGTATTATAATTTATTAAACTATACCGGAAATAACGTAATACGATTTTCACAACTGTCCACGTAACTCCAAAACAAGTGGACCAATGGCGGTGACGCGTTCGAATTTGGAACGAGCGTACTCGACCGAGACGGCGCGCGCGCATCTTTATATTGTTACCAACTTGAATCTATTCATATTGAATAAATCACGTTTAGTTTTTTACTATAAAAACAGAACGCGAACTAATAGACCACCTACCTGTAAATAGGTCTAACTTTGACATTGAAAATAATACAACCGACTTGCTATCAAAAATGTAAAGTTTTTGGTGGAAAAAGTTTATCTGTGACGTGAAATTACTCTGTAATTACACTGGCTCACCTTGAGAAACCGATGTAAGTGTTTTAAATGTCCACACAAATAACCTTACCAACTTACTATTGATAAAATAAAACTGTAAATTTTTCTTATTAATCGTTCAAATTTCGTGCGGACTAATGTTTTTTCTCCTCTTATCCATTTTGAAAGTGTGTTTGTTTGTTACGCTTCCACGTATAAATTACTCAAACGATCATCATCACTTCACTCTGCCTCTTAAACGCAGGCAAAGCCGCAGGCGGATACTAGTATTACTATAATCACCTTATAATTTCTTGATTACAAAACATAAAAAAACTCAACACATATTCAATTCGATATAAATTTAATATACATTCAAGCCTTTCGGAAGGAATTACCTAAATTATTATGTAAACCGAATATATATCCACGAACAGAGGCGACAGGCGATTATACATATATTTAAAGAAGCCTTAGACTTACGAACATATCATTCAGCAAAGACCTAATTTCCTTTTAAGGAAAATAATCGCGTGCTTAACACGCAGCTCCGTTTCAGATTCGTGTTTAGATATACGAACATGATTCAGAATTTCTTCCAAAAATAAAACAAGATTCCTTAAAATCTTTTCCTTTACGGACAAAATTTATGTCGTAACAGTTGCAAATTAAATGTGTTTTTGTATAGGGCAAATGACTCAACTCCACCTGATGGTAAGTGGTAGTAGAGTCCAAACGCGATGACGGCCAGTACAGTCAGGAAGAATGTTCTGCACTAGCCGCCCCCGCTTTGCCGGCCCACACGGCCTCTTCACGGCTCGTTTGAAGGAAAAAGTTTGTCCTCTAATCAATAACAGTAACAGCCTGTTAATGTCCCAGTGCTGGGCTAAGACCTCCTCTCCCTTTTTGAGGAGAAGGTTTAGAGCTTATTCCACCACGCTGCTCCAATGCGGGTTGGTAGAATACACATGTGACATAATTTCAATGAAATTAGACACATGCAGGTTTCCTCACGATGTTTTCCTTCATCGTCAAGCACGAGATGAATTTTAATCACAAATTAAGCACATGAAAATTCAGTGGTGCTTACCCGGGTTTGAACCCACGATCATCGGTTAAGATCCACGCGTTCTAACCACTAGGCCATCTCGGCTTATAAACATACATTCGATTTTGATAAAACTATATGTATGCCAGCGGAGGCCTAACAAAGTACTGGCTAAAGATCGAAATTCTTTGTGCTCGTATGTATGTCTGAGGTCCCTTGATATAATAAATAATAAAATGTCTTATTCTACGTGCGAAACAGTGACGGATGGCTTTTTATACAAAAATTTATGTTAATTTTATCGATAGTACGTAAAGAGCAACTGACTGTTTAAATATTATTCTAATGAGCATGCCGTGTACACAAGTTTAAGAATGTATTCTAGCTTAAAACTGTATAAGTTCGTAATTTTAATGTATGTCTTGATTGTATTCCGTTTGTGTACCCATATAAATAAATAAATTAATTAATAAACCATATCATTCTTATATTTAATATTTCTAAATAAATTTAAAAGTGCAGCGTTTCTCTACATTTCTATTTTTGGTTCGTATCAAGTGTCACGCGTCGAGTTTTTACTTTCAATCGAATTATTAAGGACATTATGCAATCACGAATTGGAACCGGTGTATGATTAATTACGATTCACTTAACCGTTAAAATACGAGTGCGTAATTTAACGGTATACACATACGTTATTTTACCGCGGTGGACCTACGGATCATCGTTGGCAAAAACGTAATATTATAAAAAAATATATATATTTCAAATTTAATTAAGAATAAGACTAATGTTAAATGTAGTTATATATGTAAATTTATATAATCAAAAAGATTAACTAGAAAAATGACTCGAAGACAATTAATAATAAGCAATGATATCATCCGAAATGGCCTAGTGGTTAAAACGCGTGAATTTTAACCGATGATCGTCGGTTCAAACCCTGGCAAGCACCACTGAACTTCATGTGCTTAATTTGTGCTTATAATTCATCTCGTGCTTGACGTTGAAGGAAAACATCGTGAGGAAACCTGCGTGTGTCTAATTTCATTGAAATTCCGCCACATGTGTATTCCACTAACCCGCATTGGAGCAGCGTGGTGGAATAAGGTTCTAAGGTGGAATAAACCTTCTCCTCAAAACGGAGAGGAGGCCTTAGCCCAGCAGTGGGACATTAAAAGGCTCTTACTGTACTGTATGATATCATCCATGATAGGATTTCGATTTAAGGCGCCCCAAACGAAATCCACGCAAAACTACAAGACATCGCTAGTCGTATTTATATGTAAATCATTATTTCTATTTATAATCGCCGACAGGGAGCCGTGAGAGTGCGTGTATGAATGGTTGCCTAATGCTTTGTGCGATACGTTCCCACATTACTCCGCAACTAATTGTACACAGGCTGCTCTGTTGAAATTAGACATCGAATATAGTCAGACTTGGAAATTAAAATGATGTTAAAACATGATAAACACTTGATTCTTTCTATATAAACGAATATGTAAAATATAAGAATGTATTGAATGAATGAATAATTATTTACTAGACTGAATTTTTTGACAATGAGTCTGATATTTTGAATTTGATTCAGTAACATATTATGGATGTTATATTATTCAGTAACTATGCATTTAAACGTAAACTTAAGTAAATCATTTAATTTAATTAATTATTGTTAATTTTAAGCCAAATTTCATTTTATATACCTATAATTTCATATATATTTTTATATAGGTAGGCAAATGAGCATATGGGCCACCTGATGATCAGTGGTCACCAACGTCCATATCTGACACGTGTATCCACCAATGCGCAGTCTAGAAGCATGGTGGAATGACAGTCCTTAAAAAGGAGATACGGCCTTAGCAGTGGGGCATTTACTGTGTACACTTATTTAATCTCCAAGTTAAACGTAATTACATCACATCGAGCAATCGTGTCAATCATTGCCGTTTATGATTAGCGAATACTAAACTGTAGCACGCTGTATACAGACGAGGCCTTCGAGAAACGAAAGCGAATATAGTTAGTTATCGTTCTTTGTCTTACGTTGTTTATATATACGACCCGCGCAGTTCGACACGAATTTCTTTTTTAATTGGACGACACTAATATATGTTAATGAGCTTTGTGATCAAACTAAGGGGCATCACGCACTTATCACTTATTCTACTACCAAACGGCAATACCTGGTATTGTTGTGTTCCAGTTTGAAGGGCGAGTCAGCCAGTGTAACTACAAACAAAAAGGACATACTTACTAGTGATTGGTAGTGGTAGTTGACTTTGTGCAAGCTCGTCTGGGTAGGTACCACACACTCATCAGATATTCTACCGCAAAACAGCAGTACTTGGTATTGTTGTGTTCCGGTTCGAAGGGTGAGTGAGCCAGTGTAATTACAGGCACAAGGGACATAACATTTTAGTTCCCAAGGTTGGTGGCGCATTGGCGATGTTAGCGATGGTTAACATTTCTTACAGTGCCAATGTCTATGGGCGTTGGTGACCACTTACCAGTACATAACATCAGGTTGCCCATATGCTCGTCCGTTTACCTACACTATAAAAAAAATTACATCTTAGTTTGTGGCAGTGACACAAGGCCCAAAAACCGAGTATATTATTCTGTAAACAGACTTAGTATGTCTTTTCCTCCTCTACTTGTCGGCCGATTTTATATATTTTTTATTTGACAACTATTGACGAACTTAGGTAGTGCCAAAAAAAAAAGGAAATGAGAGAGGAGAAAAATACAAAATTTTCTTTTACACATTAAAAAAAATTATAATGATTGAGTTCGAAATCTGTGTTAAATAAAAACGCCATGATCTTCAAGGTAATCTCCTAGAGGAAATTAAGCCGCAGGACAGAACTACTTTACATATACCTACACATTATATGCGCAACGCCGGAAACAATTTCGATGTATATAATTGACGAAAAACTGCGGAAACACAAAGGTCATAGCATTGAAATATGAAAATATATACGAACTTATAAAAGCTCGGCCTTAAAGTTACATTCAACTCTGCATTTACAGTTACTTTAGGAGAATATTTTAAGATTACAAGGCGTAGTAAAGTAGGATTAAAATTTTATTGTCTTGACGTATTATTTGTCTTATATTTGAATAACCGAATCCGTAACCGTAACAGCCTGTGAATGTCCCACTGCTGGGCTAAAGGCCTCCTCTCCTCTTTTTGAGGAGAAGGTTTGGAGCTTATTCCACCACGCTGCTACAATGCGGGTTGGTAGAATTCACATGTGGCAGAATTTCAGTGAAATTAGACACATGTAGGTTTTCTCACGATGTTTTCCTTCACCGTAAAGCACGAGATGAATTATAATCACAAATTAAGCACATGAAAATTCAGTGGTGCTTGCCCGGGTTTGAACCCACGATCATCGGTTAAGATTCACGCGTTCTTACCACAGGGCCATATCGGCTATAATAACCGAATAACTAGTATATTTTATGTATGTATATATAAATATGTAATTGATATTTCATCGCGGAACATTTTCGGTTTAGTATTTGTAGGTATAGAGGGCCGGTGACAATTTTTTTAACAGTTACGAACGGTCTAAGGTTTGCTTATAGAGAATGATTTTAGCATTAAGCCTGTCTCTAGTTTTGAAAATACATATATGAACTAACACATTTTTAAGGTGTCGCTTAATGTTTATTTATACATACATATAATATGTATTTAAATAAAGGATAGAAGTAGAAGTTCAAGCGTATGCGGAAAAAGAAAACAAGAATACTCTATTCCTTCGCTCCCATATATCCGATGTAAGGGCAAGCCGACACGACCGGAACGAGCTTGGGCGTAAGATCAGCTTTACTTGTTTTAGGAAGCACGGCAGTTTTATAATTAAAAACAAAACTTAAAACACTGGGCTGCTATTACGAGGAGTTTCTTGACAAAAACCTTTAACTGACTCGGGAGAGCATTGTTATAAAGCCAAGATGGCTGTCATATATAATACATAAGTTATATACATACGTAAGTATGTATATGTTATGTAGATATATACAATATTGCGTTGACTTATTACTAGCTAGCTAGTAACATCAATTAAAACTACAAAATTAGTCGCCGATCATTCTACGTGTTTCCGTCACACATGATATTGGCAGAATATTTTGTGCTCAAAACAAAGATACAAGTAAATTAAAAAAAATATATTGCTAAGCTGACAACTCATAATAAATATTTATGTCATAATTTGCATAAACCACTATATACAATACACGAAAAACTAGAAATACAAAATGAAAATGCATTTTATAATTTATATAAATTATAAAATTTCGTCTTTACATAACTCTAACAACCCAGTTTCACTGAACACAATAAATATTATATGCGAACTCACTTATCGTATCTCACTCGTAGAATGTTGATATCCGACTTTTGATAACACGTTTTCTCGTGCGTGTATTCTTTAAATGTTATAATTATTAAAGTCAATGTCGCATATCATTTGCTGACATTTGACCTATTCTACGAGGAGTACGAACTTCCTTATTGAACAGCTCTACATGGTCAAGATGGTTCATTCACTAAATATCTATCCATTTTGACCATCCATTTAATTACACTCACCCTTCAAACCGGAACACAAAAATACCAAGTACTGGTGTTTTGCGGTAGAATATCTACTCATCAGATATACAGGATTGTACCAAATACCCAAATGAGCTTGCTCAAAGCCCTACCACCAGTAGATGTATATTTAGATATAGATTTACTAGTTTTCGCCCGCAACTTGACTCGCATTTTGGGGAGGAGGGGAGGTGTTAGGCATCTAAACATAAAGCTATTTTAAAAAAATTAGCCTATGTCCAATGTCAAACATGCTTCATACCAAATTTCATCCCATTCGTTCAATATCTTAGCCGTGAAAGTGTAACACACAGACAGCGTTACTTTCGCATTTATAATATTGGTAACAGCCTGTTAATGTCCCACTGCTAAGGCCTCCTCTCCCCTTTTGAGGACAAGGTTTGGAGCTTATTCTACCACGCTGCTCCATTGCAGGTTGGTGGAATACACATGTGGCAGAATTTCACTGAAATTAGACACATGTAGATTTCCTCACGAATTTTTCCTTCAACGTCAAGCTCAAGATGAATTATATTCACAAATTAAGCACATGAAAATTCAGTGGTGCCTGCCCGGATTTGAATTCACGATCATCGGTTAAGATTCACGCGTTATTACCACTGGGCCGTTTCGGATATTAGTATATGTATATTTAAAATATTGACAATTATGTGAACTAAGTTATAGTCCAGCCTTGAGAACGTTATATAGTTACAAAAACATAAACACGTAAGCTATTAAACTTGCTTATTTTTAGAATTAATAACGAGTAAAAAAAATTACTTCATAGATGATGTACGTATGTTTGTATATTCTAAGTTACTTTTAGCATCTGTCCGTTTATTTGCTTATTTATTCTAACTATATATAAATCAAAATAGATTTGGATTTGATTTGAAATATAATATAAGTAATAATTTTTTTTGCAAGTGCTAAGATAAAATGCATTCAAAAATAGACTAAATGTTTCCAACTGTGTAACCACCAACACGCAATGTAGCAGCGTGGTGGAATATGCCGCAATACCTCCTCAACGGGAGAGTTATTTACTAAAGCCTAATTGTAACAGTAACAAGACGAAGCCAGGCTGATTGGATAGTGTACTATAATTTGAATACACATTCTTGATCAGAATTTCGATAAAAACGTATGATAATTTTCAAGGTAATCTAAAGAGGAACTCAGTTACAAGGTCTAAGGTCCTCGATCACTGCAATGGAAGGATTAGTAAAACCAAAAGACTTAATCTTCCGGTATTCACTGTGAACCGGTACTTCGACCGCTGGCTTTGGTTTTACAGGGGCGGATTTAGGGGATCTTAGGCCATATCCGGGGCTTCCATAATAGAAAACTTATAAAACCAATTTCGACGAATACACAAGAAAACAAGAATAAACCTTGCATTATATTCTATTTCTCCGTATGTTCCATTTTACTGGTGGTAGGGGTTTGCGCAAGCTCGTCTGGGTGGGTACCACCCACTCCTCAGATATTCTACCGCAAATCAGTAGCAGTACTTGGTATTGTTGCGTTCCAGTTTAAAGGGTTGTAAAGCCAATGTCAATGGGCGTTGGTGACCAAACTGCTTACCATCAGATGACTCATATACTTGGTGATGGTTCGCCTACTACTCTATAAAAAATGTTTTTAAAAGAATTTAATTTGTAAATAAATTATTACTAAAACGATATATGACGATGTAACGTAATGTATGACCATATATCGAACACGACAGCCAATCTCAGACACAAGGAACAAGAGATCACCACTAAACTCCGAGCTTCTACGTCACGATTCGAGTATGAACCAATGACCTTGGATCTATACCATAAAAAGCTGATCAACGACGCAGCTTGAACATATAGACAAAGGATATATATAAATTGTATTTAAAATGTTTAAATACAATAACTATTACGATAAAACAAAAGAATTGTTAAGGAAAATGAATATGTAGACGATTTTAATAGAAGACTATTGTATGTTAATGAAACCACAGCGAACAGACAAGATGAGACTTAATTTTGCTCAACAATGAAGTCTTTTGGCGTTTGTTCATTTATTAAATCATTAATAAATATTAACGCCCTTGCTTATTCGCTTAAACAATTATTTCTTTCATCCTATCATCATTGCTGACGGGTCGGTTGGCGTTGTTGGTAGATACTTGCATTTCACGCCGAAGGTTGTGGTTTCGATTCCCACCCAGGACAGACATTTGTGTGCATGAACATGTCTGTTTGTCTTGACGCGTCCGTGACGTTTACCTCGCGAATTCACAAACCATTGCGCTATTGGCCATTGCGTAAAACCGCTAATTACTAAATTTGTTCAAGATCCGTCTATCGATCACGTTAGATGGATAATCAATAACATCTTAGCTAAACTCTCCTACTATTCTAAAGTAAAAAATGAAAGAAAAATAATTTGGTTTTTGTTACGTGTTAGTGAATCCGAGTCATTCAGAATAGCTCACCTGCATACGGATGGAAATTGAGAGTTGAAGATCAAGCTCAGTGGTGTACCATTGTAAGTAAGTATATTAGAAATTTGACGAAACATTTTTGTCTTCCTGAATAAAAATATATAACAAATTAAAACATCGTTTTAATGAATACATTTAAAATAAAGTAATGAAAAAATATGTTTAATATTGAACCTTTTTTTAAAATTACAAATATACGAATTTAATGAATTTTTACTCCTTTTTTTTATAGTCTTACGCTTGACCTATTGTGGTCAAGCGTAAGATACACCTGATGGTTAGTACTGATGCAGCTTAAGATAGATGCTAATTCATTTCTATCTTTAAATTCACTCACCAAACTATGTTAAAAAAATTCGTCAGAGCCATTGTATCTATCAACCCGCATTGGAGCAGCGTGGTGCATTACGCTTCAAACCTTCTCCTAAAGAGGACCTTAACTCAATAATAGGTTAGATTTTTATAAGTCAATACGCTTGAGGATAAAGTCCACTTCAAATCTCTACAACACGCCAACGCCACTCCTATAGAAATACCAAAAAACGACAGAAAGTTAGCGTCAGGAAATCGCGTGACAGCGTCAACTTAGTAATGGCCAGACGTTACGAGAATAATACATTGAGAAAATAACTCGGTGGAAACGGATGTGACGTAAGGTACAAGCGATGACCGACTTATAATTATATATATTTAATTTTGACATTGGAACCCTGCCTTTGGTAATGCTGTTTCACGTAACTTAAGGGAACGGAGCATATATTTTAATTACATTTATCAATACTGTATCATGAGGATTCAAAAGTGTCTCTATAAGCCAACTTGAGAAAAGAACTAGGTCATTTGATTTGATATTTGAATGATTGAATAACAGTGCCTGTTTTAATAAGCCATTTTACAAGTTCAATTAAATTTGAAGCTACCAACGGTTCGGATTGTGGATTATACAGGAAAGACCCGAAACTCGGTAATTAGGTAAGTACTCTTTTTCATCGTCCGTATATGTAAATGCAACAATCATTTAAAATTTAATCAAAAATACTAACCCATGATAATAATTTATAAAATATCACAAATATATCTTAGTATGTATGTTTATTGGTATGTATAAGTATATAAGTATTTTTTTAGAAATGACATCTACTGTTGTCCTTGATGCTTCCTGCGATGCTGAACTTTGGTTTAGGACGCCGTCAACATCGGGAGGACATGGAGTACTGATTATCACCCCGTCATAAACCTAATCGTGGACGGGTTCTAATGGTTAGCGTTTATTATTCTCTTAGAGTAATTTATTTCTCTTCTTCGTTTACAAACTTTTTCTGTACTTTCCATTTGTTTCGCTGGTAGATCCATTTAATAAGGCCGCCTTTTGTATATATATGTCGACCAAGCAATTGTTATATATATATACACAATTCAATGAATACTAACCAGAAGCTCTTTTATCATCTAATTTCTTATATATCATGATATTCCTATCATCGATTTTTCTAATATTATAAAAGCGAAAGTAACTTTGTCTCTGTTACGCTTCCGCGGCTAAGTCATGAACCGATTTTGATAAAATTTAGTATGAAGCAAGCGTTAAGCCTAAGTAAGGACAGTCTACTACTTTTTTATACTTAATACCAGGCCCCCGCCTCCAAAACGCGGGCGCACCGCGAGCGTATACTAGTATGTTATAAGTGGGGAAATCAAAATGTACTTTTTTTTTATATAGAATAGGAAGGTGGACGAGCATATGGGCCACCTGATGGTAAGTGGTCACCAAACGCCCTTAGACATTGGCATTGTAAGAAATGTCAACCATCGCTTATAGCCAATGCGCCACCGACCTTGGGAACTAAGATTTTATGTCCCTTGTGCCTGTAATTACACTGGCTCACTCACCCTTCAAACCGGAACACAACAATATCAAGTATTGCTGTTTCGCGGTAGAATATCTGATGAGTGGGTGGTACCTACCCAGACGAGCTTGCACAAAGCCCTACCACCAGTAAATTATTTACTTTATTGAAGTAGACCTTTATAAGCAATTTTAATCGTGATATTAAAGGAATTATGTTAAATTAAACTTATATATACCACCGTCAAATATAATAAAGTTATCTTCTCACACAGAAGTCAGTAGTTACTCCTTTTATGTAACGAAATACATAATTTCAATTCAATTAAACAAAAAAATATATATTTTATAACGGCTTATATATATTAACGGCAATATAAATAGGTTCAGTTCCGTATCTTGTCTGTTTCTGTTTGTTAAGTGATTTTGTTTGGGAGCTATAGAAGTACTTTAGTATTTTCAATATAAAAAACATTAAGAAAACAAAAATATATATGAAACATGCAAAATTATATAACCTGGGACATCCTGGGACATTTTTCACACACGGCCATCTGATACCAAATTTGAACGAAGCTTGTGCTATGGAAACCAGACAACTGATATACTACATATATTACTTTTCTTTTGTAAATACATACTTATATAGATAATTACACCCAGACTCGGGACAAACAGACATGTTCATGCACACAATGTCACACATGTCTCTCCCGGATGGGAATCGAACCCACAACCTTCGGCGTGAAAGGCAAGTATCTACCAACCACGCCAACCGGCTCATCAATATATCCTTAAATTATTCATAAAATGATGACTGTCGTACTTGGCCACCGTGCACACTTATCTAAAAGGCCACGAACAAAGCTCAACGATACAAATGCAAAAGAGACACACGACCATTTTCGTACAAGCTTAAATAGTACCTTAATTATAGGCGCCGTTAACGTTAACCTTGAAAATAAATATGACAATTAAGCGAGTTAAAAATATATATATAATGTTATGACTTACCTCAGAACTTATACTTAAGAAATTATAATTATCTTACGGCCTTAATTATAAACGTTGCTTGGCGACTGCTTAGTGAAACAGTGATATCTGATCTCTCTCTGTCATTATTGTTTTGAGATTGGATAGAAGGAGACACAGCATTGTTTAACTAACCACCCGCTACACACCGTTTATAAGTATGATCTTTAATAATGAAAGAAAAATTATCAAATAGTTTTCTTAAATTTAAAAGACCGGACGGTGCTTCGCTTGGGTCACACAATCAATCAGTTATAAATTTTGTGAAAAATTGTGTTTATTCAAGATATATTTAAAATATATAATTAAAAATCAAAAACTTATATAAACACAAAATTTGAGCCAGATCTACACAGTCGTTTACGAGATACACAAAATATATACATACGGAAATTGCTTATTTCATATTATTATATACACACACATATATAAATATATATTATGTTCTGGAATGACGTTATAAGTGCGAGGAAGATAAATATATAACTCGCATCTCTTCCAACTTACGCCACGCATACCAGGGAATCGGCTTTCACCGAATGTTATATTTTCAATGATTCACTTTCCGACCCGACTGAGATTCTACAATATTGTACGGAAAAAAAATCTATTGAATTATTTAACCAACTTTGAATATGTGTAGTTCGAACATTAGTTTATTTCGTATTGTTACTTGTTATTGGATATAATGCAACAGTTTCGTTCGACTCCAACTAAACAAAATCGTAATTATTGTAAGTGGTCACCAAAACCAATACACATTGGCATTGTAAGAAATATTAACCATTCCGCATCGCCAACGCGCCACCAACCCTTGGAACCAATAATAAAAACACCAGTAGAAGTAATAAATTTTATTATGTGTTAATTTTAATATCTTTAATATAATAACGTATGAGATATTTTAAATTAAATTATAACAAAATGTCATATATTGTTAATTTGATGACAATCGTTCAGTTCTCTTCGCGCGTGAATCTTAACCGATGATCGTGGGTTCAAACCCGGGCAAGAACCACTGAATTTTCATGTGCTTAATTTGTGATTATAATTCATCTCGTGCTTTACGGTGAAGGAAAACATCGTGAGGAAACCTGCATGTGTCTAATTTCACTGAAATTCTGCCACATGTGAATTCTACCAACCCGCATTGGAGCAGCGTGGTGGAATAAGCTCCAAACCTTCTCCTCAAAAAGAGGAGAGGAGGCCTTTAGCCCAGCAGTGGGACATTCACAGGCTGTTACGGTTCAGTTCTCCGTTTTTTATATATGCGCGGGAAAAACAATTTTTTTTTTAACTTTCTTTCATACCAAACAATACCAATGACGTTCTGAAACCGATTATATTTTTATTAAATCAAATACAATATAAAAATATGTAATTATTAAATATATTAAATGAAGTACATAAATAAGTATTTCTAACACTAAGAAGTACAGACCCTTGTGCCTGTAGTTACATTAGCTCGCTCAAAATTAAAACCGGGACACGACGATACTGAATATTCCTTTTTACTTTCGACTGTCTTATGAGTGGGTGGTAATTTCATAAATAGGCTTGCACAGAGCCATACCACCAAGTAAATACTGAGATTAACGCGCCAAACATACCCTTCAGCTTTATATATTAGTATAGACGGTAACTACAAAGAATGTTTATTATTTATTTATTAGATATCTCCAAAAAAGGTACACACTTACGAGTTTTTTTTTTTTTTTTTATAAAATAGGAAGACGGACGAGCATATGGGCCACCTGATGGTAAGTGGTCACCAAACGCCCTTAGACATTGGCATTGTAAGAAATGTCAACCATCGCTTACATAGCCAATGCGCCACCAACCTTGGGAACTAAGATTTTATGTCCCTTGTGCCTGTAATTACTCTGGCTCACTCAACCTTCAAACCGGAACACAACAATATCAAGTATTGCTGTTTCGCGGTAGAATATCTGATGAGTGGGTGGTACCTACCCAGACGAGCTTGCACAAAGCCCTACCACCAGTATAATATAACATCAACAACAGTAACAGTAGTACATAACATCATGTAATAATATTTTAAAATATATTATGTAGTACAGTACAGTAACAGCCTGTTAATGTCCCACTGCTGGGCTAAGGCCTCCTCTTCCTTTTTGAGGAGAAGGTTTAGAGCTTATTCCACCACGCTGCTCCAATGCGCGTTGGTAGAATACACATGTGACATAATTTCAATGAAATTAGACAGATGCAGGTTTCCTCACGATGGATTTCCTTCACCGTCAAGCACGAGATGAATTATAATTACAAATTAAGCACATGAAAATTCAGTGGTGCTTGCCCGGGTTTGAACCCACGATCATCGTTTAAGATTCACGCGTTCTAACCACTAGGCCATCTCGGCTTATATGTGGGGCTCCTGCTCTCCTCGGTAAGTCGTAAATACGTGTAATGACGTCATGACGTAGGTACGTCATGAGGTGAATTCGACTTTGACCAAATTATTATGTAGAGGAAGTGCAATTAAAAGAGATAAAGCGTATTACATAATTAATTGACAGGATTAAAGATTTTACATAGCATCACACAATAAAAAGGTGAACAACACATATTAAGATAATGTTATGCAAATGTGAATTTAAGTATTAACAATCAAAATGTATAAAATTTAAAACAATCAACTTTAAACTAGACTAGCCGGTTGGCGTAGTTGGTAGATACTTGCCTTTCACGCCGAAGGTTGTGGGTTCGATTTCCACCCAGGACAGACATTTGTGTGCATGAACATGTCTGTTTGTCCTGAGTCTGGGTGTAATTATCTATATAAGTATGTATTTACAAAAAAAAATAGTATATGTAGTATATCAGTTGTCTGGTTTCCATAGCACAAGCTTTGTACAAGCTTAATACAAGCTTAAGGGATCAGACGGCCATGTGTGAAAAACGTCCCAGGATATTAAAAAAAAAAAAATTACAGAAGAAACAGAGGTCAGTGACCTTCGTGAGTTTTGAAATAAAATGAAATATAAAGCGAAAAACGTTAGAGAGACGACCATTAAATATAAATAATAAATAAAAAACCGAGTCCAAGAATTTGTCTTAATGTACTACGCTTCAAGTAAAAAAAAATCCTAAATTTTAGAATTGATACAAGAACCATTGAGCTGTTCTAAACTGAACGCAAAAATAATGATTAAAAATGGTTGATACGCATAAACTTTATACGCGAACAAACATAAATATATACATATGTATACATAGCGAATTGATAACCTTGTTTATTTAAATCGTTTAAAAAAATCTATTTTTCTCAACGAATAACATTTTACATTTAAAATTGCAGTATTAAAATAAATAATATATACTGTAACTATAATTATAGACAATAACCGACTAACCTACAAAATGGCGGGGCTATTAATAGTTTTTAAAACATAACCACTCGACATAAAAGCCGTAATTAAAAGCATTTTACTTACATACGGACATAATCAATAATAAAACAGTGAAAATTTATTTACATACATAAATTTGACTGTCTCGGTGGTCTATTGGCTAGATATAAGACGGCAGATCCCGAGGTTCGAGCCTCAGGTCTGGCAATAAAGAGTTATTGGGTATTTTGTCGAAGATTCTCGATAGCCTGTAGCCTGGAACTTGGAAGTGAGTCCACTCCTGTGCCTCGGAAAACATGTAAAGCTTCGTTTACTTTTCTGGTCTTATCGGATTAATGTCTCATAAAATAATAGAACATAAGAAGCGAGAGTGCACTGGTGCTTGCGCACAAACTTGTGCTCTATAAAATGCCGCACACAACTCCCTACTCCCCCTCGTGAATGGCCGACGTGGCCGAAATTGGTAAGGCGGATACCATCACCACTTTCAAAACAATTTGTACCCTCATAGCGTTTCAACTCGGCCTTTGTTTTATTGTCTTTCAAATTATAATATGTAATTGAGGGATTTCCCTTTCAAATTTGCAATTTGCTATAATACATATTCGAATTATTTTATATTAATATATTTTGCCATCTGACGGAGATAATTACTTGCATCTTTGTTCGTGCATTGATGTGATCTAAGATCATTTGTGTCTGAAGTTACACTGGCTCACTCGCCCAAGCCAGAACATATAAATACTAAGAATTTCTATTTGAACGCAGAATTACTTATGAAATAAGTTAAGAGAGTGTAACATTAGCAGTTCGGTGGACAAAAAATAATCGATTTTTATCAGGCCAAAATTCAACTTAGCAATATATAGCCTTATATCGGTTTTACAGTATATTATTATGTCATGTTTAGGGTGGGCAGGTAGCTCATGTTTATGTTCCTTGGGAGTAAATTTTACCAAAATCGGTACAGTGATTTAACCATGAAAGCGCAACAAAAAGACAACGGTACTTTTTTATAATATTTATATACATTTCGGTTACATGCAACAGAGTGTTTATGTACTCAAAAGAAATAGATTTATGTATCTACCCTCAATTTACCGTTTGTAAATGTTAATATTAAAAGTCTTTCACATGTTTATTATTCGCTGCGCGTGAAGACATCCATTATTTGCTTCACCTTCATCACTAAATAGGAGAGTACCTATTACTTAACGCTCTATCGGGTTAAGGACGTAGTCAAGACATAGTCTTCAAAATGAGATGTCATGATCTTTAACTGTATTATTTTCAATTTTTTTTTTTAAATTTAAATTAAGGTTGATCGAGACATGGTTAAAAAAATCCTCAAACTTAAACACTTTTTAAGAAAGTACTAGAAGGACTGTTATAGGCAAGTCATTTAAGATAAATGGTGTATTTAGTCAAGATTATAACATGGTACAATACTTGTTACTTTCGTTTTTAAAACTACTTCACGTATAAGATATTTCTAGCAATTTAAGTTTGCTAGAAAAGTTACATCAAGGCTTTATCGATAGTTTTAAATTTTCATTACATAAACATCCTTGCACTACAATTTTAATTAAAACAACGTTAGGTACTAAAACGTAAAACGTAGCAATTAAAAACTACTAAAACGTACCAATAAAATATTATGAATGAAGTAGTATAAAACAATTCCAGTCATGTACAGACGTTTGAGTTTTATCTTTAAGGAATTTCGTGTCAAGGTAATGTCCTCGGGCGAGTTATTTAACCGGCAGGAAGGTTTACTATATTAATGAAAACTCATTTACCTATTCGCAAGTAGCATTCGCTTCCTCATCATCTGTATCCATATTCTCATCCGATACGAAATTATATCCAATAATGAAAGTATATAGAATTTATTTTTCAATATCAAGTGTATGTTTCAACTAAATCAGATGAATAATATGGAAACATCCAAACTGGTCTTAGATATCAGAATCCCATAGATGAATCACATTATTTCAAGGAATGTAACTGGCACAAAAAAATGTTTTGAATTGGAGGTATGTGGTATACTTGGCATACTGTTAAGATAGACATGAGATCGATAAGAGTAACTTGAAGCTTCATGTACATAAACATTACTTAAGTCGCATTGATCACCTTTATACTTACCGCCATTGTAATAATTGTAAGATTCAAATTATCTAGCCCTAGTAACCATCTCCCCAAGGTCCAATCACCAAGCCACGTAGCGCCATCCGGTCGTGCAACATCCTCGTGTCACGCCTAACCTCGTGTCGTAAGACGACCTCAGAACGTGCGTGTGTGCGTCGTGAATTGTGAAGCTAATTATGCTTGACTATCAGATAAATTGACTTCATTTTAGGGTATTCGTCTTTTTTTGAGGATAAAATACTGAATGGTTCTCTACAGTTTAATAACTCCTACGTTAAGTGTACATCATACAAGTATATTCTATGAACGTCAATCGTGACATATTAATAAATTTTAATTAACAAAATAACAACAGCCTGTAAATGCGTCAGGACCAGCCATCGCAGTGGTTTTATCGGGTAAGAAGCAAGGGCACATATCTGAAGGTTCCCACTGCTTGAAAGAAAGGCTTATTGCACTACGCTCATTTAATTTACTTTAGTAGAGAGAGAGAGAGATGTGTGACTTTCGAAAGATACATGATGCGCTGACAGAATGCGTTCCTGACAGGTTCATAATCGACTGGACGATATAATTTTGAAGCGGCGAAGTCTTTTATTGTTCTTACTAACTACTCGAAATAATACATTTATAAAAACTATATATTTATGACAACTTACAATAGACGTTACATAAATAAGTTTATCCATTCCGTGATATTATAATCTGCAAGTTTTTGTCAGCGGTTTATTTGTGTAGTTGTCATGATACGCCAGAAAAACATTCTCGTAAAAGCATACAATCATTGAGATCGAAATTAAGAGAAGTGGAAATTCGGTCAAGAGGACATCATAATGAAAACCTATTTATTATGAATACGATGAATTTTTAAAATGTCGAATGACGTAACTAAAAGTTACGGTTAGTAAACTAAACACAGTTCTCTAATTATTCAAACACCCATTATCGTTAAGAAAAAACTAAACAAACCAGTAGAGGATAAGTATTTCTTTAATTACAAAGAAGAGGTAAAATTATCTTGAATTATTATAGCCGTGATTGTTACGGAGAATTGTACTGTTCGCATAATAAATTTAATTAGTTTTAGAGTTTAAGGCAAACTCTAGATTTTTACGTTTTAAAATTATATTATATCTTAAATTACCAAACACTTGCTAGTATGTACATATGTAGTTTTATAAGTAATACAGATTTGTAAATTTATACTCAAATAAGATATTCGCATGCCTCATGCGGTTTTGGTTTTGTGACATTCGATACGAAATCCATTGTTAGAATGGATCTCACGGTTACAAAACGACCTATTTATCTTTCTATAGCAGATAGATTTTAATACGTTAATTAATCCAAGAGACATTACACTGATTCTTACGCGCAATAGCAATTATTAACACGTATGCCAAAGAAACATTAATATACATATAATATTAATGTTTATTCTAGTATAAGTATCAAACTTATTGAAAGCTATTTGAAAATATCCGCGAAATCTTAATACAGAAACGAATAGCTTACCCCAGGGTGTCTCAATGACGTCACGAAGTCGAAAACTTGGGACCAATTCTACGAACAAATTGTCACTATCGCAATCGAATCGAAGCGTGAGCGTTGCCGTTTATGCGATTTCTTATTCTTTAATTTAATTATCGACTATTGGCATAAATGTTAACAATGACGTTTGGTTTTGACATAACGGTATATGTTAAAATTGTATCGGTTTTTCAGAAGAAAATGGGTCCTTTGCCCAGCAGTGCAAGCAACATTTGCGAGCTCTTTAGACCCTTATCAAGCCTAAAGTTATCCCATAAAGTCTTGCTAACAAAAAGCAGAGAAATAGAATGGCAATATTACACTCCTATCCAGTCGTGTCTGCCGTCCCATCAGATAATAGAGGTATGAATAGACATTAGCAGAGTTTACACATGCCTGAACTATGAAATCTTCTGAACTAGGCATTCACCTGAAGACCAAAATTAGTATATTATCATCATCATCATCATGAACGAATTTCCCGTTCCCTTATATCACCGATCAGTTACCATAATTTGCCTTTAATACTATTACAATTAAAATACTAACCTCAAAAAAATGCAAACTTAAGCAATCTGCTGATATTTTCAAATCTATTTGATATTATATTACAGCTTTGAATTATGTACTATCCGAGCCATTAGCGTTTCTCGTTGTGACACACTCACGTAACTCGTACGTAACGTCTATGCAACAAAACTGGTATTCATCATAAAAGTGGCATTTAAAACTTGTCGAAACCAGTCGAGTAATGCTTCGGAATGCAAAGGAATTGTATACATTGTATATTTGTATATATTTTTTTAATTTTAAATGGGTAGGCAGATTTGTGGCGCCTGATGTAGACCTCTGGATCACTTGCCCTTCAAACCGGAACAACACAATATTCATGTTTGGCTGTAGAATGATGTGTGCCAGGATTGCAGAAAGCCCTACGACCGAGTGTTTTTTATAGCACCATATGGGCCACCTGATGGTAAATGTTTACCAACACCCATAGACATTGGCATTGTAAGAAATGTTAACCATCGCTTACATCGCCAATGCGCCACCAACCTTGGAAACTGAGATGTTACGTCCCTTGTGCCTGTAATTACACTGGGTCATTCACCCTTCAAACCGGAACACAACAATACCAAATACTGCTGTTTTGCGGTAGAATATCTAATGAGTGGGTGGCACCTAACCAGACGAGCTTGCACAAAGCCCTACCACCAGTAATTCAGTGATTCTGAATAATTCTCATGACCTATGTCGTCTTACTTAATATTACCAATGCTAATTCGCAAGTATATAGCATAATGTATTTAATTTCACTAACCACGTCGCTATAAATTAATAAGTAAAAAATAATGAAATCATTCTTCTTGCCGGTTGGTCTCGGTTGAATCTACATTCTGAACTGACATTCAAAAATGTGATTGTGTAGTGGTGAAATAGGCTCCATAAAGCGCTTCAACAAAATTATTTTGATTTAAAGTTAGGTACCCTCGTTAAAAGTGGTAACTTATCACGAGTTCCAAAGCGCACAGCTTTTAATTATATAGTAGCACAGAACATTTTTATTATATAGTAACTACTACAATAAGAGCCTGTGAATGTCCCACTGCTGGCTCTAGGCCTCTCCCTTTTTGAGGAGAAGGTTTGGGACTTATTCCACCACGCTGCTCCAATGCGGGTTGGTGGAATAGACATGAGACAGAATTTCGATGAAATTAGACACATGCAGGTTTCCTCACGATGTTTTCCTTCACCGAAAAGTACGAGATGGATTATAAACAGAAATTAAGCACATGAAAATTCAGAAGTGCTTGCCCGGGTTTGAACCGACGTTCATCGGTTAAGATTCACGCGTTCTTACCACTGGGCCATCTCGACTTTATATATATATATATAAATGCTACAACACTTTTAAGTAAATAGATATATATTTATTAATAGACCAGCTATTCAGTACCGGTTGATCTTATCTATAACGTAATTTTTCTTTCGCAATTTCTGGTTTATGTAACTGGGTCCTTTTCAAAGTCACAAAACTTCTATGATATATCTCCTTGCAATAACATTAGTCATTGGTTTCGTCGTAATTACGTTACAAAAAGACACGCAGGGTTACATCAGTATTAAAAAGATTAATCTGATAAAACTGATGTCGTCCTCGAATAATTTCTTCAATATCAAGCAATAATAGCTTAATTTTATTTGCACCTTAGATTATATATGTCTAAATTGTTTTCTTATATTACATATTATGATTCATTTTATTAATAAAAGTTAAAAATTGGTATAGCCCACCAACTAGCAACACCTTTTAATGTTGTTTTCCGGTTTGAAAAGTGAGTAAGCCACTGTAACTGCAGGCACAAGACCTCACGTCTTAGTTCCCAAGGTTGGTCGCGCATTGGCGATGTAAGGGATTGCTTATAATTCTTACAGTGCTATGGATGTTAACCACTTACCATCAGGTCAGTCGAACTGCCAGTCTACAGAGAATTCTCCTAATAAGGAGAAAACTTGCGAGATAATCACATGTCACTGGATTAATATAGTTGTACTAATTTTATATATATATCATAAAGATACAGCAGAAAACAAATATGAAATATCTACTCTTTAAAATTGTACATATAGTCTATAATCGAATCAGCGGACGATCGCACTAACTGCACCAATCAAATTATTTACACTTTCAAACGCATTAATATTTTGATACGGAACAATACCGGTTTATCTTTCACGATAAAACATTTTGGTTATTGTGCAATAACCATTGTCGAATATTGAAAGCGTAACGTTAATTACAAAACATTGGGATTAAAAAAAGTTGATTACAGATAATATAATTTACAATGAAATAATTAACCAGAAAAGATACAGATTATGAGATTGTTTAGTAGATCAATTGCGTATTCTTAACTTAAGAACGACGGTTATAATCCGGATATGTACTATTTTATGTGTTTAATGTAAAATAACACGATTAAGAAATTGTTTAGTAGCCGAGATCGGCCAGTAGTAAGAACGCGTGAATCTTAACCGATGATCGTGGTTCAAACCCGGGCAAGCACCACTTTCACGTGCTTAATTTGTGATTATAATTCATCTCGTGCTTGACGGTGAAGGAAAACATCGTGAGGAAACCTGCATGTGTCTAATTTCTCTGAAATTATGTCACATGTGTATTCCAATGCGGGTTGCATTGGAGCAACGTGGTGGAATAAGCTCTAAACTTTCTCCTCAAAAAAGGGAAAGGAGGCCTTAGGCAAGCAGTGGGACATTCACAGGCTGTTATTATTAGGTCTTGACTAATTAATCAAGGTTGTCTTCTTCTTTCGAATGTCAAATCAATGATGACAGACAGAGCAAAGACAGTGTCTAACTAACCACCCGGTAGACGAAGTTTATATAACGCGGTTAGGGAATAAAAGGGTTGATCTTTACTGTCGAACGAGGGACAACTCCGGAGCAACATTATAATCCGTGCTTTGTTTGTGTCCATAAAACAAAAATTCTCAAAACCATATCGATTTTTCGGGCACTTGTTTTTATTACCGTCTATTTTTTAAGGGAAATATTGTAAGAAACACTGAATTTTATTCCACAGATCCGACACCCAATGATGCTGACCCAGATACGAACAAGCAATTTTTGATTAACCACGAGTTATTATACACAGAACCATCTAGGCTTCAGAAATAATATGTAAATTTTAAAACTACTTAAATAATGCGTAGTTATCACACGGCCTAACTTATTTAAAACATTCTTTGGCTGTTCAGTTACACAATGTTTTCTCTCTATCTATCCTTATGCTTTGAAATTTGAAAGAAGAAGACACAACGCTTATCACCTTCTAAAAAATATTCATAAGTAAAGCCGATAATGACCGAAAATATAATGTTGCCAGATAATTAAACCCGTTCTCACAAAACATTGCCAAAGTCGTTTCAAAATATTCAAATTGAAATTATGTTTAACTTTTAAAAAGTCGATGGAGAAATATAGCGATAGTTTTACTCCAAGAATTATCGTAGAAAGCTTTTAGTATATGAACCGTACGTTATGTTAGCTGCTATGTTTAAATTGAAATGACCTGAAGACACACCGACATACTTCAGGTTTCCCTTTCATTTTAGAGAGTTCTCTGTTCCCTCACTCACATAATCCGATGGATCGGAGGCAACAAGACCTAGAATTTAGGCGCAGGACCAACGCCTTTACCGAAAGTCGGACGGAGTGTAATCAATGCCAAATTAACTATGGCAACTTCTGGCTGTTACTGGGCATTTGTAGAAAGAAAATTCCAAATACTTTTTCATTAGCACAAACCGGGGTTTATTGGAAGTCGACTCTCGACGGCCTTCTTTAGTAATTAGACCATCGAGATTATATTAATAATACTAACCAGGAAGAAGTATAAAACTTGTGTTAGTAGTGAGGATGACAACAGCCCACGGGATCAGAATTGAACCTGCCGCTTTCAAGTTTCACATCCATGCTGATATACTACGGGGGATATATAGTCCGTAAATAAATCGTAGGGTCAGATATTACATACAATTTATATTTTAAGATGAAATCATGTATTTTCTTTATCATGACCGTAAACAGGGATATGAAACGAGGTCACCAGGTTATTAATGTTTTCAGAGGATAACCAGAATCTTTCTATCCTCGATTCTCGTATTCAGGCTCGTATCTACCGTATCCTGTAATTCGGTGTGTCCTAGGACACCACACTTGAACAAACACACAGATTGTGAACACATACCCGTTCTGCGTATGAATTTGTCATGTCGTCATAAGCCGGATGTGTGTCTACATGATTTAACAAGTACCTACTACTATTACTATGTTGTTAATGTTCGTCTATATGCGAAATTTAAATATATTATTTACATTTGAAAATTATTCGATCATATTTTGAAAAAAAAATTTCAAGTATCGAAGTCATGTCTATGTATCTGTGTGTCTATGTGTCTATGCAGAAGGTAATCACGAAATTACGTGTGGGTACTATAATATAAAATGTCAACATTCCAGCGTAATATCAGTTGTCAATAAAAAAGCTAGTATAACGAGTTCCATCGACTAAAGCACTCGCTAAAACAAAATGAGATGGCGTCTCACTTACCTCAGTAAATGACCGAGTTATTCAGGCTTTTATTTCGAAAATATTTATGTAACAATGTCACGCATTTAAACTTAGACACATCACAAATATATTTTCACACCGTCGGCTGTAAACGAGAATTTTGACAACTGTCAAATATTCCCGCCGCTTCGTTTAAAATCGGCCAAGACAGTCGTACTTTTTTAATTGGAACTTTTTCGAGCAACGATAATACGCGCGACGTACTTTACGTCGCTCCACTGACTAACTGCTTGACTACTTTCGAATCTTGCGCCGGACAAATGCTGGGTACAATTAACATCAGAAAGCGTGTAAATAATTTATATCTATGAACATAAAGTTTAGAATCGTTTGCGTTCTTAAATCAATGTGTAAAACTATTTAAATTTAGTTTTAAAATGACTTACGGTGCGATCTTAAAAAAAAAACTTTTTAACACTCGGCATAAAATACATTTTTAAGTGACACATTATATAGTCGCGTACAAGATGATTGTTCGAAGAAGTATTTGCGTTACGCATACCTTATATGCCAAGCTAGTTCCATGGATTGTGTGGTAATTTTTACTATAATTACTTAAGACTATACAGCTCTTAATAGTACCAGTATAACTTACATGTACGAAACAGGTTTTTATATACTCTTCAGTACGTATAAGTATGACATGAAATAGGTTAAGTATATATATATATATATATATATATATATATATATATATATATATATATCTGTACTCATAGATAACTAGATGTTAATCAGCAAGAAAAATACGAAGTACATCATTTCATTCATAGTATATTTTAAGAGATAAGGGGAGAAATACGGAAATTACAAGATGATGTCTGATCTATATAACTAATAATTTCCCTGAACAGATAAAATGATAAGGCATCGCCGGTTTCCCATAGAAAACAAAGCTAATGGTTATCACATGTATGTAAACATAGGTATTTATTATGAAAAAAAAAACTTTCTGAAAATAATTATATAACAACCAACGACTAAGATCTAATAGTAGGTTTGACCAAATAACAATAAGTGCCTCTTAACAAAATTTCGGCTATTGTGGTCAATCTGCGCCAGAGAACAGAGAACTGCGCCAAAGTCGCCTGGAATTCTCTGCCATGATCGCAGATTGGCCACAGTAACCACGGCATCACGTACGCAACACGCATCCGAGTGACAAGTGGGCCAACACGTCCACATTGATATTGAAGCTGTAAGAAATATTAACCATTCCTTACATAACAATTGCGCCAGCAACCTTGGTAACTAAGATATTGTGGGTATCCCTTGCCAGTAGTTTCACTGGCTCACTCACACTCCAAGCCGGAACACAGCTATATTATGTATTGCTGTTTGGCGGAATACGTGCTGAGTGTATGGTACCCAGATGGGTTTGCACAAAGCACTACCAGCAAAAAATCTCCGAGGCAAGTGAGTGTGACATCATCTGAGAATTTCTTCACAGAAAATATCTTTGCAATCTGACACTACCGGAGAGAGTTCAAGCGGTTCAACGTTCTACGTGCTTTCCGAGGCACGGCAGTTTTAAAACTGCCAAATTCCAAACTTTGAGCTACGTCTAAGAATTCATTACACGAAAACCCAATTAAGCTTATAAGCTAGCCAATAGACCAAGGAGGCTGTCATACATAAAAAAACTACTTATTTAAGTTAGATAATGATTATTTTTAATAATTTATACAAAACTATAACACATAATTATGTGTAAAGAAAGTCGTTCGTTTAAACTGATTCATTCGTGGTTCAGGCGCTGCGTACAAAATAAAACAATCATATAATACCATTACATTATTTTATTCATTGATCGGTTTTGCAATTATAAAAGTAAGTGTTTAATATTCCCCTGTTTGACAAATGCCTCCTTTTAGGAGAAGAGATGAAGCTTAATCACCACGCTGCTTCAGTTAGGGTGGTCAGGATGTTTTCCTTCACCGCAGAAGATAAGATTAATTATAAAACAAATTAGTAGCCTAAATAAATTGGCAATGAAGTAGATTTAAAAAAAAAACATTTACGCGTAACACATTCATATCATGCATGTTCGTTAAATCAAATAATATATATGTAACAACTCTTAGAATTTTTTTTTATATGTTTACACACATAATAATAACATACATAACACTATCAAATTGGGAAGCGACAAACATATTGTGATATAGAGTAAAAAAAGCATAGCTTGAGAGATATCAACATATTTTAAATATTATATAAACGAAATAGGAACGCAAATTAAACCACTTAAAAATCCAACTTACTTCCATGGATTTGAAACCACAATCATTGGTTAAAATCCACGTACTATAACAGTTGAGCCGCCTCGATTCTTTCTGCTTCGCAATTATTATAATTATCTATTATTACATAGATACTCCCACTCATTTAACTACCCACCCATCGGTTATTCAACCGCTAAACTTTGTATATCTTTGTTCCGGTTGGAAGATTGGTTGATTAAGTACAATTATAAGCACAAGGAATTATACACTTAGTAACCAATAGTAGCTGTGAGCCACCATTTGATATTGGATTTAAAATGAACAAGAAATAATTAAAACTATTGAAATAGAATCATTTTAAAAATATATATCTTATATTTAAATTAGAAAACCCGTCTGCCAACAACACTATTTTGAAATGATAAATATATATATATATCTGCCTCGTTGGTCTATTGGCTTGATGTAAGGCGGCAGACCCGGAGGTCCTGGGTTCAATTCCTAGGTCGGGCCAATAAAAAATGCCAACACGAAGAGTTTTTCAAAAGGCTACCAGCTTATCAGTAAATACTATTAGTCAACGATGCTAAGTAATAATCGGCATATAACCTCCAAACGAATTAGAATACAAATATAATAAAATTATTTAGTAATAACAAACCAATGATATTACAAAGGCAATTAAACTTTTAATATTAAGTTCATTTTTATTCATTATGTTTTTATCGTTCATTGTTTTAACGTTTATTCTTGCAAAATATACTTTAAATACACGGAATCAGAATTTATTATTAATACTAATATATATTTTTTCTCTTACACAAAACAAAATATATATATTTTATGCAACTTTTGATAAGAGCTGAATATTCTAGTATTCAAGGCGAAACTAATTTTGGTAATTGACATTTGACAATCTTAACATTGATTAGACTTTTTTCTACTCATAAGAAATCGTACACAGAGAAACTAATATGAAATCAACAGCGAAGCAGTAGCTTTGGCAGAATATTTTACGCTCAAATAGCGTAGATAAACGCCAGAAACGAAAAAAAAAGCAGTACTGCAGTAGCTGTCAGCTTTCAGTTTCGGATCAGTATGAAACAAAAAGTTGTCGTTTGTATATTAAATAGTAACTCGATTTAAGATGACCGAAATTTGGAATTTAAACGCATTGTGCAGATGTTGTCATGCTGACGGAAACTTTAGAGATTTAAATTCAAATTGCAACGTAATGGGTTCTGTTGAATTATGTACGGATTTGTTGAAAGATACATTTGGGATAAATGTAAGTCAGGTTTCAATAATAAATTAAATAAATGTTTCAGTAGTATATACTTGCCTATTTTTTTTTAATTTATAACAATATATATTTTTATTTATAAAAAACTAACAAACATTTCATCATTTATTATTAGTATTAGATGTTTTAATATATAAGTGTAACAAAAATTAGGAAATAATACCTTCAAATGCAACATATAAAACTTTAATAATAGGTTATTTTACACTAAATATTTTAAATAAAAATAAATCATATAAATAATAACAATATTATTTTTCAGTCAAATGATAACCATACTTTTTTTATATTCTCCAATAGTATTATATATATTATCATGTACAATTATGTTAATTTTAGGTGCTAAATATTAAATTGTTATAAATTTAAAAACATTAAAATATAGTATGTACAATTAATATTATAAATTTAGTCTTGAGAATTAATCTAGATAATAATATTATTCCTTCGTAAATTTTATTTGTAGCTACCATCACCATCTATTGAAGTCAGTAATACCATATGTGATGAATGTGTACATCAGTTGCAAAATGCTACAAAATTCAAGAGACAGGTGATGCACTGCGAGCAAAAGTTTCAGGAGTATTGTAAAAGTGAGTTATATGTTTATTAATCAATATGTACTCCACTAGCTGAGCCTGAGACCTCACTCATGTGTAATTCAGCTTTGTAACTAAGAATACAGACATATGTATTGACTTTGGCGAGCTCAGAAGGTAGTTACAATGAGAATGAGGACTTGAACTTGACCCTGTTGTAACTTGTGAACTGATTCTGATTCAAATATGTTTCCTAGGTAGTGAAAGGAAATTTTACACTATATAATTTTTATAACAAATATTCTTGACGTAGAAGTATTGGCATAAAATCTTGTGACACATACTCGGAATATTATTCAGGAAAATATACTAATTTACCACATTTGGTCTCTTCCTGATCTTTTTTAGTTTATATCTTTTATGCCTAGAATATATGTTCAATAAATGTATGAAATTATTGTTGAATTAAAAAACGTTTTTTTAATTTATACTTTTTTTCTTTACAGATGAATTATTGCAAAATATAAATATTAAATTAGAGAATGAAGACGGTAAGTCAGATATAATATAACGGTAAGTCATTAATTAATATCTAGAAATGTCTTATATAATATCTTGTCATATTTTAAAGAATTGATTTTAAGGGCTCATTAATCGAAACGCAAAAACTTTGATGAATGATTCGACTACAAGATCTGGGGGGCAATTGAACTAGTTTGTTATGGTTATGATACAGGACAGACATTTGTTTGCATGAACATGTCTGTTTGTCCTGAGTCTGGGTGTAATTATCTATATAAGTATGTATTTACAAATGTAAAGTAGTATATGTAGTATATCAGTTGTCTGGTTTCCATAGTACGAGCTCTGCTTAGTTTGGGATCAGATGGCCGTGTGTGAATAATGTCCCAGGATATTATTATACTACTCCGATCTAACTTCGACCGAACCACGACTGGATCGGATAACGTTTCGTTTTGATTGTGTAAAGTGAAAATTTGTTAGTAGAATGTCTCTTTGAATATAAATCAAATTTTAAAATTTTCTTTTCCAGATTACCATGTTATAGTGAAAACTGAAATAGCTTTGAAAGATGAAGGTATTTATGAAAATATATAAAAAGTCTTTTTGAAATTTCAAAGCCAATCAAAGTTCATCTTTAAAATTTAGGGTATGTTAATATTGGGATCGACAGTCACATTAGCCAACGTAATGAGTTACAGGGCCGTTTTTTTACATAGCCAGTGATTAAAACAAAACAAAAGTCAATAATTAACAATTGAAGTTTTGGTGTGATTGGCTCACAACGTAGGGGGGAGGGGTTGGAGAAGATGGTAAATTTTCACGGGCCCAGTGTCTTGCAAGCGTGATTTTGCTATTTATTGCCACAATAAAACTCGGCCTTAACTTGATATTTTGATAACATCGCTTGCTGTTGATGATTTCCTTAATTTACCATGGACATAGACAACAGAGTAATAGCTCTAGGCATAGACAAAGCTACTGTGCGACTAATCTTTCTATAGTAGGCAACTTAGATGCATTATATAGAAGGTGGATTACCAGGGTGGCGGCGAAAATGACGATACGTTATATAAGAAAACACTTGTAATGCTCGTTACAACGGTTACAATACCAATGCCCGATATATTTAAACTGGCGGTATTTATACAAAAACATCTTGACCTAATTTAATACTAAATTTACAAACTTAAAAGATTAATTAAACATTGTTTATCTTAATTATTCTAATGATTATTTACGGACAAATATTATTTAATAATACAGGATTATGTAACATTAAAGATTAATATATTACACCGGAAGTTGATAAGCAGCAGATAACCTAGCCAGATCAGTAAAATAAGATTCTAGTAGCTTAATCCTTACATTATACATAATAAAACAAAATTATTATAGCATCGACATAATTTGAGAAAATATAAATAAACAATAAGCACTATTTATTAATTGCGCCGGAAGCTGACAAGCAGAAGGCGCCATTAATAAATAGAATAATATATAATAAAATGTTCCAAGTATAAACAAATATGAATCAACTATTTATTTGATTATGAAAATACTAATTAAATTGTTAAACAGAAGTTTTAATCTATACTTATAAATAATCATCAAGATGTACCCGAACTAGCCGTATATGCAGGACCGGAAGTATTAATTGATAAAAATTATCAGTTTATCTTTTTCTAATTTTACCGCCTTTATTTATATTCTCACTCAACGCAAATAAATACTCGGACGTTTTCACAAGAATATTTGTTTATATTTTTTTTTCTCTACAAGATATTGATCACGCTTATGAATTAAAACAAGAAACGCCAGCAATTGATATAGAATATAAAATTCGAGATAACAGACCAGAGGATGAACAAAAGATAGAAGAAATAACCACTACACAACACAGAAAGCAAGATAGTGAGTTGGTTTTTCATAATATGTTGTAACATTTTTTTTATAGAATGGGAAGGCGGACGAGCATATGGGCCACCTGATGGTAAGTGGTCACCAAACGCCCTTAGACATTGGCATTGTAAGAAATGTCAACCATCACTTACATAGCCAATGCCTGCCTACACTGGCTCATCCACCCTTCCTTCAAACCGGAACACAACAATACCGCTGTTTTGCGGCAGAATATCAACTTTAAATGTATGTATGTGTTTTCATAATATATGTTTGTTCACCTGGGCTTCATGCAGGTCCGTCTAGGTGGGTGCCACCCACCATCAGATATTCTGCCGCTAAGGCACAAGGTACATAACATCTCAGTTCTCAAAGTTGGTGGCGCATTGGCGATGTAAAGTATGGCTATTATTTCTTATTTTGCCAATGTCTGCGGGCTGTGGTGGCCACTTACCATCAGGTGGCCTATATGCTCGTCCGCTGCCTATAACATAAAAAAAATGTGAGCAATATCTCCTTTTTCATTGCATGAGGTTTTCTCCTTGATATATAATTAATCTAGTAATTACTCCTGGAGTCTTAATAAAAAAATGCGATCAGCTTCTAGATCAAATAGAAAGTACTATTGCTTAGTAAGTTAAATAATGAAAGTTCAAAGTGTACCGTTGCTAGACTTCCTTACTCGACGTCTGGATGTGATTCCACCGTGCTGCTCAAATGCAGTTTTATATATGCACCAGATTGCAATGTTTTTTTTTTTTAAATAGGCCTAATAACTTTCAGGTAAATATAAAAAAGCAAACCTCACGTGCAATATCTGTGATATTCATTTCAAAAGACTCGAGACATACAACAAACACGTGGACAACCATTCTATATGTGTAAATCCCACGATTCCTCTAACAGACATCAAGAAGTTTGACTGCAAGATGTGCAGCAAAAGTTGCCGTACGATAAATGACTTGCGTGCGCACAGAAACAAACATACCAGAGAGATTATATATATTTGTGATATATGTAAATCGGAGTTCCTCAACAAGAGCTCGTTGAGGAGGCACTTGCTCTTGCACTTGGGGCTCAATAAGAAATACATGTGCCATACGTGCGGGAATTCGTTCAACGATATAACGAATTTGAATAAACACATAACGACCGTTCACGATAAGCTGAAACTCCACAAGTGCACGCTCTGTCCGAAGGAATTCGCTGCGAAAAAAACGTTGAAGGTTCATATGCGTATTCACACGGGAGAGAGGCCGTACAAATGTAAAACGTGCGATAAGGCATTTATTTCCTACTCATACCTCGCTAAGCATGAGACTTATCATGAAAGAAAGAGAAAATTCGGCGGTATATATATTTGCAAGTTTTGCAAAGACGTTTTCGATCATCGTGGAGTTTATGTATCACATTTAAGATCTCACGTCACGGCGAGACAGTATAATTGTACGGAATGCGGTGAAAATTTCGCGAATGGGTACACTCTAAAACGTCACTCGGAAACGCACGGCGACATACCGAAATACGCTTGCGATAAATGCGATCGCAAGTTCATGACGAAAGCTAACCTACGCAAACATAAATTAAATCACGATACGAATAAATTGAACACGAAGACAAAAGTGAAGATTGAGAAAGTTAAGTGTAAGGTCTGTAAGAGGTCGGTTACAAATATAGACAAACATCTGAACGCACATTATAACAGGCGACACCAATGCGATTTCTGCGATAAAGCGTACGCCGAGAGGAACACGCTGAACCGACACGTGAAACAGTTCCACGATGGAGTACGCCAGGAGTGTGACGTGTGCGGAAAGAGATTTCTAAAAACAAGTACTTTGAAGGCACATCAGAAGAAATGTCATAATTTAACCATAAAGAAAAGTGAAGAGGAATGATGAATAATTCTGTACGCGTTTTTCCGTCATGTTTGTGCTAAAGTAATATAATAATTGTTATGGCGATCGGTTGAACGATATAAAAGTTGGTTGTAACTCGCCGTCATCAGATCGGATGTCGGCGAGTTACAACAAAGTTGGTAGCATCAAAATTCCCCATGAGAAATTACAAATACGTGCCGACTTTCATGGAGATTGGTCAAACGATGTCATCTTAAGCCAACCAACATTTTTATACATATGAGGATACCACGTAGGATACCATGAGTATCCCATTTGATACTTAACTAGTCCTTGTTATTTGTATGATGTTATATGATGATGGATATAACTAAGAGTGAAATCCTAATAGATATTGGTACAATAATATAAAATAATAAAATATGGGTACTTAAATAAAATCTTTTATTTCCTTCCACGGCCATAGGATTCCAGTAAACTCACGAAGGTTTGTGTATGTGAGTATTGCTGGCATTGGTAATAATTAATAAAATAGATTTACTTGGTGGTAGCTTTGTGTAGGTACCACAATCACTCGTCAGATACTCTTCAGCTAAATAGCAACACTTATTATTGATGTGTTCCGGGTCAACAGGTGATTGACCCATTGTAACTGCAGGACCAGTAACAGCCTGTGAATGTCCCACTGCTGGGCTAGGGCCTCCTCTCCCTTTTTGAGGAGTACAAGAAATATAACATCTTAGTTCCAAATGTTGATCGGCGATGTAAGGAATGGTTAATATTTGTTACATCGTCAATGTCTATGGGCGGTGGTGATCACTTACCATCAGGGGGCCCATTTGCCAGTCAGCCTACCTATTACATAAAGATCCCGAGTTCAAATCCCTAGATCGGGCCGATGAAAAGTTATTGGATTTTTCGGTCAAGTATTCTCAATTTCTCAGGCCGGAGTCTGGAAGTTAGAAGTGTGTACACTCCAGCAAAGCACGTGCAGATTTTGGTTCTGCGCCTCAACTATTTCCGGTCGTGTCGAATTGCCGTCCCATCGGAGTATGAGAGTAAGAGAACGGAGAGTGAATCTGTGTTTTCGCACACTTTTGCACTGTAATATATCCTGTGCAAGTGGCTAATCTCTCTTGGATTGGCCGCTGAGGCCGTAATCGCTCAGGAACCATCAGTCTAGGAATTTTCAAATAAAAGACAAAAGACAGAAAATATATTAATTATTATTTACATAAATCTTCGTACATCATTGTCACATATAAAAATCATATAATTTAGTAAAAATGTTTTTAAGTACAATATTATATTTGAGCGATTGTTAAAACTAAAAAACTATTTTTTTATTAATGTTAATCCATACTTACTCAATAGATGAAGTGGATATAAACAAAAATTTTTGTTTTTTTTTTTTAAATTCAACTCGTGCTCGGTGGTGAAGAACATCGTGAGGTAGTATTGTCAGCTAATAGTCCTATGCTTTGGAGTGACGGAATAACCTTCGAAACTTCCCCTTAAGAGGGGAGACCTTACACTAATTGTGACACATTCACAGGCTTCCACTAAATACCTTAACAAATTATACGTCTAGAACTAGATCTTCCTCATAACTCATTTATCACTCCTACCATTGGTGAAAACCGAAAATCAAGGCGGAAGGTGAAATTTTTGAGTGTTCAGACGGACACAGAAGCGACCGCTCCCCCGTTTGCTTTATAATCCCTACTTACCCTTTACCTAGGTAATAAACAAAGTATAAAATTTTAGGAACATTGAATTTATGCCAACTTTGCTGCTTATATTATTTTTCATATGTTCTTACATAAATTAATACATCGTGAACAAAACTGTTAACTTTTTGCTTTCCAACAAAACATTAGAATTAATTATAAAAATCAGCTAACACGATAGACCATATGGATAAAGCACATCCATAGAATATGAGAGCCAAATATATATTTTTCATTTCATATAAACGCAAATATAACAATAAATAAGATTATATAGATGATAAAAGACATGACATAACTGGTCGAGATCTTAATAATCTGTGGCGTTCATTGGATTTGGTTCCTAAGTAGCTCGGGTCTTTGGAAGTAAAATTAAAGGGGATATGAGTAGTTATGTTGAATAGTGTTGTATTATAAATAAAGATATATTAATGAAAAACAACAATAATGTTTGTATATTATTGCAGAGCTATTATTGAATCGTTGGACTACACTGTGTGCCGGCTACCGGACACTGCATGTCATACGACACTGACAATTCTTGTAAATTAGTGATTTATATTTTATTATTTATCATTAAAATATATAACATTGTTTGATTTTATTTGGGCATCGATGGCTGTACATAATATTCTTATACCTTTTTTCTTATTTATTGGAACCTTTTGTAATAGGAAAAAGGTAGGTTACCATACAGCCTTATATATATATATTTTTTTTTAATTTAGGAACTTATGTTATATGTTTTTTGTTTAAATGTTTAACGAATAAAGCTTTTTTCATTTACAAATCTACTTTAGTATTGCTTAAATATGAAATTCTCTTTCCAGCTAATATCTCAATCAATTTTGCCGATATGAACACATTTATGCCTTTTCAGACCACTGCTCTGTGTGAAGTGACTGTTACACACGTCACAGCTGAACGGCCGCTCCCCGGTGTGCACGCGCATGTGCAGCTTCAAATTACCATTTATAGAAAACTGTTTTTTACATATATTACAGTTAAACGGTTTCTCGTCCGAATGAACGCGCATATGTTTCGACAAATTACCGATTTGTTTATTACACACTTTACACGTGTACGGTTTAACGCCCGTGTGTACACGCATGTGGCGTTTCAGCTGACCCGTCTCTCGGAACGAACGCTTGCACACGTCACAGTTGAAAGGTTTCTCGCCCGTGTGTACACGCATGTGTATCTTCAAGTAGCCGTTGTCCGAAAAGGCTTTCTTGCAGACTTTGCAAGAGAACGGCCGTTCGCCTGTGTGCGTCCGTTCGTGGAGTTTGAAACTCGCCATCTGTGCGAACTGCCGATCACAGAACGAACATATATACGGTTTGAGGCCGGTGTGCACTCGCATGTGGACCTTCAGCGTGGTGTACGCCGTGAAGTCCTTCTTACACACCTCGCACGCGAACGGCCTCTCGCCCGTGTGCTGCCGCTGGTGTATCGACAAGTAGCTTTTACTCGAAAATTGTTTATTGCACACTTTACACCTGTGGGGTTTGATTCCCGTATGAATTATGAATATGTGTCGCTTCAAGTGCGTCCGTTGGGGGAACCTCCTACCGCATACGTCACACACGTAAGGCCTCTCCCCCGTGTGGGTCAATATGTGGGACTTTAAGGTCTGATTGTGGCCGAACGACTTATTACAAATGGTGCACGTGAAGTTCTTCTCGCCCGTGTGTATCTTCATATGTTCCTTCAACCCCTTCTTCCTCTGGAACTCCTTCTCGCACTGGCTGCATTTGAACTTCTCGTCACCGAAGTGCACGGATAGGTGGTTCTTCAAAAGGCGCGCTTTCTCGAAGACTTTCGCGCAAACTGTGCACGGGAACGAGCCGTTTAGTGAGTGCGTCGTGTTTATGTGTTTAATGAGTTCTTTATTGAGACTGTATCTCGCGTCGCAGATGCGACAGAGGTAGCTTTTCTCGCCGCTGTGTATCCGTTTGTGAACTTCCAGTGAGCCGTTGTACGAAAATTTCTTGTCACATATCTCACAGCTGAACTTTTTCGATATCGTTCGCTGAAGGGTTTTGCTGTCTCTGTCTGAAAATCGGATTAAAAAGCAAATTGATCTATATGGAATCGACTTATACCTGACTACTATATTCAAGAAACATCTCGTTCTGCTTACGGCCAGTACAACGTTCTAAGAGTAATTCAGATTCATTGGAACACTACTTACGGATCAGTAGCTATATTCTGTGAAAACTAACTCGAAACTCACCGCAATAAACGGTCTTAAAATATCAGAAAGATATATGCGACATAACATTTCAATAATACACGCAACGAAATAGTGTATCACCATAAGTCGGTTGTCAACATTTCACGGGTGAGTAATGAAGTGGTCTTACAGAATCGCACTACTGACGAGGGTAACGGATAGTTGGATATGAAGATGATGCATAAACAGTGTTTCAATAAAAAAAAGAGAATTAGACATGTAGAAGGGCTATGTTTACGCTGATATAACATCAGGGTATCAAATGGTAAATAAATCAAAGAAAATGGTGTCTCTGTATGAGTGTTTGCTGTTGGCCCTACTGGCCTTTACAGCGTCACCGGGCGTTTGGACCAGTTGCGACTAGACTCCACCTTGAAATTTGAGCCTCAAGCGCCGAGTGACGTCCATCCTGAGGGTTACATCGCCAATGCGCCACCAACCTTGAGAACTAAGATGTTATTACCCTTTTGCCTGACTCACTCACCCTTTAAACCGAAACATAAAGATACTATGCATTGGTCGTACCCAGAGAAACCGCAGCCTTAAAGGACAGACACACACGGAGCTCCATGCTCAGTGTTGGTACATTGACAGTTGTAATTGTACTATATTACCTTGAGGTAGCGGCATCCAGCTTGTATCTTGACCAGAATGACTTCTAAGGGTGGATAAGGGCTGATCATCCGCGTCCCCTCTATCGCTAAAATCGTCTATAAAAATATAATTTTACTAATTTTAAATAAATAATTAAAATGCTTATGTAATAAGGGTTTAATTGTATTTACTAGCCATCCCGGCTTTTAGGAATAGGTCAAAACTATAAAGTACTAAAAATTTATCTCATCTAGATATCCTTCATAAGATAGTCTATGACCTATGTCAGTAAACTGAGTGACATTTAATACGTTAATAGTCTATAGGTGTATCCGACCGAAACAGCCTGTGAATGTCCCACTGCTGGGCTAAAGGCCTCCTCTCCTCATTTTGAGGAGATGGTTTGGAGCTTATTCCACCACGCTGCTCCAATGCGGGTTGGTGGAATACACATGTGGCAGAATTTCAGTGAAATTAGACACATGCAGGTTTCCTCACGATGTTTTCCTTCACCGTAAAGCACGAGATGAATTATAATCACAAATTAAGCACATGAAAATTCAGTGGTGCTTGCCCGGTTTGAACCCACGATCATCGGTTAAGATTCACGCGTTCTTACCGCTGGGCCATCTCGACTTTTTCTATAGGTGTATATACAAAGACAAATAAAAACAATAATACACAGGCTTCGCACGGTTAGAGAACCCAAACCTTTATACATTATGCATAGAGCGTAAACAAACAAATATTCATTTAATTTATATAGAAAAAGAAGTTAATACAATAATCTCATAATATGTAAATAAATTATAAAAACACGCATCATTTGTTGGTATTCATATATGATATAAATTATTGCATTTCAATTGAAATTTTAACACAATCGGTGGTGTGGAACTGGTTTAAAATTTAATTGTAAAATAAGACCCACACACTACAAAAATGTAAATATAAATACATGAAATAAAAATAAAAACTTGTATCTACCATCATCAGACTTTTGGTTGGGTCCGTCATCATTTAGATCAAATTGCGATTCCTCCTTTACTTCTGGAAAAGAAAACAATTTCAAGTTATATATGTAACTCTGGCTTAGTATCTGTGCCCCGTCTGCCTAATTATACAATAGTAATGGAAGCAAAACAACACTCTCTTTCCACTACTCTGGGAAATTTTCTAAGTCCGTACCATAACAGCCTGTGAATGTCCCACTGCTGGGCCTTAGCCCAGGCCCTTAGGCCTCCTCTCCCTTTTTTAAGGAGAAGGTTTGGAGTTTATTCCACTACGCTACTCCAGTGTGGTTTGGTGGAATAAACATGTGGCAGAATTTCAGTTAAATTAGACACATGCTGGTCTCCTCCCTATGTTTTCCTTCACCGTAAAGCATGAGATGAATTATAATCACAAATTAAACACATGAAAATTCAGTGGTGCTTGGCTCACTGGGCCATCTCGGCTCGGAATTTTTTTAATTATCTACTAAACACTTTAAATAGCAGTACACAATTTACAAAAGACACTGAAATAATAATAATAGTGGTTGGTTTGGTAACTTGTAAATTGCCATCTTAACTTTAAAAAGGCGATTATTTTGAGATCACAGACATAATCATTTTATTTATTGTATAGATTGTGGAGTTTTTTTTCACCATCTGATAAATAGCATATAAATAATTTACTATAACATTAAAATCATTAAAATTGTTTTATTCTAATGAAAAAAAAAAAACGCAAGATCCTTATACACCAATGCAAAACTCTTAATTAGACATTATTTTATTGAAAGAATATAAAAATATTCATTTATTCATGAGCCCTAACATCTCAGTGGATTGAAGAGGAGAATCTAAACCAATGATTTCTCTCATGCAATATAAACATAAATCATTTTCCAATAAGAAATATATTCAATACTCACCAGGTGCTTGTTCTAGAAACTCATCTTTGATTTCTTTATCACAGAATGTAGCTGAAATCAAATTACTTCTATTAATAAGATCCTCCAGACCGATTTCGGCCATGGTGGCCAATCTCGAGAGAGATTAGCCAATTGTACAGAACATTTTATAGTGCACAAGTATGTGTGCAAGCCTACATGACTGGAAAGAGTTCAGGCACAGGACCAAAAGGCTTTACGTGCTTTCCGAGGCACGGGAGAAACAGGAAACCCAATAGCTGGGACAGAAAAACCCAATAGATTTTTAATGGCCCAACCTGAGAACTGAACCCAGGACATCTGCGGCCTTACTTATAGCCACTAGAACAACGGGGCAATTCAAGGCACTATCACCACCACTAAGACAGGACTATTATAAGTAAAATTTACCTTTATAATGTGTGTTATAATAGTGGTAGAATGATTGTTCACAGGACAACACTTGTTGGTGGAAGAGATATGCATCACATAACCGCGGAGCGCAGACATCACAAATAGAAAATGCTGTGGCTATTTCTGGCATTGGTTTGACCTGCAATATAATTTGATAGAATCAACTTAAAAAATCAAATTTATTTATATCATTCTTATAAAGACTTGATTCAAATAAAATGACAAAGTATTTTTTTATAATTTAAATAATTTTGTTTGTTATTGTATTTTGCAGTTAAATAGAGAATAATAATAATATTCATAATACTTTATTACGATTGTAACGTTTTGTTCTGATTATGCCACCATGATTGGCTTAATTACAAATTATATAAATTGCGGTTCAGTATTGTTTTATATCACAACAAAAGAATAAGTTAAAAATATGTTTATAGCATTAAATTATACGTACATCTATATTAAAAGCTTGTTGTAACATATTTAAATATATCTCCTGACGTCCCTCGTAAACGCAGGATTCGCTTAAACTTTTGAATGTACCCTGAGTGTGACAACAACGACAGATACCGCTTATATTATGGAATTCAGTCATTTTTTCATAATTTTAAGTATTATTTAAGCATACGACACATCTAATAAAGTTCTATGTTTTCATGTTTTAGGATATCATACACAAACTTTGATACATTACAGAAGCAAATTGACAATTTCATTTGGCAATGACAGTTATTTATTTTCCAGTTTTACGCCGAGAAAAATTTCTCTTTGCTTAATCGTTTTCATAAAGACCGAAAGTTCCGCCACCAAATGGCGAATACAATAATAATTTTATAAAAAAAACAGTGAAAATAGTTAAAAGATGTCTAATAATTATATGTAAATAAAATCAAAAAATAAAATCACAGTGGACCGATCTTTAATCATGTGGATGTTTGCGTGAAATTGGTGGTTAATACTGTTTTATATACTTCTTGTGGTGTCAGAGACTTACGAGCGTAAGATAAGTATTTTTAGTTGTTTATTTTGACATTGTTGATGAATATTCTCCGTTTACTTAAGAAGTAAGAAGTTTTAGAAGTCCTCATACTTTTCTTACAAATAAGGCTTTTGGGGCCTGTAGTACTGTCGTTTTAGGAAGTTACAGATTATACATGAACAATTAATGTGTCACTGACATCTGCGGGCTGCAGCGTAAATTTAACAACACAGTCGTGTCACTACTGGCAATGTCACTGTCATGGCGCTCAATGAAAAATTAGCGCGCAACTCCTTTCATCGATCGCGAATTTTTCTATTTTTATGTAGATAAAATGCCTGAAACAATAATTCAAAGTGCTATTTCGGGAGAGTTAGATTGGGATTTATTATCTAAATGGTTAAATAATGAGTCAATTGAGGTAAATAATCTAGTAAAGCTTAAAATTTATTACTCGTTAGAAATGTGTTTATATTTTTTGTTTAATATTTCAGGCTGCACCGGAAGACTGTATCTTATTTTGTTCTAATAGAAATGAATTTGTTGGATTCTTTCTGTCGTACCTCAGGAATCAGACTGAGAGGTGAGTTCGAATTTTATTTAAATGTATAATTAATTTACTATATTCACAATGAATGTTATTTGACTCTAACTTCATTCATATTATCTAAATAGCAATATGTATATCTGATCATAACAGACAGGTCAGTAATGTTATTGAATAATTTATAAGTGTTTTATAAATAGAAAACTTGATGTTTAGCAATTATAATTAATATCATTAGTTCAATTAAATTAGAAAGAGATGGTATTATTAATTATAAGTTACACTGAATGAATAAATAAATGATTGTAATTTCTAACGGATCTAAGTGATAGTGCCTTAGAAATATTTTAATTACATTTTTCAAGCGACAAAGTAAACCCAACGTCAAATGTGCAGTTCCTAACCTTACTTTTTTAACCTTTCACGCCAATCTCTTAACTAACTTGACAAGGAAGTCTTTGCTTCTGCTACTTTAATAAAATATATATATGGATATCTCTTATAGATTAATAAATATTACAAAAGCACTTATAGATCACCTTAAGAATAATCTGTAGTTTCCTCTAGTTTTGATATATAGCAAAAAATGTTTACAAGAACCAATGCTTATTATAATATATCTGTTATATTGACCATAATCTCAGGCCACAGCTGCATGCTTTATAACCAGCTTATAAAGGACTCTTACGACATAACCCATAAACCAACCTCATATAACTAATATTTATGGAGTCTTCTTTCTGTTTATTCACCAGCTGTTTTGTTAAGGTAAACTAAAAAAAACAGGTGCACTAAATAAGTATGGGTGGGTATAAATTTTAATTAATATAAACCAAAGGCCTAGTGGTAAGAATGCGTCAATCTTAAGCGATGATTGTGGATTCAAACCTGGGCAAGCACCACTGAATATTCATGTGCTTAATTTGTGTTTATAATTCATGTGCTTGACGGTCAAGGAAAACATTGTGAGGAAACCTGCATGTATCTAATTTCATTGAAGTAATGCCACATGTGTATTCTACCAACCCGCATTGGAGCAGCATGGTGGAATAAGCTCCAAACCTTCTCCTCAAAATGGAGAGGAGGCCAACAGCAGTGGGACATAAACAGGCTGTTACTGTAAACCTAAGGCTACATGACAATTGTACAATGTTAGTTACAAAAGTGAATTATACTATTTACAATATTAATATTGATGCATTGGTATGGTTCGATCATACAATGGAACAAAGCTGGTTGATATGGTGGTTTTCATGGTGCCACTGCGGTAGGCTTAAGGGTTGCATAGTAAAAATGATCAACACATAAACTACAAAATTTGGACACAAATTTTTCTTAACAGACTAAAGTTACATAGAATGAAACTCATACAATGATATTACATGTATGTAGCATGTTTTTCCATGTTGCATGTTGCGTGCATGTTCCAAATTACATATAGGCATATGTGAAATAAAGAAAAGGTGTAAGTTTTATACACAAATATATTATCTATAAACTTATTTAGGCGACTTTGTACCACATCAAGAAAAGTACTTGTGAAACATCACTATAGACCACTCGTATTTGATTATGTCATATGTCTTTATAACATATTTTAATTGTATATATATATTATTATAGTAATATTTAATGGAGTTGGAGAATTAATATTAATTATACACATTTACAGCATATTACAGACAAACAGCAATGCCTTGTCGATCCCACAACACCAAGGTACACCTGAGAAATCCCTTGGTCAACGCAAACACCACAGATCAGTTAGTGAACCAACGTGTGACAATGAAAATTCCAATGACAGTCTCATAGTAAAATCTGACAGAAAAACACACGAATCTCCAAATAGGGAGAGAAAGAAACCTGGTCGACGAGTCAAAACGAAGCTGTTCCCGGAGGATAAAAAAGAACATAATGTGTCTTTATCGTCTGATGAATCAAGACTCAGCACCGGGGTTGAGAGACTCATCATATCGAGTACTCCATTGAAAAATACCTTCAAACCAGATTACTCCAATTTACCTTCGAGTAGCCCTGTCACACCTCAATCAAGATCGTTCAAAGAATTCGAAAGGTGTGACACTCCACGCATCAGTAGGCATTCCAGGTCTCAGGAGAAGAGTGTCAGCTTAGCGGATTACTTAGTCAATGTCCAATCAAAAAGTTCGAAAAAGAGACGGTCGAAAAATACGTCGAATGACGACAGCGAAACGAAAATGGACCTGGATTTGAGCAATTCGGAAATATTTCCCGAAATCGGTGCAAGGAAGTCCAGTTCGCTGAAGTCTGAACGACGCAGAATCAAACCGACGAATATCGATAGAAGCAAAAAAAGCTGCTCGTTAAATAGCTTCACATCTGAGACGTTTCAGCAACCATCGCCTCTAGCGCTCGAGGAAAACTTAGCCTTCAAACCGAAATTACAGCCTAAGGAGCTGTCGAACGGCATCGAGGTCGAGCGTAATATTTTAAAGCAGGAAAGACAGAAATTGATGGAGAAATTTAACGTTCTGAACACGTCACTATCACCAAAAGTTACAACGCCACAGATAAAAGTAACCCAGAAAGATTTATCTGAAAGAAGTTTAAGTTATGTCGAGGCTGATCAGAGTAAAATCGCATTTATTGAAAAGATCGATATATTAATTGATATTTATAATGTTTTACTAAATAATAATTTAATATTAAGCATAAATACGGAAATATATTTCTTAATAACGATCCTGTTGTCGAAACAGTTGGACGAAGACTGTAAGATTTCTGAATCTCAATTACAGAATAATTTGTACGAATCGATTTTAAAACCAATTCACAATAGCACGTATTTCGCCGTGAAATCATTATGGCATCAACGGGCAACGTTAGAAGTGATACTAGACAAGAATTCACTAAAAACACTCGGCGAAAATAAGAAAGTACGAAGTTTCTACCCGGACTTGGCGAAGTTTCTCCTAAACTCGTACGGGTTGAAGTGCGAGGCGGAGTCCAACAGCGACAGGTCCAAAACGAGCGAGAGTACAGGCTCGAACGGCATGGTTTGCTTCAACCACGAGACGGATAATTCAGAAAACTTCCCATCGATACTGAGTTTCCAAAATTTCAAAAAGCAAAGGGACATGTTTTACGACATATTGAGGTGAGTCCGACTTATATCATAAATGCGAAAGCGAGTTTGCGGCGGTAATCGATCGTCGACGTCGCCGCCTTTAAAAATAATAAAATATCAACATCACCATAGAAAAATATAACAAAGATATATAAATAAACTAAAATCCCGTTCCCGATAGAGTCGATCGAAAGCCCTAGATAAGTCCCATGATATAGACGCGCCCACGGCATGTAGCGGTTTCCCTCGGCAGGTGGTACGCGTCGGGCGGCGGCGGCGCGGCGCTGCGCACGCGCACGCGCGCGCTGCTGGCGCTGGCGGCGCGCGCGCACAACCACGCGCACCTGGCCGCGCTGCTCACGCGCCTGCTGCTCGACGCGCCCGCGCCGGTCGGTGCCCCGCGCTCTGCGAACGCCCGGCCCGGCTGTGAGCCGACCCTACTACAACGTTTGCTCTTGCAGGAGTCGAAGCTGAGTAAACTCCGGCGCCGGCTGACGTGCCCGTCGGCGACCGAGTCTCATCGCTTCCCGCGTTTCTCCGATAAGGAAATGTTTTACAAGTAAGTCGCAGCTTCGAGTATCGAGCGATGCGGTCCTTCGTGCCGGGGCTTCTGCTTTGAAGAGCCCAGATAATTCCCCGTGTGGGGAATAATCTGGGCTGTTATACTATACTGTTTTCATCCTTGGGCTGGCGCCCCTGGGTACCTGGTCCTTCCCCTCGATTCGGTTGAGCTGCCAGAGTGACTTAGCTTTCTTTTTGTGCGTTCGCCGCTGAAGCGAATTTCATCCACGGAGCGTGAATGCTGTTATCCTATTAATTTACATGCGTCGAGGTCATTACTTGCAGGTCGAGGAATGATCTTCGTCCAAACATTTATTAAAGTGCTAAAATAATGGCGTTTTTAAACTCGGAATGTACAGGTTTGTTACTTCGAGGCCCACTACGCTACAGTTACCCCCCACTTTGACAATAAAAACAATAATTAAACTGCCTTATTGATAGTTAAAAATGTACGAAATTTAAATTTTTTAAATTCTCAAGAAATACCTCAGACCTAAGAGGAATCGGCGAACGAAACCCTGAGTTTTTTTTAATTATGGTAATGAATAAAATGAATTAAATCAAAGTATAAAAATGGTATTCGAGAAGTCCTATAAGCACTTTTGAATCGTCGTGTAATGTCATGATAACCAACTAGGTTTTTTTTTCTATATATAATTTTTCCAGAGAATTTATAATGTACGCAGAGAACGAGAGCTTCAGGGTGCATTTGAAAGACGCGCTCGCTTCAGAAATATTGACCCTGGACACGACGGGCATTAGCAACGAGTCTTGTAAGTTTACCATCAGCCCCTGTTCGTTCACTGTTGGACATATGTCTCTTATTTATATATACACATACATGGCAAATAGGTTTAGGTTTAAAGATTATTTATTCCCATAAAGGCAATTACATCACTTACATGAGAACACAATTGAAGAAAAAATACAAACAATTAACAGACATTCGGTGTCGTACTTACATTTTTCAATAAAGAAAATAACACACAAATCATCAAACACAATTTGAAATAACACACAAAACATCACCACGATTTGAAAACCACCCTGATTCCATTCTACATACTCAGACAGATATTTTTGTAATAATGTAATGAGACAGTCGCTTTTTGAATATATCGAACGAGTCAATATTTTTAATGTCTGAGGGTATCTTGTTATAATGAAAGACTTGTAATTCCTTTTTCAGCAAATAGGGCTGACCTTACAAGGGAGTATCTAGTTTTATCTAAAAAGTTATGTCTTCTGTCCAAATTCCTTGGATACTTAACATCGTTACCCTACGTACAGACGTCCGTAGATATTCTGTTGAAAAGTGGAACTCAGCGCGGTGATAATTACATGGAAGACATATTTGCAGCGCCGAAGGAGAAAATTTTGGAAAATTGCATCGCGTTACGGAATTATGTAAGTTTTTAATTAAAATAGAAGCTATTTATGTAGGGTTCTACTAAGAGTACCGCTTTTGGAGTACTGCTTTTGTTTATGTTAAGTTTCAAGTAGTAATAGGGCAATGAAAACACTGCAAATGTGTTTCTTTAAAGAAAAATAATGACCAGTTTTAAAGTTTTCTTTGATAATACTAAATAGATAGTTTATACCCTGTTACAGAGCCAACCTACCATAGATTTGAATGGAATTTTAAGAACAGCCATAGAGAATGGCAGAATGACAATAACTATACCATGGATAGTGCACTATTTGTCGATGCTCGACTACACCACGCTACGGGTTCAATACTATCAAAACCTTCTCAATCTACTCTTCTATATTTACGAAAAAGTATTAAAATACAACGAATTTATGAAGAAGAACACCGTCATATACATGAAATCGATTCTCGGCTGGCTATTCGACTTGCCGCATTTCCCCCAGGAGTTTTTTAGCCACAAACGAGATGCCACGCTCAGCGTCGCGAGAGATGGGTTCGATTCGTGTGACTTGATCGACGAATCGATTCTATTCGAGCTCTGCCCCTTCCTGAAGGACGTCAACGTGCTGCTCTCCACGTCGCGAGTCAATCCCGAGAAGGAGAGCTTCAGACACATAACGCCCGTCAGGCTGACCCTGAACACGGAAGACAGGATACGGAACAAGGAGAAGGAGCTGCAGGTACGTCGCGCCCGAAGCGTATCGGGTCGCACATCTTGACATTCGTCGCCGACGTACTCAATGTCAAACGAAACGAGGTCATCCCCGGACCGGGCGGAGTGACCAGTGACCCGTGACCAGGATAATCATTAGCGCCCCGTTCGATTGCAGTCTCGCCTCGAGGAGGAGCTGCTCCGCAGCCAGCCGTCGTCCAGCCGGCGCGTGCTGGAGCTGGTGACCGAGCGAGTGTGCTCCGCCGCCGTGCGCGAGCTCGCCGCCGCGCTGGCCGCCGCCCGCAGCGCCGCGCGCGCCGCCGCCGCCGGCCTCGTCGCGCAGCACGCCGCGCGGGTGAGCGGGGGGGGGGGCGTCGCGCAGAGACAGAGCAGGGGACTGCTATGAACTTCTTAATTGAACTTTTACTCGTGTCGTCAACACAGTATCGTATCCCTCCAGGCCACCCTCATTCCCGCGCTGCAAGCAATGTACGCAGAGCACCTGGACAGGCTCCGCTCTGAGGCCCTGGAGTCCTGCAAGACCCTCGCCCGCAGTCGGATCTCGTCCGCGCTGACGGCGCTGCTGCCCATGTCGCCCGCGCCGCTGCACGCCGTGGCCACTAGGACCTGCTACAACAGGCTGAGCAAGTGGATTAATGACCACTGGAACACCACGGGTGAGTGGATAGAATTAAATGATAAAAATTGAAATAAAACGAGAATTAAAGAAGATAATAATAAAATGAAAAAAAAAAGAATTCAAGGAAGAATATCTCTTTTTTTACTCTTATCTGTGTCTCTATTTTTAAATATCATGAAAAACGTTCCAACTCGATCAATAATTAGCCAATTAAACCGCAGCCGTGCTGTGCAAGGACATAGAGCAGGAGGCGTGGTCGCTGCGCGTGTCGCCCGACTCCCCCCCCGCGCTGCCGGCGCCCCCTGCCGACCTGCGCGACCTGTGCAGCCCCGCCGCCGCGCTCATCGCACTCAAGGTACTTATCCTACTTTTATCTATTAGTCGAACGGCGTCTTCTTAATTATAATATATACATATTTACAATTTATAATAATAAAACATTACACGGTACTTTTCAATTCTAGAAAAAAAATAACCATTTTTGTATTTTTTTTTATAATGATTTTTTCTTGGTTCCAGGAACAGACCTGCCTGCTGCTCGACGGCGAAGACATCCCGCCCCCCCGCGCGGTGCTGCGCGCCTGCGCCGCCTGCTGCTCGCCCGCCAACGTGTTCAGCCGCCCACCCACGCAGAGAGCCATCCTGCAGATGTCCATTGACTTCTGTATTGTTTATGGTGAGCCTTTCGGAGATTACCTGTCCTTTTGGCCGATTTCGATCACGGTGGCCACTTTCAACGGCAAATAATCGACGTAGTAGACGCAGACATATCCGACGTGACATGGAGAAAGCTAAAGCATAGGACCAACGGCTTTTGAGAGTATTAAACATCATTTTCACGAAGTTTTCAATTCAATGTCATGAAATTACACTTATATTTATATATATATATAATTAATATGATTGTGAAAAATGTCGCCAGTGAGCAGGAAGACGATGAAAATAATGGAGGTGTTGCCCGACCTGCACGAGCTGTGGAACACGTGCTGTCCGGACCGGCCTCAACACGACGAGGGGCCCGAGTCCCCCGAGCGACGACCGGACCTCTCGCCCACGGATGACTACGACGACAGGGCCCCCACCCCGCAATCTGATGAAGACGGGAAGACTGCAGAAGTTATCGGTAGGTTTTGCAATCTTAGTTGGTGGTAGAGAGGAGAAATATAAGGTTTGTGCAGGCCCGTCTAGGAAGGTACCACACGCTCATTACATATTCTATCGCTAAACAGCAATGCTTAGTAATGTTGCGTTCGGTGTGAAAGATCAGTGAGCCAGTGTACTGCTGCTGCTGGGCATGTCTGAAGACATCCTATCTGATTCGTCAATCCTCAAGGTTTTGTGTCAAACGCAACCACTGAGCACGTTTTTCTAATGTTATCTGACCGTCGGCCGGGTGAGCTCCAGGCCTTCAGCCCGTGTCCACCTTGACCCTAATCTGACCGGCCGTGCCCGCAGCCCCCCCGGCGCGGCTGGACACACGCACGGAGCCCCGCTCGGAGAGCGAGGCGCTGCTGGAGCTGTTCTCGCGCGTGGTGTGCGCGCGCAACGTGCGCGTGCTGGGGGCGCGGGGGCCGGCGTGGGCGGCGCTGGCGCGCGTGCTGCTGTTCCTGCTGGCGGAGCGCTACCTGGCGCCCGGCGCGCTGGCCGAGACCTGCCTGGCGCTCTACTCGCAGGACTGGCCGCAGGTACGCCACGTACTTAAACTGTATTCATTAAAGCAAATATCCTCGGTTCGCATCCAGCGTTAAACATGAAAGATACTAAATTTTAACAATGATTACATAACTAACGAAAATCATACTGAGTTCGACACTGCCTGAAAAGATGGATTATTACGTTATTATTATTTTATTCGTTCACGTATAAAAGGTACATTGCAATTATAAACACTACTTCTTATACTAATCTGCATATATCCCTTATACTTCCAGGATGTGCTGACGAATCTCTCGACGTGCATGAAGACGGTCTCGGCGGGCTGGTCGAGCTCGTCGGGGGGCAAGTTCACGCTGTTCTTGGACTTCCTGGCGGACTACTGTAACGATATGGACTTCGAGATAATCGAGTAGTGAACTGAAATCGATTCGGTACGTTTTAAAATCGATTTTACTAAATTAACGTTTAGAAATTTAGTGTAAATATATAACGAATAAATGTTAATTATTAAACAGTTCAAAAATATTTCTTTTATAATAATTATAATAATCGTTTGATGTTTTTGCCTGTCTTTCAAATAATCATTTTAAATCAAATGACTTTTATTGTTTATTTAAAATTCGTAAATATAAACAAAGTAGATTTACATATAAAATCGCGTCGCTAGTAGCTCGCTATATTATGCACTACAAACAGTTCTCGGTTAACAACTGGTATTTCAACGATGAAAATTATAATTCTGTTCATTGAGTATGTGACGTGATATTTTGAGACATATGGGAGTCCTTCCTGCCTTTAAAGATGAAATTTCGTATTATTTCGAATGCTAACGTTATAGAATAAGCATTCGTTTCAAATTTCAGCTTCCTAGACTCGGTAGTTTTCTGTGCGTTAAGAGTCAGTCAGGATCTATAGATGTTTAAATATTTAGTGCCCCGCCACACGTATGCTATTTTTATCTTCGAAAGGACTTAAAAAGGAATTAATATATATTAGTAGTAAATCTGTGTTTTTAGAATATTGCTCATAATAATTTTGAAAAGTTTTAAATATTTTGCTTAAGTAAACAAAATGGAAGGAATACTCTATGAGGAATTTTGTAGGATTTTTAGAAGTTTTTAAATATATTTAGGGAATAAATTGATAAACTAATAGCAACACCAATTCGAATGTCTTATAGTTATATAATGGGTAGGTAATTAAAATGGACACCCGATAGTGTGTGGTCACCTTTTGTTGTGAACGAATTTTAAACTAGATGAAAATGTTAATATAAATCTAGTATGTTATATACATTATGTATAAATGAGTATTATTCATAATTGTATGTCAAAAGTATAATCACGTTTAAAATCCTGAACGGAATAGCTTTTTTGCAAGAATAAACTCGAAACTCACCGCAAAAAACGGTCGTGAAATGTCAGAGAGAGAGAGGCAATTCAAGGATAAAGGCGTCAAAATGGCGTATAAACCATCATCCTGGGCCGGAGAGGCTGAGGGATCATGGCGATAAAACGCATACCGTGTCGGCGAAGCCCTCAAACCAATACGACCCAACTTAAGGGAAGACGAGAAATACTGCTATATAAACACGAAAAAGTATTAAAAACTTATGTTGGACTGCCATTTTTTTGTAGTTGAATTGTAGAATATGAGATGTACATATATAATAACAAAAAAAAATACAAATAAATATATAGAAATATATAGAAGGAATCTTTATAGTCTAGAGAGTAATCAAATCATATTATATTTTATTCAAGTGGGATGTTGTGAGGACTTTTGAATGGTTATAATACAAGATTAAATTAAATTTGAAGCTACCACCGGTTCGCAATGAAGGTTCCACCGAGAAGAACCGGCAAGAAACTCCTAATGATTTCCTCACTGTTTTTTAACAATCATGTCACATAGATAATTAAATACGATTGAATTATAATTTATCCTGTAAATCAACGAATACTAACCACACGCTTTTTTTTAATCTATATTATATTTTATTGAGTAATATGCCTTATGGATAACATTTTCGAAATTAAAGATATGTAACGAATTTTATTATAGAATGTACCTTCCTCTAGGAAGGAGTACTAAAACATTTCTCCCCTCCCAGCAGCCACTTACCCCCTGTAAGCAGAGTGAATTTTTTCATTTTACACGATCACACAAATATTTTGCGCAATCTTAAACTAATTTGACAATACTGAAAATGTTGCCATCTCTCTCATGTTTGCAATATTTTAGTTATATCGAGGTCATTTACGTCATCTTAGTTATATATGATATCAGTGAAACATAATATTTAATTCATACTCACTGTGTTGTTAATTATGAATAATGGCTCTAATTATTTATAATACTAACAAAACTTGAATGAACCTTTCCTGGCGATCGGTTGAACGGTACAGAAGTTGATGTGCTGCGGCGCCATCTAGCGGAGAGTTAAACCGTTTCCATGAAACAATACATGTCGTCCTCACATTGGAGTCTGTTGAAATAAATTTCACACCACCTCAAAACAGATGACATCTTCGATTAGCACTCTGACGGTTTTAATTTTAAATTATCCTCGACATGAGCGTCTGTTTTTTTTAGTTTCTTAAAATTGGGTACATTTTCATACAAATAAAAGGCAAACATTTTCATGTACATAGCGGTATGGAATGGACATTTTGGACGGATTTTATTGATTTATAGAATAGGAAGGCGCACGAGCATATGGGCCACCTGATGGTATGAGTATGAGTGGTCACCAACGCCCTTAGACATTGGCATTGTAAGAAATGTTAACCATCGCTTATATCACCAATGCGCCACCAACCTTGGGAACTAAGATGTTATGTTCCTTGTGCTTGTAATTAGACTGGCTCACTCACCCTTAAAACCGGAACACAACAATACCAAGTACTGCTGTTTTGCGGTAGAATATCTGATGAGAGTGTGGTGGGTGAACCTACCCAGACGAGCTTGCACAAAGCCCTACCACAAGTTTTTTAAAATTGTGTAGATTTTCATACAAATAAAAGGCAAACATTTTTATGTATATAGCGGTATGGATTGGACATTTTGGACGGATTGAATAAGGGTGGCGATATCGTCCCGGCTTGACGCGTCCCGAATTATAAAAATATTAAAGTTGTTGCCTGTACATCTCTATATTAGTTTAAGCTGTCTTTTAATTAATTAATCCCGGTTACTATGTTAAAAATATCACATTTTTAATATAGAAACACATTTGACGAGCCGGTTGGCGTGGTTGGTGGATGCTTGCCTTGATTGTGGATGGTAGATATATATAAATATATATATATATATATATATATATATATATATATATATATATAATGGAATTATCTTAGACTGTACTCATAGACATTATTACAACATTTAGATATATAGAAAATATGAAAAATAAAAATAAATATTATAATATTAAAAGGTACTTATTAATGTAATAGTTACATTATTAAGTAAATAAGAAAAATTATTATTATTTTTTGGTTAAATTTTTAATAATTTCATAGATAATAAATTAGGCTACGGTTAATTTATGTTCATTTATTAGGAATAAATGTATTTTTTTGTGTATTTATATAATTGACATTTCTTCTTTAGTCAATTTAAAATTAAAAAAATAAAGCGCCTTATTTTTGGATTTTACTTACTCGATGATATATAGTGTATTGAATGGCAATTTATCTTAAATTTTAAAATGCTATAACTAAGATATCTGAATTTGCAATAACACTGGCTCACTGCGTTAGTCTATATGCAGAGCCAAGATCCAGTGCTAAGAACCCAAGATTTTGGGATCAACCAGAGAAGTACTGGTAGTAAACCAGAGTAGTAATATTTTAATGTGCTTGTTTTTTTTAAATCATGTAATAGTCCTTATTTGTATGGACAAAAATCCAATATTTGTCTTCAAATAGAGAGGAGTCTATTTATATAAGTACAAAGCATTGCTTGTTTTGATAGTGGTAAGTATCATAGCCGGCAACGGCCTGTTTGTATACCATTAATCATGGCGTTTTGTTGAACTGTAGACAAGTTGAAGTGTTGCAGCGCCGTCTAGCGACAAGTAGTAATACAGTCGATATGTATACACGTACAATAGATGCCCAATTAGTAAAAAAAGTAAACCTACGGGTTTATATGAACGATATATTAAAAAGCTAAACAATATCAATAAATGATGACATAATACCAGTTTCCCCTATGTTCTCGCCTCCAGCGTTGTTATTTTAAAATAATTAATTATCTATGTTATTTTAAAATAATTCATGAAATAGTGTTGCCATTGACAAAAATGGTGTTACAAGTAAACACAATTATGACTTTATTATTTGTTCTTATATAATAACAAAGTACATATTGTATTATAATTTATAGTAAACCTCTAAATAATGTCGCAATTTTATCTTTTGTTTTGTGTCAAAATCGTGGTGGGATTGAAAATAACCTACCAATATTTTTTGTATATAGCAATAGTGTGTATGTGTGATGTATCTCTAAAATTAATATTACAATGCTGTCTTCTTTTTTCATAATTAATATTGTTATCAGGTTTAATTGTTGTAAAGTATTTTAAATCTTAAATTGTTAATAATAAGAGCGGTTTTTGTTTATACATACAATATGTTTTCTACTTTCAATTATATTATAAATATATTGATTAACTTTAATAGACAATACTTTGATGTACGCATTTTGTACTATTTACTTTATGTAATTATATGTATATATAATTGTGTGGACTTTTATTTACATAACCTAGAATACGCATGGGTATATGTGCGTGATGGCGATGATACCCTCGTGACCGATTGGGTAAGAATGCCAGGACCTGCTTAGGACATTATGGTGCTCAAGTGTATGAAACATAAGTGTACTATTTTCCCTCACTTAAATCCGATAGGGCGGCAAACGTGACCGAAGAGTTCTTTCACGGCCACCTCCATCGAACACTGCCAGCTAGCCAGACACACACTGCAGGACCGGACTGCTACTTAAAATTTCTCGACACCCAACAACTTATTATTGTCCCGGACTTAAATCCAGGACCTCGAGATCTGATGTCTTATAACCTAGCCAATAGACCAATGAGGCAGTAAAAGAAACATGTGACCTGATGATGAGCCTCTTAAATATAATAGACAACATATCGAATAGACACAGTGATATTGCTTAAAATATACTATATCTACTGGGCTGTAGAAGCCCTTATGCATCGGAACGTAGAATCTACAAAGAACCGATTAGAAACTGGCAGTACAATGCACTAAATTTCCTTATTACGATATGAGGCAATCGAATCAAGATTTACCTAAAAAGGCAAATTACTTCTCGTGGCTCCTTGTTACAAGAGTTCCACTAGGATAAATTCTAAGACCGTTTGGTGTCATTATGAATCCCGTAATAAGATAGGATTGTTATATGTAATTATAAGAACTAAACTATTTTAATATATCAATTAAAACATTAACATTCATTAAAGTAAATGTCCCACTGTCGGGTTAAGTACTTTTTTGAGAGATGGCTTAGAGCTTACGACACTGCGCTGCTCCAATTCAGACTGGTGGATAAACATAGCAGATTTTCGTAGGCCACTGAGGCAGGATATTTCAAGATGTTTTCCTTTACCGCCAAACAGGGAATGATTTGCTTGCCTGGGTTTCAACTCTAAATCATCGGTTAGATTTTCTTTTTCCAGCCACTGGGCCGTCGCGCTCGGTGTACACATAATAAACATTAAGGTTGTCGAAGGATTATGAATAAAAAACTATTACCAGAAAACCTTAAACATGTTTTTAAAATTATTAACCCTTTCATCCAACATAATTTTCCGGGACACGATATCCGTGGGGACAGTTGGATACCTTGTGATATTCACGACGCATTTTCCTTTTTTTACAGGAAACCAATCTTAAACATAAACATTACTTATAAACGTTTAGCGCACGTTACACACTCCTGTGAGGATAGGCTGATTATATAAACACTAAATCTATTAAGATAAAAGCATTTACAGATACACATTGAATCGTCACAAAAACGAAATATTATAAGTTAATAGATAGCCATTTATAAAATTATTTATACTTACAGAGTCCTGAAATTAAAATTAAAAACGTTAGAAATATGTCAAATCATTAAAAAGTACTACCTTGTCTATGGTTTCATATTAGTTAATATTAATTATTGACAGTACGGCACAAGGCTACTTGTAAGTAGGGTCTGCAGCCGTTAGCCTGACTGTAACAATTAACGCAAAATAGTTTATAGTTAAATAAATAAGACGAAAGACGTATAGTGCGATATAAAAAAACATTATTTGAGATGTAGTTAAGATTGAAAAGTTGTAAGAACACGAAGATTACGGGTTCAAACTTGGGCAAGCAACAATGGGCTTCCAATTTTGCATGATCTTGTGCTTATAATTCATCTCGTGACCAGCATATAACATTTAACTATTAGAAATGTGTCTAAATGTAGTTAATAAAAGTATTAATTGTCTCTGGTCTTCAATCAATGACCTTGATGTCACGTACGCTAGAAGGTTATGTGTGAGTTAAGCTTATGCTGAATACCCCGGGGCGCATAAAGGGGTGGCGTACGGGGTGAAACCCTGTGAAGCTGTCCCGACTAAGTATTTAAATTATCAAAGAATTATTTTTAATATTATAAATAGGGGGACGAGCAAATGAGCCTGGTGATAAATAATCAACACCACCGCTTATATACATTGGCGATGTAAGTAATAATAACCATTATTTACTGTTAGGAATATGTCAAAACTACTAAAAATTGTCTATGATCTGATCCTGGCGAGATCTTTCATTAGATATAAGAATCACATATTGACAGTCCACCTCAAGGGTACGTGTGAGTAAGGTTTATGTCAGTTAGCTCAGTGACAATTGATACTTTATTAGTATGTATTTGAATAAACCATAATACACTTACATCACCAATGCGAACCCAACCTTGGGAACGAAGATTTATGTCACTTGTGCCTGTAGTGCTCAATGGATGCGACTAGCCCAGGACCGGGAGAACTGGCGCGCTTGTGAGGGTTTCTATGTCCAGCAGTGGATTAATGTGGGCTGATTATGATGATGATGTGCCTGCAGTAACACTGGTACATTTGCCATTCAAACCGAAACACGACAATACTAAATATTTCTGTTTTGTGGTAAAATATCTATTGAGTGGGTGGTACCTATTTAGAAGGGATCGCATAAACAGCTATTACATAGTGGTAATTAGTAATTCACTCTATATCATTCGTACTCGACTCATAATTGATTAAAAGTAATTGTTAACATACGTTTTGTCTTAGATACACAGTTGGCGAGCTCCAAGTGACACAAGTCTTCGAAAAGCTTCAGTTCGTATACTAATTTTCCTTTTCTACCTTTGTCTTTTACAAGCCTCATGCCACAAACACTTCCGTAGCTAGAAAATGTAAAAGATGCGTTACTTTTAATAATTTGTATGTTAGAAAAAGACGACAGAGAATAAAATATATTGTTAAAGGCGAGTGAATTCATTCTATGTTAGTTTTTGACTTCTAGAATCTACCTGGTTAACATCATGCAAGAGCTCTATAACTCATTATTAGCTAGTCTTAAATAACCATAAATAATAATTGTGCGTTTTTTTTCGTGACAATTAAGGAACTGATTTTTTTGTGTCCGTTGCGCCGAATCTTCAAACGCGCTACTGCATATGGGTCGTAATAAAAAAAAAATTACCACTGGCCTCGAGATATACTTTCTACTGTAAACACCGATAAAAGTAGGTTTATCTCTGTGTTGTATGTAGGTAATAATAGCAAGTAAATAGTACATCCTCTGTACATTGTCTGTTCCCAATGTAAGCAAAAACTATATTATAAGTAACAGTCGACGGATATACAACATATATTTTTATACATAATACACTTATACTCAGAGCGGGAATCGATACCGCAACCCCGGAGCGGACGGTCACTGCCTGTCTAACAATAATGTGTGTAAAAAAAATATTCCACGGAGTTCTTACACTGAATACATTATATACGTCAGAAGCAATACACTGACATTGTACATTTAAAAATAATATAGTGTCGAAGCTAATTTTAATGAAGCGTGTCTTCTCATCAAGTAAAGTGTGGTTCTATTTAACAAAACGCGTAATAGTAGTGAACACTGCCAACGGCGTCAACGGGCCAGTCAATATATGAAATAATATCGATTACCTGGGTATATACCGAAGTTGTACAATATAAGTAGATAAATTACAAATTAGAGATGGAAATATAATTTGACATGTCTGTAGATCTATTTTATATAAAAGCTCATGTGTATCCGAAATAATTCGCCTATAACATAATTAGAAAATACAAATGACACGTATCAAAATTGCATATTTCTAGAAGTCGCTTTTCAACACTTTCACTTAAGTGCGCATAATCAGGCTGTTATGGCGTCGTCGACGTCGGTAACCCTTGGTGTTATAACCGTCAAGATGTTCGTAATAAGATAAAATAACCTTACTATTCATGAGCTTTCATGCATAGTTGGTTACATTCTCTGTGTTGAGTTGATCCCGTGTTCAGAATCTTGCCACCTGGTTTACTCGTTGTACCATTCCTGTTTAAACAATTAACGGAATTTGAAAACTGTCTGTCATTCTTCGAAACTAAAGCTTATTTGGTAGAAATATTTCGTACGTAACGTAACAGCCTGTGAATGTCCCACTGCTGGCCTAAAGGCCTCCTCTCCCTTTTTTTGATCAGAAAGTTTGGAGCTATTAATTCTTGTATTTCAAAACATTAAAAAAGTACTAAATTGTCTATGGTCTAATCTTAATATATTTGATTAGACTCTGTAACCATTAACACGTAAATAGTGTATCATTAAATAAACAATATTATCTTGAGTTATTTATTTTTGCTGCTTATTTATTAAATAATAAATTACTAATTATAACGTGTATAATTAGTAATTTATAATATGTCTCACAGCTGGACAAACCCCCCCAAAAAAAAACTATAAACAGAAGTTTTCAAGGTGTTACCGAATATACATATCCGATATCCCCTAAATGTGGGTTTCTTCCCCACTACAGCGCTGTAGTACTATAGTATAGTATTGTAAAATTGACTGCCTCGTTGGTCTAGTTGCTAGATGTAAGGCCGCAGACCCGGAGGTCCTGGGATCAAATCCCAGGTCGGGTCAATAAAAAGTTACTGGGTTTTTCTTTCGAAAGTATAGCTGCCCGGAGTCTGGAAGATGGTAGTGTGTACACTCCCGTGCCTCGGAAAGCACGTAAACACGTTGGTCCTGCGCCTGAACTCTTTCCGGTCTTGTCGGATTGCCGTCCCATCGGATTATGAGAGTTAAGGAATAAAGAGTGCAATTGTGTTTACACACACACTTGTGCACTATAATATGTCCTGCGCAGTTGGCTAATCTCTTGAGATTGTCCGCCGTGGCCGAAATAGTTCTGGAGGACCTTACTTACTTGTTGTAAAATTACTTTATTTACAATTTGTAATATTCTATTCATGGCTTTTATTCGGTTACGTTAGTCATTCTATGGCCATACCTCTTACTTTTCAAGTGTAATTATAAGATTATAAGTGCCTACAAATTTCAATAAAACCAGTCTATTATTTTTGTGTATATTAGTTTCGGAGTCAGAGGTCCACCACCTCTGTTGCTTATGTAAAAACCCGAGATTTAGATAAAACTGCTAATTAATATTGTGTACATGTTTTAAAAAAAAACCGAAATGGCCACTGGGCCGCTCTTACCACTGGGTAAGAGCGCGTGAATCTTAAGCGATGATCGTGGGTTCAACCCGGGCAAGCACCACTGAATTTTCATGAGCTTAATTTGTGATTATAATTCATCTCGTGCTTGACGGTGAAGGAAAACATCGTGAAGAACCCTCCATGTGTCTAATTTCACTGAAATTCTGCCACATGTGTATTCCACCATTAGAGCAGCGTGGTGGAATAAGCTGCAAAACCTTCTCCTCAAAAAGAGAAAGGAGCCTTAGCCCAGCAGTGGGACATTCACATGCTGTTACTGTTATCGTTACATGTTTTTAGGAGTAAATAAAATTTATTATTATTATATATAACTGGATGCAAATAGTTTATTTATTACTTATTAATAATTAAAAACTAATTAATTAAAAACTTTACCTATTAAAAACCCAGTCGCCTTTTTCCCAATACGGTTCGTAATAATCTATCTTGCTTTTCTTGTTATCTAAGGGTCTTGGTGTTGAGATCCTACACGAGAGATTAATACCTTTTATTTCAAAAACCAATATAGTATTGAGATTGTCATAGATAGTATGTTATTTCATAAATTCCCAACAAAGGGTTGGTTGAATGAATCATTAATATATGTAACCTCATTTCCTTATTTTATCAACTTTTAAAATATTACATTTATTTTATTTATTTTTTTACCCATTGAACCAGGGGATTGGCCATTGGCCAACTCTACTCACGATTCATTTTATCAACGAGGACTACTGATGGTAGGGCATTGTGCAAGCTCGTCTAGGTAGGTACCACCCACTCGTCAGATATTCTACCAGTGTAATTACAGGCACAAGGGACATAACATATGCTCGTCCGCCTACCTATTCAATGAAAAAAAAAGTCTGAACAACAAAGCAATAAGTTTGATGCATTCTACTGTTTGATCAAGAAACTTAGAAAGGCTTTAGTAATGAATATATTATTAAATTATCACCTGTATCGTTCAAGGTCTTTTTCCTTATTCGCCTGAATTGAATCACTTGAATTTGTTCTGAACATCGAAAAGAATGCCATCGCTATAGAAACAAATTGAACAAACCATTTCACAGTCACGTATAGTGCAGCCGCTATTTCCTCAATAAATAGAAGTATTATATTGGTAAAAAAAATATATAAAATCAAAGTTTAGGGTTTAAGTCAAAAATAAATGTCTTCAAATTATATATGTATTATATGTCTGCATAAAGTTGTGCGAGATAGTTTGAAGTATTTAGTAAAAAAATGACTTCTTAGAGTCATAACAATTAAAATACAGTAAATACTTACCAAAAAACAAAGTTTTCGTCAACATTTTTTACATTCTCAAATGATTTGATTACTTTCTGTGTAATTGAAATGCAAACTTAACGGACGATAAAAATATAATTAACTTTTTATACATAAAAAATGCATATATTTTTTATCTCAAACATAACAGGCCTATGGATATACATTTTTAAATATAATAATAATCGATCTAACATGCTATCAATTCATTCAAATGAAACTGGGGACACAAAGCAACTCTCAAATTAATTCAAATACTCGTAGGATCAAATCAAAATATACTTTATTCAAGAAGGCTCTTGCGAGTACTTTTGAATGGTTGACAACATTAAACTTAAAGCTACCACCGGTTCGAGATGTAGATTATACCGAAAAGAACCGGCAAGAATTTTGGTAGTTACCTTTTTCCGATAATCTCATTGATAATTAAATACAATCGAAATATAATTTATCCTACATGAAAATCAACGTATACTAATTCCACGCTTTTTTTAAATAAGACCATTGCAAGACCAACATTTTATAGAAAAAGAAAATTTTTGCGAGCCCCTCTGTTACAAGAGGCAACCGCAAACTTTATGAATTTTTATTTCGCTGTCGGGTTTAAGCTTATTTATATTTATATAAAATAATAACAAACTCTTGATCATTATATGTATAAATACGATAGAAACATTTGGATACTTTTTTAGTACTTCATTTGCATTTGTATTCTCATACTACAGAAGTGTACTAATTATTTATTGGGATTCATAATAATGCGAGAAGGAGATGTGTACCTCAATAATTAACGCCCTTGGCCAATAATGGAAATGTTATAAAGCTTAATTAATAATAGATAAATTAGTCAAAGAGTAAAATCAATCATCCAAGGACATATTATAATGCACAATGTGCGCAATAACAAGTGCACTTCAAAATCCGATGGGATAGAAAAACTAACATCACAGGAGAAAGTTCAGATACATGACTAATGGCTTTTCGAGGCACGGGAATAGAATCACTCATTCAACCACACATTCTAGGGATTATTTAGGTTTCTAGAAATATAGACTTCGGGCTGCTACTGAGTTTTACGCAAGAAAAACAAAACAACTTATTACCCAGCTACTCCGCTACTAAACTGAACGAGGTACTTATATCAAACTATACTTTATTCAATCAGCCTCTTTATACAACTATTGTAATTTTAATGATTTTACGGGATTATATTGAAACTTTTTATCACGTTGTAATATATTAAAAGGCGATCCAAATTTTTTTGACATAAATTAATCGATAAACAATTTTTGATGATAGAAATCGTAATTTTATACTGTGTGTGAGTTTAAAATACGAAGTGCTATCTTACGAAACTTTCAAAAATTGGTAGTGAATATCGAACCTTTATTTTTTTTTGATAAAATATTATGGCAGCACTGAATTTACGTACGTCAAGTGGGCCATCAGACAAGTGAAATTTGAGGTAGCAATAGGTACCTACATAGCGGTTTTCCATAGTAAATTACTCGAAAATGTAATATGAAAGTTGTAAAATAATGAAATTGTTTTTATTTAAATAATACTAACATTAAACATGTCATTCGATTGTATTAAAATTAAACAAGAACCGAACACCGAGCCGCCATCCTCGTCAAATAATATTGTAAATAATTACGATAAATCGGAACAATGTAAGAAAAATATTAATAACGAACAAGAAATAGTTCAAGATCTATCAAATTCGACGACCGAATTTGTAAATATAAAGATTGAACCGGAACTGCTCGACATCAGGTGAGTTCTCTCCACTTTATATTATTAAAATAAAACTAAGTTACATCAACGTCGTTCATCATAATTTTAGAAAATATTTATGTATAAATACTCTAATTAACAAATATATTGTTTATATTATATTTAATTAAAAAAAAACACATTATTATGGTTTTCAAGTTGTAATAAATCCAGTTTTACTTTACTTATATATTCAATTGTTTCTACAATTTGTCTAATTTGACTTTATAATACTTAGAACTACTCTAAAAAGTAGGTCATCATGTTTTTAATTATTATAAAAAATCAAAATCACAATATAAAGCACTTTTAAATTGTTATTTTATAGAAATATATTAAATTTAAAGCTTTCACCAGTTCATATTGTAGTTTCTACCAATAAGAAACGGTAACTCAGTAGTTACACTTTTCCACCAATTAAATTACAAAGTAGTGTCAATTAAATACAATTAAATTTATATATGTATATATACACTGCCTGAAAATCTATGTATTTTTAACATATATATAATCATAATATCCTGGGACATTATTCACACACGGCCATTTGATCTCAAACTAAGCAGAGCTTGTACTATGAAAACCAGATAACTGATCTACTACTTTTCTTTTATATATACATACTTATATAGACAATTACACCTAGACTCAGGACAATCAGACATTTTCATGCACAAAAATATCTGTCCTGGGTGGGAATCGTATCCACAACCTTCGCCGTAAAAGGCAAGGCCAACCATGCCAACCAGCTCGTCGATCTTGTGTTGTGTAATATACATTATTTATTAGAGTTTATTTTTAAGTGAAAACGTTTTAAATGCTGGGTAGTTTTTACTGGTTCATGTTGATAGCAGGAATTAAAACAAACATTACATTTCAATTGGAAACATTGATAAGTTATCACATAATGTCATTCTCTATTTATCTATTTAACCCAGTCCAAATGTGAAAAATGTTATATTGAGCAGTGTAGTGTATTGTTATTAGACAATAATTATAATTAAATGAAAGTCACATAATATTTTTAAGCAATGCTAATTTCATTTAGAAAAAACTGTTTAAGTACTTGTACAAGAATTCACAATTAAAATCATGTACTATTGTGTTATGGCCAAAACCATACATAATTGTTTAATTAGATGATTCTGAACCATCTTGGTGGCTAGTAATGGTCAGCAACATAACGGCTGCATGTAAGCCCGTTTCTGCTATGTCGAAAAAATAGCCTAATCACATATATAACCAATAATCCTATTATTTCATTATAATAGACGTAAATTTTGTTATTACATGACAAAAAGTTTGTTTTCAGACATTGTTGGCATAGCATACGGTGTGGGCGTACTCAAATACTATTATTATTAACTTATCAAAAAAAACTGGGTGATAGGAATATACGTAGTGTAGCATAGTCATATAGTTGGTGATAAAACTTGCATAGCTTATTCCAACCGCAGGAGATAAAGACAAATAAACAATTTTGACATCCACCTCATTCAATATCATTGGTCGAGATTTTTTTTTTTCTTTTTAAATATATAAGCCAGCGCTTGACTGTTATCACACCTGATGGAAAGTGATGATACAGACTAAGATGGAGCGCGCTTATTCACTCTAAACTTGAAGGTACCCATATTGTAGGTGGTGGAAAAAACGGAGGTCGGGAGGGTATTCCAGATCTTAGCGGTGCGTATCAGAAACAAGGAAGCAAAACGAGATGTAAATAATCCGTGGTTGAATACCATTATTACGGATTCGAGAGAATAAATAAAAATATTGCGTTTTAAAAGTCAGCTAAATTGTTATCAGAAGTAAAATGAAGTGACTACCATCCATAGACATTGGCGTTGTAAGAAATATTAACCATTCCTACATCACTAATGCTCCACCGACCTTGGGAGTGCACCAAACCTTGTTTATAAAAACAATGGATGATGAAAGAGCGGAAGTATGAAATTTTAGTGGTTAAATAGTCCGTTAATGTTCCACAGGTGGGCCTTCATGCTACTCCAATAAAAGTCGGTGATATACGCATTTAATTCACCGAATGCTATTCTCAAAACGTTTTCTTTCAATAGATTAATAAGCAAGAATTAATCACATGAAAACTCGGTTTCAATTGTTCGAATTTAGATTAAATCAGCGACCTTCGGTTATGTCTTATCGACTCCTCTAATCACTGGGTCACCACGTCTCAGTGGATATTTTTCTAAATAAATAGAAATGCGATAAATAATGAACGATTTCTAATTTCAGTGAAACCCGAGTTAGCTCAACACCGCTAGAGGTCGACACGAGTAAGTGGCACAGTGTACCTATTAAATATGAGCCGTGTGGGCAACCGAGCATCAACGTGGAGGTTGCGATTAAGCAGGAGCCGGAAGAGCCTGCAACTCCAGGGGTCAGTGGTGTCAGAATTATGTAATTGGATAAGATTTATTTTACTTTAAATCATTTGACGTTATTTGGTTCCCGAAATATGAACACCTTATGAATTAATTGTCGTGTTACAAATCGGGTTTTTTGTAAACCCAATAACAATCGTATCTTATATTATAATGTTAACTTACTTCGAACCGTCAATAGCATAATGGTTTACGGGTCGCCTAGCGATTTGAAAGTCGCAGGTTCCATCCTATCCGTTGTGCTTTTGTCGTTCCCACCCCACAAGTACGCTTAATTGGAGGGGTAAATGGGAATATTAGAAGCTTGATTAAATTTAATTTCAAAATGTACAGCATTAAATATATAAGCTATAAACTTACTTATTGATTGTTAAATTAAAAACTACTTAATATAAACGGAATAATAAATTATTATTTCAGGAAGACAGTTGTAACTACATCATACCAGACATGTGTCCGCCGAAAACTTCCAATATATACATAAGTGATGGTAAGTAAATTGTCGTCTCCCTGCGGAGATAGAGGCTGCTACTTACCAAAATATATATCCCGAGTTATATAACAAAACAATATGCCGGTGGAACCGTACAGCATTCTGTGAGAACTCGGTATCTCATGAGTGAAATGTGTACTTAAGATGGTATGTTGTAGTTATTATAATCAATATATTCTGATATTCCACAGAATGTGTTTTTTTTGTAGCATATGTAGGCGGACGAGCATATAGGCCTGATGGTTAGTGGTCACCAAAGTCCATAGACATTGGCATTGTAAGAAATGTTAACCATCGCTCACATTACCATTGCGCCACCTACCTTGAGAACTAAGATGTTATGTCCCTTCAAACAGGAATACAACAGTACCAGGTACTGCTGTTTTGCGGTAGAATATCTGATAATTGGGTGGTACCTACCCAGACGACCTAACACAAGAGTAGAAGGTGTGTTCTTACAGAAAACCTACTAGTCGGAGGAGTAATTATGAGTTGTTTGATTCAGTCATTCTCGAAATGTCGTTCTTTAATTGTCAGAAAAGACTGACCACTGAGTTTCTTGTCGGTTCTTTTAACTAGGAACTACATTCCGAACCGGTGGTCACTTAAATTTAATCTTGTAATAAGACGATTCAAAAGTGCTTAAAAAAGCAGTGTGGTAACTTTTCATTTATGCAGTTTTTTTTGTTTTTAGTGTCAGAGGAAGTCCTCAGTCTGAATTCAACAGTCGATGGTAAATACATGTGCCCGATATGTCACAAACGTTTCGCGAACAAGGGGAATGTGCAGAGGCATATGCTTCTGCACACTCGCGAGAAACTCGAATGTAATGTTTGCTTCCGACAGTTTGTGAAACAGGGCCACTATCAGAAACACCTCCTGACGCATTCGACAGAAAAGCGATACAAGTGCGACGAGTGCGGGAAAATGTTCAGGACTTCGTCGAACTTGGAGCAACACAAACGGATCCATTTGGCCGTTAAGCCTTACGAATGCGAGACCTGCTTGAGACAGTTCGCAGTTAAGGCGAATCTCGTTAAACATTTGAAGAGCACAAATCGATGCAAGATGCCCAACCACGAACCGATCGTCTGCAAAGTGTGCAATAAAGTTTTCCAAAAGGAGTTCTTGTTGAAGAGTCACCTCCGCAGACACACGACAGAACGGCCGTACGTCTGCGACAGGTGTCAAATGAGCTTCAAATATAAATCGACGCTGATCCGACACGTGCAGCTACACAATGGCGTGAAACCGTATTCCTGTAAGATATGCAGGAAGAAGTTTACACACGCGGGCCTGATAAAGCCACACATGAGGAAACACACAGGGGAGAAGCCGTACACGTGTCCGGTCTGCAATAAAAACTTCGCACACAAACACAATATGCAAAGGCACACACTCCGACACACGAAGGTGAAGCACCTGGTCTGCGACGTCTGCAACAAGACGTTTCCAAAGGAAAGTCGGCTCAAGTACCACATGCGCACACACACAAAGGCGAAGCCGTTCGTGTGCAACGTTTGCGGGAAAAAGTTTTCACACCGACAGAATATTATAAGGCACTACAGTCGCAAACACCCGAACGACACGTACGACTGCACAGACACAGACGCGAGTGTCGCGAAGGACGTTTGGGAGAAGGTGATTAAGTCTAAGAAAATGGAGGTGAAGTTGGAGATCACGGAGGTGAAGGAAGACTTGACGGAAGTCAGTGATAGCGTGTTGGGTTAGAAGTAGCTTGGGACTGTTCTGTGTAGCGCCTTTTAATTATTACTATTTGTCAATCACATTAGATTTGCTTTAAGATGCCGTTCACCGTTCGCACCACGAGTGAAAGTGGTGCAACTGTTATCGTTTGGTGACCATTTGGAGCAGTTCGATTGTGTGTCTCGAGGATTCGCTTGAAATAATTTGGATAGGATTTTTTTAACAAACCTGCCAATCTTTGAATCTAGATTCCTAAGTAGTCCAACAGAAAAAATCCACTATGAAATCTGAGTCAGCCAGTACACCCATAGTGTTATTTTTTATTTATTCGATGGCAGCCGAGTGACTTCTTGCTGCTATTATTGCAATAGTTTGTTATCAGTTGTTTATTATCTTACACAAATTATGTTTTTACGATTATATTTAATGTTTATTTATATTAGTATATTAATTGCGCACCGCATTACACGATTTAGTGTTAAAAGAGCAACATCACACGCATATCAGCTATAACCAGTAAACAACCTTGTGTTTGGTTGGACTTAAATCAAAAATTCGATGAAAATATGAAACAGCTGTGCTATTCTATAAGAACTCACTTCATCGCTCACCCGTGGAATGTTGACAACCGACTTATGTTATGTGATGTACAATTTGATGCGTGTATTCTTTAAATATTATATTAATAAAGTCAATGTCGCATATCACTTACTGATATTACACGACCGTGTTCTGCGGTGAGTTTCGAGTTTATTATAGTATATCAACAACAAGTCGGCTGTCAACATTTCACGGGTGAGTGATGAAGTGAGTTTTTACAGAATGTCACTGCTGTTATTATAATCGATTGATTATTCGCATTTCTGTGACACGATGGTTTTCTAATGTTACATGGCCGGTTGCTATATTGAAGAAATGATTGTTTTTACTAAGGGATAGTAAAATTACTTACTTAATTCATAAGCTTATATAATATATAAGAAGGCTACATGTTTTCATATTTATTATTTACACAAAACTCTTAAATATACACAAAAAAAATTAAAAATCTGAAAAAAGGCTACTGTACAAAATGTGGCCGCGTGGAATGGTGGCAAAAATGCTAGCAGCATTTTCCCTTTGATTTGCAATTTCGATCTTCTGGGCGATGTCATCGGCGAATCGAAGTTGTGAGATGTACTCGCCGTTTACTTTGACTCCATACCCAGTCCAATCCAGCGTCTTGAAAACGTCTTCCAACGCGTTGGTGAACAGTTTCGGTGATATTACTTCCCCCTGTCTCACCCCCCTGCGCAGTTGGATCGCCTTCGTCTTACAGTCCTGGATGTGGACAGTCTTTGTAGCGGCGTTGTACAGACATCTCAGGACCTCGATATATCTTCAGTTGATATGACATCCCTGCAATGAGTCGAGCACTGCCCAGGTTTGGACGGAGTCGAAGGCTTTCTCGTAGTCCACAAATGCCATACACAGCGGCTGATTGTACTTTTCGGTCTTCTGCACAATCTGCCGAACAGTATGGATGTGGTACACGGTGCTGTAGCCTGATCGACAGGCGGCTTGCTCTGGCGACTCTTGAGAACAGCTTATACACGTGACTCAGGAGGGAGATTGGTCTGTAGTTTTTCAAGAGGGTTTTATCACCTTACTTTCGCTCCAAGTTTCCGAGGTCTTGCCATGTTGGATGAGAAGAAAGAAACTTAAGAAACTGTTGTGATTCCGTCATCTTCCGTCAGCTTTGTTGTTTTTAAGCTGTTCTAGAGCCGCCCCAATCTCTCTTTGGTCAACGACCGAGAGCTCCTCGGAGCATTACTCCGAGCTGACCAGCGCCCAAGAGGGGCGCGCTGGTCATCAATACTGATTTCCACAGGTTTAGCTGATCTTGAAGAGAACAACAACAACCATAAAACCTCTCTACTTCTCCGATAATCTTAGGCCTAGAGGTAACGACCCGCACCATTCTACTGGTAGTAAAGCTTTGTGCAAGCTCGTCTGGATAGGTACCACCCACTCATCAGATATTCTACCGCAAAACAACAGTACTTGGTATTTTTGTGTTCCGGTTTGAAGGGTGAGTGAGCCAGTGTAATCACAGGCACAAGGGACGTAACATTTAGTTTCCAAGGTTGGTGGCGCATTGGTGATGTAAGCGATGGTTAACATTTCTTACAATGCCAATGTTCATAGACGTTGGTGACCACTTACCATTAGGTGGCCCATATGGTCGTCCGCCTTCCTATTCTATAAAAAAAAGATTTCGTTTTAAGGCCTTATCTGACAAAAACGATGATTATTCTCGTCGTTTCCTCATGATATCATATTCTCGTCCGCCTTCCGATTCTATATAAAAAAAAAAATAACCTCTAGTGTCTCAGCAGAGAGTTTTGGTGCGCTGTGTGTTTTGCAGTATTTTGACCAGCGTGTCGGTTTTCTCATCAATACTGCTTACGGTTTCCAACGCGGTGAATTGGTTTTGAAGTTCCGTTTAGAACTTTTCGGAGCCTTGAGCAACTTGGAGCATGGTAGGTCGGATAGTAGACCTCATCATTCGTGATCTTTCGGCTTTGAAGTCGATATCTAGATTGCCTCGAACCAAGCGGTGATCACTTCAGGTATTAAACCTGTTGATCACTGAGACATCTCTAAATATGTGCCTTTTATTCGAAATGATAAAGTCTTATTTTGTTCCTTGTCACGTTATTGGGGCTTCGCCAGGTCCACCTCCTCTGGGGTTTCTTTTTAAAGAAAGAATTCAAAAAAAAGTCCGTGCGCTTCGAGAAAATTTATCAGCATTTGCCCCCTGAGATTTCTGCAGCCCAAGCCGTAAGGTCCGACTTTCGATTCACCGCTATCTTGTACTCCCACTTTAGCATTAAAGTCTCCCATAACAACATTGTAGTTGGCCTTCGAGGTGTTGTTGAGGGTCTTTGCGATGTTCTCGTACATCGCTTCGACCACATCATCAGAGTATGACAAATGAGTATGGCGCATATACCTGTACGACCTTCAGGGAGTACCTGTCGGAAAGTTTTAGGACAAGGTACGCTACCCGGTTCGACACACTACTGATTTCTACAATGCTAATGAGATCCTTTTCACTAGAAAACCGACACAATCCTGGGAGAGTTGATCACCTTCGCGGAAGTAGAGTAAGTTACCAGACTCTAGAGTTATCGTGTCCTTCCCCTGTCTTCGGACTTTAGATAACCCCAGTATATGCCGGTTTATATGACTTAAATCTACTTCTAATTCGGCGGGTGATCCAGTCCAGCCTTATCGAGTGTCCAGTATACGTTGCCATATAAAGTCGTTTTTTATGGTAGTCTACCATGAACCGGTGATTCTTCGCACGCCCTGTCTTTTTTTTTTCTTGGGGAAATTCTCTTGGGATACTTACCCGCCCGGGGAGGCGAGAGAGTTATATCGGATTCTTACCGACTAAAACCCCAAGGTGTCCCTCTCGTTGCTATGCGGCGAAGCCACGGGAACACTTTCGCATACATCCGCGACTTCGTCAGCAATTGTCTGAATACAGACCCCCCTATGTTTTACTCCCATTACAGGTGCAACGGAACACTTGGTGCACCTCCAACTGTTTTAAGGCCTATTCTCGTCGGGTGGCAGATGTCCCCGCATCTGCCATCAGGGGGGTAGCTATCGATCGTTGGCCACTCGTCTACGCCCCACTTTCTTGCGGTCGCACCACCTGCCCTGCCGATACTGCGATCGCTACCTTTGCCGGGCTTAGCGGGCTTGCCGGGGGCATTTTTTTAAACGCATCTACCATGGAGGGTTTACCCATACTCGCCGCGCTGAGCAGGCGTGTTGGCGAGTGTAGTAGGGGGGTAAGATGTTTACATGTGGGACGCTGCTGCCCATCCCCCCTTTTCCCCGCCCCTTAGTCGCTCCTTACGACATCCACGGGATAAGATCATAGCAGAGTCGCTGGAACAACTCACCGAAATACTGCGTAGCCTAGGCGAGTGTTCCCGGCGTGTCGGTCTCAGTATGAACTTGGACAAGACCAAGGCATGCCGTGCTGGGACCGATATACGTCACCGCCATAGCTTGCAAAATTAGCAGGCTGAAGTGGCAGTGGGCTGGTCACGTATGTCGTAGGACCGATGGCCGTTGGAGCAGACGAGTGGAAACCTTGTTTTGGAAACCGAAGTTTGAATATAGTAACCGAACTGAAATCGATCTAATATATCAATTTTAAGACAACTCGATTGTTTTTAACATTCGACCATTAAGGCGCGGAAGCCGTACTATTAACTACTAATATTATCGTAAAATAAAACGATTTTAATAACACGGTAATAAAAAATAAAAGATCTCTCTTATATATAAATATAATTTATTAGAATTATAAATATATACTTTTTAAATTGTTCGTTAGTGTTAGTACGTACTTAAGGGACAGTGATAAGCAACAGCTTGTACGCCGCTCGCAAGATTGATAGCGAGCGGCGTACAAGCTGTTGCGTTTCGCTTCGATTGACGTTAAATAAAAAAAAATACGAAATGTCATAAACACATTATTATTAATAACAGACATTGTGTATATCATTTTGACCCCAAAACCAATTTAAAAAAAAACAAATGTCAAGAACAAAAAGAGTTTTTTCAACAAATCAGTAAACTTCTGTAAGCGATTTATTAAAAAAATACCTAGTCTAATATAAGTTAAAAAAACTTATATATTGATAAATGAAAAAATGTTATTTTATAAAAAACATTACTTGAGAACAGATTATATAGTTTTTTTTACATAAGTCAAAATATTAGGCTTTGATTTTATTTGTGCTTCCACTCTTCCGTGATCTCTTCAATGACGATTTTTTTCGTCTTGATATTTATTTTAAAAAAAGTTTAATAATAAGAAATAATAAATTTTATTAAATGAAATGCTTTTTTATCGTTTAAATTATTATTGTTTTCTTTTGAACAAAGCGATAAAACACCAAAGTGTGGAGACATGAGGTTCCTTTCGCTATACATCGTTTTAAATAACAGAAAGAATGACATAAATGAACAAAGTTGGAGAGTTATTGAATGAAAAAAATAATAAACATTTTACACACAGACATTACGAACACACGATACCATAGAGGCACGCGTGTAAACACGTACTGTAGCCAAAGTGTAGTAATAGACGATGGGGAGCTACCCAAGTCGCCGCGTGTCTAGAGTTTAACGTGCGATAAGGAACTTCGTACGAAAAGAGCGTATCTTTCGAAATACGTCGTCGTCACAATTAACAACACAATAATTGTTAGCGAGTGTTTAAAATTTAGATGTATTGTACTTACAATTAAATTGTACGGAAATAAAAATCATAATTTTAATAAACAGTCGTAAATCAACTTGATTCGATAATTTTTTAATATTGGTGTTAAGGTTTGACATTAATTGCCAAAAAAAATATTTTTATTTAATATGAATATTGCTGGAGCTGTATTGCTATCTCCTATCTTCTTTGTACATATTATATATTTTATAAGCGAGAAGGAATACGAGTGAACTTAGCAGACCAAATGTGGCTTTTTCGCATGCAGCTCAGTTCTGAAGTTCTTGATACTGACGTGAAATAAGTGAATTGACAATCCCATCTACCAATCTTCCGTAGATCATATTGTGACAGCATGAAAAAATATGAATTTCATGATTAAAAAATGATCATTGAGTTCACCAGTGGGAACTCTGTTATTATATAGTCTCGAGGATTGTTGGTAGATAATTTTGTCGACAGACTTATTTCAACTCGCCAAATTTGACAGACCTCACAAGACACCTTCACAATAATCTGCTCAGTTAGCTTCACTTCGATACGGGAGCGTTTGTTTTTTTTTTTTGAATCAATGCAATATCGAATAAGTATTTAATGTAATTTGTAAACATTTCGTTTTTAAAATATCGGAGATTTTATAAATATTTTTATAAATGGAGGGCGCAGGTCCTTCACTGGGTTGAGTTGTTGAGATTTTGATCCTGTAACGTTGTGTAGCTTTAAGTATTCTCTTAGAACGCGTATAATGTTATGCATAATAAAGAGCAATAATGTTTTATAATGTTTTATTTTATATTTTTCTCTGTTAGATTGATATCAAGCAATTTATTTGGCATTGAAATTTTTATACGTTAACATTCTGAAATCTGTTCAGAATGGTTTTATAAGTGGTGTGGAGTTTTCCGGGTTTATTATATTTAGTTCCTTTATTAATTGTAGACCCGTAAAATAGTTCCATATTTATCCTTTTTATTATTAAGTTAAATGTGTAACATTTGTAATGCCCAAAGTTATACTTACTTAATTAGAAAACGACGGACGTAGAGAGTGGTAAGAAAAAAATAGTTGATGCAAAAATATATTAATAATTTCAGTAATTCGTAACAGCCTGTGAATGTCCCACTGTTGGGCTAAAGTCCTCCTCTCCCTTTTTTGAGGAGAAGGTTTGGAGCTTATGCCACCACGTTGCTCCAGTGCGGATTGGTTAAATACAGATGTGGCAGAATTTCAGTGAAATTAGACACATGCAGGTTTCCTCACGATATTTTACTTCACCGAAAAAACTGAGATGACCCATTGGTAAGAACGCGTGAATCTTAATCGATGATCGTGGGTTTAAACCCGGGCAAGCACCACTGAATTTTCATGTGCTTAATTTGTGATTATAATTCATCTCGTGCTTGACGGTGAAGGAAAACATTAATAATTTAGTAAAGATAATTTACTTTTAAAAACAAACATCTTCTATATTATATATTATAAACGCGAAAGTTTGTATGGATGTTTGTTACTCTTTCATGCAAAAACCACTGAATGGATTTTAATGAAACTTTACAATAATATAGCTCATACGTCAGAATAACATGTAGGCTATAATTTATACAGCTATTTGATTAAATTGGCCAAAATATAACAATAAGTGTCACGTTAGTCGGAAAAAAATCCTATCTGCGAGCCATTCTGGCATGCGCTGCAAAAACCGTAAGAGCTATACGAATATAATGTATGGCGAAATTTATCTCTTAAATAGTTCTACAAAAAAGTCCGCGACAGCATATATCTATTTTTTATGTGTAAGCCATTATCGCTAAAATAGTGAATCGAAATACAATAAAATTTGATATTTATTTCCAAAATGCACATTTTGTATTAACAAATTGATTCTCATCGAAACAAATACTTTTATCACTTCCGAAATTTAAAGTAGATAAACTTTGTCATTTACACTGTGTCATTTGGACAAATATTTTAAAAGTTACGACGATGAATGTAAGCGCGCACCGCGCGGTGCTGTTGCTATGCGTGAGGGCAGACCTCGTTGAAGGTTGTGTCTGTTTTGCGATATTCAAGGCCCTGGCGATTTGTTAAAGACGCGCTATGCCTGTTTGTAATGTAATAGGTAGGTATTGGAAGGTTTTTTTTTGGTTAGTTACACTTACAAGAAGAACAAGACAAACAGTTTTTATTACTTTTTATTGTTTTGACATATTAATACGACTGGTAGTTGATTAGGTTGTTTGAAAATACTCATACATACATACGTATTGATTTTCTTGGATAAATACTAATATCCTACGAAAATAAAACGAAAAATGTTGTATACACTGAAATATTATAAGTCTGCTCGTAGAGATTTTTTTAAGTTATACGCGGGTGAAACCGCTTGCACAGCTAGTTTAATAATAAAAAAATAGCGCCAAATATTGCCGCCCATTTGTGACATTTCAGTGACATCAGGTGAAAGAAAAAAAAAACAGCAATTATGACACAAGATATTTTATTATCTTAACACACATACTCAGTATATATTTAAGTACCACACAAACAGCAAGCAAATTTTAAAACGTACAAAAAATATCTAGAACAAGCGCAAAGCCATTGAAGTACTTGAAATAATTTTTCCCAATATTTTGTTTCAAATTATTTATATGTTATGTTATTTAAATATTGATTTCATGTGACAAAGTGTAAATGTTATATAATAGTGTACAGCATTTAATATATCTAATTATATAATAAAACTATGTGCGTGATTCAAGCACCTCGTTTTAATATTAATTTCTCAAAATATGAATATTTTTTTTGATTCTGAAAAAATAAAACATTCATTTGCATATTTTTAAAAAATGGTAACATTGGTATGTAAATTATTTTACGTTTTGAAAAAAAAAATCTTCATACGTATTAATGGACGGAATTAAAAATGTAAAACGACCCACGAACGAGTCATCTATTTTATTTTAAGGCTAATTAAAACAATTTCATATAAAATAAAAAATATTTGTACCTTAAAAATTACTGAACAGTGTAAATAATGGGACCCTTATATTATAAGCCTCCAATGTGACCCTGTCGTTATTTAAAAATATACACCCTTACATAAACGTTGCTTAGCTCTTTACTTAAACAGTGATTTCTCTCTTTCTCTCATAGTTGATTTGACATTTGAAAGAAAAAGATACAGCGTTGTTTCACGCGCTAAACAAAGTTTATAAATAAGGCTCAAAGGAATTAACTTATATATCGTTTTTTAATTTATTTAGATACAGATAAAACATAAAAGAAAAGATTTTTAAATTACATTTCAAATATATCAAAGAGCATTTTTTATACATATTATAATTATTATAAAAATCGCAAGGCAGTTGAATAATTAAAAAATGTTTTAAATCTATTAATTGTATATAATATAATTAAAAGCACACGTATCTTAATCTATTAAGGAATAAATGAGATTACTAAGTTCCATCATAAGTTGTTTTTTTAATGTTTGTTAATCGACTCCGACATATACATAATCCAAAATTTAAATATTTCGATGAGTTATTTATTTACATATGAAAAGACAATTGATAAATAAATACTTATTTTTTTGTGGATTGGAATATGTTATAATTAGTAGATGTGGAACCGACATAACACTTCACAATAATTAAAAAATATTTTTTTAAATAATTTATAATATCTTGTCGGTGGATGCAATTAAATAACGATCGATCGATCGAAGAAATGTAAATTCCGATTATAATATTCAATTTAAATATAAGTTTTGTTTTAAAAGGTGCATACATGATATCTCATAGTTACTCTTTGTTCTCTTTCATCTGTGGCGACTGTTCCGTGCATACGATTTCTGCGTACTCTGTGGAGGGAGGAGGTGGTTTTTCCGCGTTCTGCTCCCCTAAAGCTAGTTCAGCGTAAATAACTCCCTTCTTGTCATCAGCTAGCGCCTGGAATTGTAAACATTAATATTTAATCAAGTGGAAGGAAATCGTCTAACCCTCATGGATGTACGTGAGGTACGGAGGATACTCGGTGTCCAGATAATTAATTTGTCTTAAGGTGTTAATCCAAATTCAAATATGAATAATGAATTGTTACGCAATCTGTATATAAGGCCGGACGCGAAGGGCCCCGTCCCCGTTACCTTGTCGTCGCCGCGCTCGGGCTCCGTCGCCTGCACGCGGTCGCGCCCGCGCGGCAGGGCGGCGCGCACGCGGGCCGTCAGCGCGCTGAGTCGCGACTTTTGTCCGGCGGCGCTCTCCGTGTCGCTACTGACGCGGAATATTATAAACATTTACCAACCGTGTGTACCGAGTTCGAAACGTGAAATACTTTTTTTTTCATATATTAAAATACAATTAAAAAAACCCAAGAGTGTTTGCAAAATTTCAGTTCAATCGGTTGTGTGGAACTGGCTTAGCACTTGCTAGGTAGAAGAAATTATGTAATAGAATTTTAACATTCGGCCCAAAAATTGTTAATAGATAAATTTGATTATTTCAAAACTTCCGGCAGTATAAACTTATAAAAAAAAAAATTATTAATATTTACTAATTATATATTGTAAATGCTAAAGTAAGTTTGTTAATTTGTTCGTTACGCTTTCACGTCGTAACTACGCAACCGATCATGAAATTTTGCATAAGCATTGTTAGTGGTACAGAAAAGAACATAGGACACCTAACACCTGCCTCACCCCACACATGGGCGAAAAGTAATAGACACACACAAAGCAAAGTTCTATTAATAGCACATAAGAAAGCACTACTTACCTTTAGATTCTGAAACGCTCACCAATGCAAGATTAACTAATTTTACTAATCCGTAATACAATTGGTGGTCGACAGCCGATGACGTAATGATCGACCAATGAGCGTGCAGTATTCGAATTAGGAAATCTGACATTGATCATCAATTCAGAAACTTGCGATTACTGTACTTGGCACCAAAAGTTAGTAAAGTTTGACTAAATTGGTATTAGTAATTTAATTGTATACATAAGACTCATGATTAGTCACCTAAACCCTTGATAAAAGCCGAAGATGGTGATCCCAAGGAGAGGCTTTCGCCTAGCAGTGGGCGTACAGGCTGGTGATGATGACATCAGGTCACATTGACATCACAATACTATACATATATACCGATGATCGTAGGTTCAAACCCAGGCAAGCACCACTGAATTTTCATGTGCTTAAATTTGTGTTTATAATTCACCTCGTGCTTGACGGTGAAGGAAAACATCGTGAGGAAACCTGCATGTGTCTAATTTCATTAAAATTCTGCAACATGTGTATTCTACCAACCCGCGTTGGAGCAGCGTGGTGGATTAAGCTCCAAACCGTCTCCTCAAAAGGGAGAGGAGGCCTTAGCCCAACAGTGGGACATTATCAGGCTGTTACTTACACATATAAGTTCTCTCATTCTTTAACATAATTAATGACGAATCAAGAAAAGACAATTTATTATTAAATGTTTAAAAAGCAAAACAGACTACAAGATTCGAGCCCATAAAAAATTCATGCCCTAATTTGTCACACAGGTGTGGTATTTTTTTAACAGATTGTACGACAATATTTATAAAATAAAAGTCATTCTTTGCCATACTGTCCCCTGGCTGACCTGTACGTGGAAGCAAAGACATAACGTCAATGCGCACCTATTTTAAATTCTAATCTTGAACAAAATGTTAAGCAATTCCAAAGTGGTTAGAAGCATAATGGCTTAAACGAAACGGTGTAAATAAGTTTTATTTAATTGTTTTAGTAATAATACTAGTAAACTGAGGGCCAGGGCCGGCTGCCGTCATTGCGCGGCTTGAAAACTAATATATTATGAGCCCTATTCCAAATTACACTAATTTATTGTTGGCAACAAGTACAACAACGGAGATGATTCCTGTTTGGCGATAGAGTATCCAATGATTGTGGTACCCAAGCGGATTACATTTTTTTAATTGAATACGTAGGCGGACGAACAAATGGGCCTCCTGATGTTAAGTGGTCACTACCGCCCATAGAAATTGGCATTGAAAGAAATGTTTGGGAATCTTGGGAACTAAGATGTTATGTCCCTTGTGCCTGTAATTAAAGGCAGGTATTGCCCGAAGTGCTACCACAAACATTCAACTAACCCATAAATATGATATGTATATATTTGAATGTATAAATAAATGCGCGTTAGAATTCACTTTAACAATCAATATAACTGAATTATAAAATAACTGTTTATAATGACAAATTTAAATAATTCGTTTAAGCCATTACGCCCGGGGCTATGTTATATACATACATGTTATATATCTACAAACGGACATACGTTTTAGAAGGTAGAACCACGCTCTCTAAAAGCACGTCCCCGGCCGGAGTCCTTATAACAAAATGGCGTATATTTACAAAGCATGTACTTCCAGAACCTAATTAAATTATCAAAGCACATATTATAAGTTAGTTTTATTAAATTTGTATTATAATTTATATTTGAATAAAGTTTTTTGGAATTGCAAAAAATATCGTTATTAATTATATTATTTTGACTCACGGATATTTACATCAAAATGGCGACCATTCCATTTACCGCCATTTTGATTTTACGTGAGAGTTACGTTTAAATTAATAAGTTTCCATTATTATATTTTATAATTAGAGTATTGTATAATATTATGGTAATTTTATGATAAACTAAAACTTTGAACAAAGTTTTAAAGCAAGTTTTTGCAATTCAAATCGAATTTGAATTGCATATATAAGTAAGACTGATATTAATGTATAAAATTTATAAATCATTTTATAAAATTACGAATAATGGCAATTCCGCTAACGTGAAATTATAATTTTTGATGTTTTACTTATCGTCATAAAAAATAGTCGAGCAATTCCGAACGCTGTTTTGCTCAACGCAGAAAACGGTCGTGAAGTGTCAGACGGTAACATACGGAATGTGTCAAAATTGCGTTACTATTTTTCTTACAGAATATCACTGCGGATTTTGTATTTACAGAAATATATATATAAAGTTATTTACTTATATAATTTATAATTGAAATTAAAAAATCCCATTATCGATATCCCGGTTATTTACAAGTGTGATGTATATTCGCTTGTTATACTTACGATTCTCCGGAACTCTTAGTGTGGTCTCGACTCCTGCCTGTAATGTTTTTAAAAATGTTTGTCTTAAATAATACATTATACAGCCTCGGTAACTTTTTAATTATATTTTATAATAACTATTGACGCGGTGAGAGTCTATTTTAATCGTCGATTTAAGTGCAACGCATTCGTGTAACGTTTGACTGAAACTTTTCTGACGATAGTTATGATTATATAAAATTTGTTAGGGATTTGTAATTTTTATGTGAATAAATAAAACGAACATGTTTCTTATTTAATAAATACTTTTATATTCAATTATAATTCGCAATATCGGTTGAAAGTCGCAAGTTCACAATTTATAAACATTTTAAACATTTATTTACTAAATGCTATATATTTGAATTGATAGAAATTTTGATACATAATAAAAAACCTAAATAAATGTTTATATAAAGTTTGATTATTTGCTATTTGTATTTGAAATTGATTATGAATTATATTCTGACGTTACGGATGCAAAATGGCAGTGCGTTTAATTCGATTTACAATTAAAACACTCTTTAAAACTAAATTGGTACAAAAATAAATTCTTATTAAGTAATTGCGTTTAATAATAAAAAAAAATACTAAAAATCACAATGACGGTGACTTAACGCTAACTTAAGCTAACTGTCATTTTATAAAATTTTGTTTTTACAAAAAAAAAAAATAATGGAAAAAAATACAAAAACAATGTATTTACGACTTTTTTTTCTTAATTGAATAAAATGCGTTTTATTGAGATTTCATTTAATTACAGAGTATCTGCATTTTAACAATTAAAAAAAAATATCGTTACAATTTTTTTTAAACAACTAACGTATTAAAATTATTTTTAAGTAGGTATGGAATTAAATCTACGGCAGATTATATACAAAACATTAAAAAAAAAATGGTGGTTCGAACACATTAGTCCTAAAATTAAGAAATAATTATGTACCTGTGTAATTTATAACCTAAATAAGAATACAAAATGGCATTTACATATATGTCAAAAAAATACAGATTAGCAAACATTTTCAAGTTTTCTTACAACGAAAACCGAGTTTGGCTGAACCACACACCACCTTTGACGAAGTAAAAATTAAACCAAATAAAAAAAACTGATATTTTTTTAAATGCTTAAGCAATGCCTTGAAACTTAACCGTCCCGGAGCGTCGAATTAGATGTTAATTTTATTTAATCAAGATTTTAAAAAATACTTAAAATTCTTATCAACTTTTATTGTAAAATGAGGTTTGAACGAAAATTATAGTAAATATGATGTAAATAAAAATTAATAATGAAGACAAAATTATTATAATGAGGAATTTCTTGTTGGAATTCCTAAAGTTCAGTTGTATTTATATAAACAAACAATGACAGTAATTTCAAAATGGCGTCGTGATTTTTTCAGCCGGATAAGTTCATGACCTTAAAGATTCTGACAATAATTTTGCAAATAGCCTATTTTAATTTCAATTTGAGTTGTTTTTTTAATAATATCTTAACTATAATTTGCGATGGGATTCGTTGTTTAACAAATGAGATTCTTAATTTCTATCTAAATATAATTCAAAGAGTTTACATTAGAATGATTTAGGAAGTATTCAAGTATATTACCCGACTGCGGTATAACGAATGCGAAATGAGTTTACTTCTAATGTCAATAAATTATGTAAATTTACTTATATATTTTCATACTTAGTTAAAATTTACTGTTAACTTTTAGCTTTGCGATGGGTCGAGACATTAATACGATATGACGTCACTGAAAACAACATGGCGTCCAAACAACATCGATACTCCGTATTGATACGAAAGTTGTTCAATATCATATTTGAGCCATATTGAGCAAATAATAAACTATATATTTGATTTTGTATATAATATAAATAAATGTTACTTATATACCGTAATCGGGTTATGTTATATTTAAATCAATTTGTTAACAGTTATAGACAATTACGCTCATATAGTATATAAAGGAGGCAGTATATAACAGTCTACAAAGGTGTACATTATTTAAAAATTGGAAAAATTCGTCGATGCGATTAAATTTTATATTCAAATAACACTTTATATATAACGGAGAAAATTTCGAGTTAAAAAGTAGTAGAGCTGTCACTCTTTCCTTAAATAAATTTTATGAATAAAATTTATTATAATATATGTAATTATATCATATACATAACATTTAATATAATTAATTGAACTAAATGTATATTGAATTTAATAGTTTTAATTATTCTTAAGAAACATTAAAAATGATTTAATAATTATAAAGTTTTTTTTTTTTTTAATTACATTATGTCAATATCAGCTGTGTATATAACGATTGACTAAGTATTGACATTACATGCAGTGTACATAAACGATTCTGTGTTATGTAAGTCAATTTACATAAGCCGAACGAGTCGGCTCGAGTGACAGCCCTCACTTACGATTTACACGGCCGTGTCGGGTTTCTTCTCGGGATGTTTAGTGTCACCGTTGCTGATGTAGTCTCCGTGATCATGGGAGGGGTTCTCAGAGCCTTTGACGTCATCGTGAGGGGGGAGGGGGGCTTCGGAATCAGCTCCGTCTGGGATGTCGGTGCGGTGGGACCGCCCTGCCACATACCAATACATTAAGCGATCAAGAGCGATGTTTCGGTTAACATGAGTTAGTCAAGCTTATCTGTGGGCCTTTTGTGAGCGTCACACGTGATCGTAAGCCGTCTACTTCGTACTGGATTGAATCGAGTTAGGATTATGTAAGATGAAGTATAATTGTTTGTGAATGTTTTTTGTCAAAAATAGTAACTTTATTTGTTCCAATAAAATATTATTAAAATATATTATTTTAATTAATTATATGAATTTTTAAGACACATAAAATATCGTTAAGTTATAAATCGGTTTTTAAAAATATTGTTCTTTATGTAATATAATTTACAATAACATATAAAATTATCAATTCGACATTTTAAAATTATGTCTTATAATTTTATATAAAACTATTTAGTTATGTTATATTCATTTCATTATATAGAAAAAAAAAATATTTTAACGCTTACTTTCACATAAACCTCATTAACCACTAAAAAATTTATATATTAAAAGTAGAATATATGTAGCGTTATATGATAATTAAGTTATATGTTTCGCTAACTTTAAATACTTCAATATATGTTATGTCATAATTATAAAGGGTCTGAAGATTATATCAATTATGTAAAAACTTAGTTTGATGTCTTTTTAAGATTTTTTTTTTAATATTTGAACTTTAGACTTTTTATTAATTATTTTGGCAAACTTCAAATTGCAAAAACTAAACTCAAAGGAACACTGTTTCAAAACGAATTATTCTACTAAATGGCGTTATTATATAAATAATTGCCTTTTATAATTGTAATTAACTATGTTTATTTGAGTATCAGATTTTTTTAGACGTGATTTGAAAAGGGTGAGCCACATATTATGATTATATAAAAATAATAATTAATTTTAATATGATAATGAATGTTATCATTATTAATGATATGAATGAAATGTGTAGTCTGTTATGTAGTTACACCACCACCCGATTATGTAATACTCAAAATATATAAACCAAAAACTTTAATCATCTGAAAACTAAACTAATTATATAATATAATATTAATTTACCAATCACCATTAACCGACACAGATAAAAAAATGTATTTAAAAAAAAAAAAACATTCCGTTACGTTTTACAACATGCAAAAGAAATAAAATCTTAAGACATGCGTCACAGAGAGATACATAAGAGGAAAAGAGATAGAAACAGTCACATGCTCCGTTTAGTATATAAGTCATGCGTATTTATATATAATTTATCAAATCTTGATCGCTTTAAATATTGCTAAGTGACATTACATTGAAATCCAATTAGAAATATATAATGTAAACCTTAATTAAATAAAACGTATGCGATAATAACACTGCCAGATTACAATGTATCCAAAAATGATTGCGTGTGTAATTTAAATATATGTATAAGCGAGTACGTGTGATTGTCTTTTTTTTTTTTTTTTGATAAAAAAAAAACAATTTACCTATCGACTCTCCCGCGTGGCTGTCGGAAAATTGACGTAATTATATTTAAACATAATTATAATAATTACATGCCTATATCTAACAGATAGTTCAAGCTTTAAAAGCGCTATCAATGAGGGAAAATGCAGAAAAATACTTAGAAATATTGACAAATTTTTGTTTTATTTGAATATTATGATTTCTGTAATGGCAACACTGGACGTAAATGTCATGAACGTGCAATAGCTATAGCTTATACCACAGGAGGAAAGACAAACAAACAATTCGACCTTCAATCGCAGCGATATCATTGGTCGAGAATGATCTATGATTCATTATGGATCACAAAATGGCGTCTTGAATATCGGCGAAGTTTATAACGTAACTTTGGAAGTGAAATTAAAGTAGATTTAAGTGTTGTAGTATGAAAAAATATTATTATTATTCAAGAAACATTTGTATTGCATATATAGTTAAGCTAATCGCATGGAATATGTAAATGGTTTTGTTTATCTTTACTCCTTCGACTGGAATACGCTCTCGCTATATCTGAATGCATGCAAATAAAAACTGTCAATATTTTAATAATAAAACTGGGATTATTCGAAACGATTAGACAATGACGTATTACTTTATAAAGTAATTATTACAATTGATTATAATTATTAGAACTTCTGCAATGCTATTCTGTAAGAATTCTTTTCCCGCCATCGATTTATGGTGATATACCATTTTGATTCGTGTATTATTGAAATGTTATAACTATTATGGTCAATATCGCTTATCACTTTTTGATATTTCACGATCGTTTTCTGCGTTGAGGGTGTTTGTTCTTACAGAACAGCTGGTGATATTTGAATATTTGAGTACAATAATGTTCTCGGAAAGATAAACGGATATAATAATATCCTGGGACATTGTTAACACACGGCCATCTGATCCCAAACTAAGCAGAGCTCGTACTATGGAAACCAGACAACTGATATACTACATATACTACTTTTCTTTTGTAAATACATACTTACATAGATAATTACACCCAGACTCAGGACAAACAGCCATGTTAATACACACAAATGTCTGTTCTGGGTGGGAATCGAACCCACAACCTTCAGCGTGAAAGTATCTACCGACCACGCCAACCGGCCCGTCAAATAAGTCCAAGCTAAATCCATTTAATAAGTATACATTTGAAGTAGAATTTTTTTGTCTTAGTGATATAAGGGTGTGGTTGAAGTTGAATAACTTCATATATATAAGTTATTGATTTAATTACTGGTAAATGACTTTCAAATGATATAATATTGAGAATGAACATGAAGGCATCACCATATTATCACCATCATATGAGATAAATAAAGTATTAGTCTTCTACCAGAAAATCGTCTAATTAAGACAACACGCAAGGGTGGGGGGATTGGGTGGTTATAGTGAGAAATTGCTAACAATTTGTGACTTATTAATGGGTCTATCTAAAGCTATAGTATTTGCTATCACGGCTGCTCTACGAGTGTACGTGTCGCACACTTATATTTCTACTAAACTAGCACTGTCTTTGTCTAATCGTTAAAGAGTTAGTTGCGAATGAACTCGTTGCACAATCATTCACGACTCATAAAAATATAAACCGTCTAAATATATATATATTAATCTGAATGTTAAATATGGTACATAAATCAGAATTATATCCATTTTTTATAGTATAATTAGGCGGACAAGCACATGGGCCACTTGATGGTAAGTGGTCCCCAACGCCCATAGACATTGGCACTGTAAGTAATGTTAACCATCGCTTACATCGCCAATGCGCCACCAACCTTGGGAACTAAAATGTTATGTCCCATGTGCCTGTAATTACACTGGCTCAAGGGATATAATATATTGTAAGTATGAAATATGTTTTGCCATATATATATATTTGAATTTAGACGATTTGAATTGTAATGCGATAGTTTAGTAAATGGTCTTACCGGCGAAGCACCAGCGGTCCGTCGCCTTCGCGAACACCACGAGGAAGACGGCGATGAGCAGCAGCAGCACCGCGAGCACGATGCCGACTATGGCGCCCGTGTCCAGCTCCACGCCTGGAGATATATTGTACCGTGAGGGAGTGAGATGGTGCGGGCGAAGTTTACTGGCATTGTGGTGTTTGGACTTTGGAATACTACCACTTCAATTTTTTTTATAACGTGGTTGAGGACGTGCTAATGCACCTGATGCTAAGTGGTCACCGACATCCCTTGATCTCGTCAATGTCTTTCAAGTTTCGGAACCAAGATGTTATGTCCCTTGTGTCTGTAGTGGCTCTGGCTCACTCACCATTCAAACCGGAACAACAAAAGTGCTAATACTGAACATTAAGGCGTTTCTATGTTTAAGGTTTTTTAAGCACTAAACCTGTTTACTTGAGCCTCTCAACCATATTTTTCTGTCAAAAATGTTTTCTGTAAAAATTCTATAATGTTGTGGAATTATAACTTAATATGATTTCTTATTTTTTATTAACAATATCGCAATATTTTGCTTATAATTGACTAATAAATCATCTAAAAACAAACGCATGCTTACACAATAAACTAAGTACGTTTATACACAAAATGCATTTGGAAGTAAAATTTACATTATTTCTTTACTTAACATTAATAATTACGTATCTAACATTATAATGAATTCATGCTCTAAATATACTATATTCTGTTCAAACATTTAAAAAAAAACTAGAACTCGTTGCTATTTAAAAAAAAACATTCAAGTAGAAACTTATTTGTCAAACAATGAAAATAGACAAAAAAATAGACTGGCAAGTGGTCACCACCGCCCATAGACACTGGTGTTGTATCCGCTGTGACATCAAACTAAGTAAGCTATTTAGCGGTAGAATATCTGATGAGTGGGTGGTAAATACCCAGGCTTGCAAGGCCCGTCAAGTAAATTATATATTTGAAATGATTGTACATACCATGCAATCTTATTCTGATGACAATTAATAAATAATCCAACTCTAATTGTACTCTGTTACAAATGCCTTTTTTACAATATTAAACATGATTTAGGTAATTTATGATAATAATATCCTGGGACATTACTCACACACGGCCATCTGATAAGTAAGCAGAGCTCGTACTATGGAAACCAGACAACTGATATACTACAGACATATCTTACTTTTCTTTTGTAAATACATACTTATTTAGAAAATTACACCCAGACTCAGGACAAACAGACATGTTCATGCACACAAATGTCTGTTCTGGGTGGGGATCGAACCCACAACCTTCGGTGTGAAAGGCAAGTATCTACCAACCACGCCAACCGGTCCGTCAAAATATGAAAATTTACAGAAGACCACACAGAAATAAACTATCAATCATACACTAAAGGTCATGCAGAACAGATGTCATTCATATGCGAAGTAGTTTATGGTTCAATTATTTCCTTACCATAGACATCGATTATAAGAAACGATGACTTTGCTTTGCGTGCTGTTGGAAATTAAACATTGTTATGTGACAAGCGGTTATGACGTCACAGTGACGTAATGTGTTATCAGTCCAAGTGAGATAATGAATCATGGGAACGCATCATGGGAAAGATCTATGTCCAGCAGTGGACGTGGGGCTGAATGATGGATTTTAAGTTGGAATATAGGACTTCAAGAGTGAGTCCAAGTTTTCATGGTCATTATGACTTCTTACTTGGACTGATAAGATTAATAATTAATTAAGTATGAATAAGTGTCCATTAGAGTCCATTAGATAGTTTCCGGCAAATTAGAAACGAATGATCACGGAAACCCTTATGGGCCCTAGTCTATACTAATGTTATAAACGAATGTAAGTCTATTTGTCTGTTATGTTTCATTGCTAAGCCAATGAAATTTTGTATGAAGCATGAACCCAATGATATAGGGTACTTTTATATATCTAAAATCTATTAACATCCCTAATCTAGTCCAATATACAGTTATTAATAAGAAAATATAACATAAGAATTGTTATAACCTTCACCTAAATTAAGTTTAATTATCTCAATGGTATTCAAAGTACTTAATATATATTTTTATAATATAATTTAATATGCGATTATAAGTGATATATAACAATATTTTTTTTAAATTATTGCCAAGAATCTTTTAAATGTAATTTTAAGCAGAAGCTCAAGCAATTGGATAGTTAAACTTAATGTTAGCAAGTTATAATGTCAAAATATTAATTGCGTATAACAACGGGCTGAAAGCCAGTGCTGTGTTTCGACTCGACTACACTGAGCTCATTTTGTCATACAGTGTTTTTCGTGAAATATAAATTATTATTCTTATATAGGTGATTTTGAGCGAATATTTGTGTTATACAAGAAACTTATTCAGCATGGTTGGACGCTACTGTACTAATTGGACTAAAAAAACAGTAAACAGTGACTAAATTCCGAGCTGCTCGTAAGTGTCCCACAGCTGGGCAGTCTCCTCTTAAAGAGAGGCTGACTATATTACACTACCACGTGAGAAGTGGACGTACAAGTGCCAGGATTACAATTCATGCAGGTTCCTTCACCGTTAATTATGATGAATTATAAATATAAAAACTAAACACTTGAAACACTTGAGGTGGTGCTTGACCTAGGAATTTAAGATCTTTTATGAAATATTTCGACTAAAATGCTAAAGTAACTAAACTATATATATAGTATATATATATATAATGTTATCGGTATGTCTAAGTTTAGTTACCGAAGTCCTAATAAGTGAATTAGTTATCAGACAGTACCGGCCGGCTCGTCCATGGTGCTGAGCCTCAGCGCGAACTCCTCCCTCCCCAAGTCGTTGGTAACCCTCAGGTAGTACGTGCGGTCCACGTCCTCCTTGGCGACTCGCGTCAGCACCAGCGTGATGTTGTAGTATCCGCCTCCCTGGGGGAAATTCGAAAACGATTACCAACATTTTCGTTATTTATTAATGACTCATAAATCGTTTGCTCAACCTCATGTACCAGTAAATAAGCAGATGATCAACTTTTCAAGTGAATTTAACGTGGACCCACTTTTTATTACTTATTTGAATGTCATCATCAGAACGCCATGGTATGATCCTATTTATATTTTCTTAAAGGTAAGAACTGCGCTGCAAGGTCGTATACGATTTTTATGAGTTTTATCGTCGACGTCCGATCGTCGGCATACATAAGAGGCAGAATTCTTAAAGCAAATGACAATATCGTTTATAAATATGTTGAGAAAAGTGGGCTCTAAGTGAGATCTCTGGGGGACACCAGATTTCATTGTATTGATTGCTGATTCTAATCCGCCTACCGCCACAAAAAACGGTCGGTTAGATAGGTATGATTGAAACCTCTGCAAGAAGATTACCACCCATGAAACCATTACAAGGGAGCCAGAAATGCCATATACAGCTAACTTACACTCAATAATTCCATGCGAAACTACGTCGAAAGCCCCACTCAGGTACATATATATCAGTACATGTGATGTTCTCTAGGATGAAACACAAGTAAGAGGGAGTCCCCGGGCTCACCAGGTGCAGCGGCTCGAGCGCGACGGCGGAGCGGCGCTCGTCGGCGGCGGGCGGCGCCAGCACGGCGTCGCCCAGCGTCCACTCGGCGGCGGGCGGCGGGTTGGCGCGCACCGACACGTTGAGGCGGCCCTCGGCGCCCAGCTTCAGCCCGAAGATCGTCATGGGGCCCGCCTCCAGCCGCTTGGGGGGGTCTGCGGGCGGCGAGACGACCGACGGTACTCCCACATTATATGGTTTTAATTATGTGAATAATTATATCGATCCACATTTTGACCAAATATAATTAGTTGATTTTCAATCGACAGTCGCTAATGAGTAACAATTTTGGATCCAAAAACTATATACAATGGAGCCACGAAAAATAATACGAGAAATCAGTGTTTAACTAACCAGTTGCTTTACAACGATTGTAAGTAAGGCCGTTAATTTTTAAGGATCAGTAATGGAACGATCAAAAACATAATCAATCAATCTTTGTTTAGTATAAATTGTACTCACAGTGAACCACCAACTGTCTTGCAGCTTCCCTGGGCCCATCCAGAGCCTCATGTTCAGCTCGACAAACCAGTTTCTTGCCATTGTCATCTGGAGTTAGGGACCTGGAGACATTTTGGCTGATCGTTTGTAAATCACTGCCAGGCTCCTGTGTTATGATGGGCTGGTGTACTCCGGCCAGGAGTTGGACCTCATCTGAAAAACATACATATTTAAATTGTTTTCTGGTAGAATAACTTCAAAAATTTATAACTTCAGAAATTTGTAACAGTTTTTGTTTCAATTATTAGTTATTTATTGTTGGATATGATGATGATGACGTTCTCCTGGCCGATTTCAGAAAACAGAAACTAGCCTGGATATATTGTAGTGCGGGTATCTGTGCACAAACACAGGTGAACTCTTTTATCAGTCTCATAATTCAATAGGACAACAAATGCGACACAACTGGACTGGGTCCAGGACCAACGGCTTTACCAATTTGCAAATTCTAGGCTGTTAATGAGAGTTTATTGAAAGAAAATCCTGTTAACTGTTTATTGGCTTGTCCTAGGATTCAAACCTAGGAACTCAGGATCAGTAACCTTATAAACGTAACCAGTACATCAACGAGTCACCCAAATACCATCACACTTACCCAAATACCACGTAATCTTGGCAGCTGGTCTGCCATCAGGAACTATGCATTGCGCCATGAAGTCATCACCCTCTTTGAAAGTAGGCTGTGGTGGGGAGATGAGTTGAGGGATTCCTGGAGCTCCTTTAAATATGTAAATATAAATTACAAAGTAAAATTTACCTTATTTAATCTAAGTCGATGATATTTGAAATAAAATATCGGCGTTTGTTTTTATTGAACACTAAATTATAGTCGAATGATTATCAACACCCATAGATACTGGCGCTGTAAAAAATATTAACCACCCCTCGGGGACAAAATATATGTCCCTTTTGCCGGTATATACTAGATTTTGCATTTATTAATGTTCCTACTGGGCCGCTTATTCGCTTATTCTGTCACGTTCAAATATGCCAAACGCTGGTTTTCCTCTCAATGTTTTTCTTTACACGAACACGAGAAAATTTACATGAAAACTTTGTGTTTGTTAAAATTTAAACCTACGACCTTTGTTAAAACTGAGACATCTCGGCTCTATATTTATTACTTAATCATTTATTTATTTATAATTTTTTTCTTTTTATAGGTAGTTGATAGGTATGCATTGGAAACTTATTTATTACAAAATTGGAAAATCATTTTCAATCCCTAACAAGTTAAGCATAAAATTGACCCACAAAGCTAAACGAAAACAAATAGGGGAAAAAACAGATTATATGAAAAAACATTGAACTATCACGTTGTATAGAATATACTCGTAGTACGCAGTTGAACAAAATAAAAAACCTTTATCGCAAAATTTAATGTCGGTCGTGATCGTCCATAAAATAAATAAAGCTTAAAAATTTTATGACGTTGTTTTTGCGTTGTTTTTGCTGTTTTTTTAGTCATTTTATATTTAAAACACGTTTTCAAAGTTACTCTTTAGTATAAAATAAACATTGTCCCATGTTGGGCGCCATGTCTTCCTTTTAAGTTTAATTAAATTATCTTGATTTATGCATTTAATATCATTCGTACTATGTAATAAAGGCTCACTGGTGGGGTCTTCTTTCACATTAGCAAGCTCATAGATATGTTCTTATTATGAAAACCGTAAATTATATAATAATTATGTCTTCAGACCGATTTCGACAATGACGACCATACCCAAGGGAGAATAGCCAACTTCGCAGGACATTTAGTGCATAAGGACATGTAGCGCAAACGCTTCTGCGCTCTATCTGTTTTCACTCATTATTCGATGGGATGTGATACCCGAGACGAACGGAAAGAATTCAGCTAATGGCATCACGTACTTGCATTTAGTTGGCATGTGAATGATATAATAGACTGTAAACTAACTTGCAACAAGCAGCCTCATGGCTGCAGTGACTTCAATGCTGCCGCTCTTAGGGGGCAACATACAAGATATGTTACCGTTCCACTCTTCCCTTATATGTTTTATGTGAGCTCCGCATTCGCCAAACTGGAAATATTGAAATAGTATAAATTTAATTTTATGCCCTTTTTTGCGTATTGACAATGGGCCACCTGATGGTATGTCATAAAACCATAAGAAATACTGGTAATTATTATATATTAATTACATCGCCAATGCGCCACCAACGTTGGGAACTAAGATGTTATATACCTTGTGCCTGTAATTACACTGGGTCACTTACTCTTCAAACCGGAAAACAACATGTGTGTACAATTTGCTAAAAAATATAAAATAACGATGATAAGCATATTATTGGTGTGTAAGCCTAAATTAATAATTTTTAGGGATATAAATATAACTGGAAACTTTGGTATCGAGCGCACAATTACTATACCAATAATATCCAAGGACAATATTTACATTCGTTCACGAAATACAGAGTAAAAGATCTTAAGCGCGATAGTTTTATTACAACTAACCCTCTGATAGCTAAAGAAGACTCATCTCGTGTGAAGTATTTAAGCCACTAACTCAACACAAATCCACTAACCCTGATTCACTGCTTTTTGGTGACCCGAGATATTCCAGGATAAGCCCTTCGGTGTCGCAACTTTTACAAGATTATTATAATACATGGAGTTTTAAAAGTAGGACAATGTGGACTTGCCCGACTTAATGAAAAAGTATAATAAGTAAATTAAGTAACTATATATTCTACCCTATATAATATATATACCTGTAATCCCTGACCCGAGTATACGACTTCTTCATCTTGATTGCTCGGAATGAGTCTGTATGATTTACCACCGACTGTCATTCTGAAAAACAGAGAGAACATATCAGATACATACATACAAGTATCAATTTGAGTTTTATATAATGATATTATGATGATATCCACCTGGCTAGACATGGTCATCATTCTCAACGGAGATTAACCAAACCTGTACGAGAAATCTTAGTGCAAAGAACATGTGCACTAACAAACCGGATGGGATAGCATTCTGACACGACCGGAGTCGTTCAGGCGCACCAACTACTTTAAATACTGTTCCAGGCCCTGAGTAATTCAGAATTTAAAACCCAGGCTTTGCAGCTGTATCAGCCAAGTATGTAAGTGAAAACAGTCCACTAACCGACAAGAGTCTATTGGATAGGGAACTTTGCAGAGCACAATCAGGTCGTCTCCAGCGCGGCGCACGGCCTCCTTAGGCGAGATGTCTACATTTTGACCTGAAATTAAAGAAAATAGTTTTTAGATATAAGAAAATGCATACATAGTAAAAGCACACGGTAAATTTCAATTAACAATTTGGAGGATTTTTGTCAAAAAAAACGTACGATGAAGTCCTTAAATTTTTAAATGTAAATTAAACTACAATCGGTTCGGAATATAGATTCTATCGAGAATAACTGGAAAGAAACTCAGCAACTAGTCTTTTTTTTTAATTTATAATATATATTTTACTATTGAAACAATGTACAGACATTTTTATAATATACAAAATTAAAATAAAAAACAAAATGTACATTACAAATTTATACCAAAAAGACGCCGTCTAAAAGATTGTTCTGTAACATTTTACCCAAGACGCTGGCACTATTGCCTCTGTGCACCGCTAGACTCAGCCTTTGGGCTAAATAAGCGCCAGCTCTTAGATCACCTGAAGTGTGGACCAGTTTCTTAGAAAGATCTATTACTATCATATCTACTACTCTTTTTTAATAATTTATTATTACCTGAGTATTACAACTGTTATAGCATTTATTAATAAACGATAAACAATTATAGCATATCTATATATTTTATCATTGATATTTATAATGATTAAAATCATTAAATGATAATAATAATAATAATATCCTGGGACATTTTTCACACACGGCCATCTGATCCCAAATTAAGCTTGTACAAAGCTTGTGCTATGGAAACCACACAACTGATATACTACATATAATACTTGTCTTTTGTAAATACATACTTATATAGAAAATTACACCCAGACTCAGGACAAACAGACATGTTCATGCACACAAATATCTGTCCTGGGTAGGAATCGAACCCACAACCTTCGGCGTGAAAAGGCAAGTATCTACCAACCACGCCAACCGGCTCGTCGACGATTAAATATTTAGAGGTATTTGGTTTAATTTTATTTTCTACGTAAATTATAAACAGAAATTGTTATAGTTTACACGTATTGCGAAAACACTTAGCAGTAATAGCCACCCTGTTACCTAAAGACATCTGTTTCAAACTGCTCGGAAAATCAGTTCTCGCTATCCCCGTTCATCCGGTTTTAACCGCTTTGAACTGGTTGTAACCGCTTTTAACAGGTTTCAAACGCTCTGAACAGGATTGCTTCTAGAGATTATATTCTACTGTGCGAATTTAAATGAAGTTGGAATTTAAATTTGGAATGTTTAATGGATTAATTTAAATAGTATTAATGTGTATATTAAGACATCTGTCTAATCACTCTAGAGTAGTCGCAAGACGGTTAAGATAATTGCTAAGGTTGGTTTGTACTATTTCTTGTCACTTTTAGAATAGTTAAAAAAAAAATCCACCAAAATCAATTTATCTTGCTTAAAATAAGTCGGTTTGTTAATGATTTCGAGTTCGATTCCGCTTTTCCTTTTGTTTTCATAATTCATCTTATGTTCGGTGAAGAAAAACATCGTCAGAAAACATTCATGCCATTACATATTTTTTATAAGTTTCTAAGTAATTAATAAATTTTATTTATAAGTTGATTGTACACTACGCCCGATTAATGTTTCTGGCTAAAAAGCAAAAATATGTTTGTTTTTATAGAGGTTGCGTGGAAGAGCTCACTGTAAGTGATAAGTCCGCCTTTGCATAGTTTATATACAACTTGCTCTTTTATATAATATTTGTATATCGTGTGCAATAAAAACGTAATAAATAAATAAATGCCTGATGATATTTGCGTATCTCCCAAACTAGTAGATCAGAGTATTAGAAGAGCCAATGTATTTGACAGAAAATGGGTTTTCGCCCAGCGAGACATTTACAAGCTACTTCTTACTGCATTCTGATTTTCCACTAAGTTTAGCTAAGTTAAAGTAAGTCAAAGTGCTCCTTTACAAAAGTTTTATCATTAAAACATTTGAAAGTACTCGTTCAATATTTTAGTATTTTCTGGTTTCAATTTAATATCAAGTTCCGAATAGAATGTTTAATATTCCTCGCCGGATTGTCTGGAGCGAGATCGTGTTGTCTATCAAATATTTATTTCAAATGTTGCATCTTATTGCGTTTCCTTCTCATGTGAAATAAAATTTAGAAATCTTATTATGTTACAAAGAAACATTTATATCCGCGTATTGTATATATGAACATTGAACGATGTTTTTGTTTCGAGACTTATTTGTTTTAAAAACATTTTTTGGGCATGACTGACAAATCACTTCTTCAATATAACAATAGTTTAGTAACTTACCTCGTGCTTTATACTCGCTATGTATAAAATTCCTATATACAATCATAACAATACATATGATATACATATAGTTACGTTAATCTTTTATGTCTCCGTTAGATTCATATTACTAATAAAATTAAGTATATATATGACTGCAATGTTATTATTTTTTTTGTCTGCTTGATAGCAAATGAAACACGAAAATCGCTGGCACTTAAGAAATTAATAATAAATTACATTACATAATTTATTATATAAATATACATATTTATTTTTAATTTAGTTTTTTTTTCTATTATCCAACGGAACCCCGAAACGAATTCTAATAAGTGTCGCGACAATTGATGAAAAAACACCGCCCGTATTACATCAGACAATCAAAAGAGATGACGCGGAACAGCGAGATGAGTGGAGTAGCGATTACATTGCGTTTATTTATAAACGCATAATAAACTGCATATAACAATAGTTAGAAGTATATTTTATAATAAATGTGAAAGTTTGTATGTCTGGGTATTATTTGGAACGAAGATAGTCTACAACTTTACTTAAAACAAAAGCTATCTAACTATCTACTACCTAAAACGCGGGCGAAGCAGTGGGCGAAGCTAATACATGTACACATGTGCCAACTTTCAAACTAATTGGGCAAACTTTGTCTATTAATAATAATAATAATGTCCTCCAGACGGATTTCGGCCACGGTGGCCAATCTCAAGAGAGATTAGCCAACTGCGCAGAAGATATTATTGTGCACAAGTGCGTGCATAAACAGAGGTGCACTCTCTATTCCCTAGCACTCATAATCCAGATAAGATGGGTCGGCAATCCGACATGAGCGGAAAAAGTTCAGGCGCAGGACCAATGGCTTCACGTGCTACTACTAAGAGTTTTTCTGACAGAAAAACCCCAATAACTTTTTTTGGACCGACCCGGATAGAACCCAGGACCTTCGGGTCTGCGGCCTCACATCTAGCAACTAGACCAACGAGGCAATCGAAGTCTATTAATCTACAAATCAACATACATTTCAACATATGAAATAAAGCCTCAAGACACATCAGTTGAACTATAACAATCATGACATATAAACAGATTCATTTCTCTGTCCTGTTGTCATATGTCGTCAAAATGGCCGTCTCTATTAGAATGAATCGCCGAAGATCATGTATTAGCAGATGAGGTCGTATTTAACGTGATATACAAAATGGCTTTAACTACTTCGTAAAATATATATTAGGGTTTTCATTGATATTTATTGTTATTAACCGATTGTAACGCAGTGGAGGTATTGTGTTAAACGTATTATGTGGGTTGAAAGATTGAATTGTTCAATACATTTAAAAAAACTCAAGAAATTGATATATAAGGTATATAATATGTATAACGTTTCGGAGAAATTCTAAAACTCGTATTTACTGGGTTTTGGTCTATAAGATATCTTATGGGGATGGGATAATTAAAATTTCTTACTTTTTAAATGTCTCTTAATTTATCTCCCTTGTAGCTGTAGTACACTACTCACTGGCTAAATCAGGTGGTACCACCCCACTAAGAATACGATGATGACAGGATGGAGATCAGGTGCAGGATTAACGGCTTTACGTGCTGTCCGAGGCACGGCAGTTTAACACTAACTTCCAGACTTCATGCTACCCACTATATTTTTTATTGTTCCGTCCATTGACCCCGGGATCAACCTTATAATCTACTAGAACAACGAGGCACAAAATATAGACATATAATATATTTATATATCAGTAAATACCCAATGGAATCTGTACAAAGTATTATCATAGTACATGCAGCTGTGTGTAGACTTCACGGTCTACTACATCTGATAAGGTTAACTTCAGAGCTTAGAGCTTACGCTAAAAGCTTTGGACGCTTTGACTTAGCAGAAGCTTTCATTTAACTATTGAACAACTGTTTTATTTATAACCATATGAATATGTACGATACCAAATTGACTTTTGTCACCCGTCCGGGTAGGTTGGACAAACTTATTGGGTTACGCGGCGAACGCCAGTAAAGTTCCAGTCATGATTTTCCCGATATCTTTAACAATCGTTGTCATATTACAGGTAGTTTACACAAAACTGTAATGGATGATATACCAAAATTTTCCTCATGTATCACTCCATCCATTGGTGAAAACCGTTTGAGTAACCTTTCGGTAGTTTTCGAGTTTATCGCGGACAGACAGACAAACAAACGAGCCGGGGTTTGTTTAGCATTATATATTGATTATTATTAGAACCAAACCTCGGTCGCCTAGTTACTGTGCTTAATTCGAGAAGGCTTTTATAATCACTTGTCATGTTACAGGATTCAATTGATTGTAAAGCTATCGCCGGTTCGGAATGTAGATTGAAATAGATGAACCGGCAAGCAACTTAACAGATACCAATTAAATTACACAGCCATATTAATTATGATAATATTCTAGGATAAGAAATATTTAATATTAGAATATAATATAGTTTATAACAATAGTACGCCGGAAATTCTTATATTTGTTAGCGTTATCAAGAAATATTATTTATAGTGTCAATGTCAGTTTGCCTATTTACTTAAATAAACGTCCGTTCGGGTAAAATTTTACATGTGTAATTTCAATAAATAAATATAAATTACTGGTCGCCATCCCCCACCCCTCGGGTGAACGTATAATAGAAACGAATTGTCTTACTCGAACCACAATACTAACGCAAGTGGCTTTGTCCCCGGGGATCTTCCCTTAATTTTGTTATAGAAATCAATCATTATTAAACACAGTGCGCTTTATGTAATTCAAATATCATTGTATTACAAGTATATCAATACTACATTAGTATCACTAAATATGTATGTCTGTATGTTACCTTAAACGACTAAACCACCTACTGAAACTGGTGTTAGGGCTTTGTGCAAGCTCGTCTGGGTAGGTACCACCCACTCATCAGATATTCTAAAGGAAAACAGCAGTACTTTGTATTGTTGTGTTCTGATTTGAAGGGTAAGTGAGCCAGTGCAATTACAGGCACAAGGGACATAACATCTTAGTTCCCAAGGTTGGTGGCGAATTGGTGATATAAGCGTTGGTTAACATTTCTTACAATGCCAATGTCCATGGGCGTTGGTGACCACTTACCATCAGGTGGACCATATGTTCGTCCTCCTAGCTATACGATAAAAAAAATTGACTGAAGCTGTTACAGTGAGCAGCTAGTTACTTAGTCGCACTTTCAAAATGTCAGGAATTGTTATTTAAATAAATGTCCACCAATATGCTCCTCCTTCTCAAGAGTAAAGGAATTTGCAAAGAAGTGGGGCATTAAGGTTGTTACTTTTCTATGATTATACAGCAGCGAGTGTTGAGTGGTTAGAAGATGACCTTAATTGATAATTCCAAATTCAAATCCGGGGAAGCACCACTGTCTGTTTATATGTCAACTTAACTAAAATTAGTATTTTATTTAATTTTATACGAGTCAAGTTAACATAGAAAATTATAACTTTATTTCGTACTAAATAAAAACAAGAAGTGAACAACCCACCTTCGAATCGTCGATAGGGGTGAGACAATAGTCCGAAGGGTGATATAATGTTCGCCTTTCCTAAACTTAAGTCTGTGATCCTCATACTTTAAAGCCGTTGAAGCTCAAGTGGATCCCAACGGATATATCCAGCAATGACACTTTTCAATTTAGCACTTTATAAATATATAGAAAACGAATTAAACGTTGAACAGGAAAAAAATATTTTATTTTAATCTATTAATTTTAAGCTATGTACAGTCATTTTTATTATATATAAAATTAAAATAAAAAAACAAAGTACGCATTACAAAATTGTTCTGCGGCATGGTACCCAAGACGCTGGCACTATTGCCTCTCGCAGCCTTTGGGCTAAATGTGGCCAGCTCTTGGGTCACCAGCAGTTAAAGTTGGAACGTTGAATTATTATAGTGAATAATTATAAATGCACGCATGTGGAGTACAGATGTTAGGAAGCCTGTCTTTAGCTGTACGCCTGAACAACGTGACTGCATTTGAAATGCTGGGAAGTAAAGGCATTAAAGTGTACCAAACAATCTCAATCACGTTTATAATATTACCAATGGACACCATTAAAGCATACAAGTTAATTGTTTAATAAATATATATCGAGTAATTAAATCTCATTTTATGTTAATATAACTTATCATAAACTTAAGTTGACTTGAATAAGTGTAATGAATAAAGTAATCTTCATTTCGACGATTGTTGATAAAAAAAAATCTAGCAATGTCCGTTTTTTAAGGAATAGTAGTTCTGTTATTAGGACTCATATTTCTGTTTACCCCTCCAATTGAGAGTACAGCTTGGATTAGTAGGGTAATAGCCCAAGGAGTCGAACCTGCGACTTACAGATCGATCGATCTAGGCGACCCGTAAACCATTGCGGTATTAACGCTTCAAACCCGGATTAACACGCTGATTCTTTCACCGGTTCTTCTCAGGTCGAATGAAATTTTCTTGAACGGTGGGAGATTAAATTAAAAACAAAAAGATATATAATAAATAAAGTTATGCGCTCTGGAGACCTGGGGGTAGGGGGGTAACACAAACATCAGTGTCTTCGAATCCAAAGTAAAAAGGTTTCTTCTAGGAAAGCGTGCTAGATCCTAGAACGTAACGATGCTTTACATCAGGCAAGTCAACAGTCAAACGCTGACCTATATGAAATGAACAAAAAGATGTTTCGACAGTCCATAAGTGAGTGAACGCTTCTATATTGTACAAATATTAGATATTGAATGACAGCTTTGGCAAAACGTTAACGGTTCATTGTACACTGGTAATATTGCTTCAAAGCGTCGTTGTTTGTTAACTAAGCGACGCCAGGGGGCTAGCTTATCACACAATAAAGTGTTGCCGCAGGCAATTATGGACACACGCTTGTTATACAGCGAGACTGATTTGATTTCGACTATACAGCGTGAATACATGTTAGAATCTATTTACTTATGTCTTGGTGTTATGGCTTTGGTGGATAGGTAGGACCCACTCTAAATTTTCAACTCCAAGAAATACATAGTATGACTGTTTTCCGGTTTAAAGGGTGAGTAAGAGTGAGTGTTAGTACAGGCACAAAGGATATAACAACTTAGTTCCCAAGGTTAGTGGCGCATTGGCGATGTAAGGGCTGATTAGTATTTCTTACGGCGCCAATATCTATGAGGTAGCTACGGGGCCCATTTGTCCGTCTACTTTTGATATAAAAAATACTTTCAAAAAATTATGATTACGAGTTTAATAATTGAGATAATTGATCCATGTTATGTATTTAGGTATGTATATACAAATAGACTGGCGTTACTAACTTTCACAAATAAAATAAAACAATATAACGAAATTGTCCGGTCACGGCTGATATTTTAACTAATATTATAAACGCGAAAGTGTGTTTGTTTGTTACGCTTTCACCTCTTAACTTATCAAGCAAACGTCATGGAATATTTCAAACGTGTTGTCAGTACAGAAATGGAAATATGATACAAAACACTACCTCACTCATTAAAATAATGTGAAGAATGCACAACAGAAGACTTGGGATTAACACAAACGGTGTGTGGCCTAGTGTAATGAAAGATACTGAGTCTCTGTAGCCCGGGAACCACATTAGAAATGAAGGCGCTCCTCAAAAAAATGGAGTGCCCCTGATTTTTAGTGGATATTCCTATGTTCGGTGCGTACTAGTCTTCTTGGACAGTGGCGAGTCACACAATCCCCAGACTTCACTTGGGGGAAACGCGTCCACGTTCCAGCAATATAAAAAAAAAGAAAGATACAAGACAAGCTGTAAATATATTTATATTCCAACAATAAATATAACTTATATTACTTTTAAATTAAATACAGCTACTCACAGCTTTATATTCCCCGAAGCAATTTGACACACCCTTTATTACAAACTCTCCAATTTTATTAAGTAACGATACAGTATTTGCAATTAGGGTTGTGGGAACGAGGGATGAATATATTATTAGGGATGCTTTGAGGTTTTTTTATATGAATATTTAATGGGATCGATTGCTCAGACTATGGTATATGCAGTGGACATCGTAAGTGATAACTCGTTGGGTTTATGGGTTGGGGGTTGAAGTTAATTATTAAGTGTTGATTAATTAAAAGAGGCGAGATGGCCCAGTGATTGGAACTCGTGATTCTTAAACGACGATCGCGGTTTCAAACCAAGCAACTGAGTTTCACTGCACTGAAGCACTGAAGTTTCATGTGCTTAATTTGTGTTTATAATTCATCTCGAGCTCGGCTGTGCAGGAAATATCGTGAACCTGCACGTGTCTAATTTTACTAAAATTCTGCCACACGTGTAGCCACCAGCCCGCTTTGGAGCAGCGTCGTGGAAGAAGCTCCAAAACTTATCCTCAAAGGCCTCAGCCCAATATTAACAGGCTGTTACTTTTAATTAAATAGTTAACCGCTTTAGATGTGGTCAATTATGTTCAATTGTTGTGTGCAACGTTTATGTAACGTTTGAGTGAAACGAAAATAGGTTACCCTTCTGTTACGGATAAGCTGCTAACGAATTATAATATTATAGAGATGTAATAAGACAAGAAAAATAATATGTATGTGTCGACATGTCCTAATGGCTAGAAGACGTGAATTTTAACCGAATATTGTGGGTTCAATCTTGTGTATAAATTATAAACTGTATAATTCAGCTTATATATGATTTGCGTGACAATGGGATATTTACATTTTTATAATTTAGATTACTCTATATATTATAATATATGTATTTAAATAAAAATAAAATATGTAGTGTCACTTTTTCTTATTGGAAAGCCGAGTTGGCCCAGTGGTTAGAACGCATGAATCTTAACCGATGATCGTGGGTTCAAGCCCGGGCATGCACCTCTGAATTTTCATATGCTTAATTTGTGTTTATAAATCAATGCTTGATGGTGAAGGAAATCATCGTGAGGAAACCTGGGTGTGTCTAATTTCATTAAAATTATGCCACATGTGTTTTATACCACCCCACATTGGAGCAGCGTGTTGGAATAAGCTCCAAACCTTCTCCTCAAAAAGGGAGAGGAGGCCTTAGCCCAGCAGTGGGACATTAACAGGCTGTTTCTCTAAGCTCAAATAACATAGTAAAATATATACACACTTCAAGTGTTAGATGAGTTTCGCTACGAGAATAGTTGGAGTTTCATTATATTTCTAAGTAATTAAGTCTAGATAGTCTAGGCTGTATAGACAGATAGACTAATATATTCAATTCTGGATGGATGGACCGTGACCAGAGATAATTAAGTATTATGTCCACATTCATAGGATTTTGGAGGATAATTCCCAGTATCGTGTTTTATGTAACTGACATTTATATTCATATTTAAAAGTAAACAGACGTTGTCCTGATTATGAGTCATGGCGCTCGGTTGAATGGTGTAGAAGGTGGATGGCGCTGCAGCGCCATCTAGCAAGTTGCAACTTTACGGGTAGGGCTTTGTGCAAGCCGTTTGGGTAGATACCACGTACTCATCAGATATTTTACCGCAAAACAGCCGTACTTTTTTTTTTTTTTTTATAGAATAGGAAGGTGGACGAGCATATGGACCACCTGATGGTAAGTGGTCACCAAACGCTCTTAGACATTGGCATTGTAAGAAATGTCAACCATCGCTTATAGCCAATGCGCCACCAACCTTGGGAACTAAGATTTTATGTCCCTTGTGCCTGTAATTACACTGGCTCACTCACCCTTCAAACCGGAACACAACAATATCAAGTATTGCTGTTTTGCGGTAGAATATCTGATGAGTGGGTGGTACCTACCCAGACGAGCTTGCACAAAGCCCTACCACCAGTAAATTTGGTATTGTTGAGTTCCGGTTTGAAATGTGAGTGAGTCAGTGTAATTACAGGCACAAGGGACATAATGTCTTAGGTCCCAAGGTTGGTGGCGCATTGACTATGTAAGCGATGGTTAACATTTCTTACAATGCCAATGTATATGGATGTGGGTGACCACTTACCATCAGGTGGCCCATATGCTCGTCCGCTTTCCTATTCTATAAAAAAAACTAAGTAGATAGTATGAAAATCTTTATGAAATAATACAAACATGTGCCATATTTCATGGTGTCGGTCTTTCAGCCTCAAACAGATATCCATATATACTGTTATCCATATTTATATATAATATAATATTATGACCTATTTTTAGTTTAATCTGCGGTCGAAATCAAATCGACGTTAAATTGAATTGCTTTTTTTATCACGAGAAAATTATAAATAAATCCACTCAAGTTTATCTCTTATATATATTTATTGCACAACCGACATACTCATATTGTACCAAAAAAGAAGAAATGAAATGTAAATGAGGACCTCAGTGCTAACGTTTCTTGTTGAAACGCTATTGTATTACGCCTCGTAGAAAATTCTGGTATCCGTAAGTAACGAGATATTTCTTCGACTTAAATGGAGTACCCTATCATACATAGCAATGTAAGATATGTAAACCATTACTTGCAGCGTCAAATCACCACAAATGAGATCGAAGATGTACTTGTGTCTGTAATTACACTAGCTCACTTATAATAATACCGGAACAGTATATTGAGAAGGAATACGTTGTGTTGATATAATTGCACTTCGCCGATATCAACGCCATTTTTTCACGAATCCACAATGAATACCATAGATTATTTCAGACCGCGACTGATGATGTTGCGTCGCTTCAAGGTTAAAGTTTATTTATATTTCATTTTGCCATGGCAACGGCTATGGGCGTGTTTGATCGAAGCTCTTCCCTATAAAAGAAAGAAGAAAAATAGACATCAAATCAAAATGTTACTGTTAATAAAACTGAAATCTATACCACATCAAACGTGAGCGTCACCCACATTGGGATATCTAAATTTATAATATATGCACCCCATCAACGTGGCGATGAGCTTACCACAAAACGGTAGGGTTGAACGGCGAGTCATGAATGAATAGTTATTGAAGAAATTTGCATCATGTGATTACAAATATTAATTGCAGTATATGTACCACTGTAAGTTATTACATTTTTAAAGAATACACCGGAGCAGAAGCGATTCTGTAAGAACTCACTTCATTCATCCGTGTAATGTTGACAGGCTACTTATGGTGATATACTATTTTGATGCGTGTATTCTCGAAATGTTATGATTATAACGGTCAATATCGCATATCACTTTCTGACATTTCACGACCGTTTTCTGCGTTGATAGAGATGTTCTCACTAGTGTACGGACAAATTTGCCAACGATTTGTTGAAAATAATATATAGACACAGCAAAGTAGATTTTAATCGCGACCGTGAAAGACCAGCTTTATATTTTATAAATAAACTAGATCTTAAAGTTGAGAAATCTTAACCAACAGATTGCGGTTCGAACCTGCGTGGAATATTAAATATGCTCCTTAAGAAGGCCTTTTTCCAGCAGTGGGAATTTTAATACAAATGAAACATAATAACATGTACCTAACAAAGACATCCACTGGGTGACAGTGTAATAAGAATTTAGGATAAAATGCAAATAATAATATCATGAGGGGTCACAGCAACAAACTCACAAAGTCATAGAGAAACACTAGTATAAATATTAGGCGAGTCTTGCCACTGTCATGGTCACCCTATATATAATCCCCTCAAACAAGATCCCCACATAGCAAATAATATACGCTTATTTGCTCGGAGATTATCTCTCAAGCGGCGCGTGTCCAATTACTTGTTTTCAAATGATGGTCACCCTCTATTGTCACTTTGACAGGATACTTCAAGTGGCATTTTGTTTTTTTTTTAATGTGACGTTGGCGAAATGCTGTATGCCCACTTTGTGCATATAATGCATAGGGAACATTGAATAAAAATATAGTTTTGTTGAAAATGGATTGAAATACAATAAACTATAATACGCGTAAGTAAATTTTTGCATGTTACATTTTAACAGTTAAGCTATTGACTTAATTTTTAAGTTTTTATTTTTTATTTCAATGAAACGAAAGAAAATATTTAATATTGTTTTTTTTTTAATATATCCACCTCTAAAAGACAAGGTATTGTAATAAAATAGTACTCTAATATTCGTACCGAGTCGAGCCGGCTACGTGGCACGGTAGAACACTCCTAACACTTATAGCGCTACAAATATTAAATTCACGCTAGTTGAAACTAGGTTCCGCCCGCGGCATCACCCGTGTAGGTAGCCTATGTGTTAAGTCAGGCTATAAGTTATCTGTATTTCAAATTTCATCCAAATCAGTTTAGTGTTTACGTGAAGGAGTAACAAAGATCCGTCCATCCTCATAAGCTTTCGCGTTCATAATAAAATCCGAAACGAGCTGCATCTTTTAGTATAAGTTTTATTATTTCATTTAGATAGGCATTAAAAAAAATATTCCAGACTTGCTATTAATATATATAATATACAAACAACGTTAATTTATGCATGTATGTACTCAAAAACCACGTGGTACATCCTCAAACAATACGTACACCCCCTTTTATATAATCTGGATAAAAAATAATCTAATATACAAATGCTACCGCGCACCCTGGTTTTGAAAAAGTCTTTGTGATGTCACAACAGACAGATGCGGTTACGGTCGGGTTTCTAAATTTTTTATAAGATTAACAAGAGAGATTAGATTAATTCCGGTATCTATCTTTTTGGGGGACGATGAAAGGTTCATAGTATATATATATATATGTATAAATAAAACATATAAATATATAAATAACCGTCCTATATTCGCATAAATCGAATATGCAACGAGATATGAATTTCTATTCTATATAATAATAATAATATATCATGGGACATTTTTCACACACGGCCATCTGATCCCAAATTAAGCTTGTACAAAGCTTGTGCTATGGAAACCAGACAACTGATGTACTACATATAGTATTTTTCTTTACTATATAGAAAATTGCCGAGATGGCCCTGTGGTAAGAACGCGTGAATCTTAACCGATGATCGTGGGTTCAAACCCGGGCAAGCACCACTGAATTTTCATGTGCTTAATTTGTGATTATAATTCATCTCGTGCTTTACGGTGAAGGAAAACATCGTGAGGAAACCTGCATGTGTCTAATTTCACTGAAGTTCTGCCACATGTGAATTCTACCAACCCGCATTGGAGCAGCGTGGTGGAATAAGCTCCAAACCTTCTCCTCAAAAAGAGGAGAGGAGGCCTTTAGCCCAGCAGTGGGACATTCACAGGCTGTTACGGTATATAGAAAATTACACCCAGACTCAGAACAAACAGACATGTTCATGCACATAAATATCTGTCCTGGGTGGAAATCGAACCAACAACCTTCGGCGTGAAAGGCAAGTATCCACCGTTTGGTGGATGCTTGCCAACCGGCTCGTCAAACTGAACTCACTTCATCACTCACCCGTGAAATGTTGACAACCGACTTATGGTGGTATATTATTTTGATTCGTGTATTATTGAATTGTTATGATTATAACGGTCAGTATCGCATATCACCCTCTGAAATTTTACGACCGTTTTCTGCGATGAGTGAGGTTGTTCTTACAAAATAGCCCTATTGTCTTATTAGTGTAAGACTTCACTTTGAATATCACTCGTGAAATGTTGTAAAGCGACGTATATTACGCTATTTTGATACGTATCCTTTAAATATTATAAATTTTTATAGTCATTGTCGCATGTTTGTTGCACTTCCTTATACTTATGATCGTTTCCTTATATAGTTTCGTAGTTATTTAAGTTTTAAACTGTTCGATTTAAGTTGACCAACTATTGGAGTTCAACATAAAAAATAAAAGGAATGGAAACTTAAAATGGATTCAACGAAAGTCGAACCACAAGCTGCTTGTGCTTTTTTTGATAGATAAAGAAATTTCAGCAGTGTTTACACTTCGATCCAGCAAACTCTGGGATATTTTTGACAGAAGCTGTACTGAGAAGTTTTCGACAGAAATACCCAACATTTTTTTAGCGGTGGTAGAGTTTTGAGCAAACTCGTCTGGGTAGGTACCACCCACTCATCAGGTATTTTACCGCAAAACAGCAGTAATTGGTATTGTTAACATTTCTAACAATGCCAATGTCTATGTTGGTGACTACTTCCCGTCAGGTGGCCCATATGCTCGTCCACGTACTTATCGGTAAAAAAAGGGATCCGCGACCTTATACCTTAGCCACACCAACGACATGCGACATACACATGAGCAGTAGAGCATATTTATCGATGAACATAAATAACGTAAGCGAAGCCGATATAAAAATATTATGTATGACCAGTTTCATATGATCACTTTAAGGCATATTAAGCTGAGAGATGAGACTAGAGAATTTGCGTGTAATGTATTAATAATAATAATGTTCTCTAGACCGATTTCGGCCACGGCGGCCACTCTCAAGAGAGATTAGCCAACTGTGCAGGACATTATAATAGTGCACAAGTGTGTGCGTAAACACAGGTGCACTCTCCACTATGGTACTTTTTCCTACTTGATGGTACCTAGTGGGTGGTATCCAGATGGGCTTGAAGAAAGCCCTACCAACAAGTATTTTTAAGTATTTCATTGGTTTATTTGTGTTTATATTTATTTCCTTTTCTTTGTTTTAAGATTTAGTATTTTATATATAATATAATTTCTAGTATATGCTAAGTATAGATTAAGTAAATTATTTAATTATCTTGATTTTAACGCTTCCTGTATTTTTTTTATTAAAACCCATACACAACTTTCACGATCAAACTTCGCGATATCTAGATATGTCTGTATGTCTTCCTGTTTTTTATAAAAAGTTAATTACCCGACACATTAAACGAACGTGATTCTTATTGCTTTAGAAATAAATATCAATATTGTATATATGATAATATTATACGCTTCAAAGACAGGGGGAAAGGATTTCCGGAATCAGTGTAGTAGAAGTTATTGGATGTTTATTTTGTATATATTTGTTAGAGTTTTAACATTTTGGGGCGATCTTTTAGCTGATGTCACTTAATGTAGGTTGTATATCAAATAAAAATTTACTTCAAGCAATTTCGTAAGAGTACTTTAAATGGTTATTTTACGAGATTATATTAAATATATCACCGGTTCGTAATGGTTCCGAGGAAGAACCGTCAAGACACTCACTCGTTACGGTATTCCATTAATTCAATTACATAAGTATATTAACTAAATATAATTAAATTATTATTATAATTATTCCAAAAACAATTTGAATTGAAAATGTGAAACGAGTAATAAAATGTACAAAATATTTCTTATTTTAGCTTATCTTTATAAGTGTCCTTTAGTGAAAATATATATACTAAAATAGTATACAGTAACAGCCTGTAAATGTCCCACTGCTGGGCTAAGGCCTCCTCTCCCTTTTGAGGAGAAGGTTTGGAGCTTATTCCACCACGCTGCTCCAGTGCGGGTTGGTAGAATACACATGTGGCAGAATTTCGATGAAATTAGACACATGCAGGTTTCCTCACGATGTTTTCCTTCACCGATAAGCACGAGATGAATTATAAACAGATATTAAGCACATGTAAATTCAGAGGTGCTCGCCCGGGTTTGAACCCACGTTCATCGGTTAAGATTCACACGTTCTTACCACTGGGCCATCTCGACTTATAAATATAAATAGTATATCATTTATATATTATATTTTAAAACATAATATAAATATATAAATATTTTATAAAAAAAAACACAAGCCGTTACTCTCAAGCCTTTGTGAAAATTCAAAATCTTTATATTCAAACAATGAAATACTCCGAAGAAATTCGTGAGTCGATTTTCCATTTTCTTGATGGGAATAAATTTAGCTTCATTGAGCCGTGAGTTCGGACGCGATCACACCGAAATGAACCAATCGAAAAATCCTAATATTATAGATACAAAGTGAAATTATTTGTCTGTTCGTTACGCTTAAGCCTTATCCTTATTTTGAGGCTTCCTTACACGCAAATAAAACCGCGAGCGCAAACTAGTAACAAATCTAATCTGTTTATTCTTGAAGGATTCTTAGGTTTGCTGTGTTTCTTCACAACCAGTAGACGTTCATCAAGTAAATATTACGTTTATTTTGTCAAAGAAGGTTATATATTCAAATAAGATTAAAAGCTATCCTAAAATACAGTTAATACCTATCACATTACGCAATTGATATAAAATATAAGCGAGCTCAAATATACAGCTTATTCCAATTACATAAAATAGAATTAATATAATTGATCGAGATCTTTAAAAATTTATTATGTTCTTTTTGAATTTGAGAAAAAATTACGATTTGCATCTCTGCAAAGTTGTTATAGGTAAAATTAAAGTCCCCTGATGCGTTATGATGAAGATGCGTTATATCAACACGATCCCACAGTCTCCCCCATGGAAACCGGGTACCTTTCTGAAGGTTTCCACTGCGTGAAAAAAAAAGGTAAAATTGTAGTACATATAAGTATTTAAGTGTTGTGATATAAATAAATATATATAATATAATGAGATCTGTTTGTAGTGCATAATATAGAAGAGCTATTTTTTTTATATGCCCCGGGATGGCAAATGACTACTCCACCTGATGGTAAGTGGTAGTAGAGTCCAAACGCGACGACGGCCAGTACAGACGGGAAAAACGTTCTGCACTAGCCGTATATTATTTTATATTGTACTATATTAGCGAACCGTTTGAAATGTATAAATATTTTTGAGTTTATTAACGTATTTTGAGTTTCCACATCGGTGTGAGATCACGCCAAAATGTATTATAATAAATTATTCTATCCAAGACAAATAGCAACCTATCGATTTCAAATCTTTTAACGATATTCTTCTTAAAACGTTTCCGAGGAAATATTTAACTTAAGGATTTAAGTTAATTTACATTTTAAGCGTTTCAATAGACAAATTACTTTTTAATTCATAACGAATCGAAACAAAATCAATATATTATGTACTCAAGAGAGCTCATAATAATCATTTTGAATGGTCATGTTACTGTGTTAAATTAATGGTCGACATAACGTCAAATGGGTTCGTTAAATGCAACATAAAAATTATTTTTTTCATTTAATTACTTTGTAAATAATGTATAATGAAGTTGGAGATTTGACGAGCCGGTTGGCGTGGTTGGTAGATACTTGTCTTTCACGCCGAAGGTTGTGGGTTCGATTCCCACCCAGGACAGACATTTGTGTGCATGAACATGTCTGTTTGTCCTGAGTCTGGGTGTAATTATCTATATAAGTATGTATTTACAAAAGAAAAGTATAATATGTAGTATATCAGTTGTCTGGTTTCCATAGCACAAGCTCTGTACAAGCTTAATTTGGGATCAGATGGCCGTGTGTGAAAAATGTCCCAGGATATTATTATTATATACTCTACTCTACTGGTTGTGAAACTACGATTCTTGAAAAATAACGATACTAATACGAACGAATAGTAACAGCGGCGGACGAAAACTACTGTATATAGTATGGTCTATACTGCATGTAGTACGAGGCAAACTATGTAAGATTATTAGTATGTAGTATGTGAGATTGGTGGTGATGGAAACACCTGAGCGATCAAGCGAAGCAAGTTATACCTTTGCACAGTTACACTCAGACAACGGAGCAATGTATAATAAATATATATTTTTTTATCTATATATATCCATTTGTGGATTACGGGATTACGTGGATTACGGGGAACATAAGATGACAATTTGAAACACTTAAAACACCCAAAGAGTCGGCCCCGGAATCGTACCCGCTATTACCGAGACTAATGCCCGGCTTAACGTCTAAGTAATATTAAGGAAGTCATAAGTACCCTATAGTTCAGTGGTTATTTACGACTTTTTATTGTATTCGCTTCCTGTTCGGATCGTTTTGTCTATGATGCAAGGGAGCGGTGTCTATCGTTATTTATTGCCACATTTATTTTTTTATATACACATTTAGAGGGGCTATGACCCCACTGTTTTCTTTTACGTACTAGTCTTATTAACTAACTCCACCTTCATACTGTGAGTATTAAGAGTGGCTGTAAGAAATCTCTTATAGAGCGGTATAAATTGTCCTTTGTAAGATATTTTCCATGACTTTATTCCACGCTGCTCCAATGCGGGTTGGTGGTCACACATGTGGAAATTTCAGTGAAATTGAACACGTGCATTTCTTCACCATGTTTTTCTTCACCGTCAAGCACGATGAAAACACATATTGAGCACATTAAAATTCAATAGGGCTTGACTGGATTCGAAACCGCGTCCATCCGGTTTGAATTCACGATAAAAGTAGGTATACTGCAGCGAGTTACAACGTGGACAGTATAGCAGCCTTCATGACCAAAAAACATATATGGGTCGAATGATCAAGCAATATGGAAGTCCATTCATCTCAGACATACTAAAATCCATTTCTATATATGTGATATATATAGTTATATATAAATGTTTATGTTTATGACATCGAGGAATCAGCGAATGAATTGTCCGTTTGCATATTTCTCGGAACCGTTTAAATGTACGTAACACAAACACACATACGAGTATTGAATTCTATGGCGTACATGTGTGTGTCCATTGTAAGTTTGTCGGTGATCGTGTAACTCCTAAATAAATTGAGCGATGGATTATTTATATTTATATATTTATGTATTATGTATTCTAGCTTCTAGCTACTTTCTACTAGCTCGCGTGTGATGGGAGGGAGCAGCAAAGACATAAATAACTGAAAAATACTAAGCCGATAAACATAAAACTTATACCAGAAGATGCAGCGCGTTTCGGAGAAGGGTTCAATATTTAATATATTTTTTTGAATAGTTGCACTAATTTCACTATTAACATTATACATTTTAGAAAATCCGCAGTATTAAAAATTCAGACATTGAAACCATTATGAGAAGATTTATTAAAATTTCATAGAAATTTAAACAATTTCAGTTTTTTAATACTCGTTAACATGAAAAGCACTTACAAAATAATCATTAAAAAGTATAAATGCACTATTTAAGAAAAATCTATATTAGGCTTAAACTAGACTAGGCTAACTGAGAGTTCGAGCGTTAGATGACGTCATAATCGATTTCGAGCGTCAGATGACTTTAGCTATTCACCAGAAGATTTGTTATTACAAGTGCGTTAATGTGTGCGTGAGATCGGTACATGAGCTTACACAACACATCAATTCTTGTAAGTACCTTGGCACTCATCTTTTTATTTTTGACATTATATTACATATATACATCATACGTCATCAACCCTGCGTCGTCCACTGCTATACATAGGCTTTTTCAATGGCACGCCACTGAGCTCGATCCTCAGCTCTCAACCTCCAATTAGTTTATTTATTAGCTCAATAATTGACGCAAAACCGCAAATAAAGATATCCCACAACATGAAAAGAATGAAAATAATTGCGAAGCTTTTAAAATCAGTTGTTGTTTGTATTTACAATTGCTTAAAAAAAAATGTACTTAATTATTATGTGAACGGACCAATTGTTCCGATTCGTACCGTCCATCAATGCGCACGCGCAATGTAACGGTATAATAACCGTGTCAAATCATTGATACAACACATACGTATATGTAATGTTTGTTCGGAGAAAAAATATTCTTATTTGATAAGACGGATCCCACTGTTTGGGTTTACTCGACTGCGACGATAAAATGAGTAATGCTTTGCTAATATGTTATAAATCAGCAATAGTTATTGTTAATCAAAAAAGTTTCATCGTGGATGTGTTTTTTTAGATATTTAGTATTTATCCTGGATCTAATCTGGGTAGGTGCCACCCCTGTATCAATTATTTATCTTAATAGCAATAAATAGTAATTATATCTGTGTTCCTGTTTGAAGGGTCAGTGAGCCAGTGTCACACGGACAAGGGACTTAAAATATTGATACAAAAGACGGTGTGTGAGCAGCATGGGAGCAGTGGTTAGAGCATGTTTAACGAAAGATTGCGAGTTCAAATCCGGGTAAGGAACATTCCGTTTTTATATTGTTCGTTTTGTATTTGTATTTTTAATTCATCTCGTTCATTGGAGCCTGGATCATCGTCGAGGGAGATATTCAACCTCAACAGTGCAAAGTTTACACGTTTATTATATTTTTAAATACATAAGTTGCTATGTTTGTATGCTTTACACTTTGTGAAATATTTTCTTTGTATTATTTTCAATAGGGGAACTGTCCTCAAAAAGAGGAGAGGAGGCCTTTAGCCCAGCAGTGGGACATTCACAGGCTGTTACGGAGGGGAACTGTTCTATTCTGTATGAATCACTTCATCACTGACCCGTGAAATGTTGACAATCGACTTATGGTGATATACTATATTAATGCGTATATTACAGAAATGTTATGATTATAAGGGTCAATATCGCATATTACTTTCTGACATTTCACGACCGTGTTCTACGATGAGTTTTGAGTACAGAATATCCCCTAAGCCCTATATAATTTTTTAAGTGGGATATCCCCTAAATATCCCACTTAAAAAACAGTGAAACTATTTTTTTTCTAGTACTTAATGTTGTCACGGAGTTCTCGTGTGTACGGGGTTCTTTTTTTTTTATATAGAATAGGAAGGTGCATATGGGCCACCTGATGGTAAGTGGTCACCAAACGCCCTTAGACATTGGCATTGTAAGAAATGTCAACCATCGCTTATAGCCAATGCGCCACCAACTTTGGGAACTAAGATTTTATGTCCCTTGTGCCTGTAATTACACTGGCTCACTCACCCTTCAAACCGGAACACAACAATATCAAGTATTGCTGTTTTGCGGTAGAATATCTGATGAGTGGGTGGTACCTACCCAGACGAGCTTGCACAAAGCCCTACCACCAGTTCGTTCGTTCGTTCCACCAAGACCGTTTCATTAATAAAACAATGAATGCCGTTTCGATAACCATAATTTATTTTATAAACCGGTTAGATTAGGTGAAATAAATACAATATTTTAATAAAAATTAAAATACTGAAAAATTAAAATTGATAGGGTTAATAATAATGTTTCAAAAATATTAAATAAATACGGTTTATTTAAAGCAATATCGCATTTCAAACCACCAGTTGATAAGTCGTGCCAGGATGGATCCCAAGTATAATATTACGATATATATGTATAAGACAGTTCAACAGGAAATTAAATGCAAGCGCTTCGCAGTTCGCTGCGTGTCTGTTACGTCTTGTGTTATACGACCAGTTCACAATGATATGTTTGTATTCTCTAACTTCGGGAGGGTAACCTCTGTATTGTTCATGGTTTTCTTAACAAGTTTTACTTAGTGGAGCTCTGTGCATTTGGCTAGCTAGGCATCACCTACTCATCAGATATTTTATTGTCACACAGCAATAAGTGTTGTTGTGTTACGGGTTGATAAATTATAATAAAATATAAAAAACCAGGTTTGAACCCGCAATCATTAGTTTAAATTCACGTGTCCTAACCACTGGGCCATTTCGGCTCTTAAATATAAGTGCCACCCTAATTTAAAAACAGATGTCAGGAATTAAAATAAAACAAAGAATGTGAAGTAATTACACCGCTCGACTCTCCGTTGTCGGTTAAATCGATTATTATAGAAAGTTTGTGGTTTGAAACAGGAAATTAAACTGAGACGATTGTCGTTCTGAGATATTAACGGCATAATATATATCATACGACTTTACTTGTCTGTAGTGTATTTGTTGGTGGTAGGGCTTGTGCCGGCTCATCTGTGTGGGTACTACCCACTCATCAGATATTCTACAGCCAAAGAGTTATACTTAGTATTGTTGTGTTTGAAGGGTGAGTGAGCCAGTGTAACTCCAGGCACAAGGCACGTAACATCTTCGTTCCCAATGTTGGTGGCGATATGCAATCGGCTTTGGCGATGTAAGGAGAGGTTAATATTTCTTAAACCAATATCTATAGGCCAATCACTTGTACAATTTACCGTAACAGCCTGTGAATGTCCCACTGCTGGGCTAAAGGCCTCCTCTCCTCTTTTTGAGGAGAAGGTTTGGAGCTTATTCCACCACGCTGCTCCAATGCGGGTTGGTAGAATTCACATGTGGCAGAATTTCAGTGAAATTAGACACATGCAGGTTTCCTCACGATGTTTTCCTTCACCGTAAAGCACGAGATGAATTATAATCACAAATTAAGCACATGAAAATTCAGTGGTGCTTGCCCGGGATTGAACCCACGATCATCGACTAAGATTCACGCGTTCTTACCACCGGGCCATCTCGGCTTATTGTACAATTTGCTTGTTTGCTATTCTATATTAAAAAATATACTCATATTATGTGCAATTCTGTTCGTGTGTTACTTTAATACGTCTAAGCTCAACCGATTGTAATGGAGTTTGAAACTGTGCTTTTCTTTAACCTGTATACATTTGTATAGCATATAAATTGAAGGATTTATGATAATGAAAAATGAATGTGGATAGCGTTGTAGGGAACAAACACGATACGTCATGTCGTGATACGATATGGCCCAGTGGTCAGAACGCGTGAATCTAAACAGATAGTCGTGGGTTCAAACCGAGCAACACTAAATTTTCATGTGCTTAATTTGTGATTATAATTCATCTCGTGCTCGATGGTGAAGGAAAACATCGTGAGGAAACCTGCATGTGTTTAATTTCACTGAAATTCTGCCACATGTATATTCCACCAAACCGCACTTCTCTCAAAAAGGCAGAGGAGGCCGTAGCCCAGCGGTGGGACATTCACAGGCTGTTACTGTTACTGTGACACGATATCGTGTCGCTTTAACGTAGGGTTTGCTTCGTATAAAACCACAATGCGATGTCGTTTAGTGGGACGACGTTACATTGGCACGATATGGTGGCGTTGATTGTATGTGTGGGTTTAAATATATATTAATGAGTATAAAATACGTATTATTTACTAAAGATCGATTGATGTTTATGGTAACGTCTAGTGACAATTCACTTCATACATCATTCCGGATTCGAACTCGGAACTTTATTCATACTTTATTTAGAAGTTCAATTTGGTCACACATATATATCGCTTCATTTCTTATAACTTGTTGAAAACATACGGGGATATAGTTCGGGCGGTTTTTATAACGTTTATTTGTGTTTGTTACTAATTATATATATATATATATATATATATATATATGTGTGTGTGAAGAATGCAAGTAGCCGTATATAAATTCATTTGAAGTCTAAATGGTAAGTAAGTCAGTGTAACTAGAGGCTAAAGGCATATAAAATCTCAATTCTCAAGATTAGTGTCGCATTGGCGATGTAAGAAATGGTTACTTACTACTGGAACTGTGGGAACAAAATACCATAAAGTGGCCCATTTGCCTGCGTATATTATATAAAATACATAATAGACTATTATATAACATCATGTTAGTATATAAGCTCGTCACATTAAATATCACATGTACCATTTTAAGGTATTCATTCATACATATTACATGAAGGAAGCTCAATTTGAGGGTTTTAATAATATAATAACTCGTACTGTTAGCTAGTGGTCGTGATTATCATACCTTATTTATATACTATGTGTACTGTAATGTTTGTGTATACATACGGACAAATTGATTGGCTAATAAGAAGCGTACATCATTCTCTGAAGATACCGTCACCGAACACTTGATTATAAGTCGTGATTTTGAATGGTCACCACTTGAGAATTGTAGGTTCAAAAACGGTCCAATACCAATGTTTTTTTATAATCATCGTATTCAGAAATATCCATTAAACTACATTAAAAGTGGATAATCCTCCATAGCATGTCATGAAGCCTTACCCAGTAGTAGTAGATAAACGCACAATCCCCTTCCACATCGCAGTCGGTACAAATCTACGGATCCTAGTTCTCCACCCACTATTTTTACTAAGCAATTAATAACAATTAAGCTTGTAACTGTAATTGTGACTGTCCTCAATTGACAGTTCTCACGGGTCAGTCTTTCTGGTGGGATTCCTTAAGCCGTCTCCTTGTTTGATTGAACTCGTGGTACATGTCTAGGCACAGTGTTGATTAGAGTTTAGATAAATTATTGATCACGTAATATCAAATCAAAATATTGTTATTCAAGTAGACATATAGAAGAACCGATGTCCCAGTGGCTGGAGAACATGGGTCTTAATCGAAGACTGCGGGTTCAAACCTCGGAATTACTTTTCGTATGCTTAAGTTGTTTATAATTGTCGTGCTCAGTGCAAGAATACATCGTAAAGAAACCTGCAAGACATGTATATGTAACCTATATTGAACCACCATGGTTCTCCTCAAAAAGAGGTCTTAGCCATACATTTTAGTGGTATCAATTACCATTGGTCTGCATAAAACGGTCTGTGTGTTTATGTTACCCACAGAATCTAATAAAAGTGTATAAGATTTAAACGAGAAAACCATTCCTTAGGGACAGTAGTCAGACAACCCTGTTATATTATGATGTCTTCATATAATTCTATTAAATAATAAAACACATTTCACATATAAAACATATTTCAAAACAACGGCTTTCTCTTTTAAATCGTAATAGTTTTATTATTATTTCAATTTGTTGGAACAGTTCTGCACAACACGGTCGAATTGATACGTGACAATAAAAAAATGTTGAATAAAATTTAAGAAAAAAATCTCTTAAAGAAAATCGTTGGTAATGAATGAGATCGGTGCCTCAGAGAGCACGTTATAATGTCTAATTGCCTTGGCGCTCCCTAGGATCATAAAAACAGGACGTCCTGTGACGTCAGATCATTTAAGATGGCGCACACCACTTATACGAAACAGGAAACGCTGTCAACTGATGGTAAATAATTATAGCTAGTCGATCTATTAAATACCTTATGAGCGAACAATTGTTGACATCTTGATTGAAATTACCTGAAAATAAATAAGTATCGTTAGTATTATTATTTTAAAAGCTATGTTTCTGTGGTTGATTAATTTATTAACTCAAGAGTGCTCGCTCGCAGTTCCGCCTGCGTTTACGTAAGAGATGTTGATGTTGGGGAGGGGTTGCTATAAAATTAGCCTATGTTCTTCCTTGGGGTTCAAGCTTGCTTCATACTAAATTTAATCAAAATCGGTTCAGTTTTTTAACCGTGAAAGCATTCGCATTAATAATATTAGTTTAGATATAAAAGTCTAAAATCTTTATTCAATATAGAAGCATTACAGTTACTTTTTGATTGTTAACATAATCATTTTTGAAAAACCTCCGACCTGAGAAGAACCGGCGGAAGAAACCAAGGTATATTAAAGTTAAAATAGAGATTTTCAAAATCAATAGAGTCAAAACTACAGGCACAAAGGATATAACGTCTTAGCTCCCAAGGTTGGTGGCGCATTGGCGATTTAAACAATGGTTAATATAATACGGCGCCAATGTCTATCACCACACTGCCCGAATCGTACAAGACTCCGCTCCTATAGCTCCTTCACAAAAATATCGTATCACCGTCAGTCGTAAAATGAAATTAGCGCTCATTGGTCGCTTATTACTTCATCAGCTACCGACCAATTACGATTCAGTTTAAAGTCGAATTAGTTAATTTTACTTTAACGTGACGTTTCAGAAACTGAAAACTTAAAATGGGATTAAAGTATTATTTCTTTTTAATATGTTGAGATGGAAAGGTTTTTGCTTCAGAGCCAGTACTGAGTAGCACTAGTATAGGACATAATATTGGAAAATTAAAAGATGGATGGCAATGGTTACAACACGAGAATGTGAACCAAGAATTGCAGGTTCCAACCCGGGTATGTTCAACTTCATTTTCAGGCGCTTATGAATTAGATACTCATGTTACATCCCATAGTACTGGATTCGAACCCCGATTCGGGTTTCCCTAATGTAATTGGTTTATCTGTCAAGAAATTCTAAGTTATAAGTTTGGGTGCGGTACAAACCCCAGAAAGCGGGACTTGAGTGAGGTATTTCTTATTGATGGCAAAAGACCAAATGGACCATGTATATGTATACATAATTTATTTAAGGTTATTATCGGATGCTAAGCCGCAATGAGCTACTTGTAAATAAATAAAACGCGTTTAACGTTAAACTTTCCCAGCATTGATGTAATGCTAAGCGATTATTGATGGTGTTTTTATAGTCTGGGGAGAGCGTAGATTAACGTGTAGGCAATATTACTGACTGGTTGCTATGTTCGAGTTAATCTCGAAAAATAATTATAGAATACATCCTAACAAACTAAGTGTTGAATGTTTACAGTGCATTTCACCTCGCTGCTCCAATGCGGCTTGGTGGGAGATTGAGATTGGATTAAAAGTTATTACTGACTGGTTACCTAAACCTTCTCCCGGCTTTCTTAATTCAATCTCAACCTCCCACCAATTTGGGATTGGGCAGATTTTTATCTCGATGCGATTTCCTACATCAACAAACACGAGATCCTTATCCTTACGAAAAGTTGGAATGCCCAGCTGTGGGATATTTATCAGCTTAAATATAATACCATACAACATAATAAAATAAATATTGTATATGTTATATATAGAATTATTTTCCGCATAATTTTCCTCACGAACATGAAAACGCTTTTAAACTTTTACAAACACCTCCAACTAACGTTTAAACAGGAAAAACATTTAGTGGTACCTTTTTAATCCGCATGGATACTGGCTGCTGGGTAGTGGGTGTGATTCCCGGTTATGACAAATATTTTGAGGACTAGTTGGTGAAGTATTTTGGGTAATAGTTTTCACACGGCTTTTAATTATAACTTCGCACTTATAAAGTATATAATACTGATTGTATTGGAAGTTCGTTCTATTATGTATTATATATAATATATTTTTATATTTAAGTCTGTCTGTATGTAGGGTTCATTATCGTGTTCTGGGTAAGTGAGTTTGTTCGTAAAGCTCTACAGGTCGCGTTTAATAGAAAATAGCGAACAAAATAATTTCGAAGTTAAATTTTACGGCAACCTTTGATTGAAAACTTTCTGCCGGGAGAAGGTTTCATTAAAATTCATTAAAATTTCATTTATTACACAGAGAAAAACCTGCAACAAACTCAGTTATGAAATAAATCACTTTTATATGTATTAATTTACTACATATATATAATAAAATTAATATATAATATAATGAAACTCAGTCATCGCGATTTATCATCAGTATGGTGACGAGTGATAACTTTTAATTCATGAAAGCTTTTAACGTGATATTTTAATGTATTGACAGACCAAGTTATTTAATTAATTTCTATAATTAACTAAACGCGATCTTCACACGACGACGGCACATATCTTTTACATGAAGTAATTAAGTTTAGAATTTAACTTTATGATTAAATTTTAAATATTCAACTCGGCTGTGTACGTTGTATTATTAAACGTGACAGCCTGTGAATGCGCCACTGCTGGGCTAAGACCTCCTCTCCCTTTTTTGAGGAAAAGGTTTGGAGCTTATTCCACCACGCTGCTTCAATGCGGGTTGGAGGAATACACATATGGCAGAATTTCAGTGAAATTAGACACATGCAGGTTTCCTCACGATGTTACCCAGACGAGCTTGCACAAAGTCCTAACACCAGTAAATCGCAATCGTATTATTTTTTTAATTTTAAGATAAATCATTGTTTATTTAATATTTTAAAATACTTTAATTTTACTTCTTTTTGGCGGTAGGGTATGCGATAAGTGGTACCCAGGAGGTTTGCACTAATGTGTACCGACCATATATACATTAAATATAAATGCAAAAATTAAAGACGCCAATATGATCTGCGTGAATAATTATTTATTACTATCTACATATATGTAAATAACAAATGACGAAATAGTTCGTTACAATTTTCTCGTTTGTTTATCGTTTTTTTGAGAAATGAGAGCAGTTCTTTTATCAAACGTTTCATGTGTATACCTTAAATTTTTAATGATAAGAATGATCCAAATTCGACCAAAGGGCGAACACTGATACACTTAATTATACAGGGTGCAGTTGACAGCTCACGCAAGATAGCCGCTGGTTGACATTTTATAACGATATAAGCGTTAATATGATTAGCACCTAACCCGGTTAGGAAATAATTAACCTTTAATTTAAATAAATGTTTTAGTTTATGAGATATACTCGCATGCAAATAGCTTTATAATCTTCTAATGGACTGGGGATTGAAGTGTTCTAGCAATCGCGATACGTTTAGCACGCAATACTATATATGTCATAGCTGAGTAAAACTGTTTTTTTTTTAAGTAATGTTATTGGGCGTAAATCGAAATGGTTTAGTGGTCCGATTTTGTGAATCTTAAGCGGCATCACGGGTTCAAAGTTCGATGTAATTATATTTATTCTTTGTATTGATTAATAGCCGTGCCCGTAGCTTCACCCGCGTGGAATTCAGTTTGAGTAACATTATAATAACAGCTCGGTAGAAATTTTTCTTCCGTTTGCATCACAAATACCATTATGTCGGGATTAAATCGTTTTCATATTGGAATTTGGGGTTAAATTTTCAAAAACTTAGTGCTAATTTTTTTTTTTTTTATAGAATAGGAAGGCGGACGAGCATATGGGCCACCTGATGGTAAGTGGTCACCAACGCTCTTAGACATTGGCATTGTAAGAAATGACAACCATCGCTTACATATCCAATGCGCCACCAACCTTGGGAACTAAGATTTTATGTCCCTTGTGCCTGTAATTACACAGGCTCACTCACCCTTCAAACCGGAACACAACAATATCAAGTACTGCTGTTTTGCGGTAGAATATCTGATGAGTGGGTGGTACCTACCCAGACGAGCTTGCACAAAGCCCTACCACCAGTAGTAGTAGTAGTAATCTTCTGTGTAATAGGAAATCTTATGCAAACTTCCAGTGTGTAGCTGTAGCTGGGCTTTGGGCCTTTGATATCTCAGTTAGTTAGTTATTCTTGTATACATATAGATAAATAAACGTCTATGTAACGTGACTCCGTCGTAAAAACTTCGTCCGACAGCAGTAATAGATTTCGTATAATTTCGTTGAGGGTGCCGTCCTGTTGCGTCAGAGCTTTAGTATCGCGTGAGATCGAAATACGCGATTTTCTTTTCTTTTTCATATTGTCGACTTAATTATAGATGTCGATCTGTTTTTAAAAAACAGCATTTGCTTTAGTAAAACGCGTCAAAATATTATATTACCATAAGTCGATTGATAACATTTCACGGGTGAGTAATGAAGTGAGTTCTTACAGAATAGTACTGCTGGTTTAAAATTCAGTTGAAAGATTCGATCCGACCATACCTGTCATCAAAAACACGTCTATTTACCAAAAGTTTGTACGATATAGCTTCGCATTGAACTTGCTACCTAACACAACGGAAGGGTGTGAAACCTAATGGGACCGCACCTGTCTCCACTCCTCGTAAACACGGACAAGCGTTACCAGTAATTGAATAATATTTTATATATATAGTTTGCACTGTCTCACAACAAAATGAATTAACCACGTAGCTGTTGGGCGAAGGTTGAAGATTTCTCCGATCATAGCAAACATTCAAAAATATATTTTTTTATCCTGGGACATTATTCACACACGGTCATCTGATCCTAAATTAAGCTTGTACCGAGCTTGTACTATGGAAACCAGACAACTGATATACTACATATACTACTTTTATTTTGTAAATACATACTTATATAGATAATAACACCCAGAGTCAGGACAAACAAACATGTTCATGCACACAGATGTCTGTCTGTTCTGGGTGGGAATCGAACCCACAACCGTCGGCGTGAAAAGCAAGTATCTACTAACCGCACCGACCGGCCCGTCAATTATTGAACGTGTCAATTGTTGAACGTTTCTTTATTAAGGGATATTATAAAACTAATGACTCAAGATGACAACATACCCTCAGAATGTAACGATCGCCTCCAGGCAGGTGACTATCGAGCAGCTAATATTGAATAAAGATTTCGGCTCTTAAAGGCATCGCTTTATTGAAAAGTACAATATGTACATACCAATGAGTACGTGGGAACTCAATAGTGCTCGCGCGGATTTGAGCCTTCAATCTTTGGTAAAAATCCACATGTTCTATCCACTACGCCGTCGCGGCCTTTGAATGAAGTTCGAACAAAAAGTGGGATTAATGACGTAGAACCATCGAGAAAATGTCCCTTGAAGGACTTTCGGAGGACTTTAAAACTTTTAAGTAATTCTGTAATCTAAGCGTGGCTTTTAGCCTCAAAATGTAGATGTTTTTAGCCAACTTAAAAAATGAGGTAACTGATTTAGAAATATTTTTTTCATTTTATGTACATATATAATCTTCGAAAGCTTAAAATCACAACAAAAAGTAAGGCAATAATATTTAAATATTATTATTATTTTTAGGTTAATTGTATATACAGACAAAGAATTTCTCACATGGCCGAATACAAGCAACAGACAAAATATACCATTATAAAATTTCTACAAGTTACCTCGCGAGAACACTAAACTTTTCTGTATTTTTCGTCCGGATTTGAATCCACGTCAAATACATCTTCTATGGACTGGGCTGTCGGCTCTCTGATAATAAATGACGTAATGCCCAGTCATCTTTGGTCATAGACAATTTTAAAGGCATTAGCCACATTTATCATTGCAAACGCTCTCCTGACTCATACGACTTTATACAGCGTTAGTACTCGAAAGAATATTAGAAAATTTTATTGTAACTTCGATTTAGTTCGAATTCATGGTCAAGCGGTTGGTTAGTTACACAGTAGAACGAAGCGAGGATGCTTTGGGAATGGCGAAGGAGTCTGGTGAACCGCAGTAACAAACATGGCTTTAGCGCTGCATACAAGTAGCTTTTGTAGCGAAATGCGACAATATAGAATATTCAATGCTTTTGTTATGTAATTAATATTTAACACTATTGCACAAAAAAAAGAAAAATACTCTTGAAGTCCCACTGTTGGACAAAACCATCTCGTTCCACCGAGCTGTTCCAATGCAAGACATTTGACTGGATTTAATTCGACACAGGTTTATGCACGTGCTTAAATATAAACACATGAAAACTCAGCGTATTAGAACCCACAATGTAATAAGATTCCATTACTCTAGCTACTGAGCCATTACCTCTCAGAATATGATAATATTAAATCAATACCAATTTAAAGTACAAATATAACAAAACCTGAGTTTAAATTTATGTATGAAAAAGCTAAAGAGCAAATTTGGTATCTATGTCTATAACCATAAAGCTCATATCACGTCGCGGCGCAGCTTTATGTAAAACATGAGTATGAATATGAGATTTTTATGAATAAGAATTGCAGTTCAGTTTATATTTATAAACGCATATTGTTCAAAGTTAATATATTTAGATTATATAAAAGCATAGGATAAAAGCATTCTCCGTACAAAAATACATCCTAACTTATATATTATATACGACAAAATGAGTTTGTTTGTTTGTTACAAATTCACATTTTAACTACTCAATATATCATTATGAAATATGTATATGTATTCTATATATATAAGTATATATAGAACTGTATAACATATTGTATAATTGTATATAAGATAAATATATATTATTATTATTAATTAAGTCTTTGATCCTGTATAAATAAACAAACCAACAATACATCCACTGTCCGAGCGTCTAATGTTGTTGTACGGAGAGACAGCGTGTAATTAATAACAATTATTAGTGCTCACACGCAACGCAAACACGCGACAGTTTCGTAACCTAGATTAGTTTTGAGTTTAATTGAACCGCTTTAATTGGAACATTGAACTATGTTTTATACAAATAACCTATTAAATTAAATTGGATGACTTTTTTATGTAAGAGGGGGAAAACGGGGGCCTCACCCGATGGAAAGTCTACCACCGCCCATGGACATCTGCAACATCGGAGGACTTGAATGCGTTACCGGCTTTTAAGGACTGAGTACGCTATTTTCTTTAAGGTTTAAAGGTCAAATGGTTTGGAAAAATCTCCGGCGAAATCTACCTAGAGTTAGTGGTAGTGTGGTTGTGCGAGGTGGGAAATGCCTTAAATAGCGCACTGTTGAAGATCCAATCCAATATAATATTCCTGTATAAGCATACTTGGTGGTAGGGCTCTGTGCAAGCTCGTCTGGGTACCACCGACACATATTCAAACAACACATTACAATTGCAAATATTTTTTTTCAGTCTTTTGCCGTCCACTGCTGGACGAAAGCCTCCCCCATAGAACGCCAACCATCCCGACCTTGGGCAGTCTGCATCCATCCCGTACCTACCACTTTTTTTTTTAAATCGTCGATCCACCTTGCCACATGGAAATTATAAATACAAATTACAATTGGTATAATTCCTTAGCTTAATAAATACACAAAATTTTCTCGTCCCGACATCTTTATCTGCAGCTTCAAAGCTAGCCACTGGAAGACGTAATAAGTATCTTCGTGCAACCAGCTCGTTAATCAAGAAACAAACTGATAAGTAGCCCGAAGGCGTTTATTTAAAATAATCTTTTAATAATTGACAGATAATATTTACCTCAGACGATCTATTGTTGAGCGTCGCGGTAGCATGCGCAAGCGATCCCGTGGCGCTCCTCGTTATGACGGAAAGGGTACCGCTGGTTTTTTAGTGGGTATTTCGTTGTTCGGGGCGCACTCGGCGCCTCGGACATCGGCGAGCCCTACATACCCCCCCACTGTTCCCGTGGGGGAAACGCGTAATGCGTTATTCCAGCGTAAAAAAAATAAAAAAAAATAAAAGACGATCTATTGTGTTATAAACGAATGTAATTAATTATTTAATTGGTGTTTTAATAATCGACTTGTTTGTTTTAGCTTTAAAGATTTTTCACACACACATACATACATAAAAATGTGGCCCTCACGATATGCCTGGCAAGTGTGAAATACTGAAATCGATGGTTATTAAAAAATAAATATGGAGCAAAATAATAAAAAATGCTGTGAGTGCAATGTATTCACGAGAATTGATGTGCAAATAACAAATCTCACGTCACCTGACGCTCGAATTCTTACGGTTACTTGTCTGACGCTCGAATTCTCAATTAGTCCCTAGCATGTACCGAGCGCTAAGATGTTAAAACATCAATATTCCTCTCGTTATAAGTATATTTTCTTAATTATCATAATATATAGCAACGAAGCACAAGGGAGTGGAGACCAGTGGTGGGAGACCTGATGGCGAAGAGTCTCATGTAGTGTCACGGCATACGAGTCGGTCTTACCCCACAACCAATCACCATCACACAGCTCAGTTGTCAGGCTGCCTATCTTATAATATATAATAATGAAATTTTAAAATATTATACTTAAATATGTAAATTTTCTAAACTATTTTTATGAAATTTTATTACATTTTCTATAAATGAAAATAAGGTAGTCTGATATTGTATGTAATTTATTATACTGTAGACATATATATGATATTTGCATGCCATCTTATGGTTTTTGTGGCGGAATTGTAACATCAAAAATGAACCTACAACTTTGCAAATAAATCATTTGAATTTGAATTTAATACAAATAGAAAAAAACACTAACCTTTCTCAATATATAATACGTAACATTAACAAACAAGTAACAGCTTATGTAGTATATTATATATAAAATATAATCAGTACAGTACAGTAACAGCCTGTAAATGTCCCACTGCTGGGCTAAGGCCTCCTCTCCCTTTTTTGAGGAGAAGGTTTGGAGCTTATTCCACCACGCTGCTCCAGTGCGGGTTGGTAGAATACACATGTGGCAGAATTTCGATGAAATTAGACACATGCAGGTTTCCTCACGATGTTTTCCTTCACCGAAAAGCACGAGATGAATTATAAACAGAAATTAAGCACATGTAAATTCAGAGGTGCTTGCCCGGGTTTGAACCCACGTTCATCGGTTAAGATGACGCGTTCTTACCACTGGGCCATCTCGACTTAATATGAATATATAATCATAAGTAAATAAATCTATGGTGTATGGATTCTGACTCATTTTATTATTATTGTTGTAATTTTAAGATCATGAAGATTCTTAAAAGCTTGTGCAAGTATAATTACAGTAAAAAGTGAATCGCTTATTACTCCACGATCGCAGCGCGACGTGGGAACCGATACGACCGTTATGAGCTAGTGATGTGCTACCTGTAGCTTATATCGATACCGATGGTAATATTAAACGTCAATAGCACGGTTACGGGCCGCTTGGAATATTGTCGCCCCCACTGACACAAGCTGTACGCTTAATTGGAGGGGTAAATAGGAATAAAAGTAATTCCATTAAAAAGTAGGATTGCTTTTATTCTTTTTATAAATACCATAGATTGGTAGATTATCGAAAAGCAATTGTCAAGTGTAATGATTTAACATTTAATCAATTTTATGTTTAATTTATTGACGAACCCTCTTCATTTGTCACATTAATCTATGTATGACAATGTGTCACAAACAATTAAATATTAAAAAACATTTAAATAACCTCCAACTTAAAAACGCTTTCCCCCACGCGAACAGAAGGGGGGTATGTGGGGATCGCCGGTGTCCTAGGCGCCGAGTGTGTCCCAAACATCGGAATACTAACTAAAAAGTCAGCGGTACCCTTTCCGTCTTATCGAGGAACGCCACGCATGCTATATATAGCGTGACGCTCTGACTCCATTCTGTAAGGGGGATTACCATAGTACTGAGAACCCCCTAGTCCCGGCGACGCCTATTGGGGCGGAGGGAGAAGGTGCGCATAGCACCTTTTTCTTCTCCCCTATCACCTCCAACTTTACGTAGCAAACTGATTCTTACGCAATCTTATCGGTTTACATATCAAGATAACAACAATGTTTACAAACATCGATACTTGTCGATAGATTAGCACATCTCTATCGATTATACTGTTCCATTCTATGACGTAGTTATAACTAATAGAAACCTAATGGACACGTTATGGTAATTGATTTAGTTTTAATAACAAGAATTAATTCGATATATAATAAAAACGATTTCATTAGTTGATTTAAAACTTAAAGTCCAGTTTTTTTTATCTTACTATGTATTAATAATTTATCATTAAGTACAATATTTGTAGGTATAAATCTTATATGTGTATAAGAAATTATTTCAGAATATAATTGTGAAAGGTGACAAAATGAAATGCGACATTGACAATAATAATTATAAGATCTTCTATGTGATGTGTATCTCGGAAACTACTTTTATAACTCATGCTAAAAGCTAAAAAGTATTAATAAATAAGGTATATTATATTGTACAGTCATCAAGAGAGATTAACCGCAGCGCAACAGATACAAACAGCGCAGGAGATATTATAGTGCACAAGTGTGTGCGCAAACCCAGGTGCACTCTCTATTCCCTAACTCTCATAATCCGATGGGACGGCAATCCGACACGTGCTTTCCGAGGCACGGGAGTATGCACACTTCTAACTTCCAGACTCCGGGCTGTGGACTGAGAATTCTGATAGAAAAACCCAATAACTTTTTATTTGCCCAACCTGGGAATTTAACACAGGACCTCCGGGTCTGCGGCCTTACATCAAGCCACTAGACCAACGAGGCGGTCAGATTGTACAGTATTATTTACATGATTAAATAGCTTGGAGTATTGATTTTTATACTGGATACATTTTAATAGTATATTATTTGAGTAATGAAAAAGAGTAATTACTGAGTTTCTTGACGGTACACCTAACGGATCCGGTGAAAGCTTAGCATTCAGTTTGATCTTGTAAGATTATGATTCAAAAGAAAAATGTATAATTTAATATAGATACTTAGTATTGTGTGTCGGTTTGAAAAAATAGTGAGCCAATATAACTTAAGCCTGAAGAGACATAACATCTTTGTTCCTAAGGTCGATGGAGCAATGGCGATATAGGGATGGTTAATATTTCTTGCAATGCCAATGCCTATGGGCGGTGGCCACTTACCATCAGGTGGCCCATTTGCCCGCCTGTTTATTATATATAAAATAAAACAAATATATATTAAATTGGCTTGTGTTAGCACCTTAACAGTGAAGGGAAATAAATTAGAAAAACCAGTAAGCGTGTTGTGCTGCAAATTGTAATCGAATATTTCGAAATGTTTTTTGCTTATGTAACAAAAAGAGCGGAACAGATGTTCCCTGACTAATGACCACGAGATATATTATTAGCTGATATATCGACGCGTGTTTATGCTTCCCCTTTCACCTCTAAGACCTATAATTAATAACATCTTTTGTTTAGAAAGTTGTTATGTATGAATAATTGTGTTTAAGCCACAGACGGCCAGTCCGTGCATGGGAATTTGTAGAGAATCTGTGTCAATTATTTCGTGACCGGTTCTTTTGTTTTGGTACGTTTGATCCAAATCAAAATATACTTTATTTCTATATGCTTTTAGAAGCACTTTTGAATGTTCATTTTACAGAATTATCTTAAATAAGTTTTTGCCCATGTTTTGGGAGTGGGTTAGGTAATAAAAAGTAGCATATGTCTTTCTTCGAGGGTTCAACTTGCTTCATACGAAATTTTATCAAAATCGGTTAAATAGTTTAGCCGTAAATGCGTAACAAACAGTGTTACATTCACATTTTTAATGTTAGTATAAATGTAAAGTTTAGATATATTTAATTTTTTTTTTATAGAATAGGAAGGCGGACGAGCATATGGGCCACCTGATGGTAAGTGGTCACCAAACGCCCTTAGATATTGGCATTGTAAGAAATGACAACCATCGCTTACATAGCTAATGCGCCACCAACCTTGGAAACTAAGATTTTATGTCCCTTGAGCCTGTAATTACACTGGCTCACTCACCCTTCAAACCGGAACACAACAATACATTGCTAATATTGCTGTTTTGCGGTAGAATATCTGATGAGTGGGTATCTACCCAGACGGGCTTGCACAAAGCCCTACCACCAGTATTAATTGGTAAGGTTAAAAATATTTTCGGATTATTATCATAGATAATAATACCTTGCTCCGTATGGATTTATTAACTTCGTGGAATCAGAAACTATGAATGATTTAAAAAAAAACTATACTTTTAGAATAAATTCGAAAGTAACTAACTGTCTGTCTGTTATGAATTCACGGATAGAACACTGAACTGATTTCGATGAAATTTGGTATGAAGCAATCTTGAGCTACAAGGAAGTACATAGGTTAGTTTTTTTTATAACAACTGCTCGACTAAGATTGGACTGCATGCTGGCAAATGGGTTACCTTATGGTCCCCATCGCTCATAGACTATTTGGGAACTAAGGTGTTATGTCCCTTCTATCTGTAGTTACACTGGCTAACTCAGCCCTACCACCAAGGAAATGTGGTGTTCTTTTTATAATAAAATCAAATAAATATTATATAGTTATTATAGTTCACTTTATATATAATTATTAAGGTAAATAACGTCTACTGCGTGATATTTATCTAAATAATCATATATTATACGCATGTGAAGTAGATGCGAGTAAATAGCGATATATAACTTGCATCCATGACTTCGCTACAAGCCACAGAATAATTTACGAGTCATTAAGTTTTACCCAAATAATGAAGAACTGTTTAATGCCCAAAACATCTAAAATATATTTACATTATTCGTGAATTCAACGTTGTACATAATTAAAATTGTCGGCCATTTTTAATTGACAGCTGTCACTCGTTCGCGCCTTTTTTGCTGTCATATCGATCCTCTCAGGACGCTAAATGAAAATACATTATGATAAAAGTTTTGAATAATTTATGTTTATTATTTTTTTAATAATTAGATTTATACTAGAGTGTAAGTCGTTTATCATTTGTCAAGTAGTTTAGCCCGTGAATGTCCCACAGCTGGGCTAAGGCCTCCTCTCCCTTATTGAGAAGAAGGTTTTGAACTTATTCTACCACGCTGCTCCAATGCGGGTTGATGGAATACACAAACAATATATGGCAGAATTTCAGTGAAACTAGACACATGCAGGTTTCCTCACGATGTTTTCTTCACCGTCAAGCACGAGATGAATTATAATCACAAATTAAGCACATGAAAATTCAGTGGTACTTGCCCGGGTTTGAGCCCACGATCATCGGTTAAGATTCACGAGCTCTTACCACTGCGCTATCTCGGTCTCGGTAAACAAATAGTTCTGTGCAAACTGGCAGCTTTAGTTGAGACCGATACACAGAAATGCAGCGAGGCGCTTCGATTTAATTTCCTGTCACTGTATTCTGATAGATATCTAGATATATTCAAGTCAAGAATTATCTAGAAATTAGTTAGGTCTTAATTCAATTGAAGCAAACGGTAGCTCTGTCATCCATTACGAATGATCAGCTCGAGGTGTTGCTGTTCGGAATCGAATTAGTTTAAAATATTAAATATGTTTCTCGCCGGTTCTTCTGAACAGAAATAGAAGTAATAATCTTTAAAAATATAAAAGAAGGTTTTAATTCCTTTTAAAATAATTAGATAGTTCCAATGTTTCTGTATAATCGCTATCATATGGACAGGTTTGCTAACGTCATTGTTTTCGTTTACTGGTAACCACGAGATAAATTATTAAAAATCAGGTATCTCGGCTTCGGACGAATTTGGATGAAATTTGAAATAGATATAGCTTTTACTATGAATTAACAGCTGCCCCATCCCACACATATTTTTTAATATTTGTCGGGAAGACAAATGACTCTATTATCTGAGGGTAAGTGGTAGGAGAGCGACGTCCAAAAGCGACGACAGCCAGTACAGTCGGAAAGAATGATCTGCAAGACGCCTCTTCACGCCTCGTTTGAGGGAACCCAAGTTATAGGAAGAGGGTAACACGTGAGCTGGTAAAGATTAAACTTTTTTGAAAGTGCGACAAAGAAAGCAGTTGCCAAATTTATTTGAGCGCGAATGTCATACATGAGCGAAGTCGCGGGCGGATGCTAGTTTAAACTAAATCGTCTCCATATTCAACATTAATATAAAAACGTCAGTAAAGTGTGGTTTCGCTCAAACATTCACGATATCAAAGATCGATTCGCACAGTATATAATAAATATACCGGTTTTTGATCGCGTTTGCATAAATCAGTTTAACCGGTTTCAATAACGAATATTTTTTTCAAATTACAGATTTATGATTAAATTGTATTAAAAACATATTTTTCCTCTCTCGTACAGTATACAATTTATTCCACGTTGATCCAGTGGCTAGCTTCATCATCATTTCAGCCAGAAGACGACACTATCGGACAAAGGTCCACCAAGTATCTCTAAGACGGCCGGTCTTGCGCTACTTATATCCTCACAAGATCTTTGGTTCATTAAACTTTGTTAAACTAAAGTCGGTAAATATAACTTTTATAAATAAAGCCGATAGCTAGGATATCACTTTTGAATGTATAGTTAAAATTAATTGCTTAATGAAATATTTAAGTTCTGAGATCACGTGTAACGTTACTATATTTTTTTTCTTCTCATATACAATGTCGTAAGCTCACGACAATAAAACAATGCGTGTGAAATGACAGTTTCAAAATATTATATCAAATAAATGCTTTCAATTTGCGTACTAATTTGTGTACTGCATTTTTATTGAATTACTAAACCAATATACCTAAACTTATAAAGTGCCTAACACGACACGCGAAGCCGAAAGCGAAAAATAGTCTTATATAATGACGCTTATAAAGTGCTTTTGCGTACTTAAATAATGTATATTTTCATTTTGCAATAACTGCTAAGTTTTTTGCTCGTCGCGATAGAATCTACATTACACAGCGGTTGCGGTACATGGCGATTACATTGACTTGCTTTTAAAGGCACGGGAGGTGCAATACTTTTAAAATAACTTAAATAATACTAGTACCTAACAACCACTAAATGACTTTTTATTCGTAATCCACCTTATAAGCGACCACTAGACCCTCATACATTTCACATGGAGACAGACAGGTATGTTACCGTTTTACTGTACATTTAGATGAATATCTCATAACATTAACGATAATATTTGTCATAAAACTGTTCTCAACGCAAAAAGCAGTTATACAGATGTCCCCAATAGTTCAGTGGAGCGCTCGAGCGTGACAGGAAGTGATGACCGTTAGATTCGTTTCCGCTTAGTTTTGTTTATAATTTGTTTTTGGAATTTGGGTTATTTAAAGTGAAAATGTTTCTGTATAGCATTTAACACTAGCTGCCCATCCCGACTTCATACGGGTGAAATTCATACAAAGTAACCGCCGTCATTCGGACTTATAGTTTCGGAGAACTCGTGATAAGTGAATTAGTCGTTTTTCGGTATTATTATATTTATATTTATTTAGCAGTTGAAGCCCCTGTGGAAGCTAAAGAAAACTGAATCACATAGCTAATATTATCATCAGTCTGACCCGAGTTTGAATCTAGAACTTCGGATCAGCACTATGAGGCAGTCAATTGTAGTATAATATCAAATCAGAACACATCAATACTAAGTATTACTATGTATATCTGTTTAGAATATGTGAGGTACGGTATCTACAGTCTGGGTGGGCTTGCACAAAGTTATTGGTTCGTTAAATAAAATATTACATCGATTACATAACATAACTGGTGGTAGGGCTTTGTGCAAGCTCGTCTGGGTAGGTACCACCCACTCATCAGATATTCTACCGCAAAACAGCAATACTTGATATTGTTGTGTTCCGGTTTGAAGGGTGAGTGAGCCAGTGTAATTACAGGCACAAGGGACATAAAGTCTTATTTCCCAAGGTTGGTGGCGCATTGGATATGTAAGCGATGGTTGACATTTCTTACAATGCCAATGTCTAAGAGCGTTGGTGACCACTTACCATCAGGTGGCCCATATGCTCGTCCGCCTTCCTATTCTATAAAAAAAAAAAATAATAATTACAGCGTTGTAACAAATGATAATCCACCGGAGATATCAATCAAGAACGCACCTTTAAAAAAATCATCAATTATCTTTATTGTTACCGCCGTAAAAGCACCTGTACGTGGCGGTCGCCCTCACCCCCAGCTTACCATGAAATAAGGGGGCCGCCGGACGGATAATTGTTAACGATCTATTTTAAAATATTATTAATGATCAACTAGTTGGTTCTGTGTTTGTACACTGTTGCATAAGGCCGCACGTTGTCCTAAGTTCAATTCAAGCTCAAAATGATAAACTATTTAGTGGATGGGATAAGACTGTATTTTGAGGATGGTGTCTAAAATGGGGTATTCGTTTTTTATGTTATAGGACGGGCAAATGGGCCAGATGATGTAAAGTGGTCACCATCTCCCATACACATTGGCGATGGAAGAAATATTAAACATCGCCAATGCATCACTCATGTTGGGAACTAAGATGTTATGTCCCTTGTGTCCGACGTTACGACGTTTTTTGTGAATGAAATAACCTGATGGCAATGATACTTCCCAAGGTATCTTGTAATTATTAAAATATTCTAAAATATGCGTTAAAAGTACATAAATTATGGACACCCGAACAATAAATAAATTATGGTCACCCCAATACGCCATATGCAAAGCGTTAGAAAAATTTGTAAAGAATACCAAATGAAACGTAATGAACAATGGACGTATGAAAATTTATTTTAATGGTATTGTTTGTACCGTCGCCTCACGGACAGACGTACGTTCAATTGGATACTTTTTGCTATCACACTCGGACCTTAAAGTAATTATGCAAGAACCTTTATTATATACTAACTGCCCGCCTTGACTTTGTACGGGTACAGCAAAAATTCAAAGGCTCATGTTTTTAACTTCAATCACATTCGATCCTCAACCCTCCCATTTCGCACTCTTAAACTTGAAATTTCCGAAAACCCTTACTTAGCGAAAGCCTATGTTGCAATTGTCACTTTATAGACTCAGTAGTTTTGTCTGTCCGTTCATAGCAAGTCGGGACAAAGGATTCTATAAGTAAAGATTTTATAAGCAATGATGTCATTTTTCACCCACGGGATAAAAAAACGATTCATCATAGAAATTCTGCTTGCATTCCTGGCGCTATTATAGAATTATGATTTGTACAGTTGATGTCCATTTGTATATACTTTAGTAATTCCTAAGACATATAATAGTGCGCGGAAATGCAATTAATGTAAAGTGCAAAATAAACCCAACACTGGCTACTTCCCAACCGAGGCAAAAGAGTGTCCAGACTACAGTTTCTGAGCCCAAAAAATATCAAAGTTTATAGAACTACTGACTTAGAGAGCTGCTGTAGACTTACATAACGAGTGTCGATTTTGTTTGAAGAAAAGACCAAAATATATAAAGCGTGTCTATTTGATTTATCACGTTACAAACAATTGACATACTGCATTGAATAATTTAGACGAAAGCGAAGTTCGACATAACTTTGACAATTGCCGCTTGTACTTTATTCAAGAGCCCGTACTATAAAGTGAACAAAGTTTTTATTTTTGCTTCTCTTATCACGTACTTTTACGTAAGCGAGTACAAATCGTGTCTGTATGTAGGTTACGTCGTAGCTGTAAAACGTGCGAAATATACTAGGCATTTCTTTGATCTTGTTTGTTACCTAGAGCTGTTGTAATGTATACAATAGTCTAACGGGTCTAATCTAATCTTCTCGGATCTAATCGTGTCTTTTCGTAAAATATTTTATTTAATATTTAATTTTCATACATACATGTATATATATAATTTATATATATATCGCCTGTAAACGTCCTACCTATGATATTGTATTGGTGTACTATGATATTTAATTAGTACATATTAAGTAATCGGGGGTAGTTTTACAATTAATATAAACCTGTTAAATAATTCAAGTGCCGTAAGAGTAGGTAGGTACTGGTGGTAGAGCTTTGTGCAAGCTCGTCTGAGTAGATACCGCCCACTCATCAGATATTCTACCGCAAAACAGCAGTACTTGGTATTTTTGTGTTCCGGTTTGAAGGGTGAGTGAGCCGGTGTAATTACAGGCACAGGGGACATAACATCTTAGTTCCCGAGGTTGGTGGCGCATTGGCTATAAGCGATGGTTGACATTTCTTACAATGCCAATGTCTATGGACGTTGGTGACCACTTACCATCAGGTGACCCATATACTAGTTCGCCTTCCTATTTAAAAAAAAAAAGGTTTTAATTTGATTTGTAATCGCTGAAGTAAAAATATTCCTTAGTAGTTTTCGCCCGAGTGTTTCGTGTTTACAGGTCTTACATATAAAAAAGTAAATGCTTGCTTAAAACCAAATTTCATTCAAGACATACGGACAAACGTAGTGGGGGGATTTTTTAGTACATAGTGATTAGTGCACATTTACACGTCTAGTAAGTTCAGTTGTATATTATTAAACAACCACGAGTAACATTATACATCAAACCACAATATCATAGATGAGTAATATAATTGTTGATGCGTTTCACGATTGCTCGATAAGTATGAAGCATTGACGAGTTTGGGTGGCACTTACTCCTTTGTTAAGGTTTGATGACTCGGTTGGTGTTGTGACCGGTTGATCCTTGGTACATAAACACAATATATATAATGAAAGATGAATGATGCCTCGGAGGTCTAGTCTACCTTATCATAACGCATATTTGGATTTCAGGATCGGAAATTCTCAGTAACTGCTCCAAGTTTGGTTAGAGTACACTCATGTGGCTCGGAAAGCACGAAAAGGCGCTGGTTCTGCGTGTAAACTCTTTCCAGTTGCGAACCATATATTAATATATTACAGGCACTTAATTAATTTAAATTGCTTGTTAATTGTTAAGTTATAAAACTAGCCGAAGTTAATAAACGCCATAAACTCATATCTCATAAACTAAACAGTGGATCATTCAACTGTGAACACCACAAAGTTGTAATAACCACCGGCATTGCTAAAAGCTTTCCTGTGCTTGAGACGGGCGACATTTACAGCTGACGACACGATTTGTCGTGACGTATGTGTATACTATTATACTTGGTACCGGATTGTTGTGTTCCGATTTGAATGGCGAGTGAGTCAGTGTAACTACAGACACGAAGGGCACAACATATTAGTCGGTGACATATTATCAGGGGCTCATTTGCCAGTTTGTTTACTTATAGAAAATTTTAAAAAAAGCTTGAATCGGTATTCAAAATTGATGTTAAAAAAGAAACTTAGTACTCTATTTAAATTAGTACAATGGGAACGCAAGTCGTATCATTGTTTTTAAGTAATTGAATGCCTTAGAGAGCAGAGCCTAGATAATTTGTGCTTATAATTCATTATCCTCAAGAGGAGAGCAGGCCTTAATCCTGCAGTGGGACATTAACAGGCTGTTACTACTTTTTTTTCACTTAAATAAATGAATCATTAATTGAAACAATAAAACAGTTATTGCAACACGACAAATCGATAGCTAGTTTGTAGTATAATTGAAACGACACAATAAAATAGTTAATGAGTATAAAATGAATGCTTAATATTGCATAGAAAAAAAGCTTAAAGAGCATCCTTTGAGTCGAGCGAACTAGTTAACAACGGCCGCAACGTTAAAAGCTTTTTCACACTGTGATGTTAAGTGCTTTTATACCTCACGACACGATGCATTTTAATTTAGCACGTTCGTCCTGAAACTTACGGTCGTGTCGGATTGCCAACCCATCGGACTACACTATACTTCTAGTCTATTCTTTATTACGATATATATTTGACGCGATGTCAGTTGTCGAGATCTTAAATGACCTATATGTTCATATTCATTACGGATTCACGAATAAATGTCAGCGAATTTGCTATCGGAACTTTGAATGTGAAACCAAACTTGATTAAATGGAATTGTGCCGTATAAAGATATATTAATCAAGAACTGTTTGAAGTGCATAAAATAGCAGAGCTATTGGCGAATCTTATGAAATATGTTAATCTGTTTGTTTATTTTTACTCAGTTTTCGTTTGGAATATCTCCTGCAGTTATCTAGTTATCGTTGAGATCGCAATGTAAGCGATGGGGATGACATTACCTTGACGAGTATTTTCACGGGGTGCACGTTTTTGATACAAAGAGGCTTGGTAACCCGAACCTCTTAAATAAGTTTTACAAAATAGATGACGTAGGTTTTTTTTTTATAGAATAGGAAGGTGAACGAGCATATGGGCCACCTGATGGTAAGTGGTCACCAAACACCCTTGGACATTGGCATTGTAAGAAATGTCAACCATCTCTTACAGCCAATGCGCCACCAACCTTGGGAACTAAGATTTTATGTCCCTTGTGCCTGTAATTACACTGGCTCACTCACCCTTCAAACCGGAACACAACAATATCAAGTATTGCTGTTTTGCGGTAGAATATCTGATGAGTGGGTGGTACATACCCAGACGAGCTTGCACAAAGCCCTACCACCAGTAAATCCTCATTTAGTATATAATAAAAAGGAATATATTTAATCGTTAAAAAATGACATGCCTCGGTAAGCGACCGGCGCCTGCTCAAAGATCAAAAGGCCCGAACAACGTAGTGCTGCCATCTCTCAAATAAAACAGATAATAAATGTCGATTCGATAACCGTAATTTATTTCATAAACCGGTTAGATTCGGTAAAATAAATACAATATTTTAATAACAATGAAAATAATGAAAAATTAAAATTTATAGGGTCACAGTATTTTTTAAATAGTTCTTAATAATATCGTCTTTGAATATATTCTAACAATTACCAAAAAAATCTCAACACTAAAATGTACTTCATTAATTAGTAATCGAGTTTAAACTAAGGATTAGCTTTACAAGATAAAATTGAACATTAAGAAAGTTAATCGTTACTGTTGTTTAATAAAAATAGATGTATTTATTTACAAATTATATATCATTCGTAAGTATTAAACAAACTATCTCCAGGTTTTACTACTTTTATATTAATTGGAAAATGTGAAAGTCTCGGCGGTATTTGATTATAGTTACTTCAATCGTAAAAGTAAGCCAGTTAATAATACTTTTGTTGAGCAATGATAATTCTGAATGTTTTTATTTTATTCTAATATATACGATATGGGTCTTGATGTTAAGTGGTTACAGTCGCCTACATACATTGAGGAGATTTTTTGTATATACAATAGGTAGGCGGACGAGCTTATGTGCTACCTGAAGTTTAATGTGGTCACCAACACCCTTAATCATCGCTTACATCGCCAATGCGCCACCAACCTTGGGAATTAAGATTTTATGTCCTTGGTGCCTGTGCCACTTGCCCTTCAAACAGAAATACAATAATAGCAAATACTGCTGTTTTGCGGTAGAATATCTGATGAATTGGTGGTACCTACCCAGACGAACTTGCACAAAGCCCTACCAACAGTAGAATATGAACAATTTACATCATTCGTTACTAACCATATGAGCCATAGGTCGAGATGGCCCAGTGGTAAGAACGCGTGAATCTTAACCGATGAACGTGGGTTCAAACCCGGGCAAGCACTTCTGAATTTTCATGTGCTTAATTTCTGTTTATAATTCATCTCGTACTTTTCGGTGAAGGAAAACATCGTGAGGAAACCTTCATGTGTCTAATTTCATCGAAATTCTGCCACATGTGTATTCCACCAACCCACATTGGGACAGCGTGGTGGAATAAGCTCCAAACCTTCTCCTCAAAAAGAGAGATGAGGTCTTGATCCAGCAGTGGGACATTTACAGGCTGTTACTTACTTTTTTTACTTACTAACCATATGAGCTAGGAAGTAATATCCCTTGTGCCTATAATTACACTGGCTCATTTACCCTTTAAATCGGAACACAAAAATACTCAAAAATACTAGCTGTTTGGCGGTAAAATATGTATGTATAAATTACTTTTATTTACACAATGTATATTTGGTGATGATTAAGCCGAAATTTTAGTTGTAATATACTGGATCCTAAAGTAAGCAGAGCTCGTACTATGAAAACCAGACAACTGATATACTACATATACTACTTTTCTTTTGTAAATACATACTTATATAGATAATTACACCCAGACTCAGGACAAACAGACATGTTCATGCATACAAATGTTTGTCCTGGGTGGTAATCAAACCCACAACCTTCGGCGTGAAAGGAAAGTATCTACCAGCCACGCCAACCGAAACCAAAGTTGTAAGTTATTTGTTTTTATAATTCAGTCGGTGCAGGAAACTTGTATGTGTGTGCTATCATACACATACAAGTTTGCCACACATTGATGGACAAAACTTTACGATATAGAATGTTGGTAGTTAGTTGTTTTTTTTAAAGTTGTTTATAGCAACTGATTTATATTTATATATACTCACACAGATACTGTTATTCCTTGATGGACACTTATCAGTACTAATTACCTGTAGCAAACAACAAATTATAATGTATATATTATGTTAATTACTTAGGCGCTATTGCATTTAGGGAAACAAAATCCACATCGTTGGATTCATCGATAGTCTAGTGACTTAGTTATATAAGTCTGTTGATACAAAGTCATGGGATAATTCCAAGTCAATGAATTATGGAATATCTATCAAATTTTCAGCAGCTGTCCAATGTTTGGAAATATGGAATGTTACACTCATTTAAGTGGCCTGTAATTGTAACACGTGTAAAACAGTTGATCTTGACTTACGTGTCTCTGTTCGCTGTACGTGTTGGATTGCCGTCCCATCGAACTATAAGAATGTGTATGTTATTTAATTTTTTTCAGCGAAAATTTTAACTGTTTAGAATTATTACAATACATAATAAATGTTGTCTGTGTGTTTAAATCTTAAATAATATTATAAACGGTGGAGATTATTTATTCGTTTGTTAGGCTTAACTATTCAACATCATGAATTTTTGCAGACGCTTTGTTAGGGGTACAGACAAGGACATCTATATACCCCTCTTATACCGCGTGCGGAATCTAGTATTATCACAAACTACTGGTTTTAGAACGGCTTACGTAGTCATCAGGAGCGGAAACGAAACCAACACGACATTCGTCGATAAAAAAAAGTAATTGAAACCGGAATAAGTAAATAATAAAACAGTTTTCTCTTCGAGATTGTTTCGTTTATAAATAGATAATTCATTATTAAACGCAAATTAAACCATAAACGAACGTATCTGTCTGTTCATTGTAAATTTTATTACGTGTAGTAAATGAATTACAATATAAAAGTATATTGCCTCTCACATCCACTCGACATTATGAGAAAAATAAATTTTTAAATGTCTTTATGAAGGCGTCGCGGCGATAAAAGCTTTTTAAACGTTTCAGAAACGTGCATTTACACATCACGACTTAATGTCTTGCTTTCAACTTTCGCGATTTATACTATCCTGGCTGATACGTGGTATGATGGCAGCCCGACTGGGACTGCGGCGAGAGGCCTATGTTTTTTTTTACAGTATAGGTAGGCGGACGAGTCAATAGGCCACCTGATAGTGGTTATCATTGCCCTTAGACAGTAAAAAAATGTTAAGGATCGCTTATTTCGCCAATGCGCCACCAACCTTGAGAACTAAGATGTTATGCCCCTTGTCCCTGTAATTACACTGGCTCACTCACCCTTCAAACAGGAACACAACAATACCAAGTACTGCTGTTTTGCGGTACTTACTTTAGTGGTACTTACCCAGACGAGCTTGCACAAAACCCTACCGCCAGTAAAGTGTTCTGCAGTGGATAGCGATTGGTTGAAGATACATAGATATAAATAAGCAGTTGGCATGCGTATGGCGTGCGTTGTTTTCATCATTAAACTACGAGTATCATCTCAAACATCTTTCGCTAAAATATTCTCCGTACAAATTGTAAGTCGTTTATCATGGCGATTAGTAACAATGGGCTAGTACCAATAATATGGGTCGTGTATAAGCTTTCTTCGTAAATAAAACCATATTTCATGGTGATCAAACAATATCGAGGTCTATTAATCTCATACAGACATATATATATATAGATAGACATATATATATATATATTATATATGCTAAGATATTATATATATAAGATAGTTAATAATAGACGCCAATATTCGTCCATATACGTAAATGACAGAAAAACTTCAGTTAAAACTTTTAAATAATATATACCCAGTGAATTGTTGAATAAGTGAATTGTATTCTTTTTTTTGAGAAATAAATTCATACACCGTAAATCCGTATACATCGTATCGTGGTCGTCACGTGGTATACAAAAGTTCCAGTGCGAGTTCATTATCCGTGCAATAATCAGAATGCATGAGCCTAGCTTTTGAGCTTTTTATCCTTGCGGGATTCACACGTTTGGATACTATTTCTGAAATGTTTGAAGATGCGTAATAACCGCTTCGACTTCGCGCGTCACTGTTTAGAGCTTTCATAATTTAAATAACCTTTAAGCCGAGAAGGCTCAGTGGCTAGAACACTTGAACCGATGATTGTGGGTTCAAACTCGGGCAAGCGTTAATAAATTTTAATGTGCTTTTATGTTTATAATCTTATGTTCGATAGTTAAGCCGCGTAGCAGAATAAGCTCCAAACATTATTCTCAAACGGAGATACCTTAAGCCCAGCAGTGGGACATTTACTTAACATAACGGAGCTAAAACTAATAAGCGACATTATTTTAAACCCGTAAACACATTCCTGATATACATTGTATTTCAACGTATTTTATCGCGGAATGACTGCAGCCTACAACCCCCTGACGTCATTCGACCTCGTGACGTCACCACAAATTACTTTATAGCACCTTAACTCACTGCAGTCGTAACTTGCGCTGTTTGTCGTTTCATTACGTGTTGCTGTAACATAGTTTTTCCTCCTTGAAATTGAAGGGTTTGTAAAAGGAAAATAACGATTTGCTTAGAATTTACGTATTTATATAGTTTTAAATGATAGGCTTAGTTAAATCGGACTTTGTTCTTTAATGTTCCCTATTTATTATACGATATATAAACATCTTTGTAACTCTGTGTTTTTTTTAACTAAAGCCATTAATAATTCTATGTTTTTATTCACAGTAATATAATTTTTACATGTAATATTTATTAATAAATTTAACGGATCACGTACTAAATATGGTATATTATTATGTACAAGATTATATAGATGAAAGAACAGCTTGGAAATAGTATACGTTGATTTTATGATACTGGATATGTAATCATAATCATAATATCATAAATAATAATTATTTTATCTTATCTATTATATGTATATTTGTATTTATTTTAGTTTTTTTTTTCATTGCATATAAATACGAAAGTGACTCTGCCCGTTTGTTATTCTTTCACGGCTACACTGAACCAATTTTAAAATATTTTTTAAAAATTGTCATGTTCTTTATTCGGTTCAAATTCGCTTTATATCAAACATCATCAAAATTTGTTCAGTAGCCGTGAAACAGACAGACAGGCGAGGACCTTACGCATTAACAATGTTAATATATATAATATAATATATATCTTGGGACATTTTTCACACACGGCCATCTGATCCCAAATTAAGCTTGTATAAAGCTTGTGATATGGAAACCAGACAACTGATATACTACATATACTACTTTTTTTTGTAAATACATACTTATATAGATAATTACACCCAGACTCAGGACAAACAGACATGTTCATGCACACAAATGTCTGTCCTGGGTGGGAATCGAACCCACAACCTTCGGCGTGAAAGGCAAGTATCTACCAACCACGCTAACCGGCTCGTCAAATATATACGTAATAATATATAAGTATACATTTATAATAATATAATTTGTAACACAAATGTCATATCGTCATCAGAATAAAGCGATATAAAGTCAATATGATTTTAATTACAACGAATATTGGCTTTCGATATTATGTCGAATAATTATGACGTCGTTCAATTTTAAATATCGCATTTCGATGCTAATTGGCGTTGAACTCACGATGGCGTCCACGGGGTGATATGAGTTATATGTTAACCAATAAACTATATATTGCTGATATAGCTTTTGTATTCTCTTACGCCGAGGTGGCCTAGTGGTTAGAATGCGAGAATCATAACCGATGATCGTGGGTTAAACCCGAGCAAGCACCACTGAATTTTCATGTGCTTAAATTTGTGTTTATAATTCATCTCGTGCTTGACGATGAAGGAAAACATCGTGAGGAAACCTGCATGTGTCTAATTTCATTGAAATTATGCCACATGTATATTCTACCAACCCAGAGAAGCGTGGTGGAAAAAGCTCCAAACCTCCTTAAAAGGGAGAGGAGGCCTTAGCCCAACAGTGGGACATTAACAGGCTGTTACTGTATTCTCTTAAGGAATTGGTAGAAAAGAGTAACTAGTAAGTTTCTTGCCGGTTCTTCTCAGTAGTCTATATTTCGAACCGATAATCATGTAAAATATGGATTCAAAATTGCTTGTGAAAGCTTACTTGAATAAAGCAGGTTTTAACCATATGGAAGGGATATAGAAAACTACATACGGTACCTAAAAGCCACTCTTGACTGTAATAATCTAGGAGCTATGCGATTATAGCGCTGCAAATTTAGTGGACGAGATGCGTTCAGAATATATTGATATTTTAAAACCACTGAGTAACAAAAGTAATTACTGCAATATTTTGAAATATACATATATAATATTTGTTGTATTATTTCTTTGTTCAATTGAATATTATGAATAGAATATTGTCATCATTGTTTTCATTATTAAACTAGTTTGTTGATCTAGTCTAGTGCCTAGCTTGATATTAGGAAGCTGATCTCATTGTCCTGGGTTCAAATACCAGAACAATAAAAAGTTTGTGTTTTGAAAGACTGTTGGTAACCTGGAGTCTGGAAGTTGACAGTGATGAAACTACCTTGTACTCTGAACGCGAGTAAGACTTGGTCTTGCGCCTTTTCCTTTTCTTGATATATAATAGTCGAACGTGCAAATAGGTCATCTGTTGATAAGTAGTAATCACCGCCCATACATTAGGGCTGTGAGAAATATTGACCATTCCTTACAACACCAATGCACCACCAACCTTGGGAACCAAGATGTTGTATGACACTGGCTCACCGCCCATCAAACCGGAACACAACAACACTGAGTATTGTTATTTGGCAGTAAAATATCAGATGAATGGGTGACACCCACCCAGATGGGCTTGCACAAAGCCCTACATCAAGTAAATAGATAATATTTTAATCTCTGTTCCATCCCTTGTAATGGCAATAGGTCACTCACCTTTCAAATTGAGAAAACAATAAACAGTTAAGGAGAGTGAGTGGGCGAAAACTATTTAGCAACTTTATTAATATATTGTGATATATATCGTATCAATAATTAAATACTTATATAAAATCGATATACAGATCACTGATACACTCGGAACTATTAACGGCGATTCGCAGTCAAAACTGACCAACTTATTTCGAATTTAATGCATTCAATTTTTCATGCATATTTTAATTAACGTTATCGAAATTAAAATTTTCAAGCACAAGCTCTCGACGAAATCGAATAAAATCAGAAGGACGAAGAAGAGGTTACAGAAAACATATATAATAGTTATATAAATGGAGAACATATTAATAAAACTTTATTAACCCGAGCGAAGTCTGGGTAAATGGCTATCATCACAAAATTAAATCGTGCTCAATATATAATGACATTTCATTTAAGCCCTCTGTAAATTTTAATACAATCGAAAATTATTGAAGCTACACTATTTGATATATTGAAACACAAATAATGTGGTTACGATGTTACAGGTATACACAATACTTATGTATTTATATAACTGCTCGTTGGTCTAGTAGCTTGATGTAAGGACGCAGACCGGAGGTCCTGGGTTCAATTCCCAGGTCGGGCCAATAAAAAATTATTGGGTTTTTCTATCAGAAAATTTACAGTAGCAACCCGGAGTCTGGGAGTTGGAAGTGTGTACACTCCCGTGCCTCAGAAAGCACGTAAAGCCGTTGGTCCTACGCCTGAACTCTTTCCGGTTGCGTCGGATTGCCGCCCCATCGGATTATGAGAAGAGAGAGTGCACCTGTGTTTACAATGGCCGCCGTGTCCGTAACCCGTCAAGAAGACATTATTATTATTATTATTTATAGAACAGGCGGACGAGCGTATGGATCACCTGATGGTTAAGTAGTCACCAACGCCTATATCCATTGGTACCATAAGAAACTAACCTTACACCTTCGCTTACATCGCAAATGCGCCACCAACCAAAAACTAAGATGTTACGTCCCTTGTGCCTGTAATTACACTGGCTCACTTGCCCTTCAAACCGAAACACAACAATACCAAGTACTGCTGTTTTGTGATAGAATATCATTATTATACAATATATTTACTGGTGGTAGGGCTTTGTGCAAGCTCGTCTGGGTAGGTACCACCCACTCATCAGATATTCTACCGCAAAACAGCAATACTTGATATTGTTGTGTTCCGATTTGAAGGGTGAGTGAGCCAGTGTAATTACAGGCACAAGGGACATAAAATCTTAGTTCCCAAGGTTGGTGGCGCATTGGCTATAAGCGATGGTTGACATTTCTTACAATGCCAATGTCTAAGGGCGTTTGGTGACCACTTACCATCAGGTGGCCCATATGCTCGTCCACCTTCCTATTCTATAAAAAAAAAAAAAATTATTTGTATGTATGTGTAGAAAATACAAAGCATTCTCTAATAGTATGTAATTATGATTAAATCGTTTAGATATTTTAATATTTTCTTTTAAATGTTTTATTATATAATAGAAGGTGCTTCATAGATACAATACAAATTGACCTCGCAGAGGGCATTAGACGCGGGGGCGTTGTTTCGAGTCAGCGTTGAGTCACGTTATGAGGAATTTAAGATTTAATTTAGGGACGTCTCTTCTATTTACTTTATACTAGTTTTCGTCCACGGCTTCGTCCGTGTTTAGTAGGTTTAAGACATCCCTGACGTGAAAATTTCATGATGATCGGTTAAATAGTTAACACGTGAAAGCGTAACAAATAAACTAATTTTCGCATTTATAATACCTAGCCTTTCACGTCGAAAGCCTTTCACGTCGAAGGTTTTGGGTTCGATTCCCACTCAGGACAGACATTTGTGTGCATGAACATGTCTGTTTGTCCTGAGTCTGGGTGTAATTATCTGTAAGTATTTATTTACAAAAGAAAAGTAGTATATGTAGTATATCAGTTGTCTGGTTTCCATAGTACAAGCTCTGCTTAGTTTGGGATCAGATGGCCGTGTGTGAATGATGTCCCAGGATATTACTATTATAATATTAGTCAGGATAAAGTTGTTAACATTAACGACGTAATCTATAAATTACGTTCAGTGGGTGGATTGGTAAACAGCTGTCTTCTTCTTTCTAATGTCGAATCAATTATGACTGAACGAGAGAAGTGAGTCTTTAACGAAACAATAAACTTTTATAAGTAAATGTACGTACGTACAATTATTTATCTTTGTGTTGAAAGTTAAAGTTTTATTGTTCAACTTAACTTGTATAACGTAACCAACATATTTACTTAATTTGAGTGAAATTGTTTTATTAACTTTAAAATACTTTTAACATAAATAACTTAATTTCATTATTATCTATTAATAATCACAACCCAGTACGTAGAAAGCGCGAATTAAAACTGAACATAGTAGCTTCAAATAGGGACAAGCTTGGTGGTAGAGCTTTTTGCCCATCTGAGGTACCCATCACATATTCTACTGCCAAACAGCAATACGTAGTATTCTGGTTTGAAGGCTGAGTGAGACAGTGTAACTACAGAACTACAGGCATCGAAAAGATCTTCACCCGTACATAGTTGACGTACTTAAAACACGTACGAACCGATTTGCTTCCTCGTTTCTGACACTCACCGCTAAGGTCTGAAATACCCTCCCCGACCTCCGTTTTCCCCACCACCTACAATACCACCTTCAAGTCAAGAGTGAATAGGCATCTTCTAGGCAAGCGCGCTCCACCTTAGACCGTATCATCACTTTCCATCAGGTGTGATAAGAGTCAAGCGCTAGCTTATATTAAAAAAATAAAATTAAAAGTATAACATTTTAGTTCCCGGTGACGATTTATCATCAGCCTGTCTGCCCGTCCGCCTATCTATATTATAATCTGTTTTTCATCGTTGCCGAAATTATTTGTTGCTTCTACTTTTATCTCTTAATGAGATATAAATAATTGAATCTGATAATTCGTATAACTCAATTACGTCTTACCATTAGGAGGTAAGAAGTGTCTATATTCTTACTTTCTCTTACAAAAATAATATCAAATTATCAAAAAACAAAACAATAATTAATCATTACTTATTCTAGCCATTCCAACCGATTTCATCTGCGTTAACCTTTACTGTATGGCTATTCTAAAAGAATAAACTCGAGACTCAGAAAACGGTCGTGAAATGTCAAAGTGACATGCGATATTGACCAAAATAATTATGACACTTCAATAATACACGCATCAATATAGTATATCACTATAAGTCGGTTGTCAACATATCACGGGTGAGTGATGAAGTGAGTTCTTATAGAATCGTGGCGTGATGTCTATGTCCACATTCACACAGACGATCGGTTTGTATAGAACCGTTTCTACCGGGTTGCGTTTACTTATCTACTTATCTACTTATCACTATCCGGAATAGTGTGAGTGAACACCTTCAACTATGTACGCCGTTACCGAAAAACAAACATGTACTATAAACCAAGGCGCCGAGTGCGCCCCGAACATCGGAATACCCACTAAAAAACCAGCTGCACCCTTTCCGTCTTAACGTGGAGCGCCACGGGATCGTTTGTGCATGCTACCGTACGCTATGTGTTAAGTTAAGCTTAACGCAAAATATTAACAAATATATCCGTATGTCATCATCTTAGGTCTTATTTCTTTTCGTTTTATATTAATTTTGGAGAGTAATTATATACATGTAAGCGTGTCTGTCACCTCATAACGACTCAATGAACATCTGTCGCCTGGGACCTAGAGAATATCAAAAATTTGAAGCCGACGAAAACACGGGACTGCGATATATCAACGCACAGCCCAAACTACTGGGGCTAGCACGATGAAAATTTGCATACGAGTTCCTTTTACAAAGTAAGTTAGCTGTA